>NC_090932.1:509251147-509876147 GCF_040938575.1 Ambystoma mexicanum | reverse complement strand
CTGAGAATCCTGGTCGCCAAAGACTGGTAGATTCTACAGGGCAGCCTGGGCCAAATGGCACAGCTGGTGTTTAGCGAGTGACATGTATCCCATTTCTGCAGATGTGATCCATGTCATGAACTTCTAGCGGGGCTGGTCATGCAAGGCAAGGCCTATAGGATGGGGGCGAGGTGGGGATGAGTGCGCCGATTGGCGAACACGCTTTAATAACCAGACTGCTAAGAGGAGGGAAAGCCATTCGGCCCCCGAGACCAAAGTATTCCCGCTTATAGGACGTAGTAGTCCAGTAGCTCTTCTTAAGCTGGCCGGACAATTCTGATTTGTCAAGGAAGGCGCTTTCTCCCAAACTGGCGATGCTATTTTGCCTTCTGGCGTTTCAGAGGGTGTCTGACGTAGAGGCCCTAGATATATATAAGAAGTGTTTTTAGCCAGAGGGAGAGACATTCCACATTAAGAGAAGGACTAAGATGCACATTACTTCAGTGTCTTTCTCCACTTTCCTGCATCAACCTAAGCTACGCACAGTCAGGGGTCTGAAAGAATATACAGCAAGGACAGCTCCCCTCAGGCCGGCAGGAGAGAATAGGGTCTTAAATAAGCAGTGTAGGCCCTTCAGGGCGGTGTGAGCGCCCACCTTAACCCGGTGAGCCAAATGGGTTATGCAACAAGTGGGCAAAGATGGTAAGTAAGCTTTGAACAAGCATAATACGAGCCTCCAGGTCTTGACATAGAATTCAGATTTTCCATACTATCGTTCAGGAAGGTCATAATGCTATTAATCTGAATTCTACTACATAATGTACTGCAATAGCTCAACATCACATATTTCTGTTCACATTCTCTCTAATTTGTGGAACTTTCCTCAGCAGCATGTTTATTTTTAAATTACTATTTCTGAAGAGTTATTTTCTTATCTCTCCCTGCATGTCAATTATGCCAACATAATCTGCACATAACATAAAAATGTGTTTTCTTAAAATGGTACTGTTCTGCTCTTTTTCTAAGATTTCATTTGACTTTAAAAAGTTGGCCTATTTTTGACTGTTTTTTTTTCTGGAAGTACCATTCCTTCATGTCAACCTTTATTTGTTCCAATGGCTGATAGGAATCTTTCTGTGAACAGCACATATGCATTATGTTGGTCACAGCTCGGGTTAATTGTGAAATTGTAATGGTTTTTTATGGCACGACACACCCCAGCTAGAGGCTTCTTCCACTGACACTAAAGGTGGCGCACAATAAAACGCCTTTTTATTTTTTTAATATTTGAACCCTGGGTTCTTTTTTGAAGAGGCACCCAGCCCGTCTCACACCCACTTTAACAAACACCCTGTGTCTCAGTGGACCATGAACCAGGCCGGTGTGTAACAAAGAAATATTTATTTATTTTTAAAATTCAAATGAAAAATCAGAGCAAAACAAATTTTTGGGCAGCAATCACCGGTGTGGTGACAATATAATGCAAAATGTTATAATACAATTAATTCAACTTTCTGACTTCATCTATATAAACTTTAAATAGAAATGGAAGCAAAATTACTTTCTTTCACAATCATAGATGGCACTTATGTTATGCACTCCCCCTGCAACACTTCCCCAACACCTGCTAACTAAATTCTGTGTGGATAGAAAGCAGCGGCAAGGAGTCAGCAAGAAGAGGGAAAATGTTTTTTAAATTCGACCCGCCACCCCAGGATAGGAGGTCAAAGAAGAAAATGAAAACCTTAAAATGAGCAAAATAGCATACTCGTATTGCACTTGTTACTTGTAGATCAGTTTACGCTTGCGGTAGTATAGATAGGACAGAAATTCGGGTGGCTTTACTAAAGAGGCAAGGAAGCTTAGAGGATACTGAGCAGGGTACTAAAGCAATGTGAACACAGGTGAGAACATCGATTTTGATAGGAAAACAATGGAACAAAATCACATGCGACAGAATTGCAATTTCTTATTTCACACAGGCTTTAAATTGGGAAACAGCTAAGAAAATTGGTTTAGCAGGCAAAATCGGAAATCGGTTTTTGACACAAAGGTACAGAACAGATAGGATACCGAGAGGAAGGGATGACTCTTTATAGGATGATGTTATGTATTTTTTTATTCACAAATGTAAATCGGATTTTTAAAGAAAACAAACTACACTGGCAAAATCAGTTTTGTCAGCACAATGATTACTTCTACTGCAACTATATTTTAAGGCTATATTAGTAAAAACACTCGACAAATTTGTTACTTTCGAAGTGCAACAATAATGAACGCGAGTTTTCAACAGGAAATTAATTAATTTATTCCAAATTATACTAAGGATTTACTAACTGAAGAAAATAGAAAATAAATATGCTAACAGATATAGACTAAACAGAGTCTTCTAGGGAAAGGGTAAACAGAGGATATTGGCAATTTGGAAATTGACGAGGGTTTTTATGGGATTTTAATAGGGTTTTGAACAAGATGCAAGGTTAAATAGTGGGATATGCTGTTTTTTGGGTACTGGGTGATGGGATACTTACAAGGCAAGCCTAGGTTTGGTAATTTGGACAGCCAGCAGGGTCTCTAGGCGGCGGGGCCACAGATCTGGTCACGGGCAGCGGAGTCAAGAGATCTAGGTACTGGGCCCTCTGGGCTCTCCTTGTTGGGAACAGCTGGGCAAAGTATGGTCACTGTGGACAGCAGAATGGATCAGCATGGGCAAAAAGGTCTGGTCACTGGATTCTCCTAAAAGGATCAGCAGTCTTTCCTGCTTTCTCCCTAAATTATTGGGCTGAATGTGGTTATGGATAGGTGGTTGTGCCTGGATCTTGGTCAGCTACCTCTGGACACGGTTCTGGGGTCTTAGAATCTTGCAGGATGAATTTTGAATGTTGAATTTATCCGTGTCTCTCTGTCTACCTCTTATATAGGCAGAGTGACATTATAGAATTTTACAATATGGGTGGAAATATCCTGGACTTACCCCTTGCATGGGATAGGCCAGGCTATTGGGGTTGTCTCCTCATTCCGGGCTGATTGGTCCAAGGAAGTGGCATCAGTTTAAGTGTGTGCGTTTTATGACTTGCTTTGTCCCACCACAGTTACTTTTACCAAAATAAGTTATGGAACAAAAACCTCATATTTACAATAGTCACCATCATAAACATCAAATAGGCAGATCCATCTTTTACAATGAATATGCCGGTTCGAATGCCAATTCTGTGCGATGTTGCCGCACAATTTTGCTGTTTTCAGGTAAAACATGTTACCTAAAATTCTGCAAATGACTATACATACATAAGCATAATATGATTTGGCATATTTTCCCCACGTTTAATATCTGTGCCATTTATGCTTCCCCCAAAAATGCATTTTCCCTGCCATTTCATTTTCCCACATGCCAGAGAGATGCACATAGTCTTATTATGCGTGTCCAAAAATCACATTAAAACTGTCATCATATTACATTACTGCTTATTCAGGTTGTGGAGAAAACATTTCTTAATATGAAAAGGTCTTTAAATCAAATGGACTGGATTTGTCCCCACATGTGGGCTGTCTTTCCAACCGCCCCAGCCAAAATGTCTTCCCCGGATAAGCTTGCACAAGGGTTGCCATGACTCCCCCTTTGAAGTCCTCCAGTGGATACTGGGAATGAATGCAGAGGAAATCACACCTACGAGGCAAAATCTGGGCTTCCCACCTCCTTTGTACTTGGGAGTAGTTCTGCCTGGCAGTCTGGGAGAACCTGTCATTATCACGCGGCCAGTGTCATGAGAACAGGACACATGCCCCTGCAGCCTTAGTCACTAGTAGGTGCGAAATTGGCCTTTAAACCAAACTGGTTTGACAGGAATGCCTGGGCCCCAGCCAGGCTGTTGGTCCTTTTTGGGGGGAAAAATCACAATATACATATCCTTGCAGCCCCTCTCCCCAATGTACAATTGTGTTTCTGTGCGAGCTACAGTATTATTTCCCTTTTAGCTTTCCCAAGGTCATTTTCTGCTTCATTTCACAAAATGCGGTTTTACCCGCAAACGGCGTTCCTTTGCATTTACTTTCTAAAAGGCCTTTTATAGATGGTCCTTGGTAATTGACACGAAGCAAGAGAGCATTTCGCCTTTGCAGTACATTGTGTGTTTTTATTTCAAACTAGTAAATCCAAGCCGTGCAAACTTGAAACAGAATTCTTTTGCTTTTCATGGACTTTACTGCTGAAAAAATGCCATTCTGGAAAGGATGGCCTTATCTGATGGTGTTCAAAATGAAATACACTGCCAGGGCTCTGTTTTAATAGAACAATGAAAAAATGAGTCATGGGCACCCCTCTGAGAACGAACACAGCAGAAATGGCCTGTTCTATGGGATGGTACCCACTCTAGAGTCCGCAGCCACATTTGAGCTCACATAATAAAACATAATAAAAGTGAAATTTAAATTAAAGTGTCCTCATGTTCTTTAGTCTTGCCTTTCTCCTGCTGGAAGCCTTACTGAGAGCAATATTCTGATGATTTTTTTGTAACCATTAATGCACATTAAGTTCCCCACAATAAAGATGTGATAAGTGCACTGGCACTCACGAAGCTCAGGGTGGACAACAAGTATCTTTCAGATGGAACTTTACTCCCACCCTTTTCTCTGCTTGCAGTCAACTACAGAAAAGCACCATCTCTTCCTGTTTCCTGTGTGGGTTCCAGCCAGGCACCCCACTTCTTCAGTTCATCTTAATGGCTTTAGGCTTCCCCGACCCTACTCCACAGGTCCTCTCTTTCCTGTGTAATGGTTCCAGAACATACCTTCCGCATCCAGCAATCCCAGCCCATCCCACAATTGTGCATCTCTCCCTGTCCGCAGTCTACCGCCAAATCTCTTCTTCCTTTTCTTTTCACTCGCTAACATGAAATTAAGATATGATATGGCATTTATAAAACGCCTATACACAAGTGTTTCAAAAGCAAATAAATAGAAGATGGAGAAACAGAGATAGAGAGGGAAAGAGAGAGAGGGTTATGATAGTGTATAGAGCACACCAGCCGCAAGAATTAACAATCACTGACAAAGATGAGAGTTTCAGCTTTTTTTTAAATATGGGATAGATATTTTCCAGGCACTGCCTTAATGGTAGTATCTAACCAGAAGATGGCATCAGCTGGGAAATTATGTTAGTACCTGATGTATTAGGACTGTGCCAGGAAAATGCCTATGCTTTATCTGTAGGTGTAGGTGATGACCTCTCCCAGGTTCTAATATGGTCAACGGTACCCCCACCCGAACACCTGCCGTGGCTACATTGACTAGACAAGTTTGGTGTGGACATTCGCTGGTAGCCTAGCTGATGACTGGAGCGGTGCCGGAGATCGTCGGCCAAGGAGCTGACAAAGTGTGTGCAGTGGCTTCATGCGGCCACGGGAGGTGTCCGAAGAGGTACCGGTGATCGGCGAGGTGCCTTACGGGGCAGCGTACTTATCCTGAACACACGGACAAGTAACCGTAAGTTTCGGGTAGCACCGACCAACATAAAGCTGTTATTATAGTGGTGATGACTGTGGCCAGTTCCAGTATATTAGGGAACCACTGGTAAAGTTACATGCAAATAGTAGAGGACGCTGCAGCATGTTATGAGCCATTAATACCCTGGGTGGGGCAAGATCCCACTAGGGAAGAACAGTTATTGACCTGCTAGAGATGGGCTGGCAACTGGAAGTTGTTCCTTGTGGTGTGTGCGCACACAACCTTCATTCTAAGGTCAGGCTTCAGTCCCGGTTGCGAGGCATATATACGGTTGCCATTTTAAGAACAGGAAATTCAGAACTAGGACATAAACCATCTTGGAAGGGGCTTTCTTGTTTGGAAAACCATCAATTGAGATGTTATTGGAACTGCAGCAAACTGGTTTGGCAAGACAATAACTATATCTACAGTATCATTTATACTAATCATATAGTAAAGTGAGTGAAGCAGTTCTACAACAGCCATATTTTACCCATATCCAGCCATCCAGTTAAGAGGCATTTACAGTTACAGGTGGGACATTAGTGGATCGACAGCTGACAACAGAGTGGAATTGCCTCAGAGTGGAGTAACGGCCTTCCCAGTAAGAGGAAGTTACCGCTTTAGCAGACTACTCTGGTACAGGAGAATGCAGAATCTAGATCCACCTCCAAAATCTTTACATCCGGAGGGGGGAGGTTTTCTGATGAGCAGAAATATTCAACATTGATGTGCTGTTTGGGGGCAGAGGCTGCCAGAATCATAAAGACATTTCCTGATGTGGAGGAGGGTGGAGAAGGGGGGAGACGATGGAGGTGAGGGTGGTGGATTATATGGAAGGACTATGAAGAACTTAGATGCTCAGTTTGGAAAACAGATAAATGTGGTGTTAGAAAGATGAACAAGTTACTTACCCCTGTTAACGTTCCTTCAACTGGATGTTCCTCCCGCATATTCCTTATCTTTTGATATTTCCAATATCCAGCTTTGCTGCTTCGGAAAAGATATTTCAGCAGGGGGCGCTGTGCATCGAGGCCTGTCGACTCGATGTCAACGTCGCCGAAGGTATATGTAGCAAACTCAGCGCCCGTTGGCTTCAGTCCCGTTTTTATGAGTGAAGGATTTATCTTGTACTTGATGGTTACTCCTCCTGAGAGAGCGCAGACCGTAATCGCAAGGGAGATTCTACTGCGGGGTAGGTTGGGAGGGGTGATAAGGAATACGTGGGAGGACCATCCAGTCGAAAGAACGTTACCAGGGGTAAGTAACTTGTTCTTCGAATGGATTGTGTCCTCCCACGTATTCCTTATCTTTTGATACACTCCCAAAGCAGTTTGTTGTTTTACTGGAGGAGGGAGTCAAAATTTTATATGACAATTTAATAGTTTTCATGGGTGTGTGTGCACAGAATGCAACACTGCTTTACCAAATACAGTTTCCTGACCTGAGGAACAGTCTAAACTAGAATGTTTGGTGAAGGTATGTACAGACGACCATGTGGCAGCCGCACAGATTTCCTTTATTGGTACTCCCCTCTGTAAAGCAGAGTAAGTTGCCATGCCTCTGGTCGAATGAGCCCATAGGCCTTCTGGAGGATCAGTTCCTGCCAGTCTGTAGCATTCAGATATTGCCAATATGATCCATCTGGATAATGTCTGTTTGGTGATAGCCATACCCAATTTGTGGGCCAAAAAGCCCACGAATAATTGGTCATCTGGTCTTAACTTTGCCATTCTAGTGAAATAGAAGCTCAGTGCACGTTTCGGGTCAAGTCTGTGAAGCCTCGCCTCTTCCTTCCCAGGGTGAGGAGGAGGGTAAAATGAGGTAAAGTTATCTTAGTGTGAGATGAAACTCTGACACAATTTTGGGTAGAAAGGTGGGTTTTACCTTCAGTGCCACCTTATCTTGAAAAAAACAGCGTAAGGTGGCTTGCAGGATAAAGCCTGAAGCTCACTCACCCTTCGGACAGATGTAATAGCTACTAAAAACATGGTTTTTAGGGTTAGTAGCCTTAAAGGACAGGAGTGTAAAGGCTCGAAAGGAGCACACATCATAAACTTCAACATCAAGTTGAGGTCCCAAACTGGGACTTGAAAAAGGATTTGAGGGAAAACATTTGTTTAGTCTCTTTAAAAATTTGATTATTAGATGTATCTTAAACTAAGAAACTTCTTTTGAAGTGCGCTTAAATATAGAATGTGCCGCCAGATATCCTTTAATGGTACCAATCTGGAGTCCCATATTAGCCAGGTGTAACAAAAAGGAAAAATAAACATCTGTGAATTACATGTAAATGGGTCAACATACTTATCGCTACACCAGCTGCAGAACTTATTCCAACAGCAGCGATACAAAGATTTTGTTGCTGGCGTTCTGGCCGAAAGCAAGATCTCCATTACGTCATCCGGGAGATCCCAAACCTTGTATCTCAGCCTTTCAGAAACCATGCATGAAAGCCGAGTGTCTGGATATCTGGATGGAGAACCCGACCCTCATCTCACGAGAGAAGGTCCTCTCTTTGTGGAAGAGTATCGGAGGGCAGATGGACATGTCCCTAAGGTCCGGGTACCACGTCCTCCTGGCCCAATCTGGAGCAACTAAGATCATGGATTTCCTGAACTTTCTCAACCTCCTGATTATGTGAGGAATAATGGAGACTGGAGGAAACGCATACAGGAAGGGAAAATCCAAGTCCACTACTAACGTGTCTCCTAGAGCTCCTCTTGGGGGAAATTCCCTTGAGCAGTACAGCTTGCACTTCCGGTAGGCACCGGTCGCAAACAGATCCACTTGAGGGGTCCCTCAAAGGTTAAAGATCTCTTGAAGGACTTCCTGAGCTAGTTCCCTCTCGTGGGAGACTGTTCTCTTAATGCTCAGATCGTCCACCGCCATATTCTCCACTCCGGCTAGGTGAACTGCCTGTAGGGAGATTACTTCTTATGTCACCCAGAATCAGAGCTACATTGCTTCTCTGCACAGTAGTAGTGACCCTACACCTCCTTGTTTGAGGTAATACATGTCCACTGTGTTGTCTGTCATTATTAGGACATGCTTTCCCCATACAGGTGGCAGAAAGGCCTTGAGCGCTAGTCCGCTCCAAAGGGTTGATATGTAGTTTGGACTCCGATGGAGACTAACGACCGCTGATTGTCAGAATATTGGTGTGGGCTCTCCACCCCATGAGTGAGTCATACGTCACGACTGTTATCTCCGGCCATGGTTGCCAAAACGGTTCTCCTTTCAAGATGTTCTCCCGACAGGTCCACCACTGAAGGCCCTGTGAGACTCTGCTCGGAATTTGTAGGTCTGACATCCTTCCTGAGGATTGGCACCACTGAGGCCTGAGAGCCCTTTGGAGAGATCTCATTCTCAGGCAAGCTTCTGGAACCATAAAAATTCAGGATGCCATGAGGCCGAGCAACCCTAGAAAGTCGAAGGCCGGTGGATGCTGGGCATTTTGGAATTTGGTCACCATCTGCAGAATGTCTTGAGCCTCAACACTGGTGGTGCGGCTTTTCCCACGGATGTATTCTGGACTGCCCCAATTAATTGGGGTCTTTGTGACGGTATCATGTGGTACCTCTTGAAGTTGGGGGAGAAGCCCAGTCTGTGAAGGGAGTGACAGGTATAACTGAGATGTTCCAGGGCTTGTTCTGGGGAACTTGCCCTGATCAGCCAATCATCCAGGTAGGGGTAAATGTGAATTCCCCCTCTCATGAGACTCGGTGCCACAACCGCCATCAATTTGGTGAAAACCCTCGGGGTGGAGGTCAGCCCAAATGGAAGAACCCCAAACTGATAATGAGAACTGCCAACGGCGAACCTCAGGTACTGTCTGTGCTTGTGATGAATCAGCACATGAAAGTAAGCATCCTGAGGGTCAATGATACCATCCAATCCTGAAGCTGGAGGGCCTGAAGGATCTGAGAAAAGGTTACCATCTTGAACTTGTCCTTCCTGAGGAACTTGTTCAAGTCTCTTAAGTCCAAAATGGGTCTCAGTCCTCTGTCCTTCTTGGGGATTAGAAAGTAAGGTGAGTACCAACCCATGCTCCTCTCCGCTACAGGTACTGGTTCTATAGCACCTTTGTCTAGCAGGGTTAGTATCTCCTGCAAAAGGAGTGGATCTGGACCTTTGTAAGAGTTGTTCCCCGGTGGATGACTCTGAGGCTTTTTTAGAAGGTGAAGGCAGTAACCTTGGGCAACTGTTTCCAATACCCATGCATCTGAAGTAATAGCCTGCCATTCTGTCAGATGCTGTGACAGTCTGCCTCCCACTGCAGTCTTGTGAACCAAGTCCTCAGACGTTTTGGGGCGGCTGACGCAGTGACTGATGGTTAGGTAGCCGCTGCTGCTGCAGTCTTAGTCCTTCTTCCCCGTCCACCATGGGGGAATCTTCTTTGGCCTCTTTGAGCTTGCTGTCCTCTGCCCCTTCCAAATGTGGAGTAGTGATGAAGGGACCTACCCCTCCAGGGTGTACCTGTGGCGTGGTTTGGAGATTGTCTGATTGCAGCACCAAGTTAGAAGTTTGCAGTTTCTCCAAGCTCTCATCAGCCTTGCTTCCGAATAAATGAGTGCCATCAAAGGGCATGTTGAGAAGTCTAGAGTGTACGTCTGGAGCAAATCCTGACTTTCTCAACCAGGCAAACCTGTGCATAATCACCGCCATAGCTCTGCTCATACTGTCAGCAGAGTCGAGACCAGTCTGGAGGGATTCGCACATCGCATCTTTCCCATCTTTGATTATGTTTAGAAATCCGTCTTGCTCTTTGCCTTCAGAGATATGGTCAGCCACCATGGATATGCACTCCCAAAGGGTATGAGTAAACATTGCCAACGTGCACGTGGCATTAGCCGATTTCAGGGCTATACTTCCAGCAAAAAAAAATGTTTTGGCTAGGGCGTCATAACGCTTATCATCCCTATCTGGAGGAATTGTAGGATAGACATTTTTTCTACTGGTTGAGTTGGCAGCTTGCACCACCAGGCTCTCTAGTGTTGGGTGTTTTGATAAGTAAAATGGACCAGAACTTGAAACCCTGTATTTTGAAGTAAACTTGTTGACAGCCGGAACAACTCCCAGTTGGTAGCTACGCGCCTTTACAACGCCGCTTGGAATGGCACAATTGGGTCTTCTTGGGGTCCCATGTCCAAAATGTCAGTTCAGTCGTCCTGCTCAGAGACTGGAGACGGCCTTGACCAACCCATATATTCCATTACTCTTGACATCAATTGTCTGTAAGTAACCTGTGCATGGTCACCATAGTCTGCCCTGCCTAACTCTACCTCTGGTGAGGTATCTAAACCACTGGCATCATGCAGGCATTCTTGTAAATTCTTTATTCTGGAAACCTCTGGAATTAATGCTCCAGGGACTGATGGCGTACCATACTGGAGACCAAAAGGCCTAGAATTATCTGAAGATTCCTCTGAATCCTCATAAATAGAGAGTGACTTGAAATATTCAGCCATAGGCAAAGGGGTTTATGTTTTCTCGATTGTAGTTGATGTAGTCATAATAATATTTGCTGTCAAAGGAGCTGAAACCATCGAGACTGTCAACGTGTTTGTTGGCTGCATCATTGACTTTGACACCTGTGGCGTCGAGGAGCTCGTCGCTCGAACCGTAGATGGCTTTTCATAATTTTCCAGTGCTGATGGCATCAATGAGGCACCTTTTGACCCTGATGATGTCGATGTCGAGTCTTTCGGCGTCGACGACTCAATCCTCGAAGGGACTTTTCCTCAACTCGAGGAATCCTTCAATCGCTCTCGAGGAGTTTTGCCCGCCGGGTCCGAAGGCGCACGGCTTTTATGCTTATGAGGTCTTTCGACCAGAGCATGGCTTTTGGGCTTTTGGGTGTAGTCGAGGGGGACAAGGCCGCATTCGCGAACACTCTTCCCACTGGGCTGTTGAGGCAGATTTAGTGGCACATACGACCCGTTTCGGAGAGGAACTGGAAGACGAGGAAGATGGCGATCTATAGTGCCATTTTTTTCCATATCTAGACGATGACGAGTGGTGGGAACCACTACGGGATCAGGATCGTTTATTCTTCTTACGGTGAGGAGAAACAGCTCTCTACTCGTCCGAAGTTTGTTTTTTCGACAGTCGAAGGGGATTTATGGATCCTACTGCGGCAGGCTTCCCTCTGCGATGTCTCACGGCTTTGGACGTCATGGACAGCCAGTCCTCACACTCCGATGATGCATGAGCGGATCCCAGACACTATAAGCATATTCTATGGGTGCCCGTAATGGACAGCTTCGAACCGCAGTCACGGCATTTTGTGAAACCCGACTTGGGCGTGGAAGAGGCTGATGACAAAGCCATTCTCTCTAATTTTACTCTAAGATTTTCAACTGATTTTCTTCACAAGGAATGAAGCGTACCGTATCCAAAGCGTTAGCGTGGAAAAACAGAACTGAAGCCAACGGGCGCTGAGCATGCTAAATATACCTTCAGTGACGACAGTGGAGTAACTATGCTGAAAATGTTCGGACATGACATCTGAAGAAAAGGTGCCCCAGCCAAATGAATGGGGAGAAAATGGTGTGCCATGAAAGTTGGGGGGGACAAACACCCCTGCCCCCCCCTAAAATAACACCCATGGGTGACGTCGACATCGAGACTGAGGCCTCCGAGGGACATTGAGTCGACAGGCATCGGTGCACAGCACCCCCTGCTGAAAGTCTTTTTTCCAAGCAGCAAAGCTGGATACTGGAAATATCAAAAGATAAGGAATACGTGGTAAGACACAATCCTTTTGAAATACATTTCTCAAAGAGTCTGGAAAGGAGGAAGGGAAAGTATGTATTGTCGAGAAAAATAATAAAGTTGGGGCAGTGGCATTTGGTGGGCAGGCTGTGGCACAGGATCTGTGGAAAGACCAATGTACAAGGTGTGGTTTTGAGAAGCATGCCATGAATGCAAGAGTATTCCCAGCCATGAGAGTCAAGTGCAGGAAATGTAGTCAAATGGGGCTTTTTGCGAGGCTGCGCACAACCAACAAATTGCTTGAAAATGACAGAGAGATACAATATGTAAGGGTGGAAAAGAGAATGGTCTAATAAAAGTGTACACATTGTGCGTGAGGTAGGAGAGGATGAGGAAGGAGAATATACTACACTGGTATGTTACTCTTCAATTAGGATACTAGAATTGCTTCCATGGAATGTTACTAATTAATTAGCTACATATTTCATAGTTATCGCAGTTCACTGGTGGTCTTCTCACCCGACCAGTATGTTCTATCCTGAACTGACCATAATATCTTCTTCCACTCTGGTCCTCACCACCATCACAAACTTCTAAATCACTATCCACTCCACCGTTAACTCTCTCGACTCCTCACTCACCGCATACTGACTTCCACACTTGCCCTTCCTAGCTTCCTAGCTTCGATTTCTGGCACTTGTCATCCCTCTCTCATCAAACCTGCCTTTATACAATACGTCACTTCCATTCCCTAACACTGAATCCTCAAGCTCTCCCAAAGTTTGTTTCATGACTTCAGGATTCCTCACAATTGCTACTCTGTCCATACTCCAACGTTTCCCATCACTTGTCACCACATGTTTCTTTCTTACGCTCACAACAATCAGCTCATAAAAACGTGAGCACCCTATCGGTACCCTAAAAGGCTTCTTCACTCTTATCACCTCACCCACTTTGACTGGACACACTCTGTCCATTTCACAAATACTTTCCTCATCTGCCCCTCCCAACAACTACTAGAATACACTAGACCACATCTATCTGCTTCACATTTTCTCGAATGGTGACAATCATGTAGGCCACACATGGAGTGTCTCTGTACGCCATCATCATTTCTCACACACTTTTTTTCCCATTCCATATTATTTTCATGAGCCAACTGTGTTAGCTCTTTAATTATGCAATTCATTTGCTCCACTTACCCATTAGCCTTAGGATTGTATAGCACTGTGCAGTGATTTTCAATATCATGTGAAGACGATAATTCTCACAACACTAACTGTCCTGCATTATCAGAAATAATAATTTGAGGATGTCCTTCTCTAATAAGCAATTCCTCAAGATACTCAATTACACTCCTCGTCATTTTATCTACAAACTTTGCTTCAAAGCACCTTGAAGCCTAATGAACTACAACAATGGAAAACTTGTTCTCTTGGCTCAGTAAACTAATTGGACCCATGAAGTCGATCGCCCACTTTTCCCATACATGTTCAGGAATATTTACATTACACTACCCATCTCAACGTTCTGAGTCTTTAATGACTTGTCACTCACACAACAGGGTATGCAGGCTCCCACTTCCTCAACTTCACAAATTACCGAAATGAGCTCTTCTAGTTAGTTTTTTGCTCAGGGTCGTCGGAGGTATCAACCTTTCGCCCTTGCCAATCCCAACTCAGAACTACTGAGCTCCTCCCTCATCTTGTAATAATATAAATGACTTCACCAGCCGTCGTACATAGCCAGTGCCAGATACAACACCTATCTAAAGGTTATACAGGCTGTTGTCTTTGCCATTGCTTGTTTTCAACAGGACTCCATTGCAGGAAACAGATGTGAGGACATACCGATTTTTAGAACTGAAGTGGCTATCTACAAAAAAAGTTTGGATCCCAAAACAAATACATATTTTTAAAAATTTAAATATATTTTCTCCTGCCTAAAAATACACCAGTCGCAAACAAGAACTACGTTTGTACTCCTTACTAAATCCTTTTCTAGGCCTCTGTGGTTCGTTAGGTTTCCTCTAGGATGGCAGTGTTTACATGACCATGGCCCTCATTCTGACTCGGGCGTTAAGGGCTTTACGGCGCCGTAAACGGCGCCGACCCTTAACGCCTGATTACAAGGTTCCCTTTGCGGGATGGCTTTTAACGGCTGCTTTTTTGCAGCCGTTAAAATCCATGCGGCAAAGGGACCTTGGCGATAATTACGGCACCGTAATTTACGGTGCCGTAATTATCGCCTTTCCCCATTCCCATTATGCCCTATGGGGCGAAAATGGGAATGGGGAAGGGTAAAATGGGAAATGGGGATTTACCGCCCCACTCACCTTGGAATGGGGCGGTAAATCCACCAACCACCATGGCGTAAACGTAGTTTACGCCATGGTGGTAAGGGTACGACCCAGGCGGTAACTTACTGCTTGGGTCGTAATGAGGGCCCATGTCATGGCCTGTGGTGTGGTCTGTATCCAATTCATTTGAGAATGTTAGATGCACTACTATTTGCTGAGGTTCATCTACAATTGTCTATGCTGTGGGTACTCCAGTTATGATTGTAATTTCTTAGCGACTAAGAGAA
The DNA here is from genome assembly GCF_040938575.1 of Ambystoma mexicanum. NCBI lineage: Eukaryota > Metazoa > Chordata > Amphibia > Caudata > Ambystomatidae > Ambystoma > Ambystoma mexicanum. The sequence continues at coordinate 509,861,384 of NC_090932.1, read as the reverse complement.
ATGAAGAACGTTCAATTTGCGAATCATAGCTGTTATGTCTTTTGTGACCACTAAAGTCATGAACTTGCCCAATCAGTCATAAAAAAATGAATACTACATCCACTCACCAGCTACCTACGCCATCCATTCATCCACGGGAAGGCTTCAAAGCTTGTGATTAAGGTGCTGGACAGCCTCTGCATGTGAGCCCATCAGGCACTGTCCCCTCGCCACCCCAGATGTTTTGTCCTTCTAGCCAGTTGTGCACTATTTTGCAGCCTCGACTAGGTTTGGACGCTCTCATATTGCATTCCAGTGCCACATTTACCAGTTCACTACATGTTAAGTCAATTTATACTATTTGTTATTTTAGTATATAATTTTGCATAAATGTCTGAGGTCCATTGTTAAGATGGATTTCTGAACTCTGACCTGGTGGGCAGAGGCTCAGAAGGCCAACCTAGTTTCTTGGAACTGGGTAACCTTCTGGACAAGCCAGACCAATGAATGTAGCAGTGGCGGTGGTCAAGATTAGGTCTCAGGAGGGGTGAAGTTGAACAAAAGCGCACAATGAGCCCACACAGCAAGGACACTACAAATTACTCTGTCAGGTATATATCAAAAATGCATATACATTTATAAAAGCCTTTTAAATCAAACACAGGAGTAAAACACAGTAGTAACAACCAAACGAACACAACACTGTTATTCAATATATATACAGTAACCAGTCCCAAAAGAGATGGCACACAATAAGGGTCCACAACCAGTAGAGAAAGGGATCATATAGTGTAAATACTTTTAGGTAGTCCTTCACTTTATCAACCCTAACTGAGAGGCAGCCAAGCCCTAAGCAGAATAGAGCCTTGCACTCAAAATTACAGTTCGGTGCTGATGCACTCGATTGTGCGGTAGAGGCAATCCAGGGTCTATTGCAGGGGCTGTAGCCAGTGGTCAAAGTGGGCGGGAGCGGTCGGGAGCGGTGCGCCTCTACTTCTTTTAATGAAGTTTTAACGTTCCTATACTTTTATTTTAAAAAGAAACCGTTCCGGAACGGTTTCGTTTTAAAATTAAAGTGTAGGAAGCAGTTGAAACTTGCACTTTCAGTGCAGTGCACTGAACATTCCCTTAAACTGCAGGCACATGCATTTGGGGGTTTATATTGTGCATGGGAGGGGGTGTGTCGATGGGGTTTGCGGGGAGCGGTGCAGACCAGTAGGGAACATAGCTCCACTACTTCTTTTCGTACACTTCGACCACTGGCTGTAGCAGCTCAGGAAGGTGGATGAGGCAGTGAAGAATAAGTTGCTACTATTCAAGGAGGGTCTCCCCAAGAGGGCAGAACAGGATCCAAGCGTTGGGAATAGGTTGGTAGCACAGGATACCTCGAGAAAGGAAGAGTGGCTCTCAGAGGACACTCGTGCGTAAGAATGGATGGATGTGCCCGGGGCCACCGGTAAGGGTTGCAAGTACTCACCGACCCAAGGTGCAGCTCTGCGGCTTTCAGTGGGTGAGGTCCAGGGATGATTCTGTGGTGGGACAGTGGCGATGTATCCCCTCCTGTTGAAGGGATTGACTCAATTTCACTCCAGCACATCTCACCCAATGGTAGACTTGCTCACATACAGGAAAAATCACGGACCACGGTTGTTCAAGTCATTCTCAGCACATCAGACTCTCTGGCACCCAGGATGTGTATTGGAACTAGCCCACATCCTGGAGGCACATACACCAGGAATGCATAAGCCTGCGAAAGCTTGGCATTTCACAGGAGAATTATATGATGATATGACAGGTCACTTATAATGCATTTAATACCCAGAGGTTTCTAAGTGCGGACCCGCGGATCGGACCTGTGTTGCTCTGTGTCGTCTTGCTTCCGAGCACGTTAAATAATAATAATTTTGCATTTATATAGCGCTACGAACCTTCAGGTATCCGAGCGCTGCTTATTATTACCCACATTGTGTGGTGCTCATTTATCGACCTCGAAGGATGAAAGGCTGAGTTTGGCCCTGCCGGGATTCGAACCTGCATTAGCAGACTGCACGGATGTCAAAGCGAGCGCTCTACTCGCTGTGCCATTTGACGTTGCCCCTGAGCTATCCTCCCGAGACAAATGCATGCCCAAATAAGGACTGACCCTGGTCTGCTCGACCTGGGGAAGGCAAAGGGACAAGATGGCCAAAGGACAGCACAAAGAACCTCGTGGGATGGCCATTTTGGAGCCAGGCCACCTTCCTGTGCCTACCGCAGTAAACGCGATTTGCATGGCAAGAAAGGGTTAAAAATAAGCGAAAAGATAAACTGCCACCAGCCCTGTCCAAGGCACATCTGTACTTCTCCTAAAAAATCCTTTTAGGGAGTCTAGGGCCTTTGGAAACGAAAAGTTGCAACATTGGCAAGGACTAAGGGAAACAAAGACTCCCAGTACTGGCTGTCTTTTAAGGGCATGTCAGTTTCCCCATAACAAGTGAGCAGAGGCCCAGCGGGGTGCAGAAGAAGGCTGTGCTCTACTGGCAAAAGTCATATGGTGTTTAAACATCAGCAAAACGTTGGAGGGTACACAACTGGAGGGAAATTTACCCACAAATGGAAATCTTTCCTAACACAGTTAAGTCAATTTATACTATTTGTTATTTCAGTATATCATTTTGTATAAAGGTCTGATGTCCATCACCTTGAAGCATTCGATTCTTCACCCCTGTGTTGACCTGGGGTGCACCCAGTGCCCGCTGTTGGCACAACCAGGTAGCCATTGATAGGTGTCATTGTATTCTTGTATATTAGAGGGTGATGACTCCTATCTCATGGACTCTTCCATGTCCTATCATCCGCCTTTGCTTATACTCTATAAGTGTTCCATTTATTTTACCTCATAAACAATGCATATACTTTGTCCTCGGCCTTGGGAAGCCTATTTATTTTGACCTTTTAAAAAGACACGGACCATCCATTGGGAAGACCCAGGTGAGCCATGCACACAACATATTTAGGATATCCTGAACACATCTCGAGCCCTTCACACAATCAGGCTGTACATATATATTTACTATACAGCAATCTACACCTATCAATCACCTGCCTACACACCACCTCCTGCTCCGCACCACTTTTTACTTCTACAAATATCTTGCTTCTTGTATTACACCATTTTTGGGTCAATGGTGGTTTTAATGTACCTTAACTCGGACAAGTATTTATGCACTTCAAGACTAGTACAGTAATGAGCTGGCCAGTACAAAAAAACGAATATTAATCATTATTATTTGAAAGTCACAAAATATGTTGGTACGCACATGCAACACAAATACGTTTTCTCAGAAAAATGGTAATAAGCGACACAAAGGGAATCTGCATCATTTTGTGATATCAGCAGCCAACATCTTTATTTAACATACCAATATGTACCAGTGCCAAACATTCCCCAAAATATACCCCCTTTTTAAACATATCACTTCTGCAGCATGTCTACAAGAACCTTCTTACACACAGTGGAGCTAAAAGGAGGGCGATAAAGATGAAAAACACACATACCTCACACAGAGACACTCTATTAGCAATTAGATGTGTAGGCAAACAAACACATACCAGTGCACCTTTGAATGTATTGACTTAGTACATAAGACTAACGGCCTCATTACACATTTTGCAGTGCAGTAAAAGTGCAGGTAATTCCGTGACCAGCACTTTTACCACACCGCAAAAGTGCAAGTTTGCCATTGGGGGTCACTGATTTATCACCAGCTAACAGCTAGAGGTAAATCGGGCCCCCACTGGCAAACAAATTCCAGTATTACCGGCACCAGTAATGACAGTGCTGGTAATACTGGCAATCCCCTCCTATTTCTATGGGACTCCACGAATGGGGATTTACCGCCCTTTCCGCCACCTGTAATATCCTGGAAATTCTGGTATATCAGGCAGAGGAAACAGTAGATCAGTTTGTCGGAATTCTGCCGGTATTCCCCGCAAATTTATAATGAGGCCCCAATTCATTATTTTAGCTTAATTGGTGATTTTAGGGTGCCAAAGATACATGCAAAATAATGCAAAACAGGATGGGGAAAGATGGTGGAAAGGAGGGGCTATAAGAGCAGGGAGGGGTAGAAAGGGTGAATCAGTATAGCAGTCACAGATTAAGAAAAGTCTAAATATTCTTGCTGGTTAAAGTGATACAATGTTCGCTATATTATATAAGTGTCTAGGCTTGCCTGTGCAGCGGTATCAGGTGGAGGTGTACACAGGCTTTGTGTTTTTACAATTGTTGGTGCATCCCGTGGGGAGCATCAAATGGTTGCAATGGTGCATGATGTCATCACGTTTCTGGCAAGTTTCCAGAACGCAGAAATGCAAATCATTGATGACGTGAAGAGAAACAGCAAGGCTTGCTTCTCAACAAACCAGTGAGTGGCGTTTTCTTCTCCTTTGTCTTGTGGATATCTGGAGAAAAGGCTTTTGTCCATGGTAGGCCTTGTGTTCACCCTGAACTGCAGTATGTGCTAAATTGACAGATTGATACGCTTAATTACCTCCCCTAGAGGCTATGGACATAGCTGTGGATCGAGCTGCTGCTGTGATATAGGCTTTAGGGGCTCTTTGGGGCAATTAGTCAGGCACCCATGTAGCCATTAATCAGAGGTTGGACGCCATACAAGGTATGGCGCAGAGGTAAGGTCCAGGCTGGAGACCTGGGCTCATTGGACCTGGTTCAGGGAAAGCAAGGTCTATTGCAGTGCATAGTCCGCCTTATTTATTTTATTACTCATTTAGAAGCCTCTTGTAAGGCAAAACAGTGTTTCAAAGCGCTAGCCACGGAAACCAATCAGCCTACGCACAAGAAAGCAGAGTTTTTTTTTAAATCTGGGACTCTCAAAAGAGCTCAAGGATGCCATGTTGGTTATCCCTGTATTGCCTAGTGACTTCATGACTTTGATGGATTTAGTGCTGCAGGTAGATGCCCCTTGAACAGAGCAACAAGGAGAACGAAGAAGTACCTTCCTCAAGAGTCATCTGACAGCACTTAGGGTGAAGCCAGCAGCACTCCGGAACCAATGCAGATTGGTTCTGTTTGTGAGCCATTGTCCCCCGAAGAATGGAAACAGTGCACAGTATCCAACTTCTGCTTACATAGTGGGCAACTGAGTCATTTCATCTGTTTTTGCCCACAGAGATCTGTCAAAATGTCAGGCTATGCCAAGACCCGTCGCCAGTGAGTAGCGATGGGAAGGGTGAAACTGATAAACGGTCCATTCGCTAGTCAGGTAACTTCTACAGTGTACTTGGATGTCCGCCTGTTCTGTTCCTAGCTTGCTACTCTGGATGTTTGGTTCATGATCGATTCAGGCTCTACTGGTAATTACATGGATTCTGCCTGGCCCCAGCAAGCAGGCTTCCCCAGAGTTAATAAGGCTTGTCGAGAACCAGTAAGAGCAATGGACAGGACCAACCTAATGTCCAGCCCGTTAATTGAATAAACTGTCTCCTTGTGTATTTCTATCCAGGAGGGGCATCAGGAACTGATCTGTTTCAATTTGATCACTGACAAGTATATCCGAATTATCACTGTTATCCATTGGCTACAGCAACACAATCCGTGTATGAATTGGGCACAATCAGCAGTGGTCTTTTCTTCAGAACATTGAATTAATCTGTGTCTGATTCAGTCCGAAAACCCGATGCCTTTGTGTAAGGCCTTATTTGCTAGTTGTCATGAAATCAGGGCTGTCCAACAAGCTGCTCTGGGAGACTATTTGGATTACCAAGATGTATTCATTAAGGGCCGCTCTTGAGGTGCTTCCACTGCACCCAGTTTACAATTGCACTATCAACTTGTTGGAAGAGGCCCAGATTCTTTGTTGTAGGGTGTACTCACCTACCCAGAAATAGGATCAGGTGTTGTAGGATTATCTAGCCAGTGCCCTCAAAACTGGTTTCATTTGTCCTTCACGTTCTCGCCCTGGTTCTTTGTTTCTAAAAAGGAAGGAAATCTAAGATCTTGCATCGACTATAGTGCCTTAAACCAGATTACCGTCAAGAACTGGTATTCATTACCCTTAATCTCGGTCCTCTTGGACCAACTTCTGACAGCAGTGGTTTTCACCAAATTGGATCTCCGGGCATATAGAATCTTGTGAGGATCTGCGAAGGCGATAAAACAAAAACTGCGTTTTGCACCCGTTACATATCGTTTGAGTATTTTGTGATGCCGTTCAGGCTCTGTAATGCACCAGCTATGTTCCAAAATGTTATGAATGATGTCTTCCATGATATCTTTCATCAGTATTTGGTGGTGTACTTAGATGATTAGGTCATTTTATGCACCTTGCTAAAACTTCACATACAACAGGTCGGATCAGTCTTACAACGGCTCTGGGATCATGGCCTTTATGTAAAGTTGCAAAAACGTGTTTTCTATGCAAACACGGTGGAATTACTGGGTTTCATGCTAGCTTCCCAGAGATTGCTAATGGGCACAGCAAAGGTTAAGGCCGTGTTGATACGGCCCATACCTTTCAGTCAAGTCCCTGCAGTTCTTCCCCGGCTCTACCTCGGCTTTTCCAATTTCCACAGGAGATTCATACACTCTTTTTCAACAGTTGTGTCACCCTTGACAGAGGTAACAAGACCGTCCGTTCCATGTTGATGGTGCGAGCAAGTACAGGCGACCTTTGATGCCCTGGAAAACACACATTCATGAAAGCACCAGCGCTGCAAGACCCGGACCCGCGGCAACCATTGATAGTGGAAGCCGTTGCGTCCTCGTTGGCTATCGGGGCACTAAGGTCACAAATCTTCCAGCCTCTAGCTGCCTTCATCCAGTACCCTTCTTTTCAAAGAAATTGTCACCAACTGAGAGGATGGACACAATTTCATGATGGGAATTGTTGGTCATCAAGGCGACCTTCCAGTAATGGCATCATCACCTTTTGGGGGCATAACATTGGATGACAGTTTATACTGACCACAGAAACATGCAGGCCATGGCATTCCCACCTGTTTTTTTGCCATTTTTGGTTTTATCACATATAGGCCCACCTCCTTGAACAGTAAAGCTAATGCCTTGTCCAGGTCATTTAAAAACTCCTGTTTTACTCAGAACCATTCTCCCACCACAGCATTTCCACTGTGCCTTTTATACCAACTCCCCCCTTGATGTAGGAAATTCACTCCTAATTTGCGGAAACTCCTGACGAATTGGCTTAGTTGCACTTTTGGAAGCGCTTCTGTATGTGGAGGGCACGTTATACATCCCTACTCTTGTGGGACGTACCTTAGCTTTACAATGTTGCCAGGACAACAAATGCAGTAGCCACCCAGGAGCCAAAAAGACAGGAACTGCTGCAATGTTGGTGCTCTAGCTTGACACAAACGGTAAAGGAATCAATTTCCTCTTCTCCAGTATGCTCCCAAGGAAAGAACCATACAGACATGATTTCCATGGACTTTATTGAAGAATTACCTGACATAAAGGACCTGAACATGATATGGGTGATAGTGGACACGTTCACCAAGAAGGCACAATTTGTCCTTTGTCATGAAATGCTGTTGTCCCTGGTCTTGAGCGACTTGTTCTTTTAGCATGTGTTTTGCCTTTTTGGACTGCCTTCGGTACTAATTACTGACAGAGGAACACAGTTCTCTTCCACATTCTGCAGTGCACTCAGGAATCGGCTGTCTGTAGATTTGTGGTATTCCTCCACATATCATCCCCAGACAAATGGATCAACAGAAAGAGTTGATCACATGTTCAAAAGTGTTTGCAGTGCCTCTGCTTGCAGTGGCATGAATCTTGGGTGTCTTAGCTTCCTTTTGCAGAGTTCCCTTACAACAATTTGGTACATTCTGCCACTAAGATGGCTCCTTTCCTCGCCCTTATCAAGGTTGAGGACACCCAAGGACACTGCCCGGACAAGAGATACAACCCACAGCTTTTCTAGCCGCCAATGACAGTGTACATCACCCCAAGGAAGTACGCTTGTCTGTCCATCAGTGGGCAGTGTGTTTTTTGGGGGATGCAAATGCCTCCATTCTGCAGGAACGGAAGAAGGGTATACATTAAATTTAGCTCCAGGTTGGAGTGTCTTGCAGATGCAAGAGGGGCTTAGACCTCAGGCCCACTTTTGTTTGGGGATGACTTTGTCAAGGAGCTTGGCAAATGGGTGGGGACCTTTACCTCCTTGTACATAGTCAGGTCGTCCATCTGCGACCAACGGGCCGAGGACCCAGTTCATCGGGTCCTCCCTTCCGATTGACAACCAGAGCCTGTTCCTACCGCTCAAAGCCATTGACAGTCTTTCTGCCTTCAGAGGGCCCATGGCAGCTGCGTCCGGTGTTTCAGAGGTGGAAGAGGTAGAGCAGCCTTTTCTCAGGGTTGTTATGGCAGATTCACCTAAGGGGAGGAGGAGGAGTGGTTGTTTTTTTAATGAAAAACGGGTTGCTTGTTTCTCAAGACCCTTGGGTTCATCAGACTATCCGGGGGTTTCAGTTGAAATGCCATGCCCCTCCTATACAGCAACATCCGAGGATGGCAGGATTTGTGTCAAATGCTGCCCACTCTTTAGTGAGCCAAGAGATCAGGCATCTACTGTCCAAGCACCCCATAAATAGGGCACCAATTCACACGAAGGTAGGGGTGGGTACTCTCTGCACTATCTATTTGGTAGGCAAGAAGGACAACGGGTTCAGACCACTGATCAACTTGAGGGAGTTGGACCAGTTCGTATGTCTATCAACATTTCAAAATGAGGACTCTTATTGTGTTTAAAGGCATTTTGAGGCCAGGAGATTGGTTTGTGAGACTGGAACTCAAGGATGCTTACATTACTGTCCCCATCTTTCTCCTCACAGACGCTTTTTCCATTTTTATGGGAAGGTCTTTGTTTTCAGTTCTCGGTTCTTCCATTTGGGCTTCCCTCCATGCCCTAGTGTTTTACCAAACTTCTCAAACCAGTGGAGACGTTTCTCGGGAGTCTGGGAGTGCAACTCATCGCTTATTAGATGACATTCACTTTAAGAGTTTATCAAGGGACCAGGTCCTCTCACAGATGCATTTGACTGTTTCTCTGGTACAGGATCTAGGGCTTGTTATCAATTTTCTGAATTCCAAGCTTCTCCCCTCTCAATGCATGCAACCTGTGGGGTTTGTGGTATCAATATCGGCCACCCTCAGTTTACACAGGGGCCGTATATCCAGCCTGAAATGGTGTGCTTTGGAGGGAAGTTTCAAAGGTGTTCGGCTCGGTCTGGCATCTGGCTCATGTTATAGGGCTTCTGTCATCTTCAATTCAGACACTTATTCTGAGGCCTCTACACTACAGGGCTCTGCAGAGGTTAAAGATTCAGGCTCTGTGCAAAGGTTTAAGTTATTCAGGCTGGATCCTGTTTAACACTGATGCAAGAGAAGAGCTACTCTGGTTGGTAAGACAACTGGACACCTGGAAAGGCAAGGATATATTTCCTTCTTCCCCCATCTGTAAACAGAGCCAGAGGCAAGCAAAAGAGGTTGGTGCATGAGGTGTGGAACAACCTTGACTCTGGGCCATGGTCGCAGACTGAGTCATTTTGCCACATAAACTGTTTGGAGCTGCTTGCTTGCTCTTTTGTGAGCCTCTACTTTGGAAGGCAGAGTCTTCTCAGGTGTAGGGTACGGTCTTGGTGCTGGTCACTCCTTTATGGTGCGGCCAGCCTCGGTTTCCTCTTCTCTTGTACATGGCCACGGCTCCCCTGCTGTGCCTGCCTGTTTCTCAGGACCTCTTAATGGATCCAACCCTCAGCCCTCATTCATTGGTCCTGCAGTGACCCCTTCAGTTGGTTGGCCGCGCTCATTATGGGGAATGCAGATCCACTGAGGGACTTCCAGAAACAGCTACAAGCCTTATTCAGGGTTCCTGGTCACCCAGTACTCTTAGATTGGTGGTGGGGCATGGAAGGACTGGGTGCATTGCTGCAATTCACAGGGTTTGGATACCTTTCATGGAGGGGTCGATCAGGTGATGAATTTCCTTGCCAGCTTGTCCACATCTCTGCCTTATCGGACCATCAATACTTACTGTTCTATGATTTCTTCATCCTTTGTTTTGGTGGTCGGTTATCCGGTCGGAGAGAACCTCTTGGTTTGTAGACTTTTGGGGGGCACCTCCTCCGGCTTCCAGGTATTCCTACTCATGGGATGTGAATTTGGTGCTTTCTTTGTTTCAGGGATGGCCGGGGAATAGCGCTCGGTCTTTTCAGGAGCTCTCTGCCGAGCTGGTTGTGTTGTTGTGTCTGATGTCCTTCAGGAGGGTGAGGGATGTGAGAGCGCTGGATCTTTCAGGTTGTTTTTTCTGTGCTGAAGAGGTCAGGTTTCATGTTCGACAGCAGAAGAAGGCGGGCTCCAGGATTATTACTTTTCCTTCCGTTTCTGACTTCCCTCAGCTTTGTATCATCTTTTGTTTGCGTGAGTATGAGTCTAGAATGGCTGCCGTCAGGCGTTCGTCAGACCAGCTCTTTCTATCCTTTTATAAACCTTTTCCCCTGCCTCCTCTCCTACTCTGGCTAGATGGGTTTGTTGGGTGATGGAAAGGGCAGGGTGGATATCTCTCCTTTTGAGGCTCATTCTGAACGTGTGGGTATGGCTTCGGCAGCAATTTGGTCTGGGGTGCAACTGGAGGACATTCTCTGATCGGCTGCTTGGTCGAACTCAAGCCACATTTTATTGCAAGTCTATTGTTCACGCTTCAAGTGTTGTCTTGGAGAGGCGTTAAACTTGCATACTAAGTCTACATGGTATGCAGTGATAAAATTGCGGCAAAAATGTCGCCTGGACAAAAAAATTGCTGCAAAAATGCTGTGTTTTGACCTGTTAAAGGTGTACCCCATTACACCATTTAAGGGGAGCAGGGGTTGCGGGGGTGTCCCCCGCTCCCCTTAAATGGTATAATGGGTCTGGGGATTGAAGGGGTGTACCCCGCATCCTTTACATGGATTGTGGCGGCAAAACCACAGCCTTTTTGCAGCAATATTTTGTGTCCCCAGCCATTTTTGCTGCGATTTTAACACATGGAAACGTCTCCATTCCTTCCCATCGAATGTCAATTGATCCTAGCCTGTGATTGAGAGTTGAGATTCTATTAATGGCACAGAGGCAAGTATTATCGCACCCTGGGATTTCCCCACCCTCATATGCTTCTGTTTGTGTTTTTTGTCAGATGGCTTCTTCCCCAGGCAATCATTCTACTTAATTGTACTTTGGAAGTGGCGGATGGCATTGATGGATCTGGCCGGTGCTGGCATTGCTCACGATTCTAAAGCAAGGATCAAGTGTGGATGTTAATGTTAAAGGATATTTGTACCCCGCCCTATCACCACCGGAGTGGTCCCCTGGCGGATCTGAAAAGGACAGGTGGTGGGGGTGGAGTTAGTGGGAATGAGTGGGATAAGTCCAAGAGAGAAGTGATGTGCTGTTGGCAGATTCAGTTTGGTTAACACCATTCGCTGAGCTTGGGGGTGCTTTCCGGTCAGTAGCCATTGTGTGCTGTTGTGCAAAGCTATGTGTGGTTTGTTTTGCTGTTGCGGTGTGGTGCAGTTTGTTGTGCTTAAGGGTTGTTGTTGTGTTTGGCTAGAGTTTGAGAGGTGTATGCAGTGGGTTGAAATTGTTAGTGGGTTGATTATTGGCCTAACTATCTTGAAGTGATATCTGCTAAATTTCAAAGTTCTTGATGTGGCTGTTGAATATCACTGCATTTCTATCTAGATCCAGCACTGGCTACTGTTCACAATCCTGCCTATATATGACACACGCCTGGATGACTGAGAGGTCACAGTGATGAAAAGAGCAAGGACTATTTTTGAGGGAAGACTTTATACCAGTCTCGAGTATGACGTCATGAGAGGATTCTGGGAGTTGTGGTCCTCCAAGTTGTGCTTATTCTTTTTATTTCTGCTTTGGAGCAATTAAAGAAGAGTTTGATGCATAATGCTCATCTTCTGCTATTAATAGTATCGAGACTCCCAGGCTAGGAGCAATCAGCATTAGCACTATCGCCAGGAAATCAGTACTGAGAAAAAATATTGTTTAGCACTATTGAAGGGACAGATCTTCTGAGGAGATCTTGAGCATTTAGTAAAGACAGCAAGGAGTTTACGATCTTTTTTAGAGAGGTTTTGGAATTCCAAGAGTTAAGAGAACTGTCTGGGTCAGGCATATCGGGTAGAGAGATATGAGCGAATAGTCCGAGCTTCTGAATAAAACGATCTGCTGTGTGATTGCAAAGAGCAGAAGAAGGTTTGACAGTACATTTTTCTTGAAGCAGCATATTTGTTAAAGTCTTAGGAAACGGATCGCAGATGCGGTCGCCTTTCTGAGGTTTTAGCTGCTTGCCATCACCTTTTGGCTGCGCGCACCTCTTGTTTTTTCTCTGCAGTGTGACTTGCTTGCGCTGCGTTTTGGGTTTTTTATTTTTAGCTTTCATGATTTTTAAAGGAGTGATTTTACCCATGACTATGGCTTTACTGCGAGTAGAGTTTAGAATATCTAAGCCTGCTATACTGAGTGGTTTTCATTATGTGTTAATGTGGGAAATGCAGTAGCTTCGGATATCGCTGAAGAAGCGGTTCGGGTACATTTTCGTGTCGGTTTCAGATTCAAAAGAATGCCAAATTATGTTACATTTTTAGACATAGGAAATCTGATCGGATTTAAAAAAAGAAATGGATGGACAAAGTTAACTGCAGAGGCGTTCCCGGTGTGATGTCAGAAGCAAAATGTGCGTAAAGTGTGACCTAAAATATGGACAGGAGTGGACTAGCCATTTTTTTTAAGCGATTCAATGAGGAAAAGCTGTCGCCGAAGACTTGTTTTCATCTAGGCAGTAGTACATACAAGCAGTGCTGAGGCCGAGGAAGGTTCGGCTACACGTGAGATCTCAGTGTCTGCTAGACCGTGTACATGCTGGATTTCGGATCTCTCCGCAAAACCCAAGTGTTGGGGACAGGCCCATTGCTAGTTAAGCAGCCAAGTAAATTTCAAAGGTGGCGTTCAATCTCCCCCCAGGGGGGTGGAATGCCGTGGGGTGCGGGACTCTCAATCTACATAACAACCATGGAAAGGGTTATTGTGCGAGGAGCCGAAACATAGGGGGTGGCAGAGAGTGAGAGGGACACGGGACTGCGAGTTAATCTCCGACCTGAGGTGAGCAAATTGCTGGCCTCTAATCCACTTTACTTTGTCTTCCTCCCGAGGGAAGAGGAAATGGCCACATTCCAGACATTCCTGCGTGAATGTGGAAAGCATTGTATGAAGCAAGAGAGGCGGGAAGGGGGCGGGGATGGCAGAGGGAGAGGAGGGAACGCAGAGGGGACACAGGCCAGCCTGTCACTTCTCTGTGCCTTAACCATGCCTTGTACACACTGGGTCTTTACTCAGGTTGGTTTTGCACTCAGCTGTACCCTTACATGGGGCGCCCTTTGCTCCTCCCCGTGCTTACATGGAATGGTCTGTCACTTTATGGGTCAAATCAGGCCAGGCAGGGATTTGTAATCTATGCCCTTAAGTGAGCCACAAACTGACATGTCACATTACTGAGCGTTTAAACAGAAAGATCTGTCGCTCTTCTGTGCCTTTTGTCAACCCAGCCACACACTCAGCCTTGCACAAGCTGGTCGCTCCTATTTGCCCTTATTCATGGTGGCCTTATTCCCGGTACAAAGGCCTAGTTGTCATTTCCCTGTGCCCTTAAACCTGAATGTTACTCTTGCCTGTACTCTAGGTGGTCTCACAATTCTGTGTGTGTGTGTGCACAGATCTGTCAACCATTCCTGTCTTTAAGTAGGTCATCTTGTCTCTCCTCTGCTCCCTTACCATCCCAGAACCTCCAATTTGCCAATTACAAATGGTTTCTACTGGAGCTAATTGTAGCCTATGTCCACAGGAAAGCAATCCTGGTGTAACCCAAATGTGGCAAGGAGGCCCCAGGGATGTTTTCTACCACCCAGAGTCATACACAGGTCTCAGGTCTATTTGGAGCCTCTGGATAGCGAAGGCTCTCCGCGTTTTCCCTCGAAAGCATCATACAAATTCCAAGGATCAAATGAAAATACAAACTCAAATCAACACATACCATTAGACGTTAATAATCAGTTCCAAGATACAAGTGGAATCTACTTTGATATTCTTCATAATAATAGTAAATGTCAAAAAATCAATATGCCAGCAACTGGATCCAGTAACTATTCAACTGGAATTTCTACCAGGGCAGGTTAATCAGTCACTGCATTGTGGCCTCATGCAGGCCACCTATTCCTTTTGTATGCTTATTTAGGTGGTGTGTCAATCCACTGGATCTCATGATCAGTTGGGCGGTGCAGTAAAAATGTGGTGGCAATACCGTTACTGCCGCATTACAGCACCGCCCAACTATGAGTTTGGCAGAAAGTTGGAGGATTCACCTCCAGCTGTGAGCTGGAGGTAAATGTGCCACCTTTCCGTCAAATTATGGCAGAATAACCGCTGCAGTAATTCCACCGAAATCCCCCATGTAGTAATATGGATTCCAATTAAATGGGGACTAACACACCGCCACCACCACCACTTGTAATCTGGTGGTAATACCGCCGGGCCAAGTGGCGGTACCACCAAACTTGTAATTAGGTCTGCTGTATCTTAGACAAACTACTCTGGAACTCCTTTCTAACCTTCACAAGTTTGACTGCCGCTCCCATGTGCCCTGCAAAGCCTCCAAAAGGGAAAGCATAAGAACGGGAGAAACCACGCCACGGTGAGTCCGGCTGGAGGAGAGGATATTCCAAGCCAAAATACAAAATAAATCGAAGTAAGTCAGCCTCACCAACGTCTTCTCACATGTGACTCGGCCGGACTGACATGGTGCCAATGCCTGGAAGCTGGGATGATGCAGCCGTCTCACGACGAGGACCAAGCTTGCAACAAATTGCAACAATCCACCTACAGCATGCACTGGGAATGGACCGCTCTCATGGCATTAGTAGAAGCACCCCATTGTTACACACTGTCACATAGTCACACTTTGTTGATACACACTGTACGAGAGCAGGTGTCTTGCGGGCTGGGAACAACGGTAATCCCAGGCTTGGGGACCCAGAGCCTGACCAATGAGAGCACTGGGGGCTAGGGGCTGGCTGCGGGAATCCCTAGCCAATCATCGGGCTTTTCAATGTGACATTTTTCACGTAGCAATTTTTAGGGATGATCCAAGCACACCACCTGACACAGTGCCACCAATAACCTTACGCCCTATATGTCCCTATACTGGACCTACCACTCTGGGAGCCAACCCGGAGTGGCGTTAGGTTCGGGGAAGGATTTTGGTAAGTGACAGTGATTGTGACATCACAAGTGTACAAAAGTGGCCTGCGAGCCCAAAATCGGCGAGATGTACTTGGACTGGATTTTGCTCCAAGCGTTTAATCCCTGCTTGTTTGCTATAATAAAACAGCAGTAACCCTTTGCTCCTTGTGTGGACCTGGACTTCTTTGGGACATTGGAAGGAGTTAGGGCCTTCCGAGAGCTGGAGGTCTGGGGACCCTAGGTATGGCTCTGCCGACCCCAGAATTTACCCTAACAAGTTGGAGGCCCCCACAAGATCGTTTGTGAGATCGGCTCGGCAAGGTGCTTCCCCCTACGCCGTCGGACCTCGGAAGACTGCAGGACCATCGCGAATTGAAACACAACCAGACAGCGCAACCGGAGAATTGGCCATTGGGAGCCGACTTTATAATCATCCCGCTCGCGGTTGGCGAGGTTCCAGACGCGGTCCAGAGGTGGCGAGACGAGCCAAATGGGAGGGGAGCCAGCAGCCGAGCGGTGCTGGCAGACCTGTACCTAAAAGTAAGTGTGGTCCACACAACTAGAAACAACCTATTGTGAGAGTGGGAGGAGGATGTGTTTATGGGGCGAAGGGTGGTGTAACATTGTCATAACGTTTGGAACCGAGGCAGTGATTGGCTCGTGTATGATTGTAGGGAACAAAGCAGAGGTAGTCCCTTCTCGTGTTGGTGAGTGTTTTGGGGGCGGGGCAGCGGGTCCCCACGTGAGAGAAGGATTGTTGCGCCGGTAGGTCTGGACAGTGAACACATGTGTAGGGGCGTGGTCTTCATATGAATCGACATTGTAGCTCGGCGAATAGATGTGGTTTTCCTATGAAGTGCGCATTCTAGTTCGATGAGTAGATGTCGAATTTCCGTAAGGTGTAGCTGAAGCGATCTTAGATTGTGGAAGGTAATTGACTGGTTAAGTTTCTATGGTAGGAAATGTATCACACGTCAGGCGATGCGACAGGTGCAGTTCAATTACAAAATGGGTTGATTGATGATGTATACTCCACTCCGGGGGAGGTGTGAAGACAGCTGTGGGGATTGTGGGCTTTTTATATGCAGAATTAAAACGGCGGAATTGTTGTGTGTAATACATGCACAAATTGTTTGGTTGTGGAGCATTAGCTTGGAGACGTCACCCATAGGCATTGCATAGGACACTTTGGTATTAGCGAGTGTGGGGCTCGCAACTCAGTGCTGAAACTACAGAGCAGGTGAACCGGCGACCGTGCGCCAACAGTGCCGGCACATGATCGAAGGGGCGTGCCGGGCAGCGGCAGCCCTAGTGAAGGCGGGGCAGTACAAGAGTACACCACGCAAGGCGTACGGCCACAGGGGGCTGTAGTTATTGACAGGGCGTGCCTGTGAGGAGGCCGCCCCAGTGAAGTCGGGGCAGTACGAGAGCACGCCAGGCAAGGTGTGAGGTTGCAGGGGGGCCTCTGACGGCAAAGGGGTGTGCCAAAAAACGGCAGCCCTAGTGAAGGCGGTGCGGCATAAGAGTCCGCCGCAAGGTGTAAGGCCGAAAGAGGCCACAGGTGTTGCTAACTGAATATTGAACTGTATAACAAAACAAACTTTTTACCCTTGCACTGACAGCGGAAATTTGAAATTCTCAACTCAAGGGCCGGTTAAAATTACAAACAAACAATGATGTACCGGGGGTGGGGAGAGGGAGGGACATCATACGGAGGCTACAGGCCTATAATGACCCCAATTCAGCATATTTGTAAAACATTGCCCATTTACAAGGATAGAATAGTGAATTACAGCGTAGAATGGACTAAGGGTACGGATGGGAAAATAACGGTACTATGGGCGCCTAACAGCAGTTTTTCGAAGGACGTATTACAGTCACTACTCACTTACCTGCACAATACATACAAGGGAAAGAAGTTAGCAAACCGTATGGAAATATTTGAGGTCTGGCGCATGTTTCAGGGGTACTATCCAGGGATGATGAGTGTACAAGAGGTAAAAGAAGAGGGCGGGGATTCCTGTGCTCTGCCGCCTGCACCTCCCAGTGTTGTCTCAGACGACACGGAGGAGGAGGAGGAGGAGGAAGAGTAGGAGCAGGGATTATACCTCATCAGAGAACTGAAAGAGGCTACGGAGCCCCGAGAATTAACTGCAGCAGAGGGCTGTTCAAATCCCAGGTACAAACCACACAAGTACACCCTGAATGCACAGGCACCCAAGGCCCTTCAAAACAGGACGAGGGCAGAGGCAGGCAGCCCTGGAACCGACCAGGTAGGGCTGAGGCAGGCGAAGCACGAATTTACAGGAGTGGGCCCAGATTAATGGTTAGCAGCACAAGTACTATTGAAGTTACAAGGGACCACTACGGGGGAAACTGAGGGGGCAACTAAGGCCATAGAGGCTGTAAGACTGACGTGTGAGAAAACCTTGTACTGGGTATGCGCAAACCTCTCTGCAAAGTAAGTGAATAACCTAAAGCAAAAAGAGAGTGTGCTGCAGTGGTTGTGAAAAGAGAGAAATAATATAAGGCCGGGAAACCCAAAGGAAACGCACCAAACACTGGTTACAAAGGAACATACAAAGTACTTTATTTTAAGGTCAAGCAATGACAAAGTCAATGACGAATCAGATAGCTATCGGCCCTCAGTACAACACAACGAACTTCAACGGGGTTCGATGTATTCAGTGAGAGACTGTACATTGGGACATTCAGGCTTTTATACATTTCTCCAGCCTGTTGTCCAACCCCTTTGCGGGTTAACCATTCCATGAATGTATTACTGGTCTAGGGTCTGTGCCAGGTCAATTCTAATTTATTCATCAGTATGTGCATAGATCAGTTCCGTTGATACAGGTAATCCATTTACATGCAGGTCAACAGAAGGACAAGGTCTCGGTTCGCGACCCTAACAAGTGGCCTGCAGGCAAGTTATACATTAGCTGTACGGAGGTCAAAACGACCTAGAGTCTATTCGGAATGGCATCGTCCACCATTTTGATGGCGGCTTGCGTCAATTTCTAAGGTCAAAACCTTGCCGTAGAGAGTTATTCATGTACAGTTTTAAGCAACTTGGCGTAGGTCAATATATATACAATCGTTACAATAGGAGGCATCATTTAATATCCAGCTTGACAAACCCTCCTTTTGGCCTATGCCAAGTGCTAAGACTACTTCTGATCTCCTTGCAAGTAACTCCATACGTCATCGTCCATACACCCTGAATCACTGTCAGAGATATCTATGGCCATCAGGTCATTCACTAAGATCTCCTTTAACACATACTCCTTTTTATCCGGAGCATATACTTTTTGTCCTATCGTACCTATCGCCTGAGCACAACATCCCCCTAGCATCAAACATATACTAGGCAGACATTGGATACAACAACAAAGGAATAGCAGAACTCCCAAAATGATCAACAAAACTGAAAGTACCTTCCAACCTCAAGATCGCAAGAAATCCCAAAACCAAGCACTAAGATTCCAGTTCCCCTCGGGAACATGCACTTCTGAGCTAAGGATGTGCAGATTCTGAATTGCTTTGAAAATGGTTGGGGAGGAGTCTGGTACGATAACACAGCAAGCGGACCCCATTAATTTACATACTCCACCACGTTCAGCCAGAATGACATCTAATGCCATCCGGTTCTGGAGTGCTACTAATCTTATTGCTTTCTGCTCTAATGTCATGTTATAGAGTATATCTGTGGTCCGGTTGATGGTTCTCTCCAGTACTCTCGCTAGTCTCCTGATGTCTTCGGAATTTGCGATCTGCCCCCAAAATGGCACAACTGATTTTGCTATATCTCCCATTACTTGTGCGGGGGTATCACCATTCTCGTCCCGCCGTGGACGAGCCTTTGAAACTTCCAAAGTGCTTACTATGAATACCCCAGGTAACAGGATCCCTAAATAACGGGTTTGCTGCCAATCCCTGGGCAACCATGGAAATGCTACATTACCGCAAACGAAATAGACCGGTTTGCCCACATACAAAGGTCTGTCTTCCCCAATCAAATTTGCAATGTTGGCACAGCCTTTAAAATCTCCCATTGACCGGGTACCATTCCTCTGTATGCAGAAAGAAACTGAATTGGGGCTATGGTTAACAGAGTAAGAAGGAGGCACGGCATCCTTATTGCCTATCGGAGCCATTTTAAAGGAAAACAAAGATTGGAAAGGACGAGATAGTCTATCAGAAGGCCTAATTGAAGCAACGTTGAGTTTGCTCCTATTTTCGAAAAGCGAGCATCCCAGGGGAGTCAAATCACGTTTTTCAAAATTATTCAAATTAGTTCCATCAAAATTCCCCGAGATGCTATCATTCCATCGGCCAAAGAACAGTGTTCTAAGAGAGGCATAACAAGCAGTCGTCAAAGGTAAGGGATGAATATACCAACCTAGCCCTTATCCCCATGTTGTGGTAAATGCGAGCAGACCCACCAATTGGTTTTGTTAAAAATGGCATGTGTCGAATTCATAATCAGCATCATAGTATTATTGTGATACTTATGTCTATGCTGAGAGTCCCTAGGTGACAGAGTATGCAAATGTACAAAAGGAGTAAAAACAGTAGGTACAATTTCAGTTGGCAAAAGAGGCTTGAGAGGATAAATCTCCTCGACGTACCAGAATCTTAAAGCAGTTACTATAAAATCCCCAATTATTATCATCAAAACACAGCAATACGTTTTCGGGGCCCAGGCACATTGTTCATTGTCCAAGTTGGTCACTCTCTTATTTACAAGTCCAATACAGACAGTAGCGGTGGCAGGCATCGTAGTCTTCGGATGGAAACCCCAATGTTTGTTGCTGGCGACCCCCCGGTCGCGCGGCTTCTTAGTCCTTCCCCAACCCTAGCCGACAGAACCCCCTTTCTCAAATTTGGGCAAAAGCAAGCCCTTGATGATCCTTTCCTTCTTTTGAATGCACAGTCGAACCGTGCCGTAGGTCTATTTTCTCCGCCAAAGATTATATCTGGTGGTTCCCGGTACTGTTTGATCCGGAAATAAGGTAACGTCACTTCCTGAGGGAAGCAACGTATCAGAGGCAACGGAAGTTGCGGAATTCGGAGCAATGGTTTCCGGAAATGACTTTTCCAAAGAGTGTGGAGACAAAATGGACGGTTCCCCTAGCCCCACGGGCTCAGAGAGATTCTCCGACTCACTCACAGTGCTATTTGCTGCTTCAGGATCATCGATTGCAGTGTTAGTGAGGGATTCTGTTTCTTCTGTAATGTGCGGCGTCGGGTGAGGAAGTTTCTTGACATGCGTCGCATGTATCCAGTTTCTTTCCAGCCACCCGCTCTGCCGTTTGGGTGACCAACAAGACCTGGAATGGTCCCCGCCAGCGAGGCAAGAGGACCGCTCGTATGCTCTCACCAGGACCCAACTTCCAGGCCGGATGTTGTGTCCTGGGCCCTCGTAGCGTACAGGTAAAGCTGATCATACCTGATGATAAATGAAATACAGATTTTTAGTCAACTGGTTACAGTAGTCTGAAAGCAATACATTCTCAACATTTCTCAGTGCTTTAGGTTTTGGAAGACCCCAAATATTGGCAGGCCTCCCCATCACCACCTCAAATGGAGAGAGCCCAGTCTTAGTTTGAGGAGTAGTGCGCATGGCTAGTAATACGATCGGTAAGGCGTCCGGCCATTTTAGTTTGGTACGGCACACGTTTTAGCGAGTTTGTTCTTTAGGATACCGTTATGTCTCTCTACCAACCCGGCACTTTGAGGATGTCTAGCCGAATGAAATTGCTTATCAATATGTAGTGCCGTACAAATCTGTAAAATTACAGCAGCAACAAAATGTGGACCATTGTCCGACCAAATGACTCTTGGCAACCCAAACCACGGGAAGTACTCCTTTATCATAATTTTCGCAGTGGTCATCGCTGTAGCATCTTTGACAGGGAAAGCCTCAACCCATTTACTAAAGGCACAAATGACCACAAGGACATATTTTAAGCTATTGCACTGCTCCACCTCAATAAAATCAAAATGAATCACTTCAAATGGGACAGAAGGAGGCCCAAAGCTACTCCTTGGAGTTACCGTCCCCTTCCCCACATTGTGCTGTAGGCAAATCATGCAATTTTGGACATAATGCTGAGCAATTTTCGAAATCTTATCATTTACCCAGACTTTCTTTAAAATTTTCGTAATCTGTTGAGCACACACATGTGTGGGACCGTGTGCCATAGTAACCATCATGACTATGTAGGCATTAGGAAGTAACCATTTCCGTTCAACTGTGTCCACCAACACCCATCATCTAATCTCCCCAAGCCTTTAGCCCATTTCTTAGATTCTTCCATTGTGGCATCAGCTTGGATATCCCGCACAGACCCAATATCCTCGTCCATTACATAGACATCCCTAGTTTCTCTTAGAGCATACATTTCTGTGCGAAGATCCGTGGCAGTTTGTCTGGCTATCTGATCAGCGAAAGCATTCCCTTTTCCTACATCGTCTGTGATCTTGCGATGCGCTGCGCATTTCATGATCGCTAACTAATTAGGGAGTTGCGAGCGCCGAGGGCAATTATACTATCATGGGGCCATGCTGAATCTTGGTCCCATGTGAAGTTAGAAACCCTCTCTCTGACCAACATCTCCCAAAGTTGTGAGCCACCCCAAAAGCATACTGACTGTCAGTATATATATTCACTATTAGCCCTTCGGAAAGCTCACAAGCTCGGGTTAATGCTATAATCTCTGCGGCCTGCGCAGAGTTATGTGTAATTCGATTGGTCTCTACAACCGTACTTAATGTAATGACTGCATAAGCAGCTGTGGATGTACCATCCGGAAGTTTGAAACAGGAGCCATCACAAAATAGCTCCCCTTGCGCATTATCCAAAGGAGTGTCCTTAAGATCAATTCTGCCCTTTGTTTCTTGTTCAGTAGTATACAGGCATCATCATCACCGCAAACAGTATTTTGCGGGAAAGGTAGGAGTTCAGCCGGATTAAGAACACAACACCTCCTAATTTGTATGTGGGGAGCAAACAAAATCAATTCATATCTCGTCAATCGTGCGGTAGTGAGGTGTTGCGTTTGAGTTTTGTTCAATAGAACATCTACAGAGTGAGGCACCATCAGAGTTAGATCAAGGCCTAGGACCATTCCCTCGCTCTGTTTTACAGACGCGCAGCAGCAGCGACAGCTTGCAAACATCTTGGCAAAGCGCATGCGACAGGATCAAGGGCGGAAGAGTAGTAACCGCACAGCCTATTCTTCCCTCCATGTTCCTGTGTTAATACAGCCAAAGCACATCCATCACATTCAGGCACAAACAACACAAAGGACTTGTTATAATTTGGTGTACCCAAAACCGGTGCAGAGCATAATGCAATCTTGAGAAGCTCAAATGATTGTTGATGTTCCGATTTCCATGGCAATGGCGAAAAAATGCCCTTCTTTGTCAAAGCCAACATCGGTTTTATCACTAGTGAAAAGTTCGGGATCCATAACCTACAGTAAGAAGCCATACCTATTAAGGCTCTGACTTCCTTCTGTGTACTTGGGACAGACATTCCAGAAATGTGTTTTATTCTTTCAGGTGTCAATCTTCTTCCCTCCTTTGACAGGAGGTAGCCTAAATAGGCGACCTCCTGGCAACAATATTGAAACTTTTAAGCGAAGCTTTGTGACCATGCTTAGCTAGATGGATGAGCAACAATACAGTGCCCTCTTTACAAGAACTCTCAGAATCTGCTGCTAAAAGCAAGTCGTCAACGTACTGAAGCAGCGTACAAGTAGGGGGTAATTCAAGAGTATCAAGTTGTTCTTTCAAGGCCCTACTATAAATGCTAGGACTCTCGGTGTAACCTTCAGGTGCACGACTAAATGTGAACGAGCGTCCCCCTAAGGTGAACGCGAACAAATATCTACTGTCCTTGTGTATAGGAATACTGAAGAAAGCATTCTTCAGGTCCACAACACTGAAATAAGTAGCCGTAGCTGGAATCATAGTTAATATCGTCGTCACATCAGGCACAATTGGAAATTGTGGAGCGACAACTCTATTGATGGCACGCAAATCAATTATAAAACGAAACGGAATAGCATTATTGCCTTTTTTGTACACGGGTAAAATCGTACTATTGCACAAACAATGCTCTTCAAAGCTTGCTCACCTTCAACCGAGATCTTATACTGCAGGATACGTGGCAGCCTAATACCATGTTTCAAGACTATTCTAACAGGCTCAATCTGTAGAACACCGACATCATTGTCGTCAGCCGCCCACAAACACTCCGGGACATTACTGAATTCTGGTGGCAAAGGTCTAGTCAAAAATTGTGAAACAGAAAACTGCTGTGGTGAAATCGTCAAACGCACTCCATCAGATGAACAATGAATTACTGCATTTAATTCCTTCAACAGATTCAACCCCAACAAATTCTCTCCACAATTCGAAGTCAAAAGAAATGGACAGTGGTCCGTAAAGGGACCCAAAGAAATAGGTACCAGCGAAGAAACCGGACAAATGACTGCTGTGCCAGAAAACCCTACGGAGACATTGGTTTGCCCTGACAGTGGAATGTTTGGAACCCGTGAATGATCAATGGAGCACTTCTGTGCTCCAGTGTCTATCAAGAACTGATGTTTCCTATTTCCCACTACCATTTCAACGTAGGGACCTTTCTGACTAACGGGAATAGGTGTAGGTTCCAAACCCTGCTTTGGGCAATCCTAACGAAACAGAATATCATCAGAAGGAAGCTCCTCAGAGAGGTAAGCAGCAGAAGGGTGATCGAATATGTTTCTAGTATCCACACTCGAAGTGTGATTGTCCTGTGAAAAAGGTTGCTGAGGATCCTGTGAAAACTGACCTCTACCAGGGCCCCCCACCCCGGGGCGACCTCTGGGTCGTCTACACATACTCCCAAATGTATTATTCGACCTCTGTCGAAGGACAGGGCATTGTGCACGCCAATGACCCTCCTGGCGACAATAGGAACACTGGTTAATGTTCACAGGACCCAAAGGCACGTTCCCTTGTGGAACATACTGATCTCTAATCTGCAAACTGCCCCCTCTGGGGCCTCTAACAATTTGTTGTAACAATACTTTAGTCTTTAAGTCTCCTTTTCTCTTTTCTACTCTATCTTTTTCATTATTGACACGGTTCTCGTAGTACTGAGCCATGTGCAGTACTTCGCCTGCCAAGCGCTCTCTGAAGACATAATCTGTGACTGGATGTCAGGCAGCAATCCACGCACGAATTTGTCCACAAATAACCTTTTCCCAGATTCTGTGCCTAAATCCTGTCCACTGAAGTCCGAGAATACTTGTTCGAACCGATTAAAGAACTCGGTGGCACCCTCAGATTTTCCTTGGACACAGGCCGTAAGCTTGTCCCAAATAATTCTTTTTTTGGGAATTATAGTTTTTAATTTCACAATAATTCTGTCAGGCAAAGTGAGTATCACCTGAGGCGGTCTCTCACCAGCTGGCCTTTCCCCGTCAAGCCTAGTTATATAAGCCCACGTATCTCCCAACCCAAGTGCATCATCTATTGTTCTAACCTGCTTCCACAAATCTACGGGCAGGAGTACAGGGAATAACAAGTCAATATCGCCTAGGGTGAACACTGAGGACTGCAAGATGGACTCTATCTCTTTATAGAATCCTGTCGGATTTTTCCTAATGTCGGGAATATATTGCCTAATAGTGTTCACTTCCTGTCATGAAAACGGGACGTGAACAAACTGTGATACATAATGTGCAGGAATGTCCACAGCAGCTATACCTGCTGCAGCATTAGCGGCCATCTCAACTTTTGGGACAAATGTCGGAGGTACCTCTTTCATAGGCAACTGAGAAATAGGCAACTCCGAACGCTTACTAAGCAACAGAGCTAAGTCGAGCGCTAAAGCAGTCAAAGAAGTGTCAAGTGAAAAAGCTCTCTTATAAATACCCAGTAACTCTGTGGGACAACTAACCTTCTTCCTCACACATTCATCCTGCAGGTACTCTACCATTACCTGAATCACCTTCCTCTGCATTTCTAGCGTATATTGGCTGTATGTGTCATATAACAAATCCGAAATCCATCTAATCGCATCTCTTGTACAAATGTGTGCTTCCTCAGATGCCCATTTACGACACGGAGGAAATCGTTTCTGTACATACATACTCTCCTCTTCGTCATCCTCATTCCGTAACTTCTCCAAGTCTCTCCTATACTCAAACAACCTTTCGACATGCTCATGTACTTTCTCCACAGTATCTCTTGATAGTGCTAAAGTATCAGATCCCTCAGCCCTTGTGGGAGATCCACATTATTTAATTTACCCCACATTACGCATAAATGAATCCCTAAACCTTCAATAAAAACATTTTTGTCAGGAACATTATCCATATTAGACAGTGTGGCAAAAACATTAGCTCGATCATCTCTCTCCATACAATGCTTAGCCCATGCAAACAAATCCCGCTTTTTATCTGTAGGGACAGTATTACGAGTAACAACCTTCGACCCCGCACCCCGATCAACTATAGTCGATACAGAACCACTCGGGAGTGGAGGTGCAGGTAGATTCAATGGAGGTGTTATTACTGGTGCAATGGGAAGAGGTAGTAGAGCAGGCGGAGGAACAACAACTGGAATAATAGGAACAACCGGTTGAGCAGGGAGAGCAGGAATAACAGCAGGAAGAGGCAAAGCAACCGGAAGAGGATCATACGGAGGTGGTGCAGATTTGTCGAGAAACTCGTCAGAAACATGAAGGTCTTTAGACGGATAGATTTTCTGAATACCGAGTGAGAACGCCCTATCCATATTCCTAACTGACACAGACTGTTTGTCCTGATCATATAACAACACCTTTTCAGCGTTCGTTTTATGACGGCGCGCATGTTTTTCCCTACTCTTAAGCTGCTGCAACGCTTCTTTTTTCCAATTCTGTAGAACATCAAATGCTGCGGGTCTTGCCTTTTTCTTTAACAAGACCGACTCTAAGTATTCAATACGAGGGATCTCAAAACTACCATTGACTGGCCACTGAAGTTCGGAGGCATGTCTGGTTTGTCTGTGCCAAATATCATTAAATACTACACTTCCAATGCCATGTTTACAATACATAGTATATGCTTTCACAAGTCAGCACTGGTATGGTTTTGTTTGCAAAGTTGAATTCCATCATGTAGGGTGTATGAAACCAAGGATATACTTGCTTAACATATATTCTTTATTTGGGAAAATTGCATACTTCAATGTGTTCTCTTTACATATCAGCGATCACTTAGTTTTGCACTTTCACCCAGATCCAGAATAGACATATTCTCAAATTTATTTCAATTACAGCTTTACCCTTCTTTTATTTTGCGATAGGTTTCCAAACTGTTTTAGGGGCAGGACATCTACTATATTTCATCCTTTGTTATGGCCGCATAGTTGCGTATTCCGCTACATATAATAACCCGCCTACATATATTTCATCAGAATTTTCAACTTAATACTTTTTTGATAGAAAATCACATTATATTTTTAAAATACCAGCTGTTTCCAATATATGTAAGTTGTTATGCAACCAGCGCTTGGAGAACGCGCAAGAGTTGCCATGCAAACGGCACTTGTCACGTGATTCCAATCACATGACCAGAAAATATCTTCCATCGCAATAGCAATAGGCCAGCAGGAGACAACGCCACCTGCTCTCGCGGCAGAACTGCTCATTTGTTCTGCAACCCAAGCAGAGGGACGTTGTTGCACGCAAAAGATGCAAAATATTTGCTAAGTACAAGCTGCAACCTACTAAACGCTCTGATCTCACATTTAGACAGTTCAATAACAAACACGAATGGCGGCACGGACAGAATATGGCGTACCTTTTTTACTTGCATTATGTTTCTGTGAGAAAGACCTGTTTTCCTCACAGTTAACCCACACTATTATCTATCATTGCAGATGTCTCTGGACCGGCACAATATTTTACGTCAAAGACTATTTTGCAACTCGAAATTTCTTTCTCTCAACATCTTCCATCTAAAACAAGTGCTACGGTTCGGCAGGTAAACCGCAACGTTTAGCTGCCTTGAAGCTATATATTTATTATGTAATGACTCCAGAATTCTAAATCTTAAAAAACAAGACCCTGTTTCTATTATCAGGTAGACAAACAGCAATCAACTTAACCCAATGTTCCCTACTCGCTACTCATATTTCAGGTGTGCAGGATTTCTACCTATCCAAGAATCAATGTTTGCTTATGAGCAACGCGTTACTAAAATGGTCTTAGTTCAAATCTGACTTCTCATCTGACCTATAAAGGTACCTTCTATAGACCCTTCAAGATAACTTAGACTAATATTCACTGTGGTTTTGGGTGAAAGTACGATTTTGACTCTGCAATTATTTACCTTAGTGGTTAAAATTTCCCTGATTGGTCACTTAGCAGATTAACATGCACAGAACTCATAACCATGATGTAACTGCTGCAACGCAGTGAATGACTACACTAGTCCTAACACATAACTGTGAGTGCCTGAATCACTATATGGTGCCATGCAAATGTATTACAGCATGAGTTTTTGGAGTATTTTGAATTACTCTTGCTCTTAGATAACATGTACAAACACAAGTTTCCCTCTTCCCCCCCCCGCCCCCCTCGTTTTTCGTTTTTGTGTTTCCCGCTCATTCTTCCTCCGGTGTGTTTATGCAAATTGTTTCTTTCACATTTCTCAATGGTTGAATACATGACTATGCTAACTTTTGTTTATAGTGCTATAGGAATATTTATGTGCCCTGATGACGACCCTAGAGGGTTGAAACACGTGTTGGCAAATTGTTATACCATGATATATTGACAATTTAGTATGTTATAGGCAAATTGTAATGCTATGTCATATTGGCAACTGAGTATGTTATATCACATTGATCTACATACTATGTTATGTTAAACTGTGTTGGCAAATATGCCATGTTATGGAAAACAGTGACTGTTTGCTATATTTTGGCAACTAACCAGGTTACGTCAAACTGAGAGCCCATACCTATTGTTCCCTTAAAACCTAACATAGTACACATCACCCACAGAGTGGGGTGTTTTCTCTAATAAACTCAGCCATTTGGTTTTGACAAAACTGGTTCATAATTTTTCTGCAAGTGAGCGTGGCATGTGAGGATACCCTTACACATATTAATTAAGGCCATAGAGGGGTTGGAACTGGGGCAGGGATGCAGAGGGAAGCCAGTGAATGACGTGCAGTGCGAGCTGGCACGAGAGTAA
This sequence comes from Ambystoma mexicanum, assembly GCF_040938575.1. Taxonomy (NCBI): domain Eukaryota; kingdom Metazoa; phylum Chordata; class Amphibia; order Caudata; family Ambystomatidae; genus Ambystoma; species Ambystoma mexicanum. Next base: position 509,832,855 of record NC_090932.1, on the reverse strand, counting down.
GAGGAGGCGAAGTTAGAGGCAAGAATAGCAGAATTGAAAGGGAAAAGGAACGTGTTAGTGAAACAACTAGAACCGAGGGAACGGGAAAGGAATGAGCAGTCAGAGCTAGAAAGGAAGGAGAAGGTGGAGCGGGAAAGTAGGGAACGTGAAGCGCTACTAGAAAGGGAACGGAGAGATGTAATGGAGAGCACCACGATGGGAGGGAGAAGCCAGGTGAGTACTGAAGCGAGGGGAGGTAGAATACAAGAAGAGGAAAGAGATGAACGAGAAATGGCATTTTGGAAGCAGAAGATATTTTTAGAAAGCACACGTAAGTACGAGGAAGGTAGATTGAAGGAGCTAAGGCTAGCAAGGGCAAGGGGGGGCGGAAGTCAGAGAGATGAAGATGAAGGAGCGCTACAGAAAGTAAGCCAAGAAATTGGAAGAAATGGATCGGCCGGGGGGACGAGATGGAACGGGAAGAGCAACAGGGCCAGCGGGTATCGAAGGGGTACACTGGGAGCAGCATGAGAACGGCTGGGGTGCACCCGAGGGAGGCTGGAGCACAGAGTACGGAGGGGGGGAGAAGAGACCGCAACTAATTTTACAAACATTGATCTCGAAAGCATAGCGGCGCGCTCCCACTCCCACGCAAACTAACATTCTCAGACGAATTCTGTAGTGAGTAAGAAGAAGACAGTAATGACATAGGAAAGAAAGGGCTAAATAAACTCCACATTACACAAACGGGCACAGGATGTCATGGGAATGCAGAACACAAGATGAAAGGAGTGGAGGACAGCATACTGACAGAACGACTGAGGACACAGCAACAGCCATAGCCCTGCATACACCCTACACGAATAGGCTCCGAGACCTCCCCGGGCGCAGAAGAGATGGGGCAGCTGTAACACACAATAGGGGACACACCTGCCAGCGGGTGGGCACACAGCAACACGGGGTGCCCCATGGGGGTCACACAATATAGACATTACAGACATTGGAGCAGGCATGGAAGATGAGAGAGGACCTATCGAGATACGACAGTATAGACAGTCACCTGAAGAAAGGGCTGAATATTCATAGATGCCATTGTTAGAGAGAAGGGGATCACAGCCACAATATGTACCCTGGAAACACACAGACAAGGAAAACAGTAGGTACAGGTTACCATCTTTAAGTGGAGGGGCAGGAAAATGGATGATAAACTGAATTTCACTATGAAACGATAGAGTTCTACAGAAGATACCCACGGAAAAGATGAAGAATGTCCTGATATGGATATGACCATACAGCACGCACAATCTCATAGGAATACACTGGGGGTCATTACGAGGTAGGCGGTAAGGGGTTAACGGTGCCTGAAAAGGTGCAGGAGCCGTCAACCCCTTACCGCCTCATTACGAGTTCTGCTTGCGGGTCCCGCTAAGGCCGCCTGGTAAAACCAGGCGTCCATAGCGGGTCCTGCGAAAAGACCAGGGTGCTAACAACGGGCCCGTTTTTAGCACCTTCTCCATTCCCATTGAGACCTATGCGGGCTTGAATCGGAATGGGGATGGGTTCCTTGAATAAGGAATTACCGGGCCCTCCAAGGTCGGAATGGGTAATTCCTCATTCAAGGAACCCAGACCTGGTACCCGGTATGGGGGTAGCCATGCCGCTAATAGCAACATGGTTACCTCCATACTCGGAATGACCCCCACTGTGTAAACACTGTCTTAGCATTTTCTCTTTTTATCCACACATGCAGGGTTCTGCATTTAATACATGTATATGAATGAATGTTAGAGGTAGGTTGAAAAGTTGATTTAGAGTTTCCCCCCATTGAACAACCTGAAGCACTGTTGTATCAATATATTCATGCTCTACGAAGGCCCACACACTCCAGACCAAGCCACCACGTGTATATTGCAACACATTCATAGAGTACATAGCCCAAACGTACCCACAACTCCAACATGCCCTACCCATACCGATCCATAAGGAAAATTTGGCAAGAGTTATTTGCATGAGCATTGAATCATTATTTAGTGAACCAGGCTTGAAGTACTTATAAATACTAACTTCATAATGCTTTTTATCGTGATTTTCAGGTGGTCAACATTATCACCTCAGCTGGACAGGGTGTTAAGCAATATATATATATATGTATATATATACACTCATGGCTGTGATAATAAAATGTGTTCTGACAACCGTGTGGCGAATGCTGTCCACCGGATTACTAGCCGCTGTCATTTGACAGCTGAATACCGCTCTGCTTGTCTCTGCAACCCCTGATACTAACACTTCCCCTACCCAAGCTGCAAGGAGCACTTTGTCAAGTGGTACGACCAGCATGGATGAAAAGGTGAGGAGAGGTAAGCGTAGAGCTGGTACTGATGTTAATGGGGTTGACACATATCTCACTGGTACGGCACACATAACGAACAACATGTGGTATAAACACATGTTGAAAATTCGTAAGGACACTACAAGGGACAGCTACTATGTCTGCTCATTGATCCCATATGCCATGAGTGCCTCCAGGACCTTCGTAGCTACAGAAGTACCAGCAATGATGGCACAATGTCTCCTATATCTTGCACTGTTCCAGACACGAGGGAGAGTCCAAGGGAAGACAGCAACACTGGAGATGGAGATCAAAGGCAACATACCCGTACGAGGATAGTTTTATAAAAACACGGCCTATGTTCGATAATTATTGGCAGCACACTCAAGCACTACGGTACATAACTGATGGACCAGAAAAAGGGGAAACGAAGGAAGTAACATTGGACTACCTGTCGTGCAAATGGAACGCTAGAGAATCAGGCGGAGAACCCGGTGGCTGGGAACGGCCCCAGATGTTGGTATTTGGGAAAGTATATACTAGAGTGTATACTTGAAACACTTGTGTATAGGCGCGTTACAAATGCCATATCATATCATATCATAAAGAAGGATGGGTAGATAGAGTGGTGGCAAGTAAGCCGCTAACGTTGACAAAAGCTGCAGTAAACAAGGTTCAGTAAGAAAATGACAAGTGCCTCAAGGAATGGGCCAGGAGCACAAGCTCACTGGTAGTGCCTAAGAAACGTGTCAAAATAGATGACTTCCTGAAAATGGATGAAGGCAGCAGAAGAAGGAAGAGCTTTTATCCCCAGCCGAACTACCACCAGGCAACACCACCACCAAAGATGGGCAATTACGGAGAGTAAATCAAAAACTGCTCTTGACGAAGTACCACCATCACATCGGTTGTTGAGCAGAACTGCCATGTTCTTCTCTGCAATAATACATCCTGGGTTCTAAACGTACGCAAATGCAAAATGGCTCCAAATAACAAGAAGGGGGCTAATGATGACAATAAACTCAATAGTGAACGGATTCAACGCAATAAAGGAAGAGCTTCGAGCTATACGATTGGTGGCCTTACAAAACAGGTATGTCTTGGACCTTCTCACAGCAATGGAGGGAGGAGTATGCGCAAAGAGCGGAAGTTCCTGTTGCACGTTCAGACCGACAAACGATGAAGATAACAGGACATTATCAGAAGCCATTTCACAATTAGCGAAATGCACGCTAAAACAGAAGAAGAAACCAAAAGCATAAAGACGTAAGATGGCTTTCGTACCTCTGGTCCTGGATGGCATCCTGGCTGTCACATGGGCTAAAAATACTGGCAGGAGGTCTGATCCTGGGGTTGCTTGTGTTTCCATCCAGAGGGGATCTGGCCTAGCAGTTCGGGCAGGGCTGCTCCCATTGGTGGCAGTACCTGACTGATTTGCATATGGCTGGACCCTTTTTGCAATGGCGCAGACGGGCTAAAAAACGGTGGTGTGGAAGGTTGCCCAGAGCAACGCCAGTGGTTCAGATTAATTCAAAGCCTTCCACCCATCACTTTTTTGGTTTCTGATCCTGGGGATGGCCTCACTACTTGGGGTAAATGCATGCATGGCAAAATCTAAGACGACTGCAGAAGAAATTATCGGAATGAAGCTACTCCTGCCTGCTGAGGATGGCAAGCAGGCAGACATCATACGCATGGAATGAGAAATACTACGACAACAGCTGATGGAATCAGACATGTATCCACCATCGATGAAACTAGAGAATCCAAGGAATCCCAAGATTTATGTAGGGAAATGGATTTACTGCAAGCCTGGAGGAGGATGCGTGTATGTGTCTTGAATCCTTGAAGCATCATTGCAATACTTTCAGTTGCAGTGGAGACACTACGAACCCTCAAAGCTCTCATGCGTGAATTCAACATCTCTGCTTTCCCCGCGCCCTGATGCCCGCGGGCTTACGGCGCGTTATAAGCCAAAAGACATAGGCATAGACATAGACATGTATTGGTCATTTGAAGATCATGTAAATCACTACGGATATCTGGCTGGGATCATGAAGGTATGGTGCCTGAGAGATGACAAAAGAAGCAATAATTTTGTGGTCGACAAGTCGACCAGAGGGGGGACTGAAAAGGGAAAATCTCAGTGTCCCTTCCCTCCAGATGGGCCCCCCCAACCAGAAGAAGCACCCCCGACAGACTAACCACCGACCGTATGTGGTTGCACCAATCCCAACCACTCCCAGCATGAGCATGCACTACGAACAGTACCCAGCTACCCGACCATATAACCCGCCGATGGTACAGACTCTATCCAAACCAAGCGACGACAGTGGAGCTGGAGATGATTATATGGACCAAATCGACTGAATCTCCCACAAACCATGTTGCAGGTCGTTAGAGACACCTTGATGACATAGCTGCATTAGACAGGAAGCACACGTGCAACGTGCACATTCGGGACACTCACACACCAATCCACATGAAGAACACGGCCCTACAGTTCTATGAGCTAGAGGAGAGTGACATATACATACTGTCTGCATGGTTATTATTTTGCCACCTAGGCTCGCTACAGCACTGCAGAAACGCAAGGTGACAGAAGAGCTTGTGCATATGCTTGCAGATGCTACACGCTATTAACCCTACGGATGGACAGGAGCACTCAAGGGACCTGACCGACCATGTTATGCCCTAACCCTATGGACAATTACGCAGTATGCATAATCGGAGGCGAAGTAGGCCTTAGGAAAATCCAGCAAGCCAGAATCATCTCACAGACATCCCAAGCCGCAAGATGCTGTGCAAGCAGAATAGCCCTGGCAGGGACCGCTGCCACCAAGGATGTTGCAAGTGGCATTCCTCACCCACCGCGCCACTGTGAGACGGGCTACAAGAGAGAATATTCCAAGCCATAATACAAATTAAATTGAAGTAATTCAGCCTCAACGACGGTCTCCACACACGTGACTCGGTCAAACTGACATGGTACCAAGACCTGGAAGCTGGGAAGACGCGGCCGTCTCACGACGAGGACCGAGCTTGCAACAAATTGCAACAATCCACCTACAGCACGTGCTGGGAATGGACCGCTCTCATGGCATTAGTAGAAGCACCCCATTGTTACACACTGTCACATAGTCACACTTTGTTGATACACACTGTACGAGAGCAGGTGTCCTGCGGGCTGGGAACAACAGTAGTCCCAGGATTGGGGGCCCGCAGTCGGACCAATGAGGACACTGGGAGCTAGGGGCTGGCGGCGGGAATCCCCAGCCAATCATCAGGGTTTTCAATATAACATTATTTACGTAGCAATTTTTAGGGATGATCCAAGTACACCACCTGACACAGTGGCCTCCAATAACCTTACGCCTTATATGTCCTATACTGGACCTATCACTCTGGGAGCCAACCTGGAGTGGCGTTAGGTTCGGGGAAGAATTTGGTAAGTGATGCTGATTCTGCCGTCACAAGTGTACAAAAGTGGCCTGCGAGCCCAAAATCGGCAAGATGTGCCTAGACTGGATTTTGCTCAATGCGTGTGATCCTTGCTTGTTTGCTATAATAAAACAGCAGTAACCCGTTGCTCCTTGTGGGGACCTTGACTTGTTTGGGACATTGGAAGGAGTTAGGGCCTTCCAAGAGCTGGAGGTCCTCGGAACCTAGGTACGGCTCTGCCGACCCCAGAATTTACCCTAACAAGTTACCTAACAGTTCAATAAACACCCTTGAACTGTGATCATGTGTGTCTGTCTTTACTGTTGCCACGACGAGTTCCTTACAAATATCACTAGTTTATTCTGTGTCAGAATCCATTGCACCAGATACAGACATGGCAAGAACCATGCATGGGCTGTGACACGATTGCTCCCACCCCCCATGCAGCAGATGTAGAGGCAACACAGTTCTCGCCACTTTTGCCATGTGCCTCTAATAATGCATGAACATAATCGTAACATCAATCTGGTGAGGGTAGGATAGCATGGACTGTTTTGATTTTTAAACTAAACTGATGTGTGTAATTCTGTTTCTGAAAGTCAAATCTGCTAATCAGACCCCACTTCCATAAAGTTCCAAGACAAAACGCGTTATGTACACATGCACTTTGCTGTGACCGCCTCCTGACCTCACCAGCAGCTGACCTGCAGTGGGAGCAGGGCAAGTTAAAAGATCCCATATGGATTCCTGAGCACAGTTGCTAGAACTTAAGGTTCCAAAGGCAGAGGCGCCTCTTAAAACATTTGCACCTCTGGTTCAAAATATTATAATTATGTGCCCAAGTAGCCTTGTGTCAGTTAATAATATCTAAATATAAGTCATGTCTAGTTATGACATGGTGAGTACAGAGATTACACAATTATACAGCCACTAGCATTGATGATGTATTTGTGGCAACTTGATGAGCAGTGACTCATATATGATAGGCCCTGGTGTGTATTAGCTTCCTGGCCTGGGTGTGCCCACAACAGCCATGTTGGGTCCAGCACTTAAAGCTTCTCTTTGATCCCCACCCCCTCCATAAGGGTGGACACCTTCCTCTAGGCAGCAGGCACCCTCCCCAGGGTGGCACCAGGGGACCAGTGCTGCAAAGGCAGTCCTGTCATGCCAATGACCATCTCACCCCAGGGTATCCCAGATTGTTTATTGGAGACCTTCTGATGTAGGCAGAAATAGGAAGAGGTGGAATTAGAGAATCCCAGAGGAGAGATCAGACAACCGAGGGGTCTCACCATCTTGGTTTTTGCTAATCGTCCTAAACTTTCTGCGCACCCCCACACCCCACTTTTTGTAGAGCAGGCCTTCTGGGTATGAGATCAGCAGGCAAAAGACACTTGTTAAAGAAGCTAAGAGGAGACCTTTAACAACAGCGTTGCTGTGGACCAATCCTCTGTACCAATTTGCCAATCCAAGGGGTAACCCTTCTCTTAATTGACTTATCTTTGGAACAGTTTTGAAGAATGATTCCCTGGAACGGGCTTGAGAGTACAGTCTCCTCTAATGTCCTCTGCCATAGAGGTAAAGACGGGAGCTGAAAGGAAGAGGAAAGCGTTTTTCCGGAATCATCCCAAGGGCCTATTTGGTATGAGCAGCAGGCTGGACAAAGCCTACTGCTACTGATAAACTGATACCAATGACCCTGCTCACTGGAGGTGGCAGAACCCTGCTAGTGCTTTCTACAAGCCTTCCTGGTTGCGAAGGATGGAAGAAATGACTTGACTTGCCCAAGACCCTGGACTGGGATCTTCCAGCAACCACAGAACCAAAGAACCAGCCCATGGCTCTACCTGCATCTCCAAACAGCCTCAGCGCCATTCTGGGCACCTTCAAGGCCATCCTAGTCTGGGCACCTTCAAGCCCTTCAAGCTAGTTCAACAAAATGAACAATCCTCTATGAGCTTGACGCTTGACCGCCTCCACATCTCTGAGTTTAGCTTGTTGCCGAAGTTCCATGTCTCCTCATCTAAGACCAGCATCACCAACTTGTGTCTGCCTGCCTGGTTGCCAGCTTCTTCGAGCTCCAAGCAGTGGTCGAAGTGTACGAAAAGAAGCAGTGGAGCTATGTTCTCTACTGGCCTGCCCCCACCTTCACACAAACCCCCTCGCCATACCCCCTCCCACCCACAATACAAACCCTCAAACAAATGCTGTTTAATGGAATGATCAGTGCATCTTCCTACAATGTTATTTTAAAACAAAATCATTCTAGAACAGTTTCTTTTTAAAATAAAAGTATAGGAACAGTAAAACGTAATTAAAGAAAAGTAGAGGAGCACCGCTCCCAACTGCTCCCACCCACTTCGACTACTGGCTCCAAGCTGTCTGTGTTTAGCCAGTCAAATCTGCGCCCTGCCTATGGCAAGTCTCCCCTTCTCTGCACCCGAGGCCGCCAAGCCTTCCAGCACCACTGACCTGACACTGCCTGCATCTCCCACCGTCTTTGACCCATAAGCCATCTCTGCTATCAAATAGCACTGCATCGTTGGAACCGATCACCGCCACTCAGTGACTGGGCACCGGTTCTGCACCGAAAGCACCTGGTTTGACTGAAAACCCTGGCTCAACGCAGTTCAGCCCTGAAAGACAAGAGCTAAAGATATTTGAAGTAGGTCTGTCCCTCTGGTTTGCCATAATGCAACCTAATGACTTTTAAGCCCTACTAACTACCTTTTAAAGACCTCTTAATAATCGCTTACATATTGCTGCTAAAGTCTTTGCTTGTTCCTCCATGTCTCTGAACCCAAAGTCCCCCCTTATTTTAAAGTCTGCTTTCTTTGTGATTCCCCTAACAGTGGTGGGCTAATAGGGATTTTACTATTTGTGTGAATTATTTTAGTTTCATTAAAGAGCCTATTTTTATAGAACCTTGGTTGGACATTCTTTTATTTTGGTACCGCAATACTATTCTTTGGTTTCCTTCTGAACCAGCTCACATCCTTTCTGAGGAGTATAGCATGCACTTGACCCACATTACCAAAAGAGGCAAAGGGGCTATAATTATAGGACTATCCTGTTTCACCTTTATGATTGGAATCACTGCTGGTTTATTTATATTTATGTATTTATTGGACATTTGTATGGCGCCTATACACAAGTGCTTCCAGGCGCCACAAGACAAATTAGGGGAGGTAAACATAAGAAGAATAACAAGTGCAAGAACAAGGTGATAAGTGCAGGGGTGGGGGTAGAGGGAGAAGTCCAGGTGTGAAGTGCCCAAGGTAGGGGGTTGGAGGGTAAGTGCGTGGGGGGCCAAGAAAGGCAAGTGCTGTGGGAGCTAGGAAGGCACGTGCATGGGGGAAAAAGGGAGGGGCAATGATGGGTATGTGCGGAGGACGGGGTGGACCAGGCTACGGCTAGTCCAGGGAAGGGATCCTGAAAGCAAGTGCTCGCAAGGGATGCTGATGGGACTGGTGTGGGTGTTGTCTGGCCCATGTATAACTCTGGAGAGGCCAGGCCCAAGTCACAGCGGCAGAGAGAATGTTAGCACAGGAGGGGGAGAGGGATGGGAGAGGAGAAAAGGAAAGTCTTGCAAAGTTTCCAGAACATAAGAGGATCCGGCTCAATTCTTAGGGGGGCAGGGACGTAATTCCAGAGGGCGGACCCTGCCAAGGAAAGGGACATACCTCCCACTCTCTGTTTGGAAAAGCATTTGACCTGAAGAGAGTTGGAGCCAGAGGACTGAAGGACTATGGTGGGAGGTATTTAGGGAGGGAACGCTGGAAGGAAGAGAGGCCCCAGGCCCCAGACAGCCTTGTGGGTGATGCAGAGAGTCTTGAATTTGATCCTTGTGGTCACCAGGAGTCAGTGGAGAGACTTTCGGGCTGGAGAGATGATGTCCTTGGGCTTGAGGCCAAGCATGAGTCTTGCATTCCTATTCTGGATTATTTGAAGTGGCAAAGGGAGGAAAGAGGCAGATTGAGCAAGAGACTATTGCAGTAGTCCAGCCTCGAGAGAACCAGGGCTCTAGAGACTTTAAGCTTCTGGGGGAATGTGAGGAAAGGAAGTATGCCCTGAGGAGGGGGAGCTGGAAGTTAGATTTCTTGACGAGGTCTGTGATCTATAGAGAGAAAGAGAGAGGGGAGTCAAAGGTGACCCCAAGGTTTTTTGCCTCACAAATGGGTGAAGGGAGGGGACCCAATGAGGCTGGTCAGAGAGTGTGAGAGAAGTAAGGAACAGGAGTCCCGATAAGAAAGATCTCTGTCTTACTGGCATTAAGGCAGATATCATAGGCAGAGCACCATGCCTGAATAGCAGTCAGGCAGTCAGGTAGGAGGTGGTGGATGGCAGCTTGAAGGAGAGTTGTGTGTCGTCTGCATACCACTGAAAATAAGGGGAGAAGGTGGAGATCAAGTGTGCTAGAGGGGCTAAGTAGATGTTGAAGAACCATGGTGAAATGATAGAGCCCTGAGGAATGTCACAGGTAGAGAGTGAGGTGGAGGAGAGAAAAGGACCCTTTTGCACTTGGGAGGGTCTGTTTGAGAGGAAGGAGGTCAACCACGCCAGTGCCCGGTGTGCGATCCCAAGAGTATCATGGAGACAGTTTATGAGGATGGAGTGGTTGAGTGTGTGAAAGGCAGAAGACAAATCGAGGAGGATCAGAACAGAGGATGTGTTGAGGTCCAGGTTAGAGAGCAGGTCTTCACGGGTGTTCAGGAGAACAGTTCCAATGCCTCTGAATGCCCTGAAACTGGACTGGTGGTCATGGAGGCAGGCAACCAATTCAGTGTGAAGGGTCAGTTGGGGGACGACCAGCTTCTGAGTTTGCCCACGAAGGGGGTGATAGAGATAGAGTGATAGGTAGCTGGGCAGGATGGTTCTTCAGATGGCTTTTTTTAGGAGAGTGCTTAACGGATTGTGGGAAGCAGCCAGTGGTGAAGGAGTGGTTGCAGAGGTCAGCCAAGGCTGGGGCAAGAGAGGCAATGCTGTCCTTGATGGTTCTGGAGGAGCAGGGGTGCACTTGTTTAGAGGAGACTTTCATAGAGTGAACAACTCTAGAGATCTTATCTGGTGCAAAGGGAGAGAAGGAGGAGTGTATGGGAGTGGGATTGAGGGGGACCAAGGGAGGCAGGAGAATAGGAGGTTGATGGGGGAGCAGAGGTCGGAGAGGACAGGATGTTCAGAGTTCTGGGGGAAAAGTGGGAGGGCAATGCAGAGCAGAGAACCTGAGAGGGAGGAGGGGAGGAGGAGACTGCAGTAGGATTGGCAAGTTCTTTGCAGATTTAAAAAAGTTCAGCCGTGTTATTGGAGGCTCCAGAGATGCAGGCTTGGACATGAGCCATCTTTTTGGAGCAGATGATGAGACGGTATTGCCTATGGAGTAGGCGGCAGGCCAGTTTGTAAGAGGATGAGCTAGATGCATTCCCCTTCCGCTGTGCAGCCTTGCACTTGCGTTTCAAAGCTGAAAGGTCGGAATTATACCAAGAATTGCATTTGGAGGCATGCTTCATGCGGATCCTCATGGCAGGGGCAAGGCTGTCCATGGTGTTGGAGATAGAGAGATAGAGGTTAGCAAGAACAGAGTCAGAAGGAGAGTCAAAAGAAGGAGGAGGAGGGGGGATGAAGGAAGAGGCAAATGCAGCAACTAACAAGCTTCATCTGTCGAATGATGAGAAGGAGACTGGCAGTGCAGGTGTAGGCTTTGTCAAGGGGCTGGGGAGGTCAAGGTGGGAAGAGAGGATAGAGTGGTCAGACCAGGAGAGAGGGGTAGTAAGAGGGTTGGAGCGGGGGATGTCTGATGAGATGAAGGCATCCAAGGTGTGTCCGGCAGAGTCGGTTAGGCCAGAGGGAAAGAGAGTGAGGGAAATGGAGTCGCAGAAGTCACGAAAGGGTGCAGTAGCAACACCAGGGTAGTCGAGATGGATGTTAAAGTCTCCAAGGAACATACGTTTGGGAGAGGAGGCTTGAAGAGAGGAAGAGGGAGGTCGGCCCAGAGAGCCTGTAAATGGTAGCTAGAGTAAGAGAGAAGGTAGGTGAGACAGAGAGCCTGCAGATTAGGCTTTCAAAGGATGAATAGGATTGAGTGGGGATGAGAGAGGCAGGTACCCACTCAGGGAAGATCAGAGCCACTGTGTCACCGGGAGGGTTTGGGATTTGACAGAATCTTGTAGCCCTTAGGAAGAAGAGTGTCAAAAGCAGTGACAGTGCTGGCCTTGAACCACGCCTCGGTGAGAGCAAGGACGTCAAGGTCTTCAAGGAGGTGACAGATGTCAGTGGAGTATTTGAAACCAGAGCGAGAATTGAGGGTAGCTAAATGAAGCTGCTTCCCCATTTTAAGTTTCCAATGATATGCAGGGGGGGTGGCAGTGGTGGGGGATCACACTGAGGGGGGAGCAATATTGATGATGCAGGGTGGAGGGGTGGCTAGAGAGGGGAAGAAGTTGGAGAGAGTTGAAAGATGCCTGTCAAGAATGTGGAGGTTGGGCTGAGAGCCCTGGGTTTATGATAATGCCATTATGATAGACATTAATGGTGCACTTGGAAGATGCGAAGTGAGCCAAGACCACTTTCCATCTGGCGCCACCAGTAATGCGTGAGGAAGAGAAAGGGGAGAGGGCAGAAACCATATGGGGAGTCCATATGTCGGAAGAAAGAACAGCAAAGAGAATGTCAGTGATAGCATGTCTGGAAGAAGCATTGGTGTAGGTGTCTGCAATGGGCATAACAGGGTCGGATGTAAGGAATGCCTTTTTAAGTGTCTTCCTTTCAGACTTTGTGAGAGAAGGAGGATAGGTGATGGAGAAGCAATTAGAAAAGATAGGGGAGATGGAGAGCACCATGGGGGCAGAGACAGAGAGTGGGGGAATAGGAGGATAGCAGGGGTAGGCATAGAAGGAATGCAGAAGGAACTGTAAATACTCACAATGCGGCCAAACAGACAAAAGCAATGGGCACTGTGTAATGTGCAGGTTCAAAAGATCATACAAATTGAAAAACACACCTAAATGCAAATTTGTCAGAGAGCGCTACAGGCAGTACGTAATGGAGGTTTCACAGTTGGAAAAAAAGCACACCTAGATTCTAAAAAGCCAGAGAGCACTACACGCAGTACACAATGGAGGTTACACAATTGAAAAAAGCACACCTTTACAAGTAGTGTGAGGCTGAGTAGATGTTTTAGCCACTACTCATCCCTGTACTCCTGCAGAGCGGTAGTCATTTCATCACAGGAATTACAATACAAAGCATGCTTTATTTGGTACGAATCTAACATTGCCCACCCCTTTCTCAAAGTGATTCGGACCAGGGAAAGAGGCTTGTTTTATGTAAGACCGCATACATTTAATAAAATGGGAAAGATGTTAATTGTGCCTCATTGTATCAGAGGCTCATGGGGGGCTGGTTCTCCTAAGTTGAAGAGGGCATGATACGGAGGCAATAAAGAATAAAGTTTTGGACGCACAAGGCTTAAAGAATAGACTAGCAACAAAGGCAGTGAAAAGCTGAAAAAAGCAGGAAAAGCAGCTAAGACAAACGGTTTCCAATTGGGTGAACACAGAATAGCTCCATGGTTTCATACAATTCCAGGGGAACCCATAGCCTCTGAGGAAGTTACTATTAGGAAGTTACTATTGCAGTGCCTCACTCTAAACGCTCATGGAAAGGATCAGCAGGAGTGGGTTTCTGTGTCTTTACCTTGAGGCACGCACAAGGAAACAATACTCACAGGAGAATAGCCTGGATGGGTCCAGCAGGGACAGAAGAATGGCTGTCTTCTAAAACAGGAAACAGGACATAGTTAACAAATATGGCACAATGGACAACACATAAATGCAACAAAGGAAAGGGGCATAGATTGTCTGCTGAAAGTCTGGTAACTAAACTCTGGGCAATAGAATTACATATGCCCAAGTGAGGACACAAACAATAACACAACCATCACAGAAATACCCAGCAAAAGAACTGCAAGTGTGAGCAAAGGTTCACGACAACAAATGAAGGGCAGGAGCATAAGCAAGATACATGCAGCCTGCAGAGGGGTACTGTTGCCTGTAACTGAAGACTGGAAACTATAGACTGGACTCGAGCTACAGACTAGAATGCAGGAAAGTAGGAACTAGGATCAAGGAAACTATGGGCTAGAATCAAGGACACTGCAAACTAAAACTGCAGACAGAGCGCAAAGGGCCTGTGCGAAGAGCAAAGGGGTTGCAGACAGAGAGAAAAGGTGCTGCTTTCATAACAAGACTAAAAGGCAGGCAAAAAGACAAAAACAGAATCATGTTGTGGCTTCTAGAGGGAACTTTGAGAGACTAGATGGAATATTTTTCTGGACCTCTTTAAGACAACCCTCAACACATCAAAAAATGCTTAAAGGGTCCCTTGCTTCTCCAGTACCTTTTTCTGACTCACGTATGCATGCTGTTTAGTTCATTATATCACAACATATTAATTCCAAACAGTTTGTTAATCAAAAATATCAATTTATTTACTCTCAATAAAAACATCACTATGTTTAGTGATGTTTTTATTGAGAGTCAGAAAAAGGTACTGGAGAAGCAAGGGACCCTTTAAGCATTAGTGTGGTTTATTCTAGAGGAATCAGCAAGAACATATTGCTCAAAGCAAGACAGTCTGGAAACATTCAGCTGAAGAATAGAGATCCCCAGCGTCAGCTGCTTAAATACCGAAACACCCTGGGTTCAAACGGGCTCACTAGCTGCAACGGAGCACCGCGCCTAAGAGGAAAATTCCTCTCTGAACCTTGTAAGGTGAAAACAAAGTGCAGTAATTAGAGTTCAGGCGACTGTAGTTCTTAAGGTCTTATAAGGAAGTAGCCAGATTCTCCAAACCACAAACATGTACACCAGGGACAAATTGGGAAAGAAATTCGTCAAGTCACGTTCCTGCTCACTTGACCACTCTGGTGGTGTGTTGCTATATGCACCACCCGAGGTCTGCAGGATCATTGTGGCAGCATGTGTCCTTCACAATGTTGCACCTCAGCGTGGCGTCCCCGTGGACAAGGTGGTGGTAACCCATCCACACCCAGATGCACACTGCTTGCATATGGCTGTGAAAAGGGCACTTGAAGAGGCTGCACATACCCAGCTTGTGTAATCTTATTTCAACTAAAATCCTTCCCCTGTGGAGTGCCCACGATCATGCAAAATCCGAGGTGCCGTTCAATGATTACAATGGGCCAATCACCTGTGCCCACAAAACCACCCTGAGAAAGTGCCCTTGGAAGTGCGGATTTGTGTGCATCGCATAGAACTAGAAAGACATTTCTTTTTGTGTTTCCAAAAGAAACACATTGAAGAGGGAGGACATCACTACCACCATGCCAACCATTGAAGTAAATCACCGTTTTGGCTACAACAACATCCCATAGCACTAACATACCTGTCAAATGTGTAGGCAGCCATACATCCAGAAACCTCATGTCTGAGCTGAAAGCCATACATGGCCCAAAAATTAACATAGACACAAAATACAACAAGCACAAGGACATATAGCTGCACACATGTCCTAGAATGTGCATGATGCGCACAAACTTGTCCCTATTGTGTGGTGTAGAAAAGCAGTGGAGTATCGTTCAACAGGTTACTCAATTAGGCAAAATGACCACAATAAACCCATCCCCACATTTTATTTTTACAAGAGGCAATTTACAATTGTGGCAAAGAGGGTCGACACACCAGAATTTCCACATCCTGAAATGCAGCAACCAAAGTACCCATTCCATAACGATCAAGATAAAAGCACATCTTACCTGTCCCCTTGGCATGCAGTCAACAGTCAAATTTCATCCCATGAAATAGGCATCATACCCTGACGGAAGGATCTGCAGACAATGAACAAAATGATTGAGTGCAGCTAACACATCCATGCACCCAAAAACTCAAGACCGATGGGCCCCCCTCAGTGACATACAATACATACAAACAACAACTCACAAGACAACCATCAACATGTGTCCGATCAAACATGCAGCAACACCTGCATGCAAATCAAACACACAAAACAAACCCAGTGACAAACAGCATGCCCCACACTGCCTGTCCCCTCAATGACATGCAGAAAATGTGCATGTCACATATCCCCATTTACTAGATGATGGCACATACACAACGCACGCATCAGTCAACATGTTGCATTAAAATGGGAAGACATCACATATGCAGATAATTGATCCCACAAAAAAACTGGGACACCCTGGAAGACTACCAATGACATGACAAGGCATGCCATGGCCTGCGTACTATTGTGACATTGCACTGAACACAGTCATGGGAGCACATTTATTTATTCATTGGTCACTTGTTAAGCTCTTATACAATTAGAAACATAGTTTCAAAGCACCCACAGTGCAACAGTGTGGGGACAGGGGAAGATAGACAATGCATTACAACAGCGATAAATAATTGAATTAAGAGTACAAACAAATCATGTGAATAACAGGGAGGGGAGACTAACTTACTATGCCTTGTGAGTGTTGAGAACGTACAAGTGCACAGGGGAGGGGAGAAGGGAATAGGTGATGATGTGCTCATGGAGAAGTGCTTGGTGTGAAGTGCTGAGAAAATAAAATAAAAACGTAAGTGCATCCTCCGTGGGGAGGCTGAGCCTGAGCAAGTGCAGTATATAGACAGCGGCTTGGATGAGAGATGTGTGGGGTCAAGCCCAGAGAATACATAAAGGCCCTGCACATAAGTCACGCTACTGTATGATTAGCAGGGAAGAGAGGAGGAGAAGGAACAGGAGAAGAGAAAGGTCTTGAGGCTTTTTTGGAACTTAAGGAGGTCCTGCTCAAGGCGCCGAGGGAGAGGGGGGCTATTACACAGAAGGTAGCCCGCCGACGAAACTAATTGACCATCAGCTCGCTGTTAGGCAAACCCCTTCACACGCAGGGAGGTGGTGCCAGAGAAACACTGGAGTCCAGACGGGGAGTATTTGGTTAGGAAACATTGAAGATAGAGTGGTCCCCAGCCCCAGATAGCCTATTGGAATCTACAGGGGGATTTTAATTTAATCTGTGCTGAGACCGTGAGTCAGTGAAGGCTTTGTAGGGCAGTAGAGCTGTGGTCCCTGGGCTTGAGGCCATGGATAAGTCTTGCTGCCCTATTCTGGGTAAGCTGGAGCGGTCGCACGGTGGATGAAGGAGGATTAAGGAGGGGGCTGTTACAGCCTGGAGAGAACCAGAGCAAGGGTAACGTTGAGTCTCTGGGGGAAGGTGAGGAAGGGTATAGTTCCTTTGTGAAGAAAGAGCTGAAAGTGGGACTTCTTGACAATGTCCTGAACATGAGGGATGAAGGAAAGGGACGAGTTGAAGATGACTTCAAGATTCCTGGCTTCAAAGGAGGGGACCGGGGGGGGAGCCCATGGAGGAAGGCCAGAGTGAAGAGAAGACGTAGGGTGCAGGGGATCCAATAGGGAGAATCTCTGTTTTGCTGGCATTGAGGCAGAGGTCATTAGTAGTGCACCAGGCCTGGATGGCGCAGAGGCAGTCAGGGATGAAGGAAGGTGCAAGGGCATCAGTAGGAAGTTTGAATAAGAGTTGTGTGTCATCAGCGTAGCACTGGAAGTTGGGGGAGAAGGAGGCAATTGGGCGTGCCAGCAGGGCAAGGTATATGTTATAAAAGCAGGGCGAAAGACTGGAGCACTGGGGGATGCCAGAGGTGGAGGAGAAAGTAGGGAAGGAGAAAGGAACCATAATGGTTTTGGAGGCACGGTCGGTTATGAAGGAGCTAAACCAGTCCAGTGCCTGCTCCAAGATACCAAGGGTATCATGGAGCCTTTTTATGAGGATGGAATGGTACACTGTGTCAAATGTAGAAGAGAGATCCAGGAGGATGAGGACAGCAGGGGATTTGGAATCTAGGGATGCAAGCAGTTGTTCAGCAGAGCAGTGTCTGTGGCTCTGGAAGCTTGGAATCCAGATTGGTTGCCATGTAGACTGCTAACAAGTTCGGCATGGGCGTTGAGTTGGGGGAGGGCCAATTTCTCGAGCAGTTTTCCCAGGAAGTGGGTGTAGAGGAGCAGTTGAATGCCTCTGCAGGACTTCTACCTACTACCTATATGCTGGCAGCCTGCAGTTGTGCCATGCTTGACACCAGCAGTTGTGACTATTCCGCATCAAGTCTTCGAGAAAAGGTATCCACTAAGAAAACCGTACCTGATGTATCCTCGAAGGGATCACAATCTCTTGGATGAGGTCCCTGAAGGAATATGAAGATGAGAGAAAGAGAGGTTGGTGATGTCACAGAAAGTGTGCATGACCCACTGAAAGACTGGCTGAAGAAGAGAATGTATGGACCTTCTAGCAACCGATGACAAAGTAAGAATCAAGTAAGCTTTCATGTGTGAAATGAAGATTGCACGTATGAAGAACACTACAGAAAATGCAAGGTGCTCACTAATTGTACAGATGCAGCAATGCAAGCAGATCAATTAATCATAGAAGCTGGCCATACATTGTGAATAGACTGCAGATGAAGCCGCCATTATATATTGAAACTGGACATCGGTGTCACAATTTTAGTAAACTCATACTCTTAGAGAAAGAAGGATCGAAAACTGTGTCGCAGCAAAGAATTAGCTGGGAGCATGGAACAATCAAGAATGGCTGTATGGCCAGACATCAAGACTGAAGGCAGCCAACAACTGGTTATCTATTCTCAAAGGCAGAGAACATGAGAAGCTGGATCATCCCTTATTAATGTGCAAAAAAAGAACACCATGGGTGCCAAGTCTTATTTATTCAAGACAATGAAATGCTATAAAATGGGCCGAATTGCGGTCTCCTGTCACGTGAGCCCTGGTGGTTGCACAGATCAGCAAAAGCAGGGGCGAGAGAGGAGATGTTGTCCTTGATGGTTCTGGAGGAGCATGGGGCAACCTGTTTGGAAGAGACCTTCATGGAATTGACAACTCTGGTGACTTCTTCAGAGGAGACAGGAGTGAAGGAGGAGAAGGAGGAAGGAGGAGGGTGAGTGGTAGGGGGGCAGAGGGGTGGTTGTGGTGGAAGAGTGTGTGGCACGGATGCTCAGTATGTCCAGGGTTTTAGAAAAGAAGTGAGAGGCAAGTGCATTACAAAGGGCCTGGGAAGGAGTGGGGGCAGAAGATACTGCGGATGGGTTCGCAAGTTCCCTGCAGATTTTGTAGAATTCAGCTGTGATGCAAAGCACAAGAATGCAAGTACACAAATACGCACCTCTTGCACTCCATGCAGGATCATGCTTGACGCATTATTTCACAGAGGCGGATGTCAGACTGGAAGGCTGGCTACTGAGGCAACTGCCATGGAAGTCAGAAGCAGATAACACAAAGCAATGTGATACTGCAAGCAAGGATAAATGCATGCTAAATGTAGGATGCAAACAGAAAGGGCATGGTCAATGCAGACTTCATTGTGACAACATATAATTGGTCCAATTCTGCATTCAATTGAATGTGGCAGTACCATGCACCCAACTGCTGTCAACTTGAAGCTGCAAACACCAAAGCGTAATGTGCTGGTACACAACATAGCATCCCAAACATGTGCATCAATGTTCCTCTGGTTGTGGTTTGTAACTGGTGCTGCATTCCATAATTGGGGATCCCTAATCGGGAGAGGCCAAATGTGCAGTCAAACCATTACCCCACAAACATTGCAAGCGATGTGAAGTGTTACTCAGTACACATGGTGACAGTGCAATGAGACACATGCCAGCACAACCATCAACACCGGTCATAGGCCACAAACAGCCGGCCCTGCCACCCACTCCAAAAAACCCAAGAAAGGCCCATACAGTTGGAACTCCCACAATGTTGAATATGAAACCAGTGGCCCCACCAATCCATAGTAACAACAGCATGCCCAGACCTATCACCAGAACCACACCCTGTGAAACATGCACCCATGAAGAAGTACTGGTAACCCCCAAGACAAGACAATCCCAAGTGATCACACACAGACCAAGACTCCCAGCCAAACACCAAACAAGCATCTGCAAATGCCCTTCACTTACCTGCACAGGGTACCCATCTCACTTGCATACGATGCTACCCATCAGGAGACGCATCCCCTAAATGCAATGACATGCATAGTAACAACAGAAAACGTGCACATCCATGACAATACATGAATTGATCCAGAAAATATGCAGAGAGCACACACTGCAGAAGCACCACAGGGTGCAAGAGGGTGACAGGACATAGATTGGTATCTGACCATGAGTGCAGCGTACCACAACAGAGAGAGAGCGCGAGAGAGTGATAGCAAGAGGGAATGCCAAGTTAAACACACATCAAGGAGTACACTGCCTGGATTGGAGATGGCCAATGACATGTACTACACCACAGTAGGTGTGGCCATAGATGAATTGACTGAGGGAGTTTACACAGTGACATGAGTACCACTTAAATTACCATCCCGGCATGGTAGCATGCAAAGCACATATACGTTAAGTTACACATGCAGCAAACATGGTGACCAATGATGCATGCTGAGCATGCAAGACAGTGCTCATGCTTTCCCGCTGACTGCACCAGCATGGTGTGAATCCTGCATCACCTTCACCAGGAACTGTGTCCCCAAATTAGGGACGGGAGTGACAGTGCCTGGTGGAGGGCATGGGGAGCATGGACGTCAAAGGGTGCAGGGTGTTTCCGCCAGTCAACAGTCACCTCCAGATCACGGATTACTGAAACAAAATGGGAGAAGACATTACAACAGACATAGTGAAGTACCATTCACACAGCACACATGTGCGAGGAAACACTGAACCCATAGTTACCTGCATATGCCATCCTGTGCACCAAATTGCAAGGTGACCTCACTATGCATGCCTGCATGTCCACCACTGCAAACGTCATGGCCTTGAGAGGTTAACTGCACAACTTGAGGAAAGATTTATTTTAAAAAAAAAAACCTGGAAAGGGCAACTCAAAATTAAAATGCCAACATCCTGGCATAGGGATCAACTAAAGTATCAAAAATGTGTTTAAAAAAACAAAAATGTCCATCACGGACCAGGGGTAAAGGGGGGTTCACCCACAGGGGAGAGGATCCGGGTGCATGTCAACACCCAAACAAAATAAATTTAAAAATATTCCCCTCCATGG
Organism: Ambystoma mexicanum; assembly: GCF_040938575.1. Taxonomy (NCBI): domain Eukaryota; kingdom Metazoa; phylum Chordata; class Amphibia; order Caudata; family Ambystomatidae; genus Ambystoma; species Ambystoma mexicanum. Next base: position 509,811,995 of record NC_090932.1, on the reverse strand, counting down.
GCTCACGGACCAAACAGCTACGTTGGACCGGGAGGCATGTCTCTGCTGGCACCACCATCCTGCATTGAATTAGAAGGTGGAAGTGGTGCTGGAGGCTCACCACGCAGTTGCCTGGCCTGGTCCTCAGTGGCAGCCGCCATGTCTGACACTGATGAATGAACCAGCAGACTGAGGGCTTGGAGGGGTCACTATGCACAACCTCGCGGGTCGCACAGAGTTCCTCCGTGATTGGCTGCCTCAATGATCACATCTGCTGGTGGAACAGTCCTCTGCTGGCTGCCTCTTCCTCACAGAGTGCAGCTGTGTGGGCCAACAACTTACGCCTCAGGGCTTCCCCGTGTGCCCAACCCTATGCAAGCAGGGATGCCTGCAGACACTGCAGATCCGCCCATCGGCCCCTGATGTTGGCCTCCATGCGCAGCCTGTGGCAACGGCATGTGGACCGCATGACCTGCAGCTGCTGCTTCACCTATGTTTCTGGGGGGAACATGGAAATGGCCCCCCTATCCATGCCCTCAGTCAAACTCTCATAGGCAGCACCCTGTCGGTATGTGGAATGCAACATCTCTCTACTCCCACACTTTCGCCACGTCCGCACATGTCCTCCACGTGTGCAGGGCCCAGGCCTGCCTGATGAAAGGGAGCATGGCCCTTGCTTTGATGCCCCTGTCTCTGGCTGCAGGACTGCAACCTCCCTTGGTATATGCCCCAGGACCATAAACCAATACATGGGAGTGTGGCCTTGCAGCCATAACCAACACAGACGGGCATGACACCACTGACTGGCCTTGTGACGGCACCTGACCCCCCGCAGACTCACAGGCCCCAACTGCTCCACCCATTGGTGCACTTAACTCCGTCAGCAATGAGGACTGCACATCCGGTTCAGCATCAGAGCTACTTGAGTACAAAGAGACCAAATTGTCTGCAGCATGGCTCAGGATGGCCTGTAGCACCAGTGGATTCTCACGGGCTGCCACGCCACATCCTCCAGTGGTGGTCTGTAGCGCCACAGACTCTTCTTCTTCCTCCTCCTCTGCATCTGGTGCCTCCTCACCTGCACATGGACAGAAAAAGACATGTGGAGTCATGCGCAACGTGTCTACAGTAAACATGTGTATCACATTGCTGTCATGCAACAAAATGCACGGCATGTCACCATAAGAAATACAGCATCCACACACTATGGACAACAAGCTATCTGAGCATGGCATATGCAGACTGGCAACATCATTCCCTGCTCAGGGCCATGCTGCCAGTGGACACATTGCCAACACACAGGGTCATTAAGAAGCACATTATGGCCCATGGCACAGCTAACTGTTGACTAATCCCAGTGAAATGGCCATGGGCATGTGGCTCTGTGATGCTCAATTACATCACATGGCAACCCGTCAAACACATATCCACATCCAAGTCTGCATCCATCACATGCCACACCAGTGTTGACCAGGTACAGGGATTGTACACAATGGGAACATGCCACAAGTGTGTGAAAAAGGAGACAGTCCCAGCTGATGTATTGTTGTAAGAGTACCACCTAGGCAAGGTCTGTGAAGTTGAGAGAGTAAGTCAGTGGATTTGTAGATAGGAACAAGGTACAGTGACCCACAAGAGGGAGAAGGGCATGGACCCATGGAGTGTGGGCTGAGTTTGGGAGGGTAACAGGGATCAGCCCTCACAACGATTTGCCTCAGGAGTCACTGCCATTGTGGCAGCAGGGATGCACACCATCTAGACATATGCACACTCAAACACGGCACGTCGTAAGGCAAGTTGGTTGTCATCTTGTATGTTCTATGTAGCGTGGAAGCACATACGTACATGTGTGAAAAGAGATTCTATAGCCTGAGGGCATGAAATGTAACTCGTATTTCGGACACAAGCATATGTCTAGCAGAGCAGAGTCACTGACAACAAGGATGCAGCTAACAAGAGTACACGTTGTGGTATCATGTTGCAGATGTTGTGGGGGTATTCTATTGGGGGATGAGTACTGTCAGACGGACATGTTCAACTGATGTACAACACATGGGGCCTCATTACGAGTACAGCTATAGCTGTGCCGGTAAAACTGTCAGGCTGCCGTCAGACTTGTGAATTTGTCTGGCACCTGGCTTGCTGGTAATAGCGGGGGATTCTAACCTCGCCGTTCCGGGAAACATTGTATTCCCCATTCCCATTTGAGTCCCATAGGACTCAAATGGGAATGGGGAACACGAAGGCACCGACACCGTAAATAACGGCACCGGTGCCTCTGTGAAAGACTGCGAGCAGCTGCCGTTCCATCCACCAGGTCAGACCTGGCGGGCGGGACGGCAGCGACATGCAGACTCGGAGTGTGCTGGTCCGGTAACAACAGTGCCAGTAGGCTGACCAGCACCATTGTTACTGGACCAGCATGCACGTAATGAGGCCCATGGTTTGTATCAACTCTAGTGTTCACTGGACAGGAGTCGGCACACCACGACATGGTTCACCCGGGGCAGTCATTCAAATGCAGACAGATGTGCACCACAAGTACACATCTTGGTGATGTTTCACTTCACTTACTCAGGATGCACAATCATGGTCACTCACCGGATGTATCCTCGTAATTTTCCAGGCCTCCCATGCCTTGCACCTGCTCCAGTAGAATGAATTGGCTCATAGGCTCTTCATGCGCCTTCAGCTCCTCCTCCTCTGGTGACCCCCCTCCAGTTGCCAGAGCAAAGGCTAGGTTGGCACCCAGCTTGCACTTGGTGCAACGGGTGAGGTCATTCCAGTGCTTCACTACCTGTGAAGCAGTGAGCTGCTCCAACCCTAAGGCATTGATCTCATCTGTGACATGCTGCCAATGCACTATACGATGAGCAGGTGTATGTGTGCTCCCCGGTTAGTGGCACATGTCACGGTGGTGAAAGGCCACATACTCCATGAGGATCTTGAGTTCTTCATCATGGAAGTTCTTCTTCTTCAACGTGCCAGTGTTTTATGTCGTGTCATGGAGTTGAGCCTGTTCCTGCTGTGTAGGCTTTGCCTTCTTGCCACAAGGTTTTGTTGCCACCCCTGTGTGGCTGGGACCACTCTTGGGTCCAGATACAGGACCACAAGGGGCCTGGGCATGGCATTACCCTGTGGGGCTGGTGCAGCCGCTTCAGCAGCACGTTCCTTACCCTTTTGGGCTGGGGCAGCTGCTTTTGCAGCACGTCCCTTACCCTTTTGGGCTGGGGCAGTTACTTCTGCAGCACGTCCCTGAACTCTTGGGGCTTGGGCAGCCACTTCCGCAGCATATCCCTGAACACTTGGGGCTTGGGCAGCTGCTTCCGCAACACATCCCTGACCCTGGCCAAGTCTGCCACCTTTCCCTTTTGGGGCCTTTTCACTCATGTTCCAGGTGTAAGTGAAAAATGGAATGCACACTTAGCTATTGTGCTCGGCAATTTGAGTGAAGGGGGTAGTCTATGTGATGTAAGTGGTCCAGCAAGGCTCAAATGTACTCTAGGTGTCAAAAATATATGGTATGCATAAGGCACAGGCACCCCAGAAATGTGTACGGTCCCTGAAGTGAACGGATTGCATAGCACCCAAAAATATGCAGTACTCCACTTGTTTGTCTCCTCCCCTTTGCACGTACGTCTGGAGTTGCTTCTACACGTACTAATGTATCCCAGAATATGTTGCGCTGAATGCCTGTGTGGTGCGCGTGTCACATAAGTTACGTACTGAGGATTTCACGTGTCCAGGCTCATTTTTTACGCTCAAAGTCCCTTCACTCTGTTTCCGGCTGCCTATATTGTGAGACACAGATGACCCACACTCCTGGCTCCATGCCATTTTACCTGCCTCCTACTGCATTGTGCTGCCTCCAACTTAGCCATCTGCTTCTGCCTGTCCAGTTTGTGTGCCTGCTGCCCACCTGCACTGTGTTTGGAGTGCCTGCATCCCATCCATTTCCTGTGCTCCTGTCTTTGGCCCTGTGACCACCTCAGCTGCTTCATCGTACTCCCACCGTGCTATTCCACCATCACCGCCCCACAGCCCGCTCCAGGACCACCTTGCAGACCCACAGCTGCATCGGGGGTTGCCATGTCTGCACCAGCATCATCAGACCAGAGCGGCAACCCCACGGCAGCGAGGCAAAGGCTGTTAACTTCACTGCCGGGGAAGTTGACATCCTGGTGGAGAAAGTCCTGCAGCATTATGATACCCTCTTCAACCCTGTGATGCAACACAGCAAGGAAGGACGTCAGCAGATCTGGGATTGGATAACGGATGTCATCAATGCGTAGGGGGTGGCACCCCGCACCTTGAAGACCATACACAAGCGCTGGGAGGACCAGAAATCCAGGACCCACTGCAAGGCCCTGCGCTACATCCAGGCCGGTACCACTGTGGATGTGCACCATGCGCACAGGTGCCGGATGTCGGCTAACAACATGCAGGTCCTGGAGAAGTTCTACCCGGCGTTGCACACCCAGGTCTGCGAGTTACGAGAATGTCCGAAGTCGACTGGTGAGCAGCCATGTGGTGCAATGCTCTAAGGTGCATGTGCTCTCTGCATGTACCTGCATGTTGGCAGTGATCCCCTTAGGCTTGCAGCAAGTATGCTTGTGAGACGGATGTCTGCGTGCATGCCTCAGGCATTGCTCTCCATGTGTGCATTCAGGCCTATATTTATTTTGAATGTGCTATCACTTGCATTGTGTGTTGTAGTGCTGGCTTGTAGAATGTGCACATGCAATTTTACTTGTGTCTGAGACGTGCCAGGGTGACAATTGGGTACGGTGAGGTTGTGTTGCCTGCATCATGTGCATGCATTATGCTCATGTGTATGTGCCAAAAATGGGAATGTATTACTGGGCATCACTCACGTCTAGATGCAACATGTGCATTTGTATGTATGGCGTAGTCATGTAGAGGCATTGCAGTTCACAGGACACTGATGTGATTGGTCATTACACTGCTTGGGGCCTCTCAGTTGATGTGGGTGCATGTCACGTGTATGTGCTTGTTGCTGTGGCATGCTCACATGTGCATGTGAAAATTATGCATGTGTGTATATAATACGCAATGTATTGTTCATGACAGTGGCAAGTAGCTTGATGGGATTGTGTGGAGTGATGGCCAAGCAGGTGTCTGCATGGATGTGGATTGCATGTCCTTGTGTGTGGCTGTGTAGGTTGATGGTTGTTTCCTTGACAAGTCATATTTGTGAGAATGTTGCTGTTGCCACGCCCAATTTGGTGCAGTACACTGTTCTGTATCTCCTTTGCCCCAGTTGCATCTGATGAAGAGAGTGGAAGCAGTGCTGTGGAGCATGGCTGCAGGGATGCCTCCACCAGGCAGAGGCGCAGGCCCCAGCCACGCCCTGTGACAGCTCATCTTCAGGGAACGATGTGGCAGCATCAGTGACATGAGGCATGTCTGCTGGGGGTTTGTCCAAGAAGGTGAAGGTGGGAAGGGACTCCTCAGCAGCGGTGGAGACAGTTGATGCCACACAGAGGCCATCCATCGCAGAAGATGCCCCAGAGTCATCCAGGTTGATGGAGTGGAGGGCGAGGAGGTGGCTGTTGCAGCCCAGCCCATGGGGTCAGGTGGGGGTGTTGAGATGGGCATGCCTACTGCAGTCCTGTCCCAGTGGCATGAGGCTGTGCAGGCCACTGTGAAGGTACCTGTGCAAAATCTAGTACCTGGGCCATTAGATGCAGCAGTATGCACCTGCTGGGATGCCTCCAACCAGACCCACCAACCGGTGTCAGCTGATGTATCTACCTAGACAGACACCCCCTTACCATTTGGTGTTGCCATCTGGAATCATGTGCTACCCCTGCTGTATGGGTTGACGAGGCAGACAGCTGTCATTCGTGGTGATGTGCAGGCTACTCGTAGTCTGCTTGCACATCATCACAGTGAGCTTCACCGCCTCAGCGACTGGCATGCAAAATGCCTGTTCCGTGGTGTCCTCCATGGGATGGTCACTGCTGCAACCACCTCTTCATCTTCCTCCTCTGTGCGCCAGTCGTCTTCCAGGGTGCCTTCCGGCCCAGATACCGCCAGTGCCCCCAGTGCACCAGTCCCACCCACAATGCCCATTCTGGTGCAGTCCACATCCCTGCCCGAGTTGAAAGTCCAAGGCACATCAGCTGAGGTGGTCACCGTTCCTACCCAGGCACCGACAAGGGCACCATCAATGGAGGGACAGCAGGCCCCTATGAGCAGTGAAGGTGCAGTATGCCCCCGGGGTATCGTCATCAGCTCAGAGGGCGGACCCACATAGCAGGCACCAGGAACTGAGGCAGCAGGTGGCAACCAGGAGGAGGCTATTTGTTTCAGGGCAGACCATCAAAAGGAGGTAGGTGCGAAGTGTGAGGCAGGAGGTACACATGGACCTGAGGGACAGGATGTCTTCTGTGTTCCGTGAATATGAAGAGCAGGTCAGGGCAGAGAGACAGCGGGCCAAGGAAGCAAGGGTTGTGATGGCCAGGACTGAGACTGCGCTGCATCGAGCAAGGAGGCAGGCTGCCATCGTGGAGGCCACTTACCGGGATGCCCGAGTGATAGAGACACAAATGCTGGAGAACCTCCAAGCATTCCAGGCAACAACAGAGGCCCGCCTGAGAGGTAAGGACATGGCGCTGGACTCAGCCCTGGTGGAAAGGCTCAGTGAGATTGGAGAGGAGGAGGAGGACTAGCCCGCTGCCTTTGTGCATAGTTATTTAGGTGTAGGTTTCCTTTTTTTAATTTATTATTTTCCCCAGACTTTGAACACTTCCCTTCCCAGTTTCTATTGCATATAGTTGTTTAGGCTTAGGATATTTCTTTTCTTTCATATTTTCCCTGGACTACTTTGAGCTTGATTTCCCATTTATTTTTGTACATATTTATGTCCAGTACATTATTCTGTTTGTTACATTCCACGCTTCATGCAGTTAATTTGTGTGTCAGCCTCTTTGATAGTTCTATTTTCAGCCAGTGCATCTCTCCATTGCAAGTCATGTGTCTTGTGGCGTGCATGCTTGTGTGTTGTTGTTGCTGGGATGGTTGCGGATGGTAGGATGCACATGTGCCTGACATGTGGGGGTGGGTCCATCAGACGACTGGGTCTGCACAGTATGTTTTCATTTGCATTTACCTGTGCAGCATCACTGTTTGTTTGGCATCAGTGTGGTTGGGGTCGAGGGAAGTGGGTTCACTGTGGAGGATTTCCATGGTCACGTTAATAGCACGTTTGTTTGTTCACAGCCCAGCAGCATGTGTAGTCACACACTGCCTTCTCTCATGTGTCACTCAACCTCTACCACTGGAATGCAGTAGTGGGCAATGTTTGCTCTTCCGGAATTGCTGCACAATTCTCCAGTCTCAGTGACTCACGCTCTCCCTGACTGCCCTACCATCACCCATGCATGGCCCTGTCATGTGATTGTTCATGACAGGTATTTTGACATCCATTCCACCCAGGTCACTGCTGCTCAGGCTGCGACACACCTGGCCATTGTTTGTGTATCCAGCATAATTCTTTGGTAGGTTTGCTTCTGTCGTGGGCCCACATTCAGTTACTGTGCTTTGATGCCTTGGAAATGTGCCATGGACAACGTGCACATGGATTTGCATTCACTTGTCACTTGTATATGGGGATGGCTAATTAAGGCCTGGAAGGGTGTGGGAGCAGATGCTACTCTCGTGGATGGATGTCTAATGCTTCCAGTTGGTCGTATTTGTGAAGTACATGTTGCTGTTGCACTTCATTGTGCTGTCAGACCATGGAAGTTCAGGTGAGCTGCAGACATGCATTGCATTGGTATTGTGGGAGACTGTCAGGGGGCTGCCTGTGGGTGGGTGTCACAGGTGAGGGGATATGGAGGGTAGTGTCCAGTCTGAAGTGGGCTGCCTGGGTGGGGGGGTCACAGGTGAGGAGGGCCTGGGGGGTGGTATCTTGTCTGGAGTGGGATGCCTGTGGTGGGTGTCCAGTATGGACTAGGCTGCCTGTGGGGGGTGTCCAGTCTGGCGTGGGCTGCCTGGGGGGTTGTCACAGGTGATGGGGGGCTGGGGGTGTTGTCCAATCTGGAGTGGGCTGCCTGGGGGGTGTCAAGTCTGGCGTGGGCTGCCTGGGGGGGTTGTCACAGGTGAGGGTGGCTGGGGGTGGTGTCCAGTCTGGAGTGGGCTGCCTGGGGGGGGTGTCACGGATGAGGGGGGCTGGCGTGCAGTCTGGAGTGGGCTGCCTGGGGGGGGGAAGGGGGACACCCACTCTGGGTGGGCTGCCTGTGGGCAGTGTCCAGTCTTGAGTGGCTGTCTGGGGGGAGTGTCACAGGTGGTGGGGTCTGGGGGTGCTATCCAGTCTGGAGTGGACGGCCTTGGGGGTGACAATTCTGGAGTGGGCAGCCTGAGTGGGTGTCACAGGTGAGGGGGCTGGGGGGGTGGTGTCCATTCTGGAGTGGGCTGCCTGGGGGGGGGATTCCAGTCTGGAGAGGCTGCCTGCGGGGTTGTCAAGTCTGAAGTGGGCTGCCTGTGGCAGGGTGTCCAATCTGGAGTGGGCTGCCTGTGGGGGATGCCCAGTCTGGACTGGGCTGCCTGTGGGGTGTGTCCAGTCTGGAGTGTGCTTCTAGGGGGGGTGTCACAGATGAGGGGGGCTGGAAATGGTGTCCAGTCTGGATTGGGCTGCCAGTGGGGGGAGTCCAGTCTGGAGGGTGCAGTCTGTGCTTGCGAGGGAGGACCCGTGTTTTCGCTGGGGTGCAGCCTGGGCTTGTGAGGGAGGGCGTGCGCTTTAGCTGGGGTGTAGCCTGGGCTTGCAAGGTGAGGCCCGCGTTTTCACAGGGGTGCAGCCTGGACTTGCGAGGTGAGGCGTGCAATTTCGTTGGGGTGCTGTCTGGCTTTGCGAGGGAGGGCATCCGTTTTTGCTGGGTTGCAGCAGGGGCTTGCGAGGTGAAGTGCGGCTTCTCACAGGGGTACTGGATGGTGGGCCAGGATTGGTGCGGAGGCCTGCGCTGTATTTGTCATTTTGCTTGCTTTTTGGTGTGCTTGGGGGCGTGTTGTGGCATTCCTCAAGCACCTTGTTTATTCTTGACCAAAATCTTTTTTTCTGCGCCACGGCTCGCGCAGGGTCCTTCTCGGTGTGCAGCCCTTGCACCATTTCTGCACCCGATTCCATGAATCGGGCCCAAAGTATTCATTGTATTCATTATCTGTTTATAGTGCTCGTACATTTTGTACTTTTGTATTTTATCATTCTGTTGGGACCAAGCCCATAATTTCATCTTTGATTTGACTCTGTTTTGGTTATAGGCTAAATCTTCACGATTCAAGCCTATTTACTCTAGTACTGCTGCACATTCCTTAAACATTTTGGCAATAATGGCAGATGTACCATCTAAACTAATGCAACTTAAGTCAACATATAAGGATTTCAATGGAGGAATTAAGATCTTATGAAGTACCATTCATTTTTTATATAGGACAATAAAATCAAAAGCTCATATCCCTAATTCAACTCTCACATAAGCAATTGGTGTACAATTCAGAAAGTGTAATGTTTGCCTCCATAGAATACCCTCCAACTTGTCTAGTGGGTTACATCTATGCAAGTTTAGGATCCCCAACCCATACAATAACATAGAGATAATTAGACCTTGATCAAAACTCATAAGAGGCCGCAGTGTATATGCAGACAATTTGACATACATTTTCCACAGCTGAGCTGCCAAATGATTTGTCTTGGTATGCAATCTTTCCATAATTAGCTTTGACTTCTTAGTTGAATAAAGAGGAAACCCCAAGTACACAACATGATCTGATGTACTCATAGATATGCCCTTCAGATACCACTTGTATTTAAGTAGCTTCCTTCTCTTCCTGCTAATCATTATACATGATTTCCATGCATTTATTATTATGTTGTTACCAAGGTAGTTAGCCCAACAGGTGTCAGGTCAAAGAACATGATTTCATCTGCAAAAGCAAGAGCTTCAATCCTTAGGTCTCCAATTTTAGACGCAAAGGATTGAGTACCATTTAATGCATCAAACATGTCGGCCAGATATAAGTTAGAGACGTGGTGCAAGTACGCAGCCCTGTCTCAATCAAAGGGTTGTTGGAATCTCCCTGGTGACATTGCCTGACATATTGATCCTTATTTGCACAGTTGTACAGCTGTGGAGATCTATTATGATACTAAGCAGACCGTCGGGGATCCCCCACTTATGGAGCTTGCCCCACAACCTTGTACAGTATACGTCAGTATGCTGACGTAAGGTCGACACAAGTCATGTACAGTGCATTCCCTGGACAAGATTGCTGCTGCGTTATGCTCACTATGAGCCCGTTCAAGGTACAACTGAGTCTAGATCTAAAACCGGTTTGAAACTTAGCTATGGTGATCCATTGATCGAGGTCCTTCAGAACTAATGATGCAAAAATCTAACTGCACAAATCCAACAGGGCTATTGGCCTGTATCTCTGAGAGTTATCCTGCTAGCCTTTTTTGTAAATGGGAACTATGTAGCTTTGTCTCCAAATTTTAGGAAACAACAATTTTCTCACTATCGCCCCAAATAAGTCACAACGGACATAAGACTACAGTTTAGGATTTCCCTTTAATGTTAGTCCAACTGCTTTTGATCTCTTTGCTTTAATAATAAGCCATTCAGTCTCGCTCGGCACAACATGTTTTACCCATCTTCCTAATTCTGGAGTCTGTGGATAGATGATTGTTCCTAACATTCTGTAAAGTTTTCCCTGATAAAATAAACACCATATTTCTCCAGCAGGGGGTCTGGCATGGATTCACATGCTCATGAATATTCCCCGTCGTCAGGCTGGGAATCCTCGGTAAAGAAAAAATCAGTATCAGTTTCGTTTCTGATCTGTCTTTCTTAGTATTAACCAATCACTGATTTCTGGGTCCCTCCACATCAACATCCTGGAGCTACGTGCCGTGTTCTGGGCGCTCAAATCGTTCCTTCCGTCCCTCAAGGACAAAGTGGTGAGGATCTTCACCGACAACACCACCACGATGTTCTACATCCGGAAGCAGGGAGGCACCAGATCCCCAGCCCTATCCAAGGAGGCCCAGGATCTGTGGCACTGGGCCGTCACCCGGGGGATGTTTCTGGTTCCCTTCCACCTGGCAGGAATAAAAAACACCATCGCCGACTCACTCAGCAGGGAGCTGCGCTCGTGCCACGAGTGGGAACTACGCCAGGACCAGATGGATCGGCTCTTTCAACGATGGGGCAAACCCCAGATCGACCTGTTTGCGACGGCGAGGAACTCCAAGTGCCAGAGGTTCGCCAGCAGGTTCACACAGCCGAGGAGCATGGGCGATGCTTTCTCGTTCCCTTGGGACGGTCTGTTCCTGTACACGTTGCCTCCGTTGCCATTGCTGCTCCATCTCATCAACCAGCTCAAGAGGTCCAGGTGCAGGATGATCCTCGTCGCACCGGCGTGGCCGAGACAGATCTGGTTCCCGGACCTTCTGGGCTTGTCAGCGTCCCCTCCTATCAAGCTGGCGACGGACGCGGATCTTCTCTCCAGAGAAGGAGGCGCCATTATTCATCACGACCCGAAGTCACTGAACTTGCAGGCTTGGCTCCTGCAGCACTAGAGTTTGGAGGATACGATATCCCGGCTGACTGCAGAGAGGTTCTTGCAAAAGCCAGGGTGTCCTCAACTCTCAAGTGCTATGGACATAAGTGGCAGAGGTTCTCTGTCCGGTGCCGTGCACAGAAGATTAACCCTCTGCGGGTTACGGCCCCTCAATTATTGCCGTACCTACTGTCGCTGGCAAAAGCTGGACTGGCTCACGCCTCCATCAAGATACATCTGGCTGCTATCTCCCGATACACCAGAACTACAGGACGGGCGTCCTTGTGGTCTCATCGCCTGGTGAAGGAATTTATGAAGGGACTATTCCGATCGTTCCCGCCGGTGAAGGCCCGTGCCCCGGCGTGAGAGCTCAACGTGGTGCTGACCAGGGTCATGGGGGCCCCATTCGAGCCTATGCATTCAGCGCCGTTGAAGTTCCTGTCGTAAAAGACAGCATTTCTCGTGGCCATCACCTCCGCACGACGAGTGGGAGAGATCCAGGCCCTATCTTGAAAGCCTCCATACTTGACTTTTCACGACACGAGGGTGGTGCTGAGGACGCACCCCTCCTTTATGCCCAAGGTGCCATCGGACTTCCACCTCAACGAGCCCTTGGTGTTGCCAGTTTTCTTCCCGTCGCCTTCGTCGCAGGCCGAGAGGACTCTGCACTCGCTGGACGTAGCTAGAGCGCTGAAGTTCTACGTGGACTGCACGAGGAGTTTTCGGAAGACATCACAGCTGTTTGTGAACTTTGGACCTGTGAATCAAGGGAAGGCTCTCTCGAAGGCTTCCATTTCCAGATGGCTCTCCGGCTGCATCATGCACTGTCACCGGTTGGCAAACCAACCGCTGCCCGGCCGTCCGAGAGCCCATTCGACCAGAGCGATCGCTGCTACCATGGCGTTCCTGTCTGGTGTGCCCCTGCTGGACATCTGCAGGGCTGCTACGTGGAGGTCGACGCACACCTTCACAAGATTCTACTGCGTCGATCGGGACTCCAGGGAGGAGTCCAGGGTCGGCCAAGCAGTGCTGCGCAACCTGTTCGCTTAAGGTGAGCCTGGTGAGGAGGTAAGAGATGCTTAATGTTGAGTTGTTGTATTGCTTAATGTTGAGCCTGTTGCCACCTCCCCTGGTTGTGCATGTGTATACTGCTATGTATTCTTATATTCATGAGCATGTGAATCCATGCCAGACCCCCTGCTGGAGAAGGAACAAGTTACTTACCTGTAACTGTTGTTCTCCAGCATAGGTCTGGCATGGATTCACATGCAAACCCTCCCTCCTTCCCCTCTGGGACTCTTCACTTGGACATACTTCCACTTTACGTGCTACCAAATCTGAGGATGGCTGCCGGGGAGGGGCTTAGGGAGAGGGCAGTCATTGACTGGGGGCAGTATGACCCAGAGATCAGTGATTGGTTACTACTAAGAAAGACAGATCAGATTTTTTCTTTACCGAGGATTCCCAGCCTGACGACGGGGAATATTCATGAGCATGTGAATCCATGCCAGACCCATGCTGGAGAACAACAGTTACAGGTAAGTAACTTGTTCCTTCTTCTGCAATCGAATTTAATTGGATTTCTGTTTGTGGATGTCCTAGCTCGTTAACCAATGACCAGAAATTCTTGGTATGGTTAGTATTCAGGGTATGAACCATTTCAGAACCATCCTTTGGCATGTACTTTGTGAAATCATATATGTGGAGTGAGACAGTGTTTCGTGTGTTGGATACCCTTTCAGCAGGCTGTCTTTCCACTCCATTGCATTACTGTGATGTCCATGAAACATTTAAAAACACTGCCTCAGACGGGAGCATCGTGAGTGAGACGTGGAGTGTGACAGAGCGTTTTGTGTGTTCCTTGTGGATGGTGAGGAGGGTGCCTATTGCCACTTTGCAAGGATCCGCCGCCAACTTGTTAGTCCCCAAGGACGTTTGTATTGAACTTTTGAGCTGTACAGTGATTGAGCAGGGGAAAAGCTTAAAAACAGAGAAAGAATGTTGTCACCACTGTGTCTCTTTCATTAGGCCCTTAACATAATCAAAAGGGTGCAGACTGTGAATTCTTTCTTGCCCTCTGTGGAAGATGTTGGCCCGCGAAGGGGTAGGGGAGGGTTGATACCTCTGCGGACCTGACGCAAAACCGAACAATCCGTAGAGCATATGTGCTATGCGGATACGAAATGTATATTGAAAGCAGATTTGCTTCCTGTTTCCCCTGCCCAACCGATAGAGTTGAAAAAATGAGTCAGACTCCCATTTGGATTTAAAAGACGTGAGGATGAGGAAAGATGACAAAACTGAGGGTTTGGACTCTGGCGGTTTGAAAGAAATCGCCATTAACTAGAGCATCATGTTTAATTCTGGAAAAGGTCTTAAAAACCAATGTGGAAGAGCCAGCGAACATTCTGTTACAGTATAAGGCTATACAAGAAAAAATGGAGTTGAGACCTACATTGGATTTAACCAATGGTGAAATCTTAGAAGTGAATAATCCGGAGACGGAGCCTTGCGGGACACATGAAGTGATAGGACACATTCCTCTGGGACAAATGGTGAGAGGGGGTATAATGGTATGTTAGAGTGCTCTAGGAATTCACCCAATCAGCCGAACAACATGGCAAACCCAGTCTTTGCCCATCAAAGTAAATCCACACTTAAGCCAGAACAGAAGAGGCGAAATCCTCTCTGTTTACCACAAGGAACAGAACCAGAAGGAAATCCATCTCTGGTAGCCCTAAGACTGGCGAGGGATATAGCTTATATCAAAGAATTGCTGGGAAAGAAGCTATACCCGCCAAATGATGACGGTGATAAAGACTTACTAATTCTTAGAAGTGAAGATATTAATACTGTGCACGTCATAGAACGAGTGATGAATTCTAGTACAGAGAAGTTGTTGATCATGGAAGCGCTCAATAAGGAGCAAGTAAGAGTGCAGAGCAAGAGTGCAGATGTCCTCTATGATCCTAAACTGAAGACCCAGTAATAGGGATCCCATGGATACAGAAGGGAGTAGATCTGCCCTTCTTCCACAACCTTGGATGATTCCTTTTTTTGCCAAATTTTGTCAAGATCACTTAAAGCCACTAACGGCAATGGCTTTAAATACCCAAAATAGTCTGATGTCGGCTTTAACACTGTCCCTCTCGCCCTTCTTAAAAATGTATGAAACGATGCAGGAGAGCTTTAAAGACCAGGCCATGCTACTCGCAATGGTCCATTCCAAGGTAATATACATTGAAGCATTTATTACCTCACTTCAGACAAGAGTTGATCAGGAGGTGGCGGCGGCCTCGAATCCAGTACAAAGAATTATGCAGGTTGCACTGGAGGTGGAATGCCTGGATAACATGTTGATACTAGCTATTAAGTGTGCTGCTGCACCCAACACAATCACGTCTACCTCATATTTCATGCACTCTTCTTACAACGCAGACACAGACGGAGTCATAGGAGGTATAAACTTGTTTAGTTCCCTCTCAAGATCTACCTTCATGGGTTCTAGCAGCCCCTCCTCTTCCTTTCCTCGTCCCACGTGTTCTCAGCGCTGTTGCACTTCCCTTAAGGTTGTTCCACGCAAGGTGGTCCTGTATTAAATGTCTCCACAACATCTCCCCCTTACTTATCGACAAGCTGCCTTCTCGCCCTTCTGCTTGGAGCCTGGGGTCATCTGATGAGCTGACAACCTCTCCCAGCGACCGGGGTCTCATTCTTTAGTATCCTTCTCTCCCTTCTCCTGCTCGTCCTCCCGGTGGCCATGGGTGTTCTCTGTAGTCGTCGTCTGGTGGATCTCCCTTCCTTCTGTCCTCCCACCAGTGAAACTCTCCTTTCGCTCTACTCGGCCATCTCTGAGGATCCATTGTCTCTTTTGGTGGGAAGAGGATTCCTTCCCTGCACACCCACTCGAAGTGATGACACCTCCTACATCGGGCACATTGATGCTCTATCGCATGGTCTGCTGTGGGGAAACCGCAACCCGCACTTATAGCACATACTGTTTTCCTCATCCAGCTGGGGTGTGGGGTGTTGCAGTGTTCTGTCCAAGCTTGCTTCCCCTTTTGACCTCCTTGCGTGATGTGTATATGTGCAGCTTCTTGCCCACTCTCCTTCGGTTTTTCTACTTTATGGGTTGAACATCCACCCTCTCATAGATGCGGGCCAGCTCCAAGATCTCTGCCAGTGGTAGGTGCTCCTTCAGGTGCATCCCTCTATTATTTGAAGCGTAATGGCCTCCTCATCCGTGAAGTTCGGAAAATTGCAGTGCGCACTCATCCTTTGCAATCTGATGACAAAGTCTCCTATTGTCTCTTGCAGTAGCTGCTGATTTTTTGTTGAACAAATACTGTTTAAAATCTTGGTTGGGTCTGGTAAGTAACTTCTTATTGAGCGCTGTAATGGCCATGCCATACGTCTCTCTCTCCTATGGCAGGATCGTCTTCAGTACCCCCTTGACCTTTCTCCCGCAATGTTCGTAAAGACCTCTAGGAGCGTTGTTGGATCGTCCTCCGCAAGCCCTTTCATGTAGTCGGTAAACTCCTCCAGCCATACCTCCTATTTGGGCCCTCTGTCCTTCTGCGGCTGCAGCTGAAAAGGTTGGGGTAATCTAAGAAATGCTGCTCTGGCTGTACTTGCTGCGTTGCCCATTCTTGGAATCTCTTGTTCTTCGACCATCCTGCACCCATAGTCGACCTCCTGGTCTATACAGTGGCTCTCTTCTATTAGTTTCTTCCCTGTCCTTGCCAGAGCAGGTACACCTTGGGCAGTTGATTTTGCAGCAGGCCACAGACTCTGTACCCCTTCTTACTGTAGTGTTTTTCACCACAGTTCGTGCCCCAGGTCCTCTTGACAGCCCCCCCGCTTGTGTCGCAGCAGGCCTGGAAGTGGATGGCCCACCTGTTGTGGGCAGATCGCCCCTCAATTGCCCCGTGCACGCTGGGACGGATCGCTCACCATCCACAGTATGGATTGCCCTCCAAATGAAGTCCTGAGCTGGGATCGGCAACTCAGGTGGGCAAGCAGCCGACTTTCTCACGGGCAGATTGCTCTCTCTTTTCCTCACGGCTGGGATCGTCCACCAAGTGGGCGGAGTGCCCTGCTATGCAACAACGCGCAGTGCTGCCCCTCAATTAGGCTAATTACCCCCTATTATGGGTCAAATGGCCCTCCTGTTACCGCCAGGCCTTGGGATCAGCGACCTAGGGTAGGCAGATTGCCCTCTCTTCCTCGGACGGAGTGCCCTCATATCACAGACACCGCTGGGCTCAGAAGATGCTCTGGCGAACTTCCCTCTTGCTTGCTGCAGGATCCCAGGGTCGGAACTCTGGTGAGGTGGATTACCTTCAGTCTCACGGGCGGATTGCCCTCTCAGTGTATGCAGAGGTCCTTATCTGCACCTGCAAGCTTGGGCGGACTGCCCCCTTCTTTACTGTAGGGGCCGGGATCAGAACTGTAGTGAGGCTGCATGCCGTCAGTCCTTCGGGCAGGTTGCCCACTCAGTTAATATAGAGGCCATGATCAGCACCTCATCGCTCGGGCAGACTGTCCTCTTCTGTGCTGCAGAGGCTGGGATTGGTACCCTATTTAGGCAGAGTGCCATCAGTCCTATAGGTGGATTGCCCTCTCACGATATCCAGAGGCTGGGATATGCAGCTGCATCAGGCAGATGGCCCTCTTTCCTTCTCAGCAGCATTCCCTCCGTGGTCGTCTCTCTTTGTAACCAGATGTTATGTTTGCTGCTGCACCTAACACAATCACGTCTTCCTCCTATTTCATGCACTCTTCTTACGACGCAGACACAGACGGGGTCATAGGAGGTATAACCTTCTTCTTTATTTCCCTCTTCAGATCTGCCTTCCTGGGCTCTAGCAGCCTCTCTTCCTTCCACCGCCCCACATGTCCTCAGCGCTGGTGCACTTTCCTTAAGGTAGTTCCACGCAAGGTGGTCCCACATTAAATGTCTTCACAACTCTAGTGTCTTTGATGAAGACAGTACAGGCAAAACAAATGGAATTTCCGCACCATTGATCCACTACAACTCTGCAGACATTGATTAATGAACCACAGCCCTCAATAAACATGAAAGGAAATCAGATGGTTGAGGGTGAGGAGAATGTGAAAGTTAGTAATCAGACTTCTGGGGAAAGTTTGGATAAAAGCCCTCTTGTGGAAGGAAATTATGAGACTTGCAGTGATAAGCTTGTAGAATGGTTGCAGAAGGAAGTAACAACAAAAGGGTGTCCAAGAAGTGATACCTCCTATAAATCGGCCAAACTCAGGGGATAATGAAGGTCAGCCTCTGCCTCCTGTAGTTCCGACGTTCTCTAGCTTTAAGAAAACAAAACTGCTCAGAGGAAAAGACACTAACACTGTAGAGATCATAAATTCAAAAAATCCTTCGACCAAAAAAAGAAAATCAAATGCTGTTAAAAAGTTCGTAAGAAACATCACTACTCCACCATCTTCGAATGTGAAGAATGGGAACAACATCCCTTTAATAAATTCGAAGTTAGGTGCGACAAAGGATCACCCTCAAGAAATGAGGACCATTGATATTAATTCCTCCCAGGGAGAGAATAGTTCTGTGGATAAGGGTGAAGAATTACTAGAACTCTGAATATATAGAACTGAGGAGTAGGAGAAGGAAGTAAACAGTCCTAGCGTCAGTTAAGGTGAGATGTAGTAATGACAACATAGAAGAAGAGAAGATGACAAACCAAAGAGAGTTGGGTATGATGAAACCATTGCAAGAAGCCCACTGTACGAGGGGGAGATCGACGATGGAGGAATAACGACAAGGGCAGAGAGAGCCAGGGGAAACTCACCCTTTTTAACTTTAGCTGACAAAAGAGAACTTACCCACCTGAAATCAAAAGAGGAGATTGACATTCATGGGAGGAACCCTAAATCAACAACCCTGAATTTTGAAGGTGAGACCTGTGAAAATGCTTAATTGGAGAATGCCTCTGAGAGAGAGAAAACGAAGCGAGACAGAAAGGGTAATAGATATAGATGGCAGAAACAGAATAGTGATTATGCACTACATATCCTGTTGAAATGTTTTGACCCACAGTGGGAGCACAGGCTGAATATAAACTATGCTCCCTTGTTGCTGGAGTTTGGTAGACCTAAAAAAACAGGAAGGACTCAGGCCGTAGTACACAGTCATGTGTATGATGAAAAGATTAAATAAGACATAAAGTTACTCAACAAAGATTTGAGACTTATAGGGAAGATGTTGTCCAGCTACGATTTGCTTTGCAGAAAAGGAGATGATCAAGATATACAAACTGGACATGAGGATATAAAGCAACACTAGTGCAAAAGAAAGATATCAACCAGGTTTGGCAATGGCTGAATAAAGCCACTAATCCAAATCAATCTTTAATTAATTTGGTAACAGAAGAGGCTTGGTGCAAATTTTTACGAGGAGCTATTTGGACAAGAATTTAATTTAGCCAACCTGGGCATAATTGATTTAGAGAGTTTAATAAAAAAAGCGAACTCATTGAATGCACTGGGTCAGATGGTCTGACTCATTCTATGATACAGGAGCATAGAGAGGCCTGGTTCCCATTTATTTTTCAACTCTTTAACCAGGTAATGAGATCAGGAGAGATAACGGATTCCTGGTGAATCACCATTATTGTCCCCATCTTCAAGAAGGGTGATCAGACTGATCCTTCGAACTATCAGGCATATTGCCCTTCTGGATGTTTTGGGGAAACATTTTGCGGCACTGCTCTTGAAACTGTTGAGGAAGTGGATAGAGGAGACAAATAGTTTGGACCCACTTCACACTGAGTTCATCCCAGGGGGGCCAGGACAGAACTACATTTGTTTCTGGTAAATATCTTGAAGGGCGAGCTCTAACAAATTGAATGAGAATCTGCTTAGCTTTTTTAGATCTTAGAAAAGCATTCGATATGGTGGACAGAAACCTCTTATGGTCTAAAATGGAGTCATGGAACTCCCCAACTGAGATATTGGGAGTAGTAAGAGCCCTATATACATCAACTAAATCCAATATGCAATTTCCAGTGCTTTACAAGAGGGAATGCAAAAATAGAAATATGCAAGAAAAAGGTTCAGGGTGGACTGTGGTGTGTATTCTGAGACCAAGCTAGTCCACGCAGGGTTCTTCCTTGTGTTCAAGGCACAGGGACAGTACCAGGTAATGGGTGAAAAGGCATTGGATCATCCTAGTGCTCTTTTACAGCAAACAAGATAATCATAGACATTGCCTTTTTGTTACTCATTGTGATGAATCAGTATCTGGTCATTGCATTTAATGCCATTCCATCGAAATTTTTCCGTCTAACAAATGTCCATTGAATGCATATTTTTGGGGGGTAAAGAGTACATTTTTGTTTAGGTGCATTATAAAGGGTAAAAAACAGGGGTTGGCGGGGGGAACCCCCCCAAAAAACAGAAAAATAAAATGCATTTGATGCACATTTTTCAGATGCATTTTTTTAGATGGAATGGTATGTCGATGGTAGGAATTTGATGCAATGACTAGAAACCTGATGAATCAACTTCCGGGGCACCAGTGGTCCAGGGATGAATATCGGTTTCTAAACCATCAATCACCCCCACACCTTTAGTACACCAGAAGGGATCCAAACAGATTGGAAACACATGTAAATTATAAACCTCCTTGTCCGATGTTGGTAACGTGGACGGACGGCAGGCTGATATCCGCAAGGTTGTGAATTGTTGGTTAGTTGCAACACAGTGAAAATACAATTATTACCCAAGGATAAAACGGGCTGTCCAGTCAAGGTTGTATATGATATGATATATTGCATTTATAAAAATATCTACTTTATTATCACAACAGAAAGTTCTAGCACACTACAAAATACAACCCACGCTGTAAAGGAATGCAGAGGACAGACAGTTTCAGAAAGGAAAGGGGATGCACTGTGGAAATTGACAGGAGGGTAGTCGGTAAAGTAATTAATCACAATGTTCAAGGATACTTGGTTTCAGCACAAAGGGAGAAATGGGTTGTAAAATGTCACTAGGAAACTTCGGAGAAGCACCGGGGGACAGAACCTTGTGCTTGTAGAAGTTCTTGGTGTTTGATAGGGTTGAGTGGGTTTCAGGGTGCTTTGTAGCTTCTGGGACAGAGTTCAAGATGGGAGACAGCTGCAGGTATCTGGCGGCAGGCAGTTTGGCGAGCGAGGCTGTACGGACAGCTGCAGGCTGTAGGGACAGCTGCAGGCTGGCCTACAGAGCAGCTCGGGTTCAGGAATCGTAGTCTCAGTGCTGGTTGGCATGTCTGAAGCACTGGTTGAGGTGTCTCGGATGCCGTTGAGCGACTGCGGCGTGACCATAGTCAGGGGTGCAGTCGGTTGCAAGCTTGAGGGGCTCGACTCTCTCGAATATGTCCTTAAGGTGGACACTGGTTGATCCTTGTTGGTACACCCTTCCTAGCTTCTTTGCTGGGTTTGTGTCGTTCTTTAAGGTGGATGGCCCAAAGCTGAGGAGAGTGTTGCAGGAAATGGCCTTGTCCTTCTTTTGGTTCAGAGACTCTCTTCCCACACAGGAAGCTTACTTGTAGAGCCTAGCAGGGCACGCTGTGTGCTGGCTAGGTACCGGGTTTGGAGCTGCTAGAGGGTCCTCCTGAATTCAGTATCTCCCTTTGTTCCCTGGGAGATGTTTAGGGGAGTAATCCTGCATCCCTCTTGGAAATCCTGGTCTTCCTTCACTGGCGGAAGCTGTAAGGCAGACTGAACCTTCAGCCAGGGTCCAAAATGAGTCCTTCTTGTTACTCCTTGCGAAGTCTCCAGATTATCTGCACATCTCTCTTTTAAAGCCAAATGGGCCCCAGTGATTGGTGCAGGCTAAGCTTACCTTAATGAACCAATCCTGGGTACCCACCAACAATCTTCTGTTATGTGTGGTCATAACCAGAGTGCTTGCTACAGGAAAGGTAAAGGGGTTGAAAACATGTACTACTAAGTCCCACCCATCTTCTTGTCTGTTGTGGATCAAAGGGTCTCTCTGGTTAATTGAGTTCTCTGTGGTCCCTGATCAAAGGCAGGTCCCCCTTGAAGTTATGGCGAGAACAGACTTTCTGTCTCCATCAAATCACATACTTGTACCTGTAAGAACAGATGTCCACACGATGTAGATCACGTTAACTGTATATATTTCAAGTTGGCATCTAACAGATTCCCAGCACTTCCTCCCTCCAGGCTGGAAAGGCAACAACTAACAAACAACGTAAATTCAAACTTATACATTCTATATGACATCACACAACATGTAATGCTAACATTCCACCTAGAACACTATCTACATCATCGAATGCCTACTCTGTCAACTATTAACATAAGCCACATTATAACACATCTCCCTCATTTATCACACACAACCTCTTCTTACAACAGCATTTCAATTCTTGTTCCACACCTGCCCTCCACATACTCTCTCAGCACATTTCATCACTGCACAGGATCAGACTATAACACATCTCCTTTCCTCTTAACCAAACCTTTCCTGATCCTCACCCAATCACTGCATTCTAATATGAGCTCCTCTTTACCTCTTCTTCTATTCTCCTTCACTCACTACATATTATTCTTTCTTTTTTTCATTTGTTTAAAATTCCTCAACAACGCAATAAGATTCTCCTCCTTTCCTTAACTAGTTTGGGTTCACCTCAGAATACGCCTTGGGACCTCTCATGATTTTGAAAGGTCACACACCTGTGGAAGAGTGTGGAGTCATCCTTAGGTCATACAACCTTTCCTGTACAGCATTCTTCTTGTCCATCCCACTCCCTCCAGCTATACAAAATCCTACCATAATGCACCTGTTCATCATCTCTACCAGTCCATTTCCTTCAGGGTGGTACAATGCTGAGCACTTATGTCTTATACCACAACGTTTTGCATACTCCTTAAAACAACCTCCCGTAAACTGCAAGGCATTATCAATCAAAATGCAGCTGGGAAATCCCTCCCTAGCAAAAACGTCTTGCAAAAACTCAACTATCTTTTCTCCATTTATTTCCTTACATAACTTACATTCGCACCACCTCGATAACACATCCACCAAAACCACTAGATATGTACCTCGACCAAACCCCATCTCAACAGGGCCAAGAATATCCATAGCCACATCATCCCAAACCTTCTGCAGTACATCATTTAACATCATGGGTTGTTCCTTTGACATTATACCCTTACATCTCTTTATACACCCGCCACACTCTCCTAATCTCCTTTCTAACTCCCTGTCAAACCCTGCCCACCAGTAATCACCCCTTAACATGGCTTTGGTTTTGCTAATACCCACATGTCCCTTTCAAGCAATATCAATCATTCTTGATCTAATGAGTTTGGGCACGACTTCTTGCCCCTATCAAAATACAACTCTGTCTACAAGACTCAACTCTTCGCGGACTTCCTAAAATGCTCTCTCCTTTTGAGACACCTCACCCATCCTAGGCCATCCTGCCTCAATATACAACCTGATTTTTGATAATACTTCATCATTTTCCACAGCACTTATCCACTCCTCCTTACTTATTACACCATCGCATGTTACAAAAACTTAACTCCATCAACACATTTTGTTCAGATTCTTCTCCTTTCTTACACAACCTAGACAAACAATTGGCCAATACATTGTCTTTACCTGCTATCACACATATTTCAAAACGGTGGCACTGTAATCGTGTTACCCATCCCGCAATACGTCTTGAAACTTTATCCAGACCTTTGCATTAGAAAATGGCCTTCAATGGTTTGTGATCAGTTTTAAAGCAAGTTGGGGTATAGGAGCACACCTAAATGTGGTTGTTGTATTAAGACAAAATTACCATACCAGACTAGCTGGGTTTTAGATATTTGAGGTGCAAGGGAGGAAATCAGGCCTTGGCATAAAGACCCTGTTATACACATAGAACAAAAATAGGGATCCTCCCGTCCCTCGCACACTGTCGACAATCCACATAGTATGGTGTTAAACAATTATTAATAGACATCAATCAATGTAGTGTTAAATAATTCAAGTTAGTTTCAAAATCGCAACAGAATTTTTTTTTCAGAGAATGTGAATTTCATAAAATGCACAATGTTTTTTAATCACATCAAGTAAATATATTCTTCTTAAATCGAAGAAACACAATGTTATGGCTTTACGTGTTTCGAGGGCATTCCCTCTTCTTCAGAAGCCTTGCTCGGACTGATGATGAATTGTAATCCATGTTCAATGAGTACATCATCAGTAAAAGAGAAAATAAATTGAAAGACCAAACATTAATAGATATAGTTAAATAATAGATGAAGCAGTTTTAAGTCACATTATTATGATATCTCTTATAATTCATGAAGTTTTAGTTCCTCGTTTCTAGGATTCCAACATGATCCCAATTGTATCCATTGTCACCAATTTATATAGTATATAAATCATTATCCATCTTTGCTTATGTCCGATAAACATACATCAAACAATCCTTGAGGTTTATGTCATCAATGTTTACATAGGTCCAAGGATGTCTATATCCATGGGTATTTGTAAAAGACTGCGCCAAATGGCGTTATGATAAATAGACTCAAATACTTCAGAGCATATGAATAAAGTAGCAGGGTTACCAGATAGCTAGACTGGTATGAATTCGACTAACCTCTAATGAAAAAAGAAAATAGGCTCACCTATTAGAGTGAGAGTATCGTGTGAAAAGGAGGCAGCAGATGAGGACGCAAGTAGTTCAAGTAGGAAGGTAGCATACATCTAGACCTATTCGAGAAAGGTACTAGGTTACAAGAGTGAATAAGTTCATAGCGATGTAACAGGTACCTGTTAAAAAGGTTTTATATTGAGAGAGCACTCGTTTGAATAGGAGATCACAGGACTATATAGATCACACTATAGTTTTGCATACAGCTCTAGTCATATAGAGAGTGGTATTAACAGTTTAAAGAGACACGTGTAATACTTAGGTAACATGTCATACCTTAATTGCAATTCCGACGGCTACATAGATGTAGAAAGAACGCGTAGTATCAATCTTCCAATCTTTCAGATGTCAATTCAACCAATTAATTAGAATATAAATCTCTACTAATCCCCAGATTGCAAGTGACACATTTCAACTATTTAAGTGAAAGAAAATAGAAAGAACCAATTATAGAACTTGGAGACCAATCTTCTTCAAAGTGCTGGAAGTAAAAAATGCATATAGCATAAACGTGCGCTTACAGATTTACAGATTAGGATCGGTATTCGAGATGCTGTCAATCCTGGTTCATAGTGTTGAGAGAGAGGGATTTCAGAATAGGCACAGTCCGGTTGTTTCTGTAGCTCTACAGTGTAGCTACCAGGGGATTCTAGTGTTCGTAATTCGAATCACTGGTGAAAAAAACTACCAAAGAAGAATGCACAATCAATGCCCTTTAAAGTGATAATATTCTTATATTCCCAAGCTATCACAAGTTTGTCTAACAATCGTGCTTACCTACACGTTTCACCATCGGAGAGCGGAGACGCGAGGTCAGTCGGCATGCAGCGAGCGAACCAAGCTCAAAAAGCGTCCTTAGTAACCGTGGTTAATGAGCTCCACAATTACACGTACAGGGACATGCGCGCGGTCGACTGAATAGACATAAAGAAAGGGCCAACAGTATGTTTGACTGTTGCTGAGAGGACATCTTGTAGTGTAGTGTCAACAAGTGAATAGAATAGCAATGTGATCCGGCATGCTAATGTTCAATAGATGTAACTCCAATGTCTACATCTTGAAATGTAATGTTGAACTGTCAATACATAAATAAAATAAACATAAGGTGCGTGACGTTAGAATTTAAATATTGATGTACTCATATCTACGTTACTTGAAATCCTGTAGAGAATACAAATAGAGTGTAGAAATAGTTACTTAAATAATGAATATGCTGAGAATCAGCAGTTCTCAAATACCGAGAGAATGGATAGAGTAATTTGTGTGATTGGAATAGTGTCAATTACGCCATCTGCTCCATTTTATACAGACCCATGGACAATGCATATGATGGATAGTTAATTACAAATCAGGAATAGGACAATCCATGATACATGGATATATCTTGAAATGTCCCAAAGTTACAGCCACTTATCAGAGAGTCATATCACAACAAGGTCTCTAGTCACAATGTTTCAGATAAAATAATGAAGTTCTTAGTTAAAACAATGGAGTTCTTAGTACCGCATTTTGAGCCACTCAATATTTTAAATAATGTCATTCACATGAAGATGTGGATATCTACATGTCAATAGGTGTGATCAGTTTTAATTATAAAATCTGTACCCCACACAAATTTCTTAACATTTTTAACAGCCCAGAAACAACACAATGCCTCCTTTTCCGGTATGCAATACCTCAACTCCGTACCCCTCAAGCCTCTGGATGCATGTGTGATTATCTCCTCTTCTCCATCTTAATTTACTTGGGATACTACAGCACCTATGCCTATATCACTGGCATCTGCAGTGATGTTATTCTTTCTCTTGGTATCAAATTTCTTCAAAGGTGCAGCAAGGTCAATATCTTCTTTAACCTGTTTAAATTCTTGACTTCATTTATCATTCCAAATAAAATCTTCCCATTTCCTGAATAACTTTCTCATCTCTACAACTCTCTCCGAAATAGTTATTACATTTCTGATAAAATTATAACATTCCTAACAAGGAACGTGATTCGCCTTTAGACATTGGTTCTACAACATCCTTTATTGCCTTAACCAATGCAGTCTTGAGTTTTATCCCTTGTGCCTATATCTCATGGACTAGATATTGTACTCTAGCGACACAAAATACACACTTTTCTTCTTTTAGAGTCACTCCTCTTGATCCCAATATTCTTGGAACCCTGTCCAATCTGTTATTATGCTCACTTTCATTATCCCCAGACACCAATTTATCATCCTGTAAACAGAATACACCATCATTTCCATAGAATGCCTTGTCCATTATCTTTTGGAACACAGAGGATGCGGAAACAAGTCCAAATGGCATTCTGCCGAACTGAAACGCGCCTTTGTGGGTAATAAAAGCTGTCAACTTCATACACTTTTCCTCCAGTTCCACCTGATGGTATGCTGAAGCCATATCTAGCCTTGAAAATATTTTCCCATGACCTATCATGGCCAGCAATTCCCCCATATTATGCAATGGATGGCGATCTATGAGCCCACACCTGTTCAACTCTTGTAAGTCAACACACAAACGTAAATCACCAGATGGCTTCTTTACAACAACCAACAGGGACCTCCATTCCACCCCTCTTGCTCTTTCAATAATTCCCATGCGCAGTAAATTCTGTAACTCTTTCTTTATGTTCTCTCTCAGGGCCAACGGTACAGTACGCAATTTTGCATTAACAGGTATGCATCCCTTTTTAAGGACTATTTGGTGTTGTATTCCTTTTACCTTTCCCACACCTTTCTTGAACACATTCTTGTATCCATCACCAATGTACGTATTTATCTGCATCATCTGATCCTCCCTGTTGGGATCTAACCACACCCTTAAATTTTTCTGATCCCGCCAACCAAGTAGTGTAATTCCCTTCTTGGTAATATAAACCTTCCCTCGTGCATATCTGCCTTTGAGTTCAAATGGAGCCTCAAAATATCCCAATAACTCAATCTTGTCTTGATTATATCCACCCTGATTTATATCTAGATTCAGTAAATTACGTACATCGCCTTGCATCTCACGCCCAAAAATAGATCTAGACTTCAATGATATCTTGGATCCCGAATCGGCCATCATCTAAATACTCGTCCCATTCACCTTTACATCTGCATACGGATGTTCACACTCATCACCCTTTGATTCTTGACCCATATTGACGGTAATGTTCTCAATATTGCAATTCTCCTCATCATCGGATACTACATGACACTCCTCATCATTGATCACCATAACCCTTCTCTGATTGGACTGATAGTTTTACAACATTGATCCTAGGTGCCCCAACTAACCTTAGCAAACTTGGATGGCAATATACCTCTTTTAACATAGACGGCACTGACATCAAAGTTGCCAAGCGGACAAAAACCTTAGGATTCTACCTGGACTGAACTTTGAATCTGGGAAAACAAGTTAATGCCACGGCGTCAACTACCGCATATACGTGCAAGCTGATCAGGGCTTGCAAACAGCTCCTATCTAACAACAGCTGCATCACACTAGCAAGGGCCTTAATCTTGTCCAAACTTGATTACTACAATGCCCTCTATGCAGGCGCTAATAAACAGGTTCTGAAGAAATTGCAAATTCTGCAAAATAACGCATTAAGAACGGCACTAAGTATCCAGAGGAACCGCCACCTTTTTGAAGTGAGAAGAAACTTCAAGTGGTATCTATCAAGGACAGAATCCAGTTCAAAATGGCCTCTATCACACACAAATGTCTGAGCAATGCTGCCCCACAATACTTAAGAGATAAAATCACAAAGAAATCCTTGTCACAATCTACTAGATCGGCAAACTCAAACTGCATCATAGTCCCCAGATTCAACCTGAAAAAGTCAGGGGGCACTAGTTTTCCTGTTCAGGCTGCCTAATGCTGGAACGCCCTCCCGACACCCCTGCGGATGAATTAGACTTTCCTTAACTTGAGGACTAACCTAAAAAAATGGATAGTGTCAAATGACCATTGACTGCCTCTTTTACTGTTGCCTGCTATATGAACAATGTTGATCTTGCCCGAACTGTCGTTATGCTTTTTGACTAATTCTGCATTTGCTATTGTATTAAGACCGTTGGCTGCTGTCTATATATGTAACCTAAGACTTGTACCTTCTTACAAATGCGCCCAGATACCTTCGGGTCAGGCGCGCAATATAAATAAATTAAACAAACAAACAAACAATTTGCAAAGTGTCCACGTCTTTTGCACTTGGCACATACAGCCCTTCTTCCTGGACACAAAAGAGACGCAGCAAAATGTGTATTACTTGCACATCTGAAACATAATCTCTCCCTCTCATCCTATTTTTCTCCCTTCCACTTATTGGACTTGACATCCATTCTCTCTTTCACATTAAGTTTTTCCTTTCCTCTTCTTTTTTGTTTGGGATCAACAACATTTAAAACTTCAACTTTGCTCTCATTGTGGTCCTTTTCTGCTATTCTCGCTACACAGGCCAAGGAATGTTCAACCCTCCTAGCGATGCTCAACACTTCCTCCAATGATGGTTCATCCTTCAACCATAGTTCTTCCCTTATTTTGTTACTACTACTGCAATGGGCCTCATTACAAGTATGGCGGTAAGGCTACAATGGTGCCGGTATTGCTACCTGCACCGTTGCTACCGTACCGCCATACTACGAGTTCTACCTGCGGGTGCCCTTGCAGCCACAAGGTCTGACCAAGGGGCCGTACCGGCACCCGCGAGCAAACATGATGGTAGCACCGGTACTGTTATTAAGGGTACCGGTGCTACCAACCTCCCCATTCTCATTGAGCCCTATGGGGCTCAAATGGGAATGGTGATGTACCGGGCCCGGCACCCGCGAAAGGGCAATTACCGGGTCCGGCTGGCCTGGAATAGCCCGGTATTTGCCCATTAGCAGGTGCCAGACCCGGATACGAGTTTGGAGGTAGCCTTGCCGGTTTTACCGACAAGGTTTCCTCCAAACTCGTAATGAGGCCCAATGTATCATGAACTGGTCTCTTATGTGTTCGTCGAAGGATTCATTGAACTTGCACGATAAAGCCAGG
Source organism: Ambystoma mexicanum (assembly GCF_040938575.1). NCBI lineage: Eukaryota > Metazoa > Chordata > Amphibia > Caudata > Ambystomatidae > Ambystoma > Ambystoma mexicanum. The sequence goes on along the minus strand of NC_090932.1, from coordinate 509,782,712 downwards.
TGCCTTAAAGCTGTAACAAATTGTTCCACACTCTCCCCTTGCTCTTGGACACGAATCCCAAAATTATATCTCTCTAAGATTGTACTTATTGTGGGGTTGAAGTGGATATCCAATTTTCTCAAAGCAATGTCCAGATCGGATAAATTGTCTCTTGTCACCTTCTTCTGGTATGGGAGGTAATGTGTCGTATATGCGTTGTCCCTCAAAGCCCAAAAAATGCATGAGTAGTGACATTTTTCTTTCCATTGAATGAATTGCCACATGCCGCTCTTATGTAATGGACAAAGCCCTTCTTCCACTGCAACCACTTTACTTTGGGTGGCCCCGGAAATGCCATGAAAGTAGGTGGACCTGGCAACCCAGACATAGCCATCTTGATGAGGGAGTATTATAATTGATTATAACTTTCTTGGTTCAGCACTACCTTTGCTGGTCTCCTTTTTTTCATTTTTGTTTTCACTGTATGTGTGGTGGTTTAATTACTGTTGGGTGCTTTTTTCTATGCACCCTAACTTTGCATATTAATCTCGTATGGAACAGAAAAATCCGTACAATTTGCAGATTTCCTCTTCTGCTCGCATATACTTTCCCTTTTTTTTCCTTCTCACTTATAGCAGCGTGGTGTGCAAGACTTTTGTGCAGTTGTTAGCATTCAGAGCTGCACTCGCGTTCGAGCATGCTTGCTAGCCTCATTTCCGTAATAATATAGTCAGGCAATCAAGCAGGATTGGCGTAATGACTGGAATCAGAAGGTCGGCACTCCAGGGGCATAGCAGGGACACAACAGTACCTTCCTGCATGGGGTCCACCTTTTGGGATGAGCACTGTAAACAGTTGTCCTAGACATGACATTCTCTGCCCTTAATACTAAGCGGTAGGAGATGACTTCAAGTTGACATAGATGCATATCAAAAGGGTGTTGGGCATCCTGTCCTTTGTCATTCCTGTGGCCAGGCCTCCCGCTGGCCTGCTTCAATTAGCTCTCATCAGTATGCACTACTACCAGCAGGTGGACAAAGGATAGGGCAGATCCATGTAGCCTTTGATATTTAATTAGTTGGCCATGGCAGGAGGAAGGTGATGCCCTCCTCCTCTTGATGCGTTCATGTACTCCTGGCTGTCACATTCCAACTGAACATGTCAGGAGGACTACACCTGTAGGCTGTGCCTGCCCAGAGTACACGTGACTATGTGTTTGTTGTGTGCTGAGCATAGGAAAATGTGTGCAGCTTAGCCCCACACATTTTCCAAGGTAAATCTTCCATCATTACATTTCTTTAAAAAATATTAAATAATCCCAGGCAAGTGCAGACCCGCCGTGCAGATGGTTGAATTCCTCATATGCCCCCAGCTCAACATGTGAACCACTAGCCTACTGATGGTCTGGTTCGTCATCAAGATGAAAATACCGGCTGAGGCCATCTGCATTTCCATGCTGGGAGCCTGGCTTGTGCTGGATGTCCATATCTAATCCCTGTAGGGAAATGGCCCAATGCAAAAGCTTAGGATTCTAACCTTGCATGGCCATGAACCATTTCAGAGGCCGGTGGTATGTCTGGAACGTAAAGTGAGACCCAAAGATGTAGGGTTTCAGCTTCTTTACGGCCAACACGACCGCATATGCCTCTTTTTCTATGACAGCCCAGTTCCTGGTCAACCGCCTGCTAATGTAGGCGACAGGTTGCTCTACCCCTTGAGAGTCCAGCTGTGCTAACACTGGTCCAATCCCAAAATCACAGGTGTCTGTCTGGATAGTGAACTCCTGACCATAGTCTGGCACTTTCAGAACTGGGGGCCCTGCACAATCCATCCTTCAAATCATGAAAGGAGGTTTGACGGGCAGAGGTCCAGGTTACCTTCTTCGACATCTTTTTGGAAGTTACATCATTCAGGGGCATGGCAATGGTCCCATACCCCCTGATGAACGACCGGTAGTACCCGGTGAGACCTAGAAAGGCTTTCTCCTGCGTCTGTGTAGTGGGGATGTCCTAATCCTTCACAGCCAGTACCTTTGCTCCGAAAGTTGTTTCTTACCTCCACCGACCAGGTGGCCTAGGTAAGTCACTGTGGCCTACGCTATCTGGCACTTTGTGGCCTTCACAGTCAGACCTGCATTCTGCAGCACCTGAAGTACTTGTTTCAGGTGGGATAAGTGATCCTCCCAGTTGTGGCTGAGGACAGCAATGGTGTCTAAACAGGCAACACTGAAGTTTTTCAAACCCGACAAAACCTGGTTAACCATCCGCTGATAAGTGGCAGGGGCATTCTTCAATCTGAAGGGCATCACAGTGAACTGATAATGTCCTTCTGGGGTTGAGAATGCTGACCTCTCTCTCTCGCTCCATCTGTTAAACTGACCTGCCAATACCCTGTCGTGAGGTCAAAGTTACCCATGTACTTGGCAGCACCGAGCTTGTCAATGAGCCCATCTGCCAGAGGAATGGGCTGAGCATCTGTCTTCGTGACAGAATTAAGCCCCCTGTAGTCCACACAAAAGGGAACTTCAGTCTTCCCACCACTGGTCTTTTTAGGGACCAGTATCACTGGGTTAGCCCAGGGGCTGTGGGGTGGCTCTATCACTCCTATGGACAACATCCTAGAAAAAGGTCCTCCTTGATGGTGTCTCTGACCTTATCGGACATCCGGGGAATCCTACTCTTCACCGGCTAAGTGTCTCCAGTGTCCACATCATGGGTGCACCAAACTGCGCAAACTGGAGTTAGAGAAAACAGACCAGCAAACTGTCCCATTACCCGGCGACAGTCTGTCAGTTGCTGTTCTGACAGGTCCGTTGCAAGGTTGACACCTTCAACTGACCCATCTGTGGCTTCAGTGTGCAGCTAGTCTGGGAGGGGATCGGTCTCCTCCTCAGTCTCTCCGTCATTCTTTTTTTTTTTTTTTTTTTTAATTTTAATTTGATTTAGCTGAATTCAATCAACTTTTCAAATTTACATATTTATAAAAAATTAATAAAATGGAATATTACAAATAAATACAGGGTTCATTGTTTGGTACAAAATTCACATTGGTACAAAATATAAAAAAGGACATGCGAGCAATTTAAAATTACATATATGCGTTGAATTTCAAATAATCACATGTTTATATAAAATCTTCTCGATGCGAACCCATAATGATTTCATTCTCCCATATTATGGCAAATTAGAATTAGATACATTGTGTAAAATTTAGTCATATCAGTTTAGAGATGTATTTCTGTTTGTAAAATAGTTTCTAGGAAATGTACCATTGATTTCATGATTGAGAATCTAGGACTGTTTACTAGGATACTCCATATCTCCTCTTCATCTCGGTCCAAATGCAGATTTATAAGTTCAGTAAATTGTTTTGATCGTAAAGGTTTTAAGTGAGGACATGTCACTATCAGATGTTCTCTCCGTCATTCACTAAAGCCATGGCTAAGTCATCCCAGCTATAATGGGGTTTTAGCCGGTTGACGTGAACGACCCTGCACATCTGTTTAGGTCCTTTCACGTCAATGAGATAATTCACCTCACTGACCTTTTCCAGCACACAGTAAGGCCCAATCCACTTCTCCTGAAGGGCACTGGGTCTGGCAGGCTACATAATCCACACCCACTGTCACTGTGGCCTTCTGGCCATCCCAGTGCTCCATCAGCTTCTGACTGGCCTTTAGGTTTCTCGTTGACTGCTCCATGTACTTAGTCATTCTAGACAGAAGGCCGAGTACATAGTCCACCACATCTCATGCAGGGGATAAGGGTTTGCTTTCCCATCCCTCTTTCACTAGACTGAGGGGACCTTGTACAGGGTGTCCAAACAGAATCTCAAAGGGGCTAAACCCTACTCTGTTCTGTGGCACCTCACTTTAGGCGAACAGAAGGCATGGCAGGGGAATATCACATTTTCTCCTCAGGTACTCCTCCAAGCCACCTATCATGCCTTTCAGGGTCTTGTTGAACTGCTCAACAAGCCCATTTGTTTGTGCATGGAAGGATGTAGAGTGCTGGTTGGTGACTCCACACTCTTCCCACATAGCCTTAATATACGCAGATATGAATTTTGATCCCCTGTCAGAAATAACTTCTTGGGGAATCCAACACGAGAGAATATCCCAATTGGAGCCTTCGCAACCACAGGGGCTTTGATGCTCCTCAGGGGGACATTCTCAGGGTACCTTGTGGCGTGGTCTACCACCACCAAGATGTCTCTGTTCCCTGACCCTTTTAGAGGATCCAAAGGACCCACAATGTCCATGCCTGTTCTCTCAAAAGGCCCCCCAACCAAGGGTAGTGTAATTAAGGGGGCCTTTGTGGCACCACCTGACTTGCCAGAAGCTTGACAAGTCAGGCAGGACAGGACAAATTCCTTAACCTTTACGCCGAACTGCGGCCAGTAAAAGTGCGCAGACAACCAGTGCGATGTCCTAGTCACTCCCAAGTGACCCGCTAAAGGAATTGGTAAGCCAAATCCAAAAGGAACTTTCTGTGGCACTGGGGCACACCAACCTTCTGGTGCCCTCCCTCTCAGAATATTTCACTGACTGTACAGGAGTCCATCCTCCCAGTACACTTTGAACAGGCCAGGGGCCTCGGCCTAGCCTGCTCCTCCACCTGCTTCCGCAGACCCGGCCAGAGTGGGACACTAATTCTGGGCTTTAAAGAACTCAGTCTGATCTGGGCCCCAGCTGATGTGAACTCATCCAGCTTGGGCAGGCCCTTCCGATGTGCGTCCACCTAGTCCTCCACCTTCGCCAGGCAACTCTGAAGTCACTGAGTCCCCTGCTACCAAAGTAGGATCCTCAGTGGCTACTGGACCCTCTCCCGCAGAAGTAGGCGACTAAGCAGTCTGTGGAACTGGACTATGGGCTATCGGCCACACGGGTCCTTCCAACTAACCCGCTGGAAGCACTCGAGGCTCTGAGAGTGTTCAATCTGGCAATCTTTTTGGCACTCGATCAGGTAGCCGCTGCAACTATTTCGAGATCAGGAAGTTCATTACCCAACTAACATGGGACAGGGATGGAGTCTCGCCGCTATACGGCACTGGGTCGTTCCACCTCAGCAGCTGAACTCTACTATCACCACGGGGCACTTACTCTTTCCGTCAAACTCACTGATGTTACAATCAGGCCCATCAATATACTGTCCTGGCTGTACCCACTGTCGGGTGACAGCAGTGACGCTAGCCGCGGTGTCTTGGACCGCAGGAGTTTTGTGTCAATAGATATACACATGTTCTAGATAGAGTTGAGTATTATTGGGAACTGGGATCTCTTCTGGAGACCCGTTACCGTTCCTCGTCAGTGTAACAACACCACATTCGGCCACTCCATGGTCTAGTGGGAAGTACTCCTCTAGGATGCCCACACTAATGGTGGCCGCTTCCATGAGTCCAACATTTGCTATGGCTTGCTTCGATAAGGCCCTGCAAACAGGATCCCCTTTCCTTTGGCACAGCTCCTTACACACAAAACAAACTTTTAAGGGGTGAGAACGCAGGTGTCCCAGTGTTAGGGGTGCCTATGGTCTTCTTTTCGGTGTGCACAGCTGAACTAGAGTTTTGGGATTTCCCATCGTTCTTTTGGGGACCTGGCTTCGAATTGGATTGGGTTGGACATTTGTCCTTCCTGTCCTTGTTTACTTTTTTGTCCGCAGATTTCTCTTCCGGTTTGGGTGTGCTCGCCTGACCCTTTTTCTGGACTCGAGTACTCACAACCCTGTTGGCAACCTTTGGGAGCTCCCTAAGGTCTGTGATAGTCTTGTCCACAAGAGGCTGGTGTAGGTCAACCTCACAATTCTTTAATGCATGCTCACACGCAATCAAATTGTACATCCCTTTAAATGCGTCAACTTTGTTACCAGTCACCCACCCGCTCAGATATTTCAACGACAAGCGTGTGAACACTTTGAATCTCTGCCCACTTTTCTTTCCAAGCTCTCTACAGCTCTTGAGATACTGTTCTGGGGTTTTACAGAACTTTCAGAGGAGGGCTGCCTTCATGCTTTCATAAATGGGGCTTTCCTCAGGTGTTCTGAAGAATTGCATCAGTCCCTGGTGTCGATAAGCGCCTCATCAGGGCTGCACTCAACAGCACCTCTTCCACCTCCTGTAGCTGAAAAGCAAGCTCGAGAGCTTCATACCAGTCAAAACATCCTTCCCCACTTCGTAAGCCTGCACTAAGTCTTTGGGGATGTTCCTCCAGGGCTTATACCGGGCACTCTGGTTTGAGCCACTACTGCTGCTTTTGCAAGAGGTGGATCTGTTGGCCTCCTTCTTCTCTTAAAGCACCAGCTTGCGCTGCCCTATGGTGGCCCTCTCCCAGACTTTTGTGACCTTGTCTCGATGTTTCTGTTCCTCTAGCACTAGTCTCCTCCTCAAGCAGGAGCTTTGTAGTCGCTACCTCATTAACAGCCGGAACAATTACTGGGTCTTTTAGAGACTGTGCTGAGGCCTGGGACCTGCGGGATGCCGCACTAGCCACTGACCTCACTGACACTCTCGAGTGTTCAGAAACCACGCTTGCCCCACGGCGGGATGGTTGTTGAGAAACACTGCTCATGCTATCTCCCTCGTCATCTTCCACTTCCCCCTCCGGAAGATCTTTTCTGTTCGGGTAAACAGGGCCAAGCCTGTCCCCTGGGGTCTTCTCCCCAACCGCCCTCGCTTCTACCCAAGCATGGAGGCTGGTCAGCAACTCAGGTTTATTAACTTTAGTGCTGTGGGAAAGTCCCCTCTCTTAGGACGTGCAGGACATCCTTGGTCAAGCCTTTTATAGTCGCCATGTCAAGATCCATGATTATTACAAATACCAAGCAGTTTCTAAACCTTGCCTTCTACAGTACTTTGATCATTGGGTGACAACTGATCTGACCATTTGCCACCAGTGTGATGAATCAACTTCCGGGGCACCAGTAGTCCAGGGATGAATATCGGTTTCAAAACCATCAATCAGCCCCACACCTCTAGTACACAAGAAGGGATCTGAACAGATCCCCCTGAGGGGATGACCACTGTAAACAGTTGTCCCAGACATGACATTCACTGCCGTTCATACTAAGGGGTGGGAGCAGACTTCAAGTTGACAGAGATGCATATCAAAAACGTTTTGGGCATCCTCTCCTTTGTCAGTCCTGCGACTTACCGCACGCAGGCCTGCTTAAATTAACTCTCATCAGTATGTGCTGCCACCAGCAGGCGGACAAAGGATAGGGTAGATCCATGGAGCTGTTGATATTTAATTAGGCTGCCCATAGCATGAGGAAGGTGTTGCCCTCCTCCTCTTGCTGCTTTGAGGTACTCCTGGCTGTCACATTCCAACTGAACATGACAGGAGGACTGCGCCTGTAGGCTGTGTCCAACCAGAATACACGTGACTGTGGGCCTCATTAGAAGTGTGCTGCTCCGGTAACAACGATCCTGGTAGCACTGTACCAGCACCGTTTACCGGACCGGCACATGCAGACCTTCGGTGGCATAAACACTGTCAGTGTAAAGTGACCCCCACAGTGCTACCGGACCTAGCAGTCCCATGATCGCAAACAGCGGGACAACTCGCCTGACCTCCCTGAATTACCGGCACAGCGTTATACCGGGTACATTATGAGTACCATGTACACGGAAAAACCACCCAAAAAATGGGGTAGCACCGTGAACATCGCGCCTGTAATACCGGCACTGCTTACCAGGCGTTAAACAGTGCCAGGTGAGCAGCAACAAGCCCCAGGTGTGCACAATTATGCCAGCTGCACATCATTGGCCACTGGGAACCTCCAAAAGGGCCATACCCACACCCAACCCACCTCCCAACACAACCCTGCTGGCAGTCGAACTAGCAGCAATTGGGATGGGGAACCTGCAAGCAGCAGTGGAGTTAGAAGCAGCACTGAGGCAAAGGAGGAAGCGTAGGCGCAGCAGGCAAATGAGGGACCCGGCGGCCATCCTAAACATCAATGTACAGCAGGTAGCACCCCAGAGGCAGCCACCAATACCCCGCATCAGGCCCTCACCCTGGAACCTGACCCCTAGTCAAATCCACACATTATACCGGCTTGACAGGGCCACAATAATATCAATTGTCACCCTCATCAATGAAGGCATCAGCAGCATAATCAACATCCGGACTGCTATTCAACCTCTGCTGAAGGTAGTCTCGGTACTGCACTTTCTTGCGACCGGAACCTATCAGCACACTGTTGGGGAGATGCACGGACTGTCACAACCCTGTTTTTCAAGGATACTCTTCCAGGTACTGGATGCGCTGCTGCACCATGTGTGAGACCACATTGCCCTACCCCAAACCTGTGCACAGGTCAATGCCACCAAAGTGGCCATCCATGCCCTTGCCGGCATGCCCAATTGCATTTGCGCATTAGATTGCACGCATGTGGAGTTGACTGTCAGACATGGAATTGAGGCGGTCTATCGCAATCAGAAGCAATTTCACTCACTCAACGTGCAGATAGTCTGTGATGCACAACAACTCATCACGCATTGCTGTGCACGTTTCCCAGGGTCCACACACGACTCTATGTTATTGCGGAACTCCACGTTGCCATGGTACATGGCACGTTATGTGGGAGAAAGGACCTGGCTCTTGGGTGAGTAGAACACGCAATGCATGACCTCTGTGGGGGGGGGCAATAGACACTCACCACAGTGTCCCTTGCTCTTGGCTGAGTAGAACAAGCAATGCATGACCTCTGGCGGGGGGCAATAGACACTCACCACAGTGTCCCTTGCTCTTGGCTGAGTAGAACAAGCAATGCATGACCTCGGGAGGGGGGGGCAATAGACACTCGCCACAGTGTCCCTGGCTCTTGGGTGAGTAGAAGAAGCAATGCATGACCTCTGCGGGGAGGGGAGGCAAAAGACACTCACCACAGTATCCCTGGCTCTTGGGTGAGTGGAACAAGCTATGCATGACCTCTGTGGGGGCGGGGGGGGGGCATTAGACACTCACCACAGTGTTCCCGGCTCTTGGGTGAGTAGAACAAGTAATGCATGACCTCTGTGGGGGGTGTGGCGGGGTGCAATAAGCACTCGCTACAGTCCACCCAGCTTACCGCTGCAACAGGCAAATGCCAGCATGCCATGTCACGGGAACACATACCCTGGCTAATGGAAAATCCCCCTAGCCATGGAGTGGCACACCATGCAATGCCAACATGCAGGAGCGAGTATCTCCACCAGTGAATAAATAGTAGGTACACCTATGTGCACGATGGCTACTCATTGTGCTGTGCGCAGTAGTCTCTTGAATCCTGTGGGCTGCGTCTGCCTGACGCAGATCTTGCCAGCACCTTACAATACATGAGGCACCCAGTACAACTGAACACACCATTGTGTAAATTGTAATGAATGAGACATGTAGTTGCCTACCAGCACATCACAAATGGAGACATCAGTCTCTGTAGGAATGTGTGACCCAAGTGTGCAAAATGGAAAGGTTCATCAAAGTCAATATACCAGATAGCACATTCACATCTGTGTGTTATACTATATTGTGTGCTGATCTTATGTCGAGAGTCTGTACATCCTATCATTTCCAAAAACAAACCACAAACACAAACATATCACCTTACTGTCACTTCCATGCAGGTGATGCCGGATACCCACTCACGCCATGGCTCATGACACCAATCCGTCGGCCACAGAACATGCACGAGGAGGCCTACAACCGGGCACACATATGGATATGGGCATGATAGAGTGGACCTTTGGACTGTTGAAGGCCAGGTTCCGCTGCCTCAGCCGATCCGGCAGAGCATTGCTGTACAGCCCTGTGAAGGTAGGCAAATTTGTGCTGGCATGTGCCATGCTGCACAATATGTGTATACGCAGGACCATTCCACTGCCCCCGGACATGGAGCGAACTGATGTGGATGAAGAGGATGAGGACGATGATGATGGGAGTACAACGAGGCCAGGGTGCCATTGATGGACTACATGCACGGGAAGCACTTATTGACAATTACTTTAAATGCACATGGTGCACATCAGTTTTGAACACTTGCATTAAATAATTGATAAACACAGAGAAGGAGATTGTCCACTCGTAATTCAAATTTGCAAACCAGTGTATTAAGAAAACAACGAATGGGAACAGGTGCAATGAGAAAACATGCCCACATGTACCCTCCCTCCTACCCAACGTACCCACCCACCGCGCAGGCCCCAACGAGCTATTCCCACCATGGACCACCCCCACCTCCCCAACGTACCCACCCACTGCCCAGGCCCCAACTAGCTATTCACACTATGGACCACCCCCACTTCCCCAACGTACCCACCCACTGCCGAGGCCCCAACTAGCTATTCCCACTATGGACCACCCCCTCCTCCCCAACGTAACCCACCCACTACCCAGGCCCCAACTAGCTATTTCCACTATGGACCACCCCACCTCCCCAACATACCCACCCACCGCCCAGGCCCAAGACACATTATGGTGACATGTGAAACTTTGGTATCTCAGGGTACACTCTATTTCTTCCCATGCTTGGGCCCATGAATGTCACTTGGATTTGGCCCAGACAGCTGCATGGACCTCCTCCTGGGGCTGCCTGCCTGAGAGTTTGATGGAGTGGTGCTGGTGGAGGGCATAGCGGGGTTCTGTGGGGGTATGCGGCTCAGGAAGTCCTGCAGGACCAGCTACATTGTTTCTGTGATGTTGGATTGCACATTGTTGCCCTCACAGACCCTTTGGGAAATCAACATGTTTGAGTTGGCACAAAGACCAATGGCACGTGCTAACCTGCGGACTGACTTCTCGTTGCTCTCCCGCTGCAACCGTGACTCTTTACGTTCGAGCCTGGACTCCTCCAGGTGTTGCTCCACCTGTGTGGCCAGTGTGTTCCGCCATTGTTCGAAGTGCTGCAGGCGACAGGTCAACTCCTGCAGTGATGGCGTTGGCGAGCGCATTGGACTCCTGGGGTCCATTGGGCTGAATCCACCCAGTTGATCAGGGGGAGGGCACCCCTCATTTCCTGATCCAGGTGTCTCACTGGCATGATGGTCTCGAGTGCTATCTGCGCCATCAGACTCAGGCAGGTCTGGTGCTGAATTGTCAGGTGTACTTGCACTGGCTGCAGGGGGATTTGGCTGCAGTGCCTGCTGGTTTTCTTGTGCTGCAGGGGGATTTGGCTGCGGTGCCTGCTGGTTTTCTGGTGCTGCTGGGGTGGTGGTTTCCTGTGTGCGGTGCACCTGGATGGTCGTGACACCACAGGTGTTTGAGGTGGCTGCACCGCATGTCAAATGGCGTCTTCGACGATGGGCACGTCCAGTCCCCCTTGAGATCCCCAGATGACCCCTATTGGGCTCAGATGATGTTCCTGTGGGAGATTGAAAGGCAAGCAGTTAGTGGTGTCACAGGATGTGTATGGTATAATTACATGCAACACACTCCTCAAGCAGCATCAGAATGCGGTTACATGCATTGATGTGTGCTGCAGGTTTGTGCGTGTGTATGGGGTTCCACTTTGGTGCACGCCATCTGGCTGGCCGGGGGGGTCCATGGAGGTACTGGGTGTGCTAGGGTTGATGGGGACTGTGATATGTGGCTCTTTGTGCATTGTCGGGGGGGAAGGTTGAGCTTGATTCACATTCATGTCTTTGCACTTTCTGTATTCACCAGCCCCGCCAGGTGTCACTGCTCCGGCCTCCCCTCCACCAACACCCTCGATGCCTTCGAGGTGCAGCATGCTGCTACACCTTTCCTCCCACAGTAGTAGCTTCAGTGGGGAATGTGGTCCACCTGCTGTGGCACTGCATTGCTGTCTGTGGGCTGCCAGTATGCTCCGCACCCTCAAGCGCAGGTCGTCCCACCTCTTCTGGAAGTCTTTGACCAAGCGGGGTGTTACCCCCACAACTGACACCTTCTGGTCAGCCTCTGCCCATATGGCCTTTTGCCTCAGCTGAGTGCTGCGCCTCTGGTCTGCTGTGAACAACTCCCCTGCATTGTCGATTATGTGGTCCACAAGAAGGGTGAGTTCCGCTTCACGGAAGCAGGGTTTGTGCTGCCGGCTCACTGGGATCCTCAATGACATCTCCCTGGGTAGTTTTAGGCTGTCAGAGTAGCTGTGGGCCTTCTGATACCGGAGGATTGCAGTGGATTGTGATTTATGTAATGGCCGCTGCTCTCTTTCCGGTTTCCTCGATAATGATATTTCCGGCACCAGTATTTCGGCCTCCGCTATGTCTGGCATGCACGGGAGTGGATATGGATGTACCGCAGGCATTTGTGGCGATGCATCCATCTCTGCCGGTGTTACCGTACTGGCGGTGGCACCAGTTCCGCACTTTGCTGATGCGCGCAGCCGCCAAGCCGTAATTCAACCTGGTTTCCGCCTCCTCACATTGACAAAACCGGTGTCACCATCATCACGGTAACACCGGTTTTCTACCGCCAAACTTGTAATAAGGGCCTACGTGTTTGTTGTGCGGTGAGCATAGGAAAATGTGTGCGGATTAGCATCACACATTTTCCGAGGTTGATCTCCCATCATTCAATTTCTTTAAAAAAATTTTTTTTTTTTTTATTGAAAAACTACAGTTTTCTCCTTTCTCCCACCATCGTCAAGATGGAAAGAAAGAAAAAAGAGAACTTTTGTTTCAAATCATCTACACATCCAACACACATCATTATTATCAACATCATCATTGTGTCTTACTATGCTTTCAACAAAATCTTCTAAGCATCATCGTATCATACAGTACACTTAATAGACAAGCAAACAGACAAAGTCAATTAAACATTCAACTTAACCAATTAAACAATTACGCACTAGGCAGTTCATTAATCACTCTGCCATATTCGAGCATCAGCCTAGCACTCCTTCTGATTATAGAGGAAATCTCAGGAGAGCGTTCATAAAATTTACAATCGCACAAACATGTTTAATGTTTTGGCCTGAAGATATCAGACACCACCAGGTGATCATATCACCATTCGACGGGGCATATTCGCTTAGGTGAACATAACGCAGATCAACAATTGCTGGGCAGCTTAGAATCAGGTGTTTCAAAGACTCAACCGATTCCTCACAGAATCGACACAGATTGTTGTTTATAGCAGGCTGCATTCTTTGAAAAAGAATTTCTTTCGTATTCAGCGTGTTTAAACGGAAACGAAGAAATTGTTCCCGATAATGACGATTGTAGCACTGAAGGAGGTAAAGTTGTTGAGAGTTTAATTTTGTTTTAACAGTACCTAACTTATTAGAAAGATCGAGATTTGAGTATCTTTCAACATTTATAATCCATGCCCAAGTTTCACATTTTTTTTTTGCCACTTTTGGGCGTGAAAACAGGTCGAAATTATTAATGTCAGCTGCTGCAATCCACTCTTGCACTCTAGTGCTCCATTGGGCCAACAGGTTACTAATTTTCGAGTCATCGGAGGCAGTAAATATTCTATACAATATGAAATTTATTGAATATACATATAGCACAAAGCTTTGTATAACATTTGATTTAAAAAACACATACTCATTACAATTAACCAATAAATAGTACAAATGATTGCTGACAGCTTGGGATACATTGCGTCGTTTTACAGCTGATCTCAGTATAAACATTTAAAAATCTCAACAATGTGCATATAAAATCTAACAATAGAATAGATCAAATTAATGTCATTGCCTTGTAGAAATTCATACCATAATCGAGGAAAATCAGATATGCTGACAGCATTGGTGTATGATTTAAAATATTGCAGACGGAGACAGTTTAAGCTTTCACATGTAATTAATAGGTGAAACAGTGATTCTTCTAGTAAATTGCCACATAATCTACAATATGTATGGTTGTATTCAGTTTTATTCAACCAACTTTTAGGTGATAATGCCACAGATGTATTGAATTTCAACAAAAGATAGACCCGAAATATATTAGGGCTTGGATATGCCAATATATATCTCGGAGTGGCTACACGTACTCGTCTGTATTGGCAAAAATCTTTGGCAGATGTTAAAGATTCAAGGTGGTTCATATTATGATGGAAAGCCAATATAGCCAATTTCTTTTTAAGCCACAATTTAATGTTACCTGTGTCAATTGAATCTCCTTCTGTGTTAAGCCACTGGATATGAGTGCTTTTCAAAATACCAATTATGCCAACTGGTTTGGAGGCATCCAAGGCTAAAAATGCTTGTATGTAAGGCACCATTATTGTATCAGTTGGGACACTGGTTAAACGCTGAAAGAACAACACACATTGTGATAGGTAGACATTCCATATGCCCTTTAGGTCAAATTCAAAGTACAAATATTGAATGCTTATGTTTTTGGGTAGTAGGAGCAGACGCCTCAATGATTTGGCTTCAAGCCGAATTAGTTAAGTTTGGAATTTATGACCCCAAATCGCTATTGCGTAGGACATTATGGCAATTATTTTGGATTTATATATAGATAAAACTGCTGCTGCACTGTAGCCATTGTTCCTACCAATAAATGCACTTAATGCGTTTGTAGAGGTCTCACATTTCAGTTTTATTTCAACCAATTGCAGGTCCCACTTCAACTTCTCATCGATAACAATCCCTAAATATTTATAGGACGAAACTTGTTCTAATGGGGCATCAGATAAGGACCAGTTAAAGCGTTTCGGCCTCAACTTCTTGGTGAAAACCATGATTTTGCTTTTATGATTATTAATAATGAGACCATTATTAGACGCATATTTAGCTAGGGCATTTAACATGATTTGTAACCCGGCTGGGGTATAGTCAAGGAGTAAGAGATCGTCTGCGTATGCTAACCAGCCAATAGTCATATTCTTTATTTTGATGGGATTTGCAGCATGGATGTTGAAAGAGACAATCATATCGGCTAGATACAGGTTGAAAAGTGTTGCAGCGACCATGCATCCTTGTTTTACACCACATTTAGAGGGCATTGATTTGGATAGTTTACCCAAGGCATTAAGACGAACGCTCACCGATGTATCTGCATGGAGTAACATCAGCATGCGCAGCAAGCCAATCGGAATCCCCCATGCTGTCAGTTTACGCCAGAGCTGATTCCTGCATATCGTATCGAAAGCAGCGGAAAAATCAATAAAAGCACAATAAACATCAAGATTCCGCTGCTCCCAAGAATGTTCAATGGCAGAACTTAGTATTAACAGATTGTGTAAAGTGCTTGATTTAGGACGAAAACCAATCTGACTTAGTGGAAGAATCCTGTTGGAACTAATCCATGAGTTTAGCTCATATAGGAGGACCTTGGAAAAAACTTTAGATGCTGAGTCAAGCATCGCAAGCATTCTAAAGTTAGTAGGATTATCCCAGGCTCCCTTCTTATGCACTGTCAAGATATTACTAGCTTTCCAGGATGGTGGTAGTTCTCCATGTATACCAATGTGGGTGAATAAGATGTGCAAGGCAGCACCCCATAATGGAGGATCACTTTTGAGCACTAAATTAGATATACCATAGGGGCCCGCCGCCCGCAATGATTTTAGGTTTTCGATTATGGTTATAATATCTAAAACCGAAGCCGTGCACACCCAGGAAGACTCGGGGATCGGTATAGCTTCAGCAACAGTATCGCTCCTGCCTATTGTCGAGGCAATATGTTCTGCCCATGTTTCTTCACTAATGCAGTTTATGGTCAAATCTCTTTTTTTTGTTTTTGGCTATGAGATGCCATATCGCATTTCCATCACCCCCCAATGACAACCTCTCTATCTTCTTCCAGAGGTTTAACTCTAGATTCAGTTTATGAGATTTTAGCCAATGCTGATAGGTTTTCTTCAAGTTGCAGATCTGGGATGATATTGTGGTAGGCTGTATCACCCCCTTTTCCAATTGAACCAATATTTTTATATTTTTACGAAGTTTCTTTTTCTCAAGTTGGATTATTTGATCGTTATTGTTACGAACAGGTCTCGGTAGATTGACTCTCTCTGTAACAGATTTATAAGCTCTTTTCTCTACGGTTGAACTTTGTATGTTCCCCATGACAGTGGAAAAATTATCAATTAGCTGAGCATTGGAATATGGACTCAAGATTTGCGATTGAATAAAAGCCGGTAGCAATTCTCGGGCCTTTCGTTTGGTTTGTTCAATGTTATGAGGTTTCGTTAAAACTCGATTCTGACCTTCATTTAGCAATATCTGGCCATTGTTTGCATAACGAGGGGATATATGGTTCATAATCTGTGTATTGATGCTAAGACATAATGGCAGGTGGTCGCTTTCATCACGACAAACGACACCCATGTCATTTACAAATGGCATTCCAAGGGCATTGGCAAATATGTAATCAATAGTAACTGCTGTCAAACCTTCAACCCGCGTCGGAGCCACATTTTGATCGCTCATGGTGGTGCCATTGAGACGTGTCATGTTATGGGCTTGTAGCAGACTATGCCACTTTTTCCCTTGGCGGTTGGATATTTTTTTAATGGGACTCGATTTAATATTATCATCGACCAGTTGCTCAACGTGTTTAAGCACATCGATTTTGGCATTAAAATCTCCCATTAATAAGAAGGGAAATTTGTTGGAATATTTTTTTAGAATAGCATCAATGGTACTGATGTTTTCTGAAATTAGTAGCATTTTTGGTGGATCATAAATGTTAACAATGATGATGGTTATTTCCCCTTTCATGATTTTAGCAGTTAATATATAGGGTGAAGATTGAGGAAGCTTTTCAATTGTCCACGGGCTCTTTACCGATATGAGTAGACCCCCTTTAGGTCGACCCAACAGTCCTTTGGTGGCGACTTCATGTACGGTCTGACGATTGTCAATTTGAATCTCAGCTGTTATCCATGTTTCTTGGAGGACAACAATGTGGAAAATGTCAATATTGGCCAAAAGACCATCAACATCGAACATGTGTGTGAACCCTCTTGTATTCCAGGAATAAAGAAATTCCAACGACTTTTGTCATTCTCGTTTCCCGGAAAAATGATCCTTGAAGGATAGAGGCAACCATTGCCAATACCCTTCCGGGATGGACTCAATTGATAACGAGTCCTCTGTTGGTAACTGCACTGGTACTATTTTATCAATTGCTCTAGTCTTATTCCGGTTAGGGATTGGTCCTAGATTAGCTGGGGTTAAGTCCTGTTTCCTGGCAGCTTGAGTTACAGAGCTGCCTGGTATGATTGCAAGATGTTTAATAATCGGTATCTCAACTGCCTGTGCAATATAACCCAATTTTAGCAAATTCTCTTCAAAACCAAGCACATAATTTAGGGTTGCATCTTTTTTAAAGCACACGTTCGATGAATAATGGTTAATTAGCTCAATTTGATCAACAAGCTGGATGTCATCCGATGTTATGACCCGAAGCGGAACAATCTCATGAAATAATTTCAGGATTGCTCCTCTGTTTAACGGATCGCGCGATTCAACAGCCGCAATTTGAGTTTGCTGAAGGGCCGCCACAGACGGACATTGTTTGTCTGTCTCTAACCCATGTTCAATATTGATAGGCAGGGCATTGTTATTTTGAAATCCTTTAGTTTTTGGTTTTTTCACATATTCTTTTGGTAGTGTCATTTGTCGGTCTTCTGAAGGAGTGACTGCTACCGATTGAGCTAATTTTGTCTTTTTGGGTTTTTTGGCTTTTGTCTTTTTCAAAGCCATAGAGGGACCGTTTTTTCCAAGAGTAACTGGGTTTTTCCCAAGAGGAGAGTTGTCAACGATAACAATCGGATCAACATGAGATGCCCTACCAGAGATATATGGCAAAGGAGGTTGGACAGGAGGGCACTTGGTACGAGCGTGGGTGTTGCCTACTCTGTTTGAAGCTTTTTTCTGATACATGAATGCATGAAAGATACGGTTTTTCCTTCGGTATTTGCCCTTTGGCACTGAAATATCTGTGCTTGGAGCACATTTCCCAATGGGCAAGTTATTAAGTTGAGGCACAGAACATGGAGTACAGTTGAAACTACAAATTTTTCTTAAACTTGCATGAATTAGCAAAGATTGAACATCAATTTTAGATTCTAATAGATTTCATTTATTAAGTAGGCTAGTAAGAAGGTTTTCTAAAGCCTCAAATTTTTCGTCGGAGGACATACTTACATCAGATTCAGCATCAGCCAACATAGGCCCACAATCAGTAGGTACACTTTTTGTTAAAGGGTCTATCCTATGGTCATTAGTCTTGCCCATTGAGTGAAAGTTAAATAATAACTGGGTATTCAGTACTGGGTCAGCAACCAGATTATGATTAATAATGGGCAAAGGTGGTGAAAGGGGTACGTCCTCTTTGAAAGCGGCCAAAGGCAACGGTTTAGATGAAGGGGTAAAGTAAAGAGGTGTGGCAATGGGCTCTCCAAAAGACATTTCAAGGTCTTGACCTAAGTATTCTATTTCCATATCTTCAAGTTTGGAAGTAGGTAAATCAATAGTGCATGCTGAGAGGGTAATAGCCACAACCTGAGGGTCAGAGCTAGACAGAATTTTTGCTTTGTTATCCACATTTTGCATTTCTACAGTCAAAGATGTCACATTTTGATTATTAGAGGAGGGTGCTTCATTCAAGGTGGAAGCTTGTATGGGCGGGTTGGAGCCACCCAAAATATCATTCAGCAACTTAGAACTAACACAACCCAGCTCACTAGATAGTTCAAGTACCAGTGCATCGGTAGATTCACACTGTACTTCGCTCGACACTTTCGTGGACGGATTTAACATTTTATCATGAGTCTCTGCCAAGGTATTTTTGTCAAAATAATCAGTTATGCAGTTGTCCTGAGCTAGTACTCGCGTGATAACTTTAGGAATGCAGATTCGTCTATATATTCTATACCCTGGCGCTCCACCCACTTCTCTCATCTTGCGCCAAAGCGAGATGGACTTCCAGACCACATTTGAAAAAAGAGAATTTAACGAAAGTTTGTGACGTATTGCTATAATTGGAATACACTTCGGGAGGTTGAGAACCGGTTTCCAAAAAAGACCCTCTACAGTATTCCAATTTTGTTCACTGATATTCCATCCCGCTTCAGCACCAAACGTTAAAATAGGAATAACCTTTTGACGATAGAACGTTATCACCGGGGATAACGAAGATTTGCCAAAGTTTTTATTGATCTGGGCTGCTTGCAGTGCCAGTCTTACTGCTTTCAATTTCAACGCAATTAGCCATTGGACTTCTCCGAGTGAACTGTTAAATTCGATGCCTAGATAGCGAATCGAATTAACAGACATTAACTGTTGACCGCCTACCGCCCATTTAAATGCACAATCTCTTCTACTCGATAGCGAACCAATCGACACAATTTTAGTTTTATCTGTGTTAATGGCCAATTCATTTGCGACTATATATTCATAGAGGCAACTTATCCGACGTTGAAGGCCGATTTGAGTTCTATCGATCAGAACGAGATCGTCAGCATAGGCAATATACCGAACTGGAGTTCCGTTTAGACGTGGAGGAAAACAATGAGCTTGCTCCAAGAATAGTGGGAGATCTGCCAAAAATAGTTTGAACAAATCAGCAGCCAATGGGCAGCCTTGCTTAACACCCTTTGTCGTTGGAATGCTGTCAGATAATATGCCTTGTTTGTTAAGGCGTACTCTAAAAGAGGTATCCGTATGTAACGCCATTATTGGGTTAAGGAGGGCCATAGGACATTTCCATTTCATTAATTTGGCCCATAGCATCTGACGGTTAACTCAATCAAATGCTTGCCTCATGTCTAGAAAGGCTAAATGCAATTTGGTTTTACTCTGTAATGCATGATATTTCAAAGCTGTCAAAATTGAAAGGTTGACTTCCACACCTCTACCTTTTGAAAACCCAGTTTTCCGGATATCAAGGATTCCCGCCTTTTTAGCCCATCTCACCAATTTACATCTCAAATTAGAACCAAAGAGTTTTCCAATAGAGTCCAATAGGGAAATGGGACGATAGTTTTCAGGTGCATCCCAACAGCCCTTCTTATGGATTGGAATTACGATTGCTGTTAACCACGATTTAGGCAAACACTTAGATTTTGTGATTTTGTGGAACAAACACTCAATAAAAGGTCCCCAGATCTGTGGATTTTTTTTTAGTCTGACATTACTTATCATGTCCGGACCAGCAGCGCGAGAATTTTTCAGTGACTTATGATGTCTGACAGCGACATCTGGACGTCGCAGGGACCCAATCTAACCACTGATTTCCATTTGGGAACCTTCAGCTGGCTATTGAACACTGACCTAAAGTGTTTGCACCAGGTATCCCCAGAAATTGTGTTCTTCGTAGAATTAGAACCGTTAAAGGGGCCCCTATTTAATATTCGAAACAAAGGGGTGGCGTCCTGCCACGTATATTTGCATACAGTAATATTTTATTTTTAATTACTGTGAGACTTTTCTTATTTCACATATTACATATCCTAGAAACTGTGAAGTTGTGCTGTCTGCAGTACAGAGGTACAAGAGAATGATACAGAGAAACACATATGACTCTTAGGTTGTTTATTCAGCTAATATCACAAAATAAAAAAAAATAAAAAGAAATTGGAAATGAATTACCCGTGATATTACGATAGTTTTTTAGAACAACACTTTTCTAGCAATTTAGTGTACATATAAAAGTGGGAGTCTGTATACAGTAGAATAAAGCCACAATGCAGAACTCTCATAGCATGAACTTGAAGGTGCCTAAAAAACTTAGTACATAAAGTCAGTGCAATAAGCATATATAGTAGGGCACAAACAGTATCACATTTGTAGACATCACTTTTTTACAAACATCATCCTAATACTGATTTCAAATAGTATATTGGATGTCTTTCAAAGAGGAGAAAACCAAGTCTTTGGTCTGCGTCAAGATGTTTATCAGATGTTTTTTGTAGGGACGGGCTTGCTAGCCTGGATGTAATGAGGGTCCCAGGACGTTTCGGCGTCAAAAAAAGCCTTCTTCAAGGGTTTAGACCCAGTCTCCCTGAAAGGGTTGGCTTGGAGGAGGTGGAAGTGGTTGGTAGCCCTCCGTGAGTAATGGCGTGGGTCCCAGTGTACTTGGTACCATTTAAGAGGCGGGAAACCCCGGTCTGTATCCTAGCGGGGGCACCCGTCTGATGCTGCAGTCAAAAAGATGCAGAATATGCGTTTCTATTCTTTGGAAATTTGGCTGTTGTCAGCGGCGGTCTGCTCGAGTGGGATCGAGCGCGAACGAAGCAGCGTCAAGATCCCGTTGCAGCTCCAACGGGATCTTGACGCTGCTTCGTTTTTGACTGCAGCATCAGACGGGTGCCCCCACTAGGATACAGACCGGGGTTTCCCGCCTCTTCCAGCCTCAAGTTGCCGGGTCCTTCAATACACCCAGCACAGACACATGTTCCAGGCTTAAATGGTACCAAGTACACTGGGACCCACGCCATTACTCACGGAGGGCTACCAACCACTTCCACCTCCTCCAAGCCAACTCTTTCAGGGAGACTGGGTCTAAACCCTTGAAGAAGGCTTTTTTTGACGCCGAAACGTCCTGGGACCCTCATTACATCCAGGCTAGCAAGCCCGTCCCTACAAAAAACATCTGATAAACATCTTGACGCAGACCAAAGACTTGGTTTTCTCCTCTTTGAAAGACATCCAATATACTATTTGAAATCAGTATTAGGATGATGTTTGTAAAAAAGTGATGTCTACAAATGTGATACTGTTTGTGCCCTACTATATATGCTTATTGCACTGACTTTATGTACTAAGTTTTTTAGGCACCTTCAAGTTCATGCTATGAGAGTTCTGCATTGTGGCTTTATTCTACTGTATACAGACTCCCACTTTTATATGTACACTAAATTGCTAGAAAAGTGTTGTTCTAAAAAACTATCGTAATATCACGGGTAATTCATTTCCAATTATTTTATTTTTTTTATTTTGTGATATTAGCTGAATAAACAAGCTAAGAGTCATATGTGTTTCTCTGTATCATTCTCTTGTACCTCTGTACTGCAGACAGCACAACTTCACAGTTTCTAGGATATGTAATATGTGAAATAAGAAAAGTCTCACAGTAATTAAAAATAAAATATTACTGTATGCAAATATACGTGGCAGGACGCCACCCCTTTGTTTCCAATCTCTACAGCTCCTAAGTCCTACCACTAACTTTGAGCAGTCCCTCCAGTTACGCAACCCTATTTAATATTCGCCAGATGTCGCGTGTGTTCTTTGTGATCATCAGTTTCATCATAAACTCGGCAGAATCCTGTTCTACAATCACTTTATGGGATTTCAACCAATTTCTATAAATCGCCCGTCTGGCCTTCACATTCTCCAGCATTGTCTTAGGTGGTACAAAATATAAAAGCCCAGGCGAGTGCACACCCTCTGTGTGGATGGTCGAATTCCTTACACTCCTCCACCATCATCTACATAATAAGTGCTAGTATTCAGTACTGTAAAATGCTTCTCACTGATGGATTAAACTCTGAGATTTACCTCTTGGTAAAGCTCAGAGGTAGCTCAGATGTTCACCAAGCTCTCCGACCTCCCCCAGTCCCACTCATTCCACTGCTGCCCACCATCTACCTACTCTGCTGTCTTGGGGTGGTGCTGGCGATAGTCACTGCTCTCCTGCACCTGGCTCAAGGTTCCCGCAATGGCCTGTCTCCTCCATCACACAATCATCTACCTGGATGAGGCGGTGATGCGCCATTCCGCCCGACTCACTCCAAAGCCACCGCCCGCTATTTCTCTTTTTGCCAGTCACCGCTCCCCAAATGAGTACACCATGACCGCTGTGGCCCACCCCGTCTGTCCGGGGGTACTATTCACTGCAAACTCCATGGTGGGATGTGGGATGGCGTGACAGCCTAGGAACAACCCGGTCACTGTGTTAAGGCCCTCTCTGCACTCTGACCTGTAGTTTGGTCCCCAGGCTGCACATGCTTTCTAGATGGGTGCCGTGAGATTCTATAGCGTGAGGATTTACCAACTTTTTCACTAGTTAATGGCCAGCGCACAACTCAAGAGAAGTCATATTCAACAGGCACTAGCTAATAAAATCAACACTCTCCAAAATAAAATAAAACTAAAGAAAGATTCTCTGAATTTACCACACTCCGCTAATACCATCCCATTTAGTGATACACCAACTGCCCAGACTAACAGATTCCGTTTTACCAAAACATCTGTTCTAGAGGTAGAAAAACCATTTTATCCCTTAAGCCATCCAATTTCAAAGGAGATATCTGCCCAGCACAGATCATAAAAGATGCTGCTAGAGACCTCTCCTCATTTATCTCTAAACTGGTCAATGCTTCATTCTCCTCTGGCACTATCCCTGCCAATTTAAAACAATCCTGGGTTCTCCCACTCCTAAAGAAGCAAACTTTAGATCCACTTATTGCTACCAACTACCGCCCCATGACGACGGTAGCATTTCTCCTGAAAATACTTGACAAAATTGCCTATACACAGATTCAAAAATACCTTGAGCTACATAAACTTTTACTTGTTAGACAATCTGGCTTCTGCCCGCTACACGGGACAGAAACTGCCCTGGTTGATTTAAAAACACAGATTGATGAGCTGAGAGATAAAGGGAAGACAGCACTGCTCCTATTACTTGATCTCTCAGCTGCATTTGACCTGGTGGATCACAAGGTCATTTGCAGGCACCTGGACTCAGCAGCCCACTTTTCTACTGAAGCTATCAAATGGATAGAATCTTTCCTGAGCGAGAGAACTATGAGAGTGTCCTCCCCATCAGCAGCGGCGGACCCCGCCCCAATCCTATGTGGGGTACCTCAGGACTCTTGCGTTTCCCCTATTCTATACAATATATTCACCAAACCCTTGTTTGATGATACCCTTCTGGGTATCACCTACACTAACTATGCAGATGATACACAGATTCTCCTCCCGCTTTCTGGGGATCATTGTAAGGACTTGGCGCTGGTGAATAGGGTATACCTCATCATTCAGGCATGGATGGCCACTCACTATCTATGCCTGAATGATGACAAGACAGAGTTGATAATTCTAGGTATTCATTCTAACATCAATAAATTAGGACATAAATATCCCTCATTTACCATTGATGGAAATATTATTAAGGTATCCAAGGAGGTAAAAACCCTTGGCTTCTACCTCGACTCCACCATGTCCTTTGATAAACAAGTCAAATCTCTGGCCTCTACCACTGCCTACACATGTAAGCTTATTAGAGCTGGTAAGCCTTTTCTCTCAAATGAAAGTTGCATTATCCTGGCTAGAGCATTAATTCTCTCTAGGTTAGATTACTGCAATGATCTTTACAGTGGTGCCAACAAAGGAATCATTCAGAGATTACAATTTTTGCAAAATAACGCTCTTAAGAGCTGCACTAGGCATGAACAAGACTTCACATTGCCTCAACTAGACATCAATACAAGTAGCTTTCCACCTACAATAAAATACAGCTACAAATGGCCTCCTTGACTCACAAAGCCTTAAGCAATGTTGCACCTAGTTACTTAATAGACAAACTGATGAGAAGAACCTCTAGTAGGCCAACAAGAATCGATAATGCTAACTGCCTAGTGGTACCAAGATTTAGGCTCACTAAGATTGGTGGCAATAGCTTTCCCGTGAAGACTGCTAAACTTTGGAACTCCTTGCCTCATGAGCTGAGAGTAGACCAACCTTACTTACACTTTAGAAAGAGATATGTCACCCATCTCTACTTGAATGTAGGCTAGGGAGTCTTTCTCTACTGGCTACACAACACTACACCTCTTTGACGCTGCCTATCCTTGTAAATAATTATTGGAATTGTACTGTATAGTTCTGTATTGTATGTAAGCTGAACATTTTACCTGTCCCTTGCCTGTAAGTAATTTTACCTGTACATGTATGTGGTCATATTGTGAATTACCTGAAACTTTGTAAGCTTTGCATTTTCCTATTGCTGCGCCCTGTTACCTCCAGGTTTGGTGCGCATTAAAAATAAACAAACAAATCAGCATGCATCATAAACGGATTTCTTTTGTTAAAACCACCTTTGCATCCACATGAAACAAATGCAGCAAGCCAAATCCGGATATCCGCTCCAGGTAGGCCAATGCCGAAGTTCAATTTCCATCCACAACAGCGCATGCTGGCAAGCCCATGACACTGAGTCTAGGACACGTGAGCACCAATTTACAGCAATGTTGAATGTATTTCCCATAAATAACTGGATAGCATGCTTCAGCCAGCGGTGAATGGAACTGCAAGCCATTGTCTATTCACCATGTAGGATTTTGAGAGCTCTCCCATTTCTGGAGAGGGGATTTGGGGAAAAGAGGTGCAGTGAAGTGTTTCATTGGATTTTTAAAGCCCATGTTTACTTTAGCTTTTGTGACACTTCATGCTTCGGTGTCTTGACGTCCTGTGTTTCCTGGAATTCTTGTTTCATTGAAACAACTTGCTGTTAGAGAGAAATTCTAAATGGCTGTTTGGGCCAAAAAATCCACAGTGCAGAGATTTGGGTTTTGCATCAAATGTGTTTGCACATAATTCAGTTTAAAGCCGATGGTGCCCATGTGGGACTGTGCTGCAAGCTGTGTGAGACTCACCCCTTCCAACCTTGATGAACCCAAAGCGTCTTAAATGTAAAACATTCATCATCTCAGGCAACATATCAGCAGTGGCGGCTCCTTATTTAGGGATGGGTGTGCCTTCCCTCCCAGAGTGCATAGAAACACTGCGTGCATTAATTTACTGTAGTCAGTCCACTCTATACGCCGTCTATACTAGTACGGAGCTGGGCTGTCCTCTGTTTTCTGGGGCTGTGTGGAGGAGGACAAAATATGTAATACGCAAAGGGTTCCACAGAACAGTTACCCATCTTAACACGCACAAGGTGTGAAAGTCCACACTAAACACATATAGAGAGCTGTCTTGTTTTATTTAGACAGATAATCTGAACATTATAAAGCACATAAAAAACAATATATGATCTAACATTCACAGATGCTCTTAGTCACTAGAGCAACAACACAAAAAGTGTCTGATTAGGTCTTATCATCACAAAAGTAAGTGAGGTTAGTAAGGGGGTGAGTGATGCGATTTTAACAATATATTAGCCCTCTTTGTTTTCCTCCTACGTACACAAATATACAACATTTATATATTTGTATGGATACCTTACGGTTTGCGTACTTTTCAAGCCATCTTGAAGTACACAAACCATAGTAAGGCACGCAAACAAATATATAAATGTAAGCATTTTAAACATTTCTATGTTTATAAAAGATGGCTTGAAAAGTACACAATTCAAGCCATCTTTCATAAAGCTTTGACGACGAACAAAGTCTAGGGCATCTTTGACCATCGGCAAAGCTTTATAAAAGATGGCTTGAATTATGTACTTTTCAAGCCATCTTTTATAAACATAGAGATTAGCACTGAGTCTCCAGGTTCGCCGATGGTCAAAGACGCCTCAGTGACCTGGGGAAGAGGCGGGGAAACAAAAGGACAGTAACTTCCTCCTGTGACCCCCTCGTGCGAGAGGTCACAGGATGAAGTTACAGTGACTGACAGAAGTGCCAGCCAACCACAACTGTGAAGATATTGTGAGCACAGAGGGCGAGAGGGAGAATACGGCAAGACCACAGCATGAAGATATGCAGGGGCATGGCCACGATAGCATTTAAAGACTATATACCGAAAAGGGAATACGAGATGAGAATCCTAGTGGAGGAGAGAGATATTAGGGCGAGAAAGGGAAAAGAAGACCTAAGGGGGAGTGAAAAGAGAAGACAAATAGCAGAGTTGAAAACTGAGTAAAGAGGAGTGAGGTTGGTGGAGAGCAGGCGGATAAAGAGTGCAGAGCAATAGGGAAGACAGGAAATGATTGATCAAGTGATGGGAAGTTTTGCAGCATGAAAATATAGAAAGAGATAGGTAACATGAATATTGAAAAGGTGGTAGCGACAGATACGAGCGATATTTGAGATATGAGAAGAGAACGAAAGCGATAAGTCGAAGATGACTTTAAGATTATGTGCAGAAGAGGAAAAAGAAAGAGAAGATGGAGGGAAAGAGAGTGCCAGGGGAAGTTGGAGAAGGGACGTTTAGAGAGGTAGTGAAGAAGAGAGATAGGCCAAAAATGAGAAAGGGATGAAGGATCAAATGAAGGTTTCTTTAGAATGGGGATAATAGTTGCATATTGAAAGCTGTAGGAAAGGAAGAGATGGAAAGGTAAAGATTGAAAAGGAAAATAAGAAATGGAATTAAAGAGAGATAGATAAACAGGATAAGGGGAGGGGACAGGGTTAAGGGGGAAGCAGTGTGGTGGGCAAGAGAAAGAAAGGAGGCATTATCAGAATCGGTGAGAGGAGAGAATGTAGGGGTAGTCGGTGCTTTAGGGGATTCAGCAGGGAATGGGTTTGGTGAGTGTGAGGAATTCGACCATTGGCACGGGGAGTGTGCGCTCGCCTGGGCTTTTTTGATTTTTTGATAATGAAAATGCATGATGGGAGATCAACCTCCAAAAATGTGTGAGGCCATTCCGCACACATTTTCTCTGCTCACCGCACAAAACGCATAGTCACGTGTACTCCGGGAGGACACAGCCTACAGGCGCCCTCCTCCCCTGTCATGTTCGGCTGGAATGGGACAGCCACGGGTACATCAAAGCATCTCAAGAAGGGGGAAGGCACACCTTCCTCCGGCCATGGGCAGCCTAATTAAAATATCAAAGGCCCCAGGCTTTCCTATTGTCTAGTTTGGCTGGTGGCAGTGCATAATAATAAGAAATAGGAAGGCAGGGCTAACACCCGTTTGGTATGCAATGTGTCAACTTGATGCTAGTTCCCACCCCTCTGTATGAAAGGCAGTGAATGGCATGTCTGGATCCATTAGTTGCCATAGGTACCCCTGCAGAGCGGACCCCTTTCATAGGGAAGAAGTATGTGAATTGAGGGAGACAGGAAGTCTGCTTTCGGCACAAACTTCAAGGGAGACCTGTGCTTTAATCAAGAGTACCAGAGGGCTCAGTTAACCAGGGAGACACTTTGATCTACAACAGACGGGCAGATATGTGGGACCTCAGTATATGTTGTCACCCCTTACCTTTCCTGTTGCAGAGAATTCTGGTCCTGACCTCATGCAAAACAGAAGATTGTTGGTGGGGACCCAGGATTGGTTCATGAAGGTGGGCTTAGCCTGCACCAATCACTGGCTTTAAAAGAGGGATGAACCCCTCACTTAGCAGATCATCAGATGACTTTGAAAGGAGTAAGGACTCATTTGGACCCGAGCTGAAGGTACAGTCTACCTTACATCTTCCACCAGTGAAGGAAGGCCAGGAGTTCCAAGAGGAAAGCAGGGTCCCTCCCCTAAACATCTCCCAGGGAACAGAGGGAGATACCGGACTCAGAGGACTGACCCAGCCAGCACACAGCATGCCCTGCTAGGTTCTGACAGAAAGTTTCCTAGGTGGGAAGTGCCGGAGAGTCTCTGGACAAAGGACAAGGCTGTTGCCTGCCAACACTCTCCTACGCTCTGGGCCGTCCGCCTTGAAAGGACGACAAAAGCCCTGCTAAGAAATTGGAGGAGTGCCACACAAGCAACATCCAGCGTCCATCTGTTTAAGACCAATTTTAAGACCGTCAAGTCCTCGAACCGCATCTGACTGCACCACTGAGTGTTGTAGAGGAGCAGCTGAATGCCTCTGCAGGAGGTCCCGCCCCCTCCCACCTGTATGTTGGAGGCCTGAGATTGTGCCATGTTTGACACCAGCAGTTGTGACCATTCCACAGCGAATCTTCAAAAAAAAGGTATCCACTAAGAAAACCCTATTGGATATACTCCCAAAGAGATGACAATCTTATGGAGGAAATCCCTGAAGGAATATGAAAAAGAACAAGAAAAGGAGCTGGTGACGTCACAAGAAGTGAGTGTGATGCACAGAGAAGACTAGGTGAAGAAGATGCATGACCCTTGTAGAAATTGATGACGAAGTAAAGAATCGAGTAAACTTTCATATGCAAAAAGAAGATTGCACGTGTGAAGAGCACTGCAGAAAATACAAGTCATTCAATAACCGTACAGATGCTGTTATGAAAGTAGATCAAGTAATCTTAGAAGCTGGCTATGAGTAGTGAATAGACTGCAGACAAAGCCGCCATTATATAGAAACTGGGCATCAGTGTCACAACTTTAGTAAGCTTAAACCCATGGAGAGAAGAGCCGAGAGCTGTGCTGCAGTTAAGAAATAACCAGGATCATGTATGAAATGAAATGAAATTATATTTCATTTATATCGCGCTCGTACACAAGTGTTTCAGAGCGCGACCAGGCAGAAAGGGAGGGGAACAAAGAAAAAACAGAAAACAGCGATCTTACTAGGCCCAGTGACATTTAAGAAAGCGCAAGTGCAAGGGAAAGGAAAATGGGGGAGAAGTGCAGCGGGTGGGGGAGAGTGGAAAGTGCGAAGCAGAGGAGAGGAAACATAAATAAATATTAAATAGAATAAATAATAAATAAGGGCTTTAAACCATGGTAGTGCAGCCAGCAAGTGGCAGGTGAAAGTTAGTCAGAAAGGTATATCTGATAAGTGCAGAAGAAACGTGGGAGGGGGACTGTATGGGTACAGAAACAGAACTCTAGTGCAGATGGTGGCCTGGAGGCAGTGCAGGAGGGTGGCAGGATGAGCAGATACCTGGGCCCGAAAGAACAGCGGGTGGCGAGGTGCACAATGCCATGAGAAGAAACAGATCAACAGGGGAGAAGGGGGGCAAAGGCAGAGGCAAAGAGGAAGGTCTTGAGAAGTTTCCGGAACCGAAGATGTTTTTCCTCAAGTTTCAAGGCGGCCGGGAGGCTGTTCCAAAGGGAGGCACCAGCCGGAGACAGAGATCTACCCCCAGCTCGTTTTTTTGCAAAACGACTAACCCCGAGGGAGTTTGAAGTAGAGGAGCGAAGGGCTCGAGAGGGGAGGTATTTACAGAGGGATAGTTGAAGGTATTTTGGACCTAGGCCCCAGAAAGCCTTGTGGACAATGCAGAGGGTTTTACATTTAATCCTTGCATCCACTGGGAGCCAATGAAGGGATTTCAAGGCTGGAGAGATACGATCCCAGGGCTTGAAGCCAAGGACAAGTCTCGCAGTCCTGTTCAGGATTAGTTGTAGAGGGCGGAGAGTGGAGGCAGGTAGATTTAGGAAGAGGCTGTTACAGTAATCCAGTCTGGAAAGAACCAGAGCTTGGGAGACAGTGAGCTTTTGAGGGAAGGAGAGGAAAGGTAGAGTACCTCTAAGGAGGTGGAGTAAAAAGTTTGATTTTTTGGAGACATCAGAGATGTGTGCGGAGAAGGAAAGTGTAGAGTCAAAGATAACCCCAAGGTTCTTAGCCGCGCAAGTGGGGGTGGGAGGAGGGCCAAGGGAGGCCGGCCAGAGAGTGAGAGGAAAGGATGGAGATGGTGTACCAATAAGGAGGATCTCAGTCTTGTTGGCATTTAGACATAGATCATTGGCGGCACACCAATTTTGAATGGCGATTAGACAATCGGAGTTGAGGGAAGGAGAGGAGGAGGCTGAAGGAAGCCTGAAAATTAGTTGGGTGTCATCAGCATAGCACTGGAAAGTTGAGCAGAACATTGAGATGCAGTAAGCGAGAGTTGCCAGGTATTGGTTGAAAAGCCAGGGCGAGAGGATAGACCCCTGGGGAACACCACATGTGGAAAGGGAGATAGAAGATAGGAAGGACCCAGGTTGTACCTGGGAGGGTCTATCAGAGAGAAAAGAGGTCACCAGGCCAGAGCCTGATCAGTGATGCCTAGGTTGTCACGAAGACGATTGAGTAGGGTGGTATGGTTGACCGTGTCAAACGCAGAGGAGAGGTCAACTAGGATGAGGACAGAGGGAATGTTCGAATCGAGGTTGGAGAGCAGGTTTTCACAGATGTTCAGGAGAGCAGTTTCCGTACTTCTGGCAGCTCTGAAGCCAGATTGGTGGTCATGGAGGGAGCCAACAGAGTCAGAATGGAGATTAAGCTGAGAGATGGCCAGCTTTTCCAGGAGCTTGCCCAAAAAGGGAGTAATGGAAATTGGGCCGTAGTTTGCCGGACATGACAGATCAGCAGTGGATTTCTTGAGGAGAGGATGCACAAGGGAGTGTTTAAGAGGGGTGGGGAAAGAGCCAGAGGCAAAGGATAGGTTGCAGAAATCAGCAAGGGCCGGTGCAAGGGTGCCAATGTGGTCCTTAATGGTTTTAGAGGAACAGGGATGGACCTGTTTTGATGAGGTTTTCATAGATCGGACTTGTCCAGATATCTCATCAGGGGAGAAAAGAGGAAATGAGGAGAAAGGGTGTGGGGGGTAGCTGAGGGAGGGCCAGCCAGCTGAGAAGGAGAGGGAGGAGGGGGAGCGGAGGAGAGGGTGGACAGGATGTCCTGGGTTTTAGAGATAAAGTGGGAGGCAAGGGCATTGCAAAGATCCTGTGAGGAGAGAGGAGGGGTGGAGACTGCAGCAGGGTTGGCCAGCTCCTTGCAGATTTTGAAAAGTTCGGCCGAGTTGTTAGATGCCGCAGAGACGCGGGCTTGTATGTGGACTCTCTTCTTAGTGTGGACAGCAAGTCGGTATTGCCTTTGGAGCAGGCGGCAGGCCAGTTTGTCAGAGGATGAGCAAGAAGCCCTCCATTTCCTTTCCGCCGCCCTACACTTCCGTTTAAGTGTAGCTAGATCAGAGTCATACCAAGAATTGCACTTGGCTTTGGACTTCAAACGGATCCTCATGACGGGGGCAAGGGTATCAAGAGTAGCAGAAATAGAGGAGTAGAGAAGAGAGAGGGCTGTGTCAGGGTGTGAGTCAGCCTGGGATGGAAGAGGGGGAGAGAAGGTTGCAGCAAAGGCCTCGACTGACACGCGCTTCATGGGCCGGATATCTGAGAAGGTGGGTGGCAATCTAGCAGTGGACTTGGCTTGGGGGAGTGGATGGAGAGATGAGAGGAGGCAGTGATCACTCCAGGAGAGAGGAGTGGTAAGGGGGTAGAGAGGGGGAGGCCGAATGAGATCAAGACATCAATCGTGTGGCCAGCCAAGTGAGTCGGGCCGGAAGGAAGGATGGAGAGGGAGAGTGAATTGCAGAGGTCACGAAAGAGTGAAGATGAGGGACAGATAGAATCAAGATGAATGTTGAGGTCACCAAGGAGAAGAAGTTGAGTGGTGGAGGCCAAGAGGGAAGAGGAGAGGTCAGCCCACTCAGAGAGAAAAGAGGTGATTTGACCAGGGGGCCGGTAGAGAGTAGCAACAGTAAGAGAGTGGCTAGGAGAGAGAGAGAGCCTGCAGACTAGGCATTCAAATGAGGAGTAAGCTTGAGTGGGAATAAGAGAGGCAGGTATCCACTCAGAGAAGATAAGGGCTACACCCCCTCCAGGCCGATTGGATCTGGGAGCTGAGAGGCTCTTGTAGCCTTTGGGGAGGAGAGTGTCAAAACTTGTGATAGAGCTGGCTGTGAACCATGTCTCGGTGAAACCGAGTACATCAAGGGCGAGTTCTTCTAGGAGGTGACAGATGTTAGACGAGTATTTAACGGCCGAGCGAGAATTTAGAGTGGCGAGATGGAGAAGGTTGCCAGACTTAAAGACCTTCCGGGGAGGGGTACAGATCGTAGGTACGCCCTGCGGAGGAGTGGAAGGAGCTTGAGATGGGGCAAAGGAGGAGGCGGAGGAGGGCAGGGTAGCCAGAGGAAGAGAGTAGGGGACAGCTGGAGATGAGGAGGTTGATGAGGCGAGGGAACTGCCTATCAAAGAGAAGGTTGGCCTGAGGGCCTTGCACCATGACAGTACCATTTAGATAGATGTTAATAACGACTCTGGAGGAGTCAAAGAGATCCATACGTACAGCGGGTGCCACCATTAATGGGAGAGGAGGAGACAGGGAGCACAGAGATCATATGAGGGGTCCAGAGATCTTGTGAAGGAACGAAAAAGAGGATGTCAGTGAGGGTTTGTCTGGCAGAGGCGCTGGAATAGGTATCAGCGATGGGGAGACCAGGGTTGGAAACCAAGATATCCTTTTTGAATTTCTTCTTACCAGACTTAGTGAGAAGGGAAGGAAAGTTGATAGAGAAACAGTTGGAATAGATAGGAGAAACAGATAATGCCATGGGCAGGTAGAGAGAGGAGGCAGTAGGAGAAATATACAAGATCAGAGGTATGGAGTGGTCACTGGGCTAGCAGGTAGCAATGTAGGTGAACAAAACACACCCAAATTTGACTTTCCCAAACACACCCAAAATTGACTTTCCCAAACACACCCAAAATTTACTTTCCCAAAACACACCCAAAATTGACTTTCCCAAAATACACCCAAAATTGACTTTCCCAAACACACCAAAATTTGACTTTCCCAAAACACACCCAAAATTGACTTTCCCAAACACACCTAGATATTGAAATACAAGGCAAAAGCTAAGGCACCAATTGGTAAAAGAAATGAGGTGGGATCATAAGTGAGTGCTCAGAAGAGAGCATGAAGACCGGTTTAAAAAAAAAAAAAAAAAAGTAGGCAGAAAGAGGGAAACTAACCAATAGATGTGGAAATGGGACAGTCATGGAAGTCCAGGTTCATAGTAGAAAAGAGATGGCAACCCCAGATGTATGAGTCTGGAAGTGCTGTCTGGCTGTGTGTCAAGGCTGAAACTGCCAAGACTGATTATCTATTCTTGAAGACAGTGAAGGTGTGATGCTGAATCATCCCTTGTTAAGGTGTAAAGAAAGAAAACCATGGATGCCAAGTTTTATTAGTTTAAGACAATTAAATGCTATAAAATAGACCAGATCGTGTTCTCCTGTCGCATGAGCCTAGGATGAAAATAGAAGCGGGTGAAGAATTCGAGAACAACGATAGTGCGTGCTCGCCCTGCCTTATATTCCCTGAAGCAAGGATGCTTTGCAAGGCCAAGTTCCAAGACAATCTTCCTGGCAGAAGGCATGGGTGATGAGAGACGTTGGGCTAATTGGGTGTGGAGTTAGTCAAGTCCACCTCCTGGCACCTGGGACCTGGGGTATGAGCTTACGTGCTGCTAGTGAGCCGAATGTTCCAGACTGGCACGAGCGTGCCAACGAAGTGTAGAGGACCGTATAACGAAGGGCCTTATAGTTTGAGAGCCAATGATGTACCGTGTACTTAACAATGATGAAGATGACTTGCACTAGAGGTGGGCACAAGATGTCCACCTGACAGTAGATGTCCAATCACAACCCAACCACTTATAGAAAATATACTTAGATGTTCCCCTTGAGCGTATCACAACCCCTCATAGGTTTCTCTAATTTGCCATGTAGTATGACGTCACGTATGATGAATATTTACTATATGAGTGTCATTTTTTGTATGATGCGCCAAGAGAGCTTGTGCGACGTCCGTTGATGTCCGTTGTAACTCCCTGTTTTAGACAATTGATATTAAAACAGAAAAACCTTTGCCATCTTCCTGAGTTGGTTTTATTTGGTGTAAGAGTTACTCTAATTCCCATCCACTACATGACACGCTACCTAAAGGGCCTTACGTTCACTGTTGTCACGCCACAGTCACCAGAGCTGTCTGTGATTCCTGAACCAGCATTCCAGATCCGCCAACCAGCACAGAGGCAATGTTTCTTGGCCCCAACCCGCCGTGCCGGACAGCTGGCAGACGTCTGTCCAGCCTCGCTTGCTAAACTGCCTGTCGACTTGTATCTGCAGCTGTCTCCCGTCACTTACTCCGTCTCACAGGCTGCAAAGCGGTCTGGAACTGCCTCAACGCTGTTGAGAAACAAGAATTTCTTCAGCACCAGGTACATTGTATTTCCAGCCCCAGGTCCTTCTACGAAGGCCCCTAGAGATATCAAAGACCTTTTACCCCTTTGGTGCTGGGACCAAAATAACCTTGAATAGTAAGACTGATTGTTTTACCAACTACCCTCCTGTCAGTATCCAGAGTGCATCCCTTTCCTTTGTGAAACTGGCTGTCCTCTGTGTTCCTTTACAATGTGGGTTGTAATTGTAGTGTGCTAGAACTCTCTGTTGTAGTAATAATAAAGTAGATATTTTTATACAACCTTGACTGGACAGTCCCTTTTATATCTTTGGGTAATAATTGTATTTTCGCTGTGTTGCAACTAACCAACGATCCACGACCTTGCAGAGATAAGCCTGCCACTCCGTCCACGTTACCAAAAATTGGACAGGGAGGTCTTATAATTTACTTGCATTCCAATCTGTTCGGATACCTTCTGGTGTGCTAGAGGTGTGGGGTTGATTGACGGTTTAGAAACCGATATTCATCCCTGGACCACTGGTGCCCCGGAAGTTGATTCGTCACACAAACTGACATCGAACACGTAGCTCGCAGGGGCACGAGGGGTCTGGTGTGAGGGAGAGCGTCGGTAGGACTTGGGAAAGGGTCTTTTGTTGAAGTAATCTAAAATTTCCAAACTTTAATAAAAAGATATATTCAAATATATAAATTTGTGTTCATTTGTATTTCTATTGTTTGTGAATTGGTTTTAAATATTACACAATAAAAACACAATACATTGGGCCTCATTACAACGAAGGCGACCGCGCAATGAACGGTGCCCGTGAGGGACCGACACTGTTCATTACGGTCCACCACATTACGAGGTCTCCTCGCGGGTGCCGCTAAGGACGTCTTGTCAGACCAGAAGTCCTTAGCAGCACCCGCGAGCAGACCAGGATGCTAACAACGGGCCCGTCATTAACGGGCCCATTGTTAGCATCCTCCCCATTCCCATTGAGCCCTGAGGGGGCTCAAATGGGAATGGGGATGTACCGGGTCCCGGTCTCGACAATGGGAATTACCGGGCCCGCCAAAGTCGACATGGCCCGGTAACTCCCTATTTTCGGGACCCGGTACCCGGTTTGGGGGTAGCCATGCCGCAAACAACGGCATGGCTACCTCCAAACTCGTAATGAGGCCCATTGTTTCCCAATATTATAAGCATAAATTCATTATGAGTACATTATCCATCTTTACAATTCATCACAGTACAATATTCTATTAGAGAGAATTATACACATAATATTAAACGTATAGCAGCTAGTGTAAGGGCTATTTGGGACCCTGATATATTTCTAATCCAAACCTCTTCACCTAACACATCAACATAATCTTACACAAAATGTCTAAAATATTTCTCTCTTTCTTTTCTAAGATAGGGACATTGTAAAAGCATATGTTGCAATGTTAAAATACCTGAAAATACATCCCCTATCAGTTCTAGGAATCTTTCTTCGTGCACCCAGAATTCCTGGTGTTGGAAACAAGTTAAGCACTTTTCCTCTTTATCCAACTGCTTGAACAAGCTATTGTAGAGATTACGTATACGGTGCATTGCCAGTCTGCTTTCCAATACAACTTCTTCGCAGTCCCTGGATTTTCCAAACCGTCAACCAAGGAAAGTTCTGCAGAATGTAATAGGTCTCTGAATGTATTCACCCAGATCTGGGCTGTATTGGGAGCAAGACTATCGATGGCATATTTGATATCTATATACAAAGAGTTGATTGGGGGAGCGAAGGTCTTGAACTATAACAATAAAGATTTCCAATTTGCTATTGCTGTAATTGAGACTAGTCCCCACTCATACCTTATTACAGTTATCAGTACATATTTGGGGAGACCCAAAACACGCTTCTATATGAAGGCCTCTAATGTGCCCCATTTAGTAACATCTCCCATCTGAGTAATTTCCGATTCATACACCCTGGTGAGGACATATTGACCTAGAGGCACTAACAAAGTGACCCTGCCCCCGCAGTCTGCAGGGGCACGTGTGGTCTGGTGTGACAGGTCTGGGTTTCGGCCTGGAACTTTCATTGAATTAATCTATAATTGCTTTAATAAAAAGATATATATATATATATATATATATATATATATTTACAAAGATATGTATTTTTCTTAATACATGCTACCAATGTTGCCTTGTATACAGTGATGCCATGCCCCTCGTCTTTTCCCCAGGACCAAACCTGGCCTTCTGGGATGCCACGTCGCAGTCCTTAGCCCACCTGTATATGATGTAGGCCCTTCCTGTCATTAATTCCTAGAAACCCCCCATGTTTGTTCTTGTTTCTGCCGCTGCTTGGATGCTTTAATTCGGAATGTCAGCAAGCCTGCCAATCACTGTGGCTTGTCAGGCCTGTTAGGGCGATTTCTCTCGCTTTAAGCATTTCTAAAGGCAGGCATTTCAAATATGTTCGTCCTCTGGCCGGGGCAAGGTCGTAGAATTGCAAACATTACAATCGCTTTCTTTGCACAGTGCAAGGCATTCGAGTTTGTAACAGATCAAACAAGGACATGGGCACAGAACCGAGAGAGGTTTTATTCTAGATAAGCGCGTGCTGTGCAGCATTGTGGTGGGGCCAAGGTGACACCGAGTGCCCGGGGAACAAAGAGGCAGTGAGGGGCTGCTGAGGTTGGTAGAAAAATTGGCCAGAATAGTCATTTCCGCTGTGAGCTTCAGCTTCAGATGGTATCTCCCAGGGCAGACATCAAGGTGGATGACCTTAGGCGCCCATTGATGACCAGTAAGGCTGCCGGCTAATTTGTCTGTAGGTAATTTGTCACGAGTGTTTTCTCGGCAGACCGTGAGGAGTTGAGTATTCGAGTAGACAAAGAGAAGCGGCCATAGAGATGCGTCCATCCCTCACAATGTGAGGCTTGCCCTCGGGCGCTCTAACTTAATGAGAGGCCGCAGCAGAAGGGATGACGGACTTGATTGGCCATGCTTCGCTGCCGGAAGCTATACCACTTTCAGAGGACTCGGCTGCCCGGGAATTTAGCCTAATTATGCTAAGCAGCCCAATGGACGAGGAGGCGAAGTCACCAACATAGAGCCCCGGGCTCATCGTGTCATTGCCCTCCCTGTGTCCAATCTGTAATTCATAGCTTCAGTTGGCAAATCTGGAGGAAAGCATTTGCCTCAGTACCAGGGTGTTTCGGTCAGGCAATGCTGGAAATGGTTATATCTCAAAAGGGAAAAAGGGGAAATAAGACCAGGGAAACAAAGATAGTGCAATTCAGCATTGTAAAGTTGAATGAACTTTGAGTACATCTGATGTCCCATGAACTATATAGACCACATAACTCATGTGTTCTCCCAAATTACATCTTGCCTGCTTGTGTTCGTCCCTCAATCCCTTGGGCTCTGCTCAGTGCACACAAGGCAGTGTATAAGGCAACCGAGCCCAGTATAAATCAATGATATGGAAGCGTACATGGAAGACTTAGCATATAGGATAAAATGCACAATCAACGTATAAGCCCTAAAACCACATATACATATTCTACATGTGGGGCCAGGGCCAGGTAGACTGAGATTGCTACCCACTATACTCATTTACTGCTGGTGGAGGCCATCATTCACAGCCACTTGCCCAGGTGCCCAACACGTGGTGCTGCTACATGTTGGGTGGCAGTCGATCATCTCTCGGTAAGACCATCATCAGACTGGAAACTGCACTGGCTCGCAAGCTACACTCCCGTCCTCTGGCACGTCATCCCAGTGGCCATCCGGATCGCTCCACGTCTCCTTCACTTTATGAAAGAACTGGAGACCTGGCTCTTGCAGCAACACATTGGTGGCACGGCCAGTGAGGGATACCCCACATGTTAATTTGGAAGGCAATAGGCCGCATTTATTACATATCTTACATCACGGCAATGCGACAAAAAAAACCATACACAAATTACATCATCCAACGGTTATGTCACTGTGATGTCAAAAACATTGTCATCATTACATCATCATTACGCCCTCTAGCGTAGGGGGAATGACCAAGTCCAATGCCCCCTACACCCTGGGAAGGGCCTGAGGGAAATATGTGACCCCCTAAACCACCTACCAGTCCCGCCCACCCCATGCACGGACAGTGAGGACTGCTCTAAGTGCCCCTGTCCTGCCACCTCACTGTTCCGAACCTAGGACCCTAACGTAAATCAGCAATCTATCTCCCTTCCAGGGACTGAAAAGGTTGAGCCCCTTGCTCAATTCAATGCAACGTTATCCAACCTACCGCCACAGGGCCACTGGTCTACCGGACAGGGGCACTCCCCACCACTTCCTGCCATACTTATGCTCGTCATATAGGACCGAATACGGACAGACGTCATCCCATCCGATCGTACTGGACCCCGGACACCCCCAGAAAAAACACCTTATTTCAATGCTGATGCACCTCCCTCACCACTTGACGCCCCCAGCAGATGATACCTCACATTGACATGCAGCCCTTCAATCATACATTTGTATTTGTATTTGTATTTTGTTTATTTATATAGCGCACCGGGCCCTAGGGCAACTGGGCACATATCTTAAGGAGGCAAAGGTTATGATTACTTACATGGAAAAAATGATAGACTCTACCATCTTACAGTAACATACAGGTAGGACTACGGTGATACAAAAATAAATACAATATAAAGCAAAAGGGCATGTTACAGGCAGGAGAGATATACCAACAGTTCCTCAAGCACTTAAGAGTATAAAGAAATATAGGATGATCACACAAGAGCAAAGGCACAAGAGGATAAGTTAACAGCATGCAAGAAAATGAAAATATCAATATAGGCGTGGTATACAGTGGAGTATATAGTTAAATGCTAAGGTGAGTGGCAGAGTGGCGGTATCAAGTATACCGTAAGGTATCTCATATGTTTTGTGCTGAGAGCCACACTTTGGTTTTGCTCTTAAAGGATTGGAAGGAAGGCTCAACTCTGATAGCATTGGGAAGGATATTCCAAAGCTTAGAGGCCAGAACCGGGAAGCTAGTTCTGCCAGCTTTTTTGTCGTTTAAACCTAGGAAGGGATAAACTATGGGCTTGGGCCCCTCTCATGGGCCGAGTGGAGGTATGGGGAGTGAGTAGGTTGGCCAAGTAGATGGGGGCCTGATTGCTCAAACACTTGTGGGTCAGGGCAAGTGTTTTCAATGAGATTATGTGCTTAACAGGCAGCCAATGTATATCGTGCCTGTGGTTAGAGATGTGTTGGTTTCTAGGTATGTTTAATGCTGCTCTGATGGCATTATTCTGAATGACTTGCAATTTGTTGAGGTTGGATTGACTAGTCCCTAGATAAAGGGAGCTACAATAGTCTATCTTGGACATGACGAGTGTTCTAGTCAGAATAGTGCAATTGGGTGTAGTCAAGAATGGTCTACAAGCAGTGATAAGCTTGCAAGTATAGGCAGACGCTGAGCTGACAGCGTTGGTTTGTCTGCACAATGATAGTGTAGAGTCCAGGTAAATTCCTAAAGTTTTAGTATCATTAGAGATACACATATACATGCATATCGAACACATTTTTTCAGTGGCATGAGCCATCTGGAAATCCTTGGACGCTTTAATCCGGATTGGGCCATCCACCGCACACTTCTCCGGCTGTAGTGAGGCATGCATATATTATGAACACCCCAAAAACAGTGCCCCTATTAATACAGATGGCGCTTCCCCAGCCAGCATGGCTGGAGTCATTCTCCCTGTAGTTGAGTGTTATCTAGAGATACAAATCAGGGCATGTTTAGATACATATAAGATGATAAACCAGCCAACACACAACCAGTCCCAACATGGAACTGAGCGGGGCAACTCTCATTCCTCATGGTCCTACCCTAACAAAGGAACCAAGTCATCCATGGTCTGCCCCATCTGCGGGGGGTGCGGGGGTGTCCCCTCAACCACCTTTCCCCCTAGGGGAACAAGCATGCCTATCATATGCCGATCTCACTGGCACCTGCGCCCAGACCGTGACAACACAACACTTCCACTACCACTCAGAAACCAACGTCGACCACACTAACCCAACACCAACCCCTGGTGTGCCAGGAATCCAAAACATTGCATGCTCCTGCGCACATGTGAGGGGAACAGCTGATGTGTCTAATGGGACATTCTTATGACACATTGAGATGGACAGTAGTGTTAGAAATTCCACGCAATGGTAAATATTGAGTAATGCAATGCTGGTGAGCCGAGGAATTGACCATATACAGGAACACCTGCAACCAATGGAAAACTCAATTTTATGTGAATGTATTGAGGGTAATTCAAAAGGTGTTTTTATTTTGTTTGAGTGGTAGCCAGGAGGTTCATTATTTGGATTCCGTTGCATACACAAAGGTTATCTGAAAAGAAACTCTATATCCATGTAAGCATCCTAAAACATTATTATTATTAGTGGTCATTTATATAGCGCTTCATTCATCCAGCTGCTAAGCACTGGGCCAGTGATCAAAACCATGCTGCTCGGCATTGTCATGTTCCAAAGGTGAGGGCATTGCCCCTGAACTATCTTGCCTAAAACTTTCATCCCTTGATGCCAGTGGCTCTGCATCTTTGTGCAGCATCCTAAGCCATTCAGCTATAGAGTCCAAAGGTGCAGAATACCTGTATCTGCCTGCTAAAACCACCTATCCCCATTTGTCAGATGCTCGGTATCCACGTGCAAGCCTCCAAACCATCCTGACCTAGAGGAATAAGGAAATGGATCAAATGTCTCAGACTTCCTAACTACCCACCATAGAGGTGAGAGGATAACTTTACCATAGGAGGCTCTGTCTAACTATCCACATCCAGCCCCAGAGGTGAGAGGTATTTCACCACAGAGCTTGAATCAATAATGAGTCTAAGAGGAGAGAGTCTGCATTCCCATGGCAATCCTATAGCCACCCAATCCTACAGATGTGAGGTTATCTGTCAAAGTGCAAATCATGATAAACAATCCAGCTCCACTCAAGCTTCTTAAATCATGGGGCCCTTGAGGTGAA
This sequence comes from Ambystoma mexicanum, assembly GCF_040938575.1. Lineage (NCBI taxonomy): Eukaryota > Metazoa > Chordata > Amphibia > Caudata > Ambystomatidae > Ambystoma > Ambystoma mexicanum. The sequence continues at coordinate 509,741,031 of NC_090932.1, read as the reverse complement.
AACCTCTATTTCTGTCAGCGATGTAAACTATCCTCCCCCAAAGGGGTGATCCCTGTATTTCTGGGCCTGCTTCTGAAACCATCTATTATTCGAGGTGAGAAGCTCGCTATTGATGTGCCAACTTCTGAAACCTCCCATCCGTAGAGACTAGAGAATCTGTTCTCCTGTACTAGCCTCCCAACCCATCCAGCCCTAGTGTTGAAATAGTATCCATCGAACAGTCTAGCCCTGGAAGAGAGGAGCCATGTATCCTAGTGCCTGCTTACTCAACCGGTGCTTCATTTGTACATAAATAAGTGCCCAGGCCCAAATATGTTCTAGCATTGCCTGTGCTACGCTCTCTGCACACGGCTACCCCCACCCACTTCTGCATACCACAGAATCAACACACATGAGGTTTCAGCTGCAGCTCTCATTTGCTCATTGAGAGTGATGTGTACCCTACCCATGGCAGATGTGCGATTTACAAATGTCAATCAAAACAACATCAAGTCAGTGGGTCTTGAAATGGGACAGCAAATGTTTAGCTGCCTCTTTAAACACATTGGCCTCATTACCCCTTTCCCCTGATTCTTTAAGTGGCAAGTAGAACATTTTGACCATCCATCCACAGAAAATGGAGCACAAGTGTTTCCTTCTTAAAGTGACAAATGCAGACAAAACCATTAGTCTGACGACCTTGCCTAACACACATATCAGCAAGATCTTATTGGAAAGGTTGGCCCTCCTCCTTGTCTGTTGCCTTTTTGCTTGGCCTTGCCCCTCTGGTGGTGCTCTTGGCTGGAGGCTATCACGTTGTCCTCTCTGCACTGGCTGCCCCACTACTGACACTAGCGACTGTACGGCACCATTCACAGGCCTGTGCCCAATGGTGTTGCTAGGTCTGGAAAAGATCCGCTGCTAAGCTAATGCCGGGGCTAGCTAGCCTTTTGTTTGTAGCCTCTGAGCTTCTATCCGGGGCTACAAACAAAAGACCCAGAGCTCTAGCTCCCTCAACCCCCCCACACTCCTAGCAACGCCTGTGCCACTGTGAGTTAAAGACTTAGTAAGTTGGAGGCCTGGCACCTGCCAGGTATTGGTGCACCCTCGGCTGGCTGCATACCAGAAGGAAAAAAAGGGGAAGTTCCTAATTTAGTAAGGTCCTGCCTGTACCCTCCCTTACAGAGGCAAAACAAAGCCAGCGTCATAGTGCTGACATTGGCACAAATACATGTGTGTGCCCACCTGCCCGCTAAAATATAGCGCTCCACTGGGCACCCGACTGCTGCAACCACTAAAAGCCCAAGCCACGCATCCTGCTGCAGTAGCAAAGACAGTTATGACAGCAGCAGAACAGCATCAATGTCATGTAAACTGACTTGAATAGTGCACTGGCATGATCAGTACACGCACCCAGCGCTGTCACCTTCCGGCTCATCGTTATTCATGAAACTGGATAGCTGGCACTGTCGTGTCGGCCTGAAAGAAACTGTTGTTTATTGTGTGACTAAGACTGACTGATCATTTAAAAAAAGAAAGCTGCCAAAACGCCACATCATAATTGAATTGCGTCTAAGACCATAGGTGCTGCTGCTCAGAAATATGTTCTGGAGCTCATCCCTGGAAAACCCCACCTACTCACAAATGAAGCTCTGCAATAACTGAACCACACAGCCATAGACGCCATAGTCGCTGAGTTCATGTGCCATAACACTGAAACATGCATTCCCATAAGTGAGAGGCCCTCTATCCGTATGGGTATCCGTAATCACAAAGCATCATATCCGGCTATCGAGACGAGAGGCATGTTTCTTGCTCAGCCCCTTCAACAATTGAACTCTCTCTAGGTTGTGATTGGGTATATGTTATGCACTGCATACCAGTCTCATTAATAATCTTATGCTGGTGGTGGTTGAGAGGCTATGTGTTGAGGCTATGTGTTAACCTTGTGTCAGTCCCCTTAGCCCTAGTGGTAAAACAAACTGTATTAACTCTAGTCATGTACTCAGGGAGGACACAGCTGAACAGCCCTCCCTTCCCTTTCATGTGTAGCTGACACCTGACAGCTATGGGTACATCAAAAGCCTCTGGCCGTGGGCAGCCTGTTTAGCATTTCAAGGCCCCATGGATTTGCATCTCCATTGTTACACCTTGCTGGTGGCGGTGAATACTGAAAAATGTTAATTTGCAAGCCTCAGAGAAGGCCTGGGGGCAGGAAGTGACAATGGAGACCAGAGACCAACACCTCTTTGTAATGCAATGTGTCAACTTGGTACTAACACTCCTCCTTGGTATGAAAGGGCAATAAATGTCCTGTCTGGAAACCACTCCTTTCAGAGCAAGGAAGTATGTGAATTGTAGGAAACAAAAGTCTGCCTGCAACCCTCTACTTCAAAGGAGGCCCATGCTGTGACCAAGCACTGCATATGGCTCAGTTTATTAGAGAGACATGTTGATGTACAGCAGAGAGGAAGATGGGTGGGACTTAGAAGTATATGTTGTCATCCTTCCCCTGTCTGTTGGCAAGCGCTCTTGATTCTGACCTAAAGCATCACTAAAGATTGTTGGTGAGGACCCAGGATTGGTTCATTAAGGTGGGCTTAGTCTGCACCAATCACTGGGGTCCGTTTTAAAAGAGGGCTCACTGATCAGATCATCTGAAGACTTCGAAAGGAGTAAGAAGGACTCATTTGTACCTGAGCCGAAAGTACAGTCTACCTTACATCTTCCGCCAGTGAAGGAAGGCCAGAAGTTCCATAAGGAAAGCAAGATCCCTCCCCAAAACATCTCCCAGGGAACAGAGGGAGATACCGGACTCAGAGGACCAGTCCAGCAGCTCCAGAACTGGGTCCCAACCAGCACACAGCATGCCCTACTAGGTTCTGACAGCAAGCTTCCTAGGTGGGACGTGCCGCAGAGTCTCTGGATAAAGGACAAGGCCGTTGCCTGCTAACACCCTCCTGAGCTTTGGGCCCTCCATCTTGAAAGGACACAAGCCCTGCAAAGAAGCTAAGAGTGCCACACAAGCATCATCCAGCATCCAACTTTGTAAGGACAATTTGTAGACAGTTGATTCCTCGAACTGCGTCCGGCTGCACCGCTGGCTGTTGTCACGCGGCAGTCGCCATAGCTGTCTGGGATGCCTCGTCAGCATTCCAGTTCTGCCAACCAGCCCAGAGACGAAAATGCTTGGTACAGAGCCGCCGCGCTGGTCAGCCTGCAGACATCCGTCCAGCCTCGCTTGCCGAACTGCCTGCCGCCTGGTACCTGCAGCTGTCTCCCGCCACTAACTCTGTCTCCCGGGCTGCAAAGTGCCCTGGAACCACCCCGACGTGGACAGGCACCAAGAACTTCTTTAGCACCAGGTACATTGTTGTACTGCCCGCCTGGTCCTTCTCTGAAGGCCCTTAGAGACAGTTACTACCCTTTGCCCCTTTGGTGTTGAAACCAAATAATTTTGAGCAGTAAGACTGATTTCTTTATGCACTACTCTCCTGTCAGGATCTACAGTGCATGCCTTTCCTTTGTGAAACTGTCTGTAATCTGTATTCCTTTACAGTGTGGGTTGTAATGGTAGTGTGCTATAACTGTCTGTTGTAGTAAAAATAAAGAAGATATTTTTTTATACAACTTTGACTGGACAGTCCCTTTTATCATTGGGTAATAATTGTATTTTCGCTGTGTTGCATCTAACCAACGATCCGCGACCTTGCTGAGATAAGCCTGCCGTTCTGTCCACGTTACCCAAATTGGACAAGGAGGTCTTATAATTTACTTGTATTTCAATATGTTCGTATCCCTTCTGGTGTACTAGAGGTGTGGGGTTGATTGATGGTTTAGAAACCGATATTCATCCCTGGACCACGGGTGCCCCGGAAGTTGATTTGTCACAGCCACCCCTCCTGAGGGAGCGAGTCCCTCCCAGGACTCGTGATAAGGTCATATGTCTGTGACCATGTGATGTAGAGAATAAAAGGGACGACCTATTTCTGGCTCGCCAGTCGATGTAAACAAACTCCTGACTGCTGTATGTCTTTCATTGCAGCGCGATTCTGGTGCTGTGTGGCAGGCAGAGGGCCTGCTGCTGCAGGGCCCTCCACCCTGACAGTGCCACTGCTGGGCAAGGCTGTCTATGATGCCCCTCCCATGTCAGCAGAGCTCGTGCTGGGAAACTCTGCATCCACTTGTCCACAGAGCCCCTGCGGGGAAACTCTGCATCGAGATGCCAGTGCCTCTGGTGGGCAACTCTGGCGCAATCCTTGGTGTTGGCATGTGTCAGTGCCCCTGCTGGGCAACTCCAACGCCATCCTTGGTGTTGGCCTGTGTGCCCCCAGGCCATTGAAGAGCCCATGTTTTCACAGACTGACAGGATGCCCCCTGTCCCTGGATTTCGGCTGAGTGCCCCCAGCCTTGGTCTGCCTGGCCTGCGCAACCCAGGCCAGGACATAACAATGGTGACGAAGGAAAGCGGACCCCCTGTGCAAGTGAGCCCGCCTGGCTGGCTGCTGATCCCGGCTCTGTGTGAGCTTCATGGACGAGGAGTGCCCTGTGCCCACAGTGTGAAGATAATGAAGCGGCCGCTTTGGTGAAGGAGAGTGTGATTGTTACCTCCGCACCAAGTGAGGTTGGCTTCCGCCGGAGAGCAGGATATTGGCGTCCACTGCCAGAAAGGAGGTGAGTGCGCAGCCCGCCGTAGCCCCTAGAAAGATCCCGGGCCACCTAGCGGTGAAGGTAGACAAGTGCGCGCTCCGGTGCTGTGCGAGATATAAGGAGAGGCCTTGCTGTGTCAAACATCGAGCTCGCTCCGAGTGGGGTGAATATGCAAACGCTTCATGTCAGAGCTCAGCCAGGAAAGGCCCGGCTTTTACTTGTCGATCCTGGGCCAGCAGCGGTGAACGTGTATGTACTCTGTGTCAGAGCATAAGAAAAAAGAGTAAGCCTGCACGCCGGCGCTCACCTCATGTTCCATGATGGTGCTGGGAACGTAAATTGAAATGGGCCCCCTCCACATCCCCGGCCCATCGGCGGTGAGTTGTGGGGAACTCAGCAGAAGCTCCACGATGGAGCAAAAGAAAAAAAAGAAAGTACATGAGCTCCAGGATGGGCCACAAAGAGGAGGAATGAAGAAGCGCTCCAGATCCTGGGCCCAAGTGGCGGTGAATTGAAAAATAAAAAAGCCAGTGGCTGGTGGGCACCCTCCCATGCCAATGAAACACTCCTGCCGAGGGGAAGAAATAAATGCGTGCGGCCTCCCACGCTCGTTTGATAACATGTGGCCCAACCACCCCAGTGGAAGCTAGTGATGTATACAAAAAGGGAAATGACAAACAAGGGTTGTGGCTCCTATGAGTGCCTGTGCGCCTTTTCCCCCAACAGCCCCCGCCTGGAAGGGGGAGTAATATGCGTGACCTGTCACCCGACGTAGCTACTGGTGCCCCCAGGTGTGGCTTTGCCGGCCCATGAACTGGGAACTACATTAATGTAAGTTGGGCGAGTTTCCTGCAGCCCCGCAAATGCTTAAAATTGACTCAGTAGCCTTCCATAAATGCTGGGAGCCTGCAGACCCTGGACATGCTTAAAGTGGCCACAGCTCAAATGTTGTGTGAAGCTGTGTTCCTGCATATGGTGGGCATGTTTGAAATGGTGTCAGAAGCTACTGATAGTGTCATTCAGTGATTTAAGTTCCACTCACCCAGTTGAATAAAGGGTCTTTTGTAATGTGGAATTTCCAACGTGTCACCAGCATCCACCAACCTTGATTGTCACCCTACATGTGTACCAATGCTCAGTATATGCATACATGCCAACATTCCGAGGCACCTGGGAGGCCGAGTTCATCTGAGAAATAGGGAGACATAAAGTTTCCCATAGGAATGAATTGGGCCTACAATTATTTTAGGCAGGAGAACGTGAAAAATAGCAACATTTTTCACTGAAAAATCATGAGTCTCCAGCCTAAATCGGGAGGGTTGGCATGTATGGTATATCTGTTCTGTTTGAATCTACTACCAAAGTAAGCTTGGAGGTACTAATTGTCCCAACCTGAGTTCCTATGCACGTGACTCCAAGTATTACTGTTTGTGACAATTAATTTAACGTCCAATGGTGTTTGCGATTTGTTTGTTTTGGAAAAGGAGGAGGGTGGCGTGCCACCCCTTCTGAGGGTAAGAGTCCCTCCCAGGGCTCGTGCTAAGGTCACATGTCTGTGACCATGTATTGTAGAGAATAAAAGGGACAAGCCATTTCGATGTAAACTGACCCCCGACTGACTGTCGTTTGTCTTTTGTTGCAGCATGATGCTGGCGCTGCGTGGCAGTCAGAGGGCCTGCTGCTGCAGGACCCTCCACCCTGACAGTGCCCCTGGTGGGCAACACTGTCTATAATGCCCCTCTCCCCCATGACAGCGAAGTCCCTGCTGGGCAACTCTGCATCCACATGTCCGCAGAGCCCCTGCCTGGCAACTCTGCATCAAGTGTTGCATGTCACCCCTCCTGGGGAACATGGTAGCTCCCAAGGATCTGTGTATGGTCACATGGTTGCAACCATGTGACCACGTTAATAAAAAGGGCGAGCCGCTTCCAGCTCGTCAGTCGATCCCAAGCTGACTCCGGTGCCGTTATTGCTGGTGCCACACCGCATACAGGAGGCCCAATGGCGGGCCCTGCAGGAGGATGGTGCCCCCGTTGGGCAACACCATCCCTCCTGAAGTTACCGACCGTGTGATCATGGTTGGCTGAGCAACCACGGCCTGGGTGCCCCCAGAGCAGGGGCTGCGGTGAGCTGGGTGCCCCCAGCGCATTTGTCTGTAGCCGGTGATCCGGAGCTCACAGGGTGATCCCTGCAATTCATCTGCTGTGTGAACGCAGCCCCAATGGTGAGCAATACTACCAGCACTGGCCACGGCACTGAAGAGGTGCAGGGGCCGCCGAACAGCAGAGGCGGCCCCAATAAGAGGCGGGCTCATCATCACCCGGGCCTGTGATAGAAAATAAAAATCCAAGGCAACGTCGGCCCCGAAAGGGGAAAAGGAAGGAGCGTAGCCTACACGTTCCTGGACCTGTGGCAGCCCGCTCAGCGTCACAAACAACAAAAGGACATTGAGGCCCTCAGCAGCCTGAAAAGAGGGAACGACCCACCCCAAGACCCGGGCCAGCTGCAGTGAAAAGGAAATAGGAACAGTGAGGCCTGTGGTGGCCCCGAAAAATAAAGGGCGTGGTCTAATAAGACCTAGGCCTGCCCCTGTGAAAACAACGAGAAACAAACAAAAAGGGGTTTGTGTGCAGACAAAGAGTAAGGCTCTGCAGGTCACTGAGTGGGGTGGGAGCAGATTATAACACCTCTTTAGCGTTGTGTCTGTCCACCAAGAGGTCTGTAAATCCAGGGTGCATCGGGCAGTGAGTTGGGCACCGCTTACCATCAAGCAAGGACAATGTGAACAGGCGACCAGTGACGGCCTCAGGCTAGCTGGGGCTGATGGTCCCGGGGCTCCAGGTCGGAGATGTTGACAGCCATGGTGCCCTGTGGCCCCCACAGCAACAAAGGAGAGGGCCATGTGACTAGCGCTGTCCATAAGCCTAGAATGCCCATCAGGTCGGGGACGCAAGAGGTTGACCCACGGGCCCATCAGGTCACTCCTTGCAGGGCTTCTCGATTTCACCAGAAGGAATCAGGCAGGGCAGCGGCTCCATAAGGAGTGCTTCTGCACCCTCCCATGACACAGAAACACCTGACTGGGGGAATGGAAGAGGCTAACTGGCCCAGATATCCGGTCACCAGTATCTCCCTGCCAGCAGCCCCTAAGTAGGAGGGGGAGTGAAAGGAGTGGTCTATCACTCTGCCGCTAGTGGCCTGCAACAGTGAGCCTACCCCATCTATGAACATGGCCAGTGTGGCCCCTCGTGCTTCCAGATGCATTGGGGGCATGCCCGAAAAGTGTACTCATCTGTAATCCTGCTACCACCAGCTAAGGACTAGGTCGATGTGGCCCCTGGTGCCCCCAGGTGCGGCTTTACCCGCCTGTGAACTCCGAACTGTCCTGGAGACACGGAGGTCGGATTGGTACCCTGGGGACCCTGCGATCGTACACACCAAGTTTGGGAGCCTGCAGACCTAAACTGGCCCAGCCAAAGTACTGAGTGTAGCTGTGTTCCTACGCTTGTGGGTTTTTGTAGTAAGGGGTGCCAGGTGTGAACAGTGGTGGTGTGTCAGTGGGGCAAGGTCCTCTCACCCAGGTTAATAAAGGGTGTGCTTGGATGTGGAATTTTAATGCGTCACCAGTAGATCACCGACCCAGACCGTCACCCCGTGGACAACCTGGGTCCCCAAGAGTGTGAAGACTAGTGGGATTTATAATCCTGTTAGTATTGTGTGCATTATGCTGTGATTTTGCATTTTGTTTTGTTATTATGAAAAAGGTGGAGTGTTGCATGTCACCCCTCCTGGGGAACATGGTAGCTCCCAAGGATCTGTGTATGGTCACATGGTGGCAACCATGTGACCACGTTAATAAAAAGGACGAGCCGCTTCCAGCTTGTCAGTCGATCCCAAGCTGACTCTGGTGCCGTTATTGCAGGCACCATGCTGGTGCCACGCCGAGTGCAGGAGGCCCAATGGCGGGACCCTGCACAAGGATGGTGCCCCTTTAGGGCAACACCGTCCCTCCTGAAGTTACCGGCCGTGTGATCATGGTTGGCTATGCAACCCCGGCCTGGGTGCCCCCAGAGCCAGGGCTGCGGTGAGCTGGGTGCCCCCAGGCCACTTGTCTGTCTCTGGTGTTCTGAGCTCACAGGGTGATCCCTGTGACTCATCCGCTGTGTGAGCACAGGCCTAACGGTGTCTGTCGGGTGACCCCGACATCTGTGTGGCCCGCCCCAGTGACCCGGGAGCGGACCCCATCACATCAAGGTGCCAGTGTTCATACTGGGCAAGACAGCTCCATCCTTGGTGTTGCCCTGGTTGTCCCCAGGCCACTGAAGAGCCTGTATGTTCATGGTCTGACAGGGATTTCCTCCCCTGTCCCTGGATGTCGGCTGGGTGCCCAAGCCTTGGTCTTCCAGGCCTGCGCAGGCCAGGATATAACAACCCCCTCCCGGATGTGCCTGTGCGCGCTCATGCACTATAGATATAAAGAGATAAGCTCTGACTTTACGATTTGTGGCACATCCATAGCAACCATGACGCTTCGCCCCTCCGGTGCCTCCGTGTTCACTTCCCCCACAATCCTCGGGGACAGGCTTCATCTGCCAGCCCCGAACCCGCCAATCAATAACCTGCGAGTAAGTGACAGGCCATTAGCGATAGGATCTGCGCTCCCGGGCTCCCTGGATAGCATCAGCAGCCTTCCAGAGCCATCTAATGAAGGCATTGTCTGCCAGCCCGGGCGCAGGCCAGCTGAGGTGCAGGCAACCACGGCCTCAGCAGGGGAGGGCGGGGGTCCAATTACCGCAGCAGATTGTATTAGTGGGTGAGGGTCATGCAGCCTGACCCCAGAACACCTGCCGGTGTGTATCTCTATCTGCCCGTTTCCCTTCCCTCGGGGCGAGCAGACGAGTGCGAGGCTTCATCACAAGGCCGTTCCTTTGTCCTTCGCTTGTGCGGCCTTGCTTGTTCCCCCAACGTTACCTTCTACCAGGTCCCGCGCTATGTTCCGTGCACCATCTGCCCGGCATCTTTCTCTCTGAGTGCCGCCCCTCCCTCATTCTCTTCTTCCTTCTCTCCCTTCCCCGGCCCTCATTTCCGCCCTCCCCCTTCCGGTCTTCCTCTCCCCTATCCCTCCCAGTCCGCTCGCCTTTCTACTTTCCTACTTCAATCCCTCTGTCCTATAATCCCTTCGTCCATCATCTTTTCTCACTCTATACTCCCCAGGGCTTCTCTCGCCACCATGGAAACCATTCCTCCCCCGCCCCTCTCGTTTTGCTCCCTCTACCCTGCTTTCCTTTGCCCTCTCCGTGACTCTATAGTTCTCCACGCAACCTTCCCGTCCTTCCTGCCGCCTGCCATTTTGACAGCCTCGCTCTCAAACTATTTCTTACGCCCTCTCATTCTTGGCACTTTTGAGCCTCACCTCTCCCTCTCTATCTGCTTCTATGTCTTCCTCTATATACATATATTTCGCACTCGTTTTTCCCTGCCCAATCTTCCCTGAGAATGTGCCCTTCATTAGAGGTCACCAAGAAATGTTGGTTTATATTGTGGCAAATCACCACTCTCGTGCCTGTCCGTGGAGTGGGAGGCAGTGCCCTGGCCAGGGGTATCCGGACCGTCTGCTCGTGGAAAGGATATGAGGGCATGGAAGACAGGAGGATGGGAACGTGGTAAATAGATGCTAAGATCTCAGGTAGGGAGTGTTGCAGCAGGGGGAGAATGTTTTGTGGTAGCATGGGTGCATGTCAGTCCTGTTGGGTGGACCTTGGATATGCAAAAGAGAGGAGTCGGATATGTCCAAAACTTCTGGCATAATTTGTATTTTATTTATTTATATAGCGTGCCGGGCCCAAAGGCATCTGGGCACATATCATAGGAGGCAAAGTTGCGATTACATACATGGGAATAGGAGCCTCTACCAGCTTACAATGGACGTGTAGGTAAAACTCCGGAGGGACGCAATATATACAGTATAGAATAGTATACAGTAAGCATAAGCAGAAAAGTTATGCAGACAGATCCTCAAGACAATAGTGCATAATTGGGTTGTGTTTCGAGGGCAGATTTGGAGAATTGTAAATTTGTACACAATGTAATGTTGGATGCATAAGGGGCTTGGGAACGTGCTTTGGCAATCCTGGGGTTGTAGTGGCTTGTTTGCCTGGGCCTCTCTATATGTGAAATGGTGGTGTGAGTATGCCTTTGGCTCGGGGGCGGTCAGGCTTTGAAGCCTTCTACAACGCCAGGGTGTCATTGTGAGTCTGGATGTGCAGAAACCATGCAGTGGGGAACAGAAAAGCACTAACCCTCGAGGTATCCATGGCTTGCTGGAGAGTTTACCAAGAGGAGTGTCAATCCAATAATTCCGGGACTCCAGGGCAAGACCACCTAGTAACCCCATAGGGCCCAAAACTATGCAGCCGGGATTATCGTGGCACTGCATTATCCAGCTCTGAGCGTATTGTACGGTCCACCAATCACTGGAATATCTAATTTCAAAACCCCATAGCTAGTCCTTAAGGCATCACTTGGCAGTGCTCCTGGATATCGCACTTAGGGTTTATGGCCCCAAAAGGTTGCCCTGGGAGTGCCAACACCTAGGATTGGCATACATGAACTGCTTCGACATCAGGGGCAGAACTCTACACACACAGGACTCTTCCTTCTAAAACTCCAACCCCTTGTACCTCAGACCCACACAAGATTGCTTAAGATCCCACACGGATCTGAAAATCAACTGGCTCGCCATCCTATGGTCAATATCACCCTGCAAAGATGGGGAGCAACTGATGCCTTGTGCATAGCAAAGATGTGGCACTCCTTACTGGCACCTTCCCCTGCCTGAGAAATTTGAAAGAGCAGAGAAGCACGATGAGCGCTATATAAAAACACAAATAAAAAAAATGAAAAAAGTGCCAAATTATGATTGAGATTTTGGCCTGTAACCAGAGAAAGGGCTCAGTTATCAGGTATCATTTTAATGCATACCACAAATAAGCCTAGTGCCTTATGTCTAGCACCAGTGGTGTGTCCAGACTTTTTTGACTGGGGTGGCCCAAGTGGGGCACTGACTTGTGCAGGGGTGGCATGAACTACGAGTGCACACACACATAATTATCATATTTATTTTATGGGATGCACCTATACAGCAAAACTGTGGTTCAAGGCAGATCAAGACAAAGGGGACGGGGAGGTAATGGGAGAAAAACCAAAAACAATAACATTCCTACTCGGTCTTGAGACATTCGGATTATGCAAGTACAGTAACAGAAATGAGGGGAGAGTGGAGGAGGGGGAAGAAGAAGGTTGGGGGTGAACAGGGAAGAAGACAAACAATAACGTTCCTACTAGGTCATGAGGCAATTCGGAGTGTGTAAGTGCAGGAACAAAAATGGAGGTGGGGAGGAAGGAGGAGGAGAAGTACAGGAACAGAGAGGAAGCATAATGCTCAGGAGGGAGGGAGGAGAAGGGCACAGATGCATGAGAACAGGTACAATTGCACTTGAGAGGAGAGGGTGCACACAAGAGTGCACGAAGAGTAAGTTGGAAGGAGCCAGAGGCAAAGGAGTGATTGAAGAACAGCCCAGGCTGGAGCAAGGGAGGCTATGATGTCCTTGATAGTTAAGGAGGAGGAGGGGGGCACCTCTTTAGATGAGACATTCATAGTGCAGACTTGTCAAGAGATCTCATCAGGTGCTATGGGAGAGAGAGGATTTTAGGCGGGAAGGGAGAGGGAGGCCAAATGAGTCCTGAGAGCGGGTGAGGGAGAAGCACAACGCCAGCTTCAACACAACAGCAATGTAACCATAGGGCAAGGCCCGGAAGAGAGAAAAAACCTTGGTTTCAACATACATCAGAAAAAGCAAACGCCTAGATGCGAGTTTCTTCGAAAGAGAGGAAAAGGCCTAGGTTTCAACATACGCCAGAAAAATCAGAATGCCTAGATGCAAGTTTCCTGAAAAGAGGAAATCGGCCTAGGTTTCAACATATATCAGAAAAAGTAAAAGCCTAGATATCCTGCAAAGGGCTTAAGAGCCAGATATGGACAGCATAATTTTGGGCAACGTGCAACAGACTAAAGCAAATTAATAAAATGGGTAAAAGGAGAGGAGGGACAGTTACATAGGGAACCGTAATGGCTGTTCCCTTTGCCCTAACCTTTCTTACCTTGCCAGTCGCTGCTGGTTGACGGCTGCACTGCATGGTCTCCCGGCGAACACAAGCAAACACAGTCTGGAGCTGCTACTGCAGGAGCTGCCCTTTGCCTTGCACCCTTCTTTGCAGGAGGCTGCGTGGGCAGTGGGGCTTCCCTAGGGGGTGGACATAAAATCGGGTTCAAGGCCAATCAAAGAAGCGGGAGGCAAAGCGGGAGGTGGGGGGGAAGGAGACCAGGAAGCGGGTCGAGGCGGGAGAAGCGAGAATGGAGACAGCGCAGATAGCTTGAAAATGACGCAAAAGCCATAGAAAAGGCAAAACGGGGGTTGCAGTCCTCAGCAAAACATACTTCTCATCAGCACAAGATGGGATGCCTAAAACAGAAGATGCATGAAGAGTCTATCCCGCTTTATGCACAACAAAGGGCTCAAGGCCAATCAGAGGAGTGGGAGGCAGGAGGGAAGGAGACCAGAAAGCAGGTGTGGGTGGGAGAAGGGAGAATGGAGACAACACAGAGAGTGGGTAAATGAAGCACAAGCTATAGCAAAGGCAAAACAGAGGTCGCAGGCCTCAGCAAAACAAACCTCTCCTCGGCAAAAGATGGAATGCCTAAAACAGCGGATGCACGAAGAATATATCATGCTGTATACACAACAAAATACTCAAAGCTAATCAGAGGAGCGGGAGTGCGGGAGGAAAGGATACCAGGATACCAGGAAGTGGGTGGGAGAAGGGAGAATGGAGACAGTGCAGAGAGAGCGAAAATTAAGCAAACCATACGAAAGTAAAAACAGCAGTTGCAGGCCTCAGCAAAACATACCTATCCTCGGCACAAGATGGAATGCTTAAAACAGTGGATGCACAAAGAGTGCATCTCGCTGTATGCAAAACAAAGGGCTCAAGGCGAATCAGAGGAGTGGGAGGTGGGAGGGAGATCCTAGTACAGGTAATGGGGTGGCACCTGGGGTGGCCAATCAGATTTCAGGGGTAGCATGTGCCACCCACAGTCCACTCCCTGGACACACCTCTGCTTAGCACCACACCAAACCAGTTGAGCCGTGCTGTCCTCAGCTGTCTTTCTTATTCCCCTCAAGGCCATCTACCTGGTTTGACACTTTGTGATAATATGTGTTTGGCAGAGTTGATAAATGTCATTAAGCTGTGCCGTCTTTGGGAGAAATCACGAACCGGTCACTGGATTGGCTGACCTCTTTCCTCACTAACCGCCCTTCCCAGTTGCAACTTGGCCCTTTCTCTTCCACCACCTTACTCTCAACATGCAGTGTCCCCTAGGGCTCTATCCTATCGCTGTGGCTCTTCAATATCTATCTCGCCCCTCTTGCTCACTTGATCTCCTCCTTCTCTCCTCATTTCCAGTGTTACGGCGATGATATACAGCTCTCCTTTAAACTTCTCTCTATTACCTCCTCTTCCTCCTTTCTCATCCCCAATTGTCTGACTGCCATCCAAGAATGCTGTGCGGCTAATGATCTATGTCTTAATGCCAGTAAAATGGAGATCCTTCTCATTGGGACACCAGCGCCCTGTTTTCCTTCTACCCTCTGGACGCCCTCCTTGGGCCCCCTACCCTCACCATCCTGTGAGGCCAAAAACCTTGGGGTCATCTGTCACTCTGATCTCTCCTTCATCCCTCACATTTTGGACCGTGCCAAGAAGGCCCACTTTCAGCTTCACCTCCTTAGAGGCATTGTCCCATTCCTCACATTTTCCCAGAAGCTCAACGACTCCAGAGATCTGGTCCTGTCTATGCTGGACTACTGCAACAGCCTCTTCCTGAATCTCCCACTTTCCTCCCTACGCTCCCTTCAGCTAATCTAGAATAGGGCTGCAAGACTTTGCCTTTCCCAGAGACAGTATCTCTCCTGCCCTAAAATCTCTCCACTGGCTCCTGGTGGCCACGGGGATCAAATGTAAGCCCCTCTTCATCATCCACAAGGCCTTCTGGGACCTGAAACTATGCTATCTCCATCTTTCCCTCCCTAAACTCTTCCCTGCTAGAGCCCTACGCTCTACCAATTCCAGCTCCCTGCTTTTGAAATGCTGCTCCAAGCAGAGTGGGGTGGCAGGTCTCACTTCGGCTGGTGCCTCTCTTTGGAACATCCTCCCTGCCCCTCTCAGACTTGAGTTGGACCTCCTTAAGTTCCAGAAACATCCCAAAACTCTGCTTTTCTCTACTTCTTTCCCTCTTTCCCTTCTCTGCTAATCACCCAGTTGGTAGCTGTGGCTGAGCAGTCAGACCTATCTCAAGAGGGAGATGAGCAGTATTCACGGTGGACACAATAGGACTACAATACTATGGAACAAGGAAACACTGACCAAAGCTTTCTATCAAAAAGAATATATATATTTATTTTACACACTCTTAATTCTACACACAAATCACTATCATTAAAGCAAGTTAAAACAGTCCAGAAAAGTATACACAACTCCCTATTTAAATTGTAGTCAAGTTTGAGCAAGAGTGAAAACTGAGCAAAAAGGCACAGTGTAAACCAAGCAGAAATGGCACTCAAACAATTTCTCAAAAGGGAGGGAAAGGTCAAGTTATACAGGGTTAGACTCCTAAACACACCAGCAACACTTCCCAAATCGATTGTGAACAAGTTAGGCAAGGCAGTACTTTCGCATAAGCAATACTTAGGTGAAAACCGAGCAAAATGGCACTTCACAATGTTAAAAAAGGGAAGAAAAGGTGGTTATAAGAGTTTTAGGTGCACCAACACATTTCTTGATGAAAAGCAATCTAGAGAAGGCAGTTGTAACAGAGTTAGCCAAAGTCAATAGGCCTGTGCCAGAGTCAGTGGTTCAAGGCAATGTGCCCAAGATCAAACTGTTCTAGTAGCTGCAGTTAAGTCTTTGTTTAACGGTTGAAAAGGAGGGTGCAGAAGGTGAAAGACAATGTTAGACGATAGGGGGCGGCCAACCCATGAGGTAAGTAAAGGATTTCAACCACCTTTAGCAGTACCCCATGAAACGGGAGGCCTGGCAGAACAATGTACCTTGAAAGTGGAGACGGCTCCTGCGTTGGCGGTAGTTCCTGGCAGTTCCTGCAGTTCGGGAGATCCAGCAGAGGAAGAGAGGCTCTCGTCGTGGAGGAAGGCTCGGGTCACTGCACTGCCTAGGAATGAAGCCAGCCGCGGTGTTGCCGATTAGAAGGTAAGCTCCTTTAAATCGCAGTCTTGGTGGACAGGGGCCTGGCTATCCGGTCTCTGAATGCGGGGCACTGGTGATTCGACCAAGGCGGGTCCTGGAAGGCGATTGGTGAACTGGTTGGCCCCACCAGCTCAAGGGAAGAAGACTTTTGCAGGTGAAGATCTTCTCGAGTCGTTGAAGAAAAGTGGTGAGGCTCTGCAGCAGGGCTTCACCGGTGGTTCAGTCATTGCAGATGTCTTCAGCTTCTCTCCTCTTCAGATTTCTTAGGTCCAGTGGCGACTTCTGTCTTCCAGTCCTCAGAGCCCTGCTTTTATGCAGAAAACCCCACATTCATACAGCCTAGCTGTCACTCACGCAGTGGGGTGGCTATCCTGGCAGGATAACCCTGCAGCCTATCAGGGCAGAGTGTGACTTGGGTTGCCTAGGTAACCCTGTCCAGGGTGCCTATTCCCCCTCCCACACATCCTGTCTACCCCAGACTTAGTGGTGCCAAAAGGAGGGCTTCTGTGCAGAAGCCCGCCAAAAGGACGAACAAAGGATCCCCGACCTGGGTTAGGATTATAGAGATAGACACGAAAAAGAAACTGTATCAAAGATCTGGCAAAAAAAAACGCCGTAATAAAGTTAATAAAAAAATAAACCGGCAGTTTGTTAGGGACTGTCAGAAAAAGTGGTAGCCTCGAACAATGGGAAACTCCCATAGGAAAATATTTGCGCTCGAATAATAATGGTTCTAACCACTGCCACCAGCCAGAAACTTTTGAGAGAGGGACTGGACGGTACCCTCTCGAAAATGAACACCAGGGAAAAGCTATTAACCCTTTCCAGTACTTCCATAGTAAGATGGGTTGTACTGGTTTTGTTTATAACTATTGACTAGTAAAGTCAATGGGGACTTTACATGCCCTGAGAGACAGTAATCAGTCCCAGAGTGTGGAGTCTATGTTTGGGGGTCACTATGACACCCCTGTGTTACTGCACTGAGGGTGCTGTCTAACACACATGTAAAAAGATGATACCTATGAGGGTGAGAAAAACCCCATAGACCATAAGCACAAAAAATAGCCTAGAACACATAGCAAAATACAACTAAGAGTGGGAAAAAATGAGTCTCACTTTTAGTAGGAGAAAACACAAATAAACCCCTGAAATCCAGCAAAGCTGCTGGGGAACTCTGTAGGTGAGGGAAATTAGCCTAATCAGGGAATTCTTCCTAACACTCGCCCCCCACCCCCAGACTTAGGGACAGGAGGATCTAATCCACTCCTGGATGAGTCTCTTACCTCTAGTCGGTTAAAAACATTCTAGAGAGACCATCAGCATTTTGGTGGTGACTTCCTGATCTATGCTCAAAGGTTTTCCTTTGTAAGGTATATGACCTACAAACCCTTTCTGGTACATATTTCTTACTTAAGGTATAAGGGAGCGGATCTAACAGTCCCCTTGGAGTCGCAATAACTTCTGAACCCAAAATAGGTTTTCTCAAGGGGTCCTATATAAGGATTCCCTTAGATCTAGAATGGCCTCCATGGTTCCTCACCACCTCTCTTTCAAGAGTAGGTTGGGTCTCAGGCATCCTGGTTGGAGGGTCAGAGGTCAAGCCAAGTACAGGCTTCCTCTTCTTCTGAGATCTGGTTTTACCTGGTGGAAGAGTTTCTTTCCCAACACTAGGTATTCTCTTGGAGTCTTCAGTAGAAGGTCCAACAGTCTGAAGGTTTTTGGCCTAAGACTGTTCTTGTCTGGTTTTCCACCAGCACTGAGAATTACCGGTTCTCTTAGGCCTAGAGAAGGGTCCAATCTGTCTATCCAACTCTTCCTCAGAAGCAGGGGGAGTCAAATACTTTATAATTGGATGGTCAATGGTGGAGCCTGGTTGGGGCTCCCATTTCCCTAATATTCTAGCCTCAGATTTGCCTTTGTTAGAGGTCAATTTACTAACATCAGGGCTTCCAGTGGGGGTCTCAGTAGAGGTTCCCACAGGAGGCTCACAGTGGTTTCTTAAGGTTGCCTCTCTAGCCAATTTGGTTTGGTTCTACTTCTCCATACTGGGAGGCCTGGGGGTACTGGATACTACTCCTGGAGTTTTTAGATAATTACACAACAGGACTCTCCCAGGCACCTCAGTCTGAACACTGACAGGAATCCTCACTGTCATGTTATTACACTATTACACTGAATGAGGGCTGGTAGAATAGGATCCAACTGGACAGGACCCCCAGAAAATTAATGGGAACTTTGGGTGCTTTAGCAACATCCTCAGGTTGAAAAAAACCTTCATCCACTACTGTTCTGCTGGCCCCAGTGTCTCTCCTGGCAGGATTATCCTGGCCATTGACAAGAACAATGTCCATATAATATACTTTAGAGTTTTCTGGAAGGGAGTCATACACACCGCTATTTTGTTTGCTAACCAGACCCATGGATGCTAAGAATACAGTTGCTTGAAGACCCACGGGTGCTTCAGCAAACAACTCATAGTGCACACCTAGCCATTTGTACTTCCTCCTGTGGGGAGAAGGCCAAAGAGACTGTGCCGATCCCTCCAGGTCTACCCTTGCATCTGGGATCACCCTTTACATGGTCAGTAGACCCACAAACATAGCATTTTCCAAATGCTCTCAGGAATGGGGGTTTCCGCTGACCTACCTCTGGTTGGGCCCTAGAGGGTTCACTAGCCCTATTTGGTTTCCCAGGTGGCTTTCCATGGCTACTTTGTTGTTTGTGGCCCTTTTTGGGATGGGAGGTATTAGAATTCTCTTGGTTCTCTTTTGGTGGCTGCTTCCCCTCATCCTTCTTCTGAGTTGCCCCAGATGCCCTGTTAGTAGCCCTGTTGGCAACCCACAAGTCAGCAGCCTTGCCTAACTTCCTAGGATCCATTTCCTTAGAATCAGCCAAGTGCTGCCTGAGCTCAGGAGAGCAGGCATCATAAATAGACTCCAGCATAACAATATTTCTCCATTCCCTCATAATTGGTAACTCTGTAACCCTTAATCCAACCATCTAAGTTTTTCAAACAGTCACTCACCCAGGTAACCCAAGGGGTACAATCATGCTTTCTGGGGGTCCTAAACCTTTTAAGGTACTGGGAAGGGGTCTTCCAAATCTAGCTATCAAAGCTAGTTTCACACATTCATAGCCCATCCTATCCCCCTCCCCCAACTCCATTCCCACATCATACAGCCTACCTGTCAGTCACGCAGTTGCCTATTCCCCCTCCCACACATCCTGTCTACCCCAGACTTAGTGGCACCGAAAGGAAGGCTTCTGTGCAGAAGCCCGCCAAAAGGACGAAAAAGGATCCCCGACCTGGGTTAGGATTACAGAGAAAGACACAAGCAAGAAATTGTAGCAAAGATCTGGCAAAAAAAAACACCGGATTAAAGTTAATAAAAAATAAACCGGCAGTTTGTTAGAGGCTGTCAGAAAAAGTGGTAGCCTCGAACAATGGGAAAATCCCATAGGAAAATATTTGCGCTCGAATAATAATGGTAGTAACCACGGCCACCAGCCAGAAACTTTGGAGAGAGGGACTGGACGGTACCCTCTCGAAAATGAACAACAGGGAAAACTATTAACCCTTTCCAGTACTTCCATAGTAAGATGGGTTGCACTGGTTTTGTTCATAACTGTTGACTAGTAAAGTCAATGGGGACTTTACATGCCCTGAGAGACAGTAGTCAGTCCCAGGGTATGGAGTCTATGTTTGGGGGTCACTATGACACCCCTGTGTTACTGCACTGAGGGTGTTGTGCAACACACATGTAAAAAGATGATACATATGAGGGTGAGAAAATCCCCATAGACCATAAGCACAAAAAATAGCCTACAACACATAGCAAAATACAACTAAGAGTGGGAAAAAAAGAGTCTCTCTTTTAGTTGTAGTAAAAAAGAATAAACCCCTGAAATCCAGTAAAGCTGCTGGGGGACCCTATAGGTAAGGGAAATTAGCCTAATCAGAGAATTCTCCCTAACACCCCACTGCCACTGAGACTGCCTGTCTGGTCCTTCATGAATCTCACAGGTTTCCAGACCCTCTACCTAGTCAACACCAGCAACCCCCTCAGCACTGCCCTTATGGCCCCCGTGCCTGGCAGCTGAGTATCCCACCCATGGGCTTCCTCCGCCCTAGCACTTAGCCGTTGGACCCTTCCCTTGGCCCCCCATGCACTTCCCTCCCAGGCACCCACTAGCACTTCTCCATACGTTGCTCCTGCCCTACCTTCCCTATCTCCCGCACTGCTCTTCACTGCACTTGCATGTCCGAATATTACAAGGCCTAGTAAGACCACGATTGTAAATTCACTGTTTTACCATTGTTATTTACTCCCCCTGTTCCCTCCCCGATTGTCTTGTGGTCCCTGGAAACACCATTCTGTTGTATAGGCGCCTAACACATGCTCAATACATAAATAAAGAATTGTTAGCATGCAGCAAAGATGAATGCAAACTAGGTAGCCAAGAAGCGTAAAAGGGTGCCACTTGGATGGTGAAAATTTACCTTTCTCAACTTGCCCGAGCTCAGGTTGAAAGCAGAGATGCAACAGAGGTTTACTGAGCATATGTTTTTGAAGAAGTGACTGGGGGGCACTCTCCACTCTTCACAGACATCGAAAGAAGCAGAGGAGTAGGAATTGATGAACTATTTGTTTCCTCCTCCTTTTTTTAATGCAGTATTTTTAAGCAGCACTTCAATTTTATTTTTTTAAATCACATTTATAAAAGATCTTTCGTTGGGGGGCGTGGCCTGGAGGACCAGCAATGTGGCAGCTCCATTGATGGCCTCCGCATGGGTCCGCGGCCATTGATATAATTTCTTCGGTTCCTGCCATGCTACTCGCCTGCACGACCTGAAAAGAGATGCTGGAGCCTCCCCTGCACCGCTGACTGCGCATCCAGGGTGCTTAACGGCCCCAGACTTCCAGAAACACGGCGAGGACAGCTCTCCGGAGCCGGCGTTACAATCCTCAAGATGTGTACCACTACTGTGTGCCCTCCCCCCACGGCTCGTTGGCCTCATTTAGCCCGCTGGGGCCCGGCTTCGGGGATCGGACCCCGTCCGGCTCAAACCAACTGTGCACCAACGTGGGCGCTGCCTTCATCATCGGCTGGCCCAGGACTTTTCACCCGGTGGTGGCGCGGTGGACCTCTGCGCGGACGAGCCTGCCTGCAGGACCTGAGCCGCCCGGCTCCATCTCTCGCTCCCCGCCCGCTACCGTCTCCAACGGTGCTACCCGGCATTTGCGCGGAGGCCGCCCGCGCCCAACATTTGCGCAGGGCCGCCCGCGCCTCCATCTGGCTGGCCCGTCCTGGCCGGACCCGACCCAACTGCACTACTCAGCCCCCGAGGGGCAGCGGCCTTCGCCGCCGGCTATTCCGAGTCTTCTGGCCCAGCTGCGACGTGGCAGACCTCCGCGCAGCAGAGCTCGCCTGCTGGATCTGAGCCTCTCCGGCTCCATCTCCCTCTCTCTGCCGGCTGCCTCCCCTGACAACACCGTCCGCTCAATATTCGTGTGGGGCCGCCCGCTCCTCTGGCGGCCCAGCCCTTCCAGTGGCGGACTTGATCCCAACTCATCCTGTGATCGCGGAGTCCGCCCGTGGACTCCTCCTCTGGCTGGGGCCTTAGACCTGAGGGACCCCGACGGGGCTGCTCCCGCCTCCCTCCACCGGAGCCTACCGCCTTGCTCGGGCCCTGGCCCCGGTGGGTCCACCTTGCAGGAGCACTGAATTATCCCCCATTGGAGTCGGGGCCACACCTCAACTGCTATTGGGCTCCCCCCTTGTGGGGGGGCTCCCACATGGCATCGGCTGCCTCTGGCCCCATGCCACCAGTGCCGGGGATATCCGGATGAGAGCTGGCTACCCCATCCCTCTAGCGGCCGCTCTCCTGACCGCTGCTCTCCTTGTGCTGACCGGCATCACCCTTGAATCGATAAGGAGACACATTTCATCCCTGGACACCCGCTGCTCATCGCCCACTGTGACAAGGAACCCACCCTGCTCCTGGGCAGGGTCTCTGTCGTCCGGGGAAAGGGAGTGTTGGAAAGGGAGTGTTGATAGGCATCCGGGCCTGCGGCTGCCCGGGAGATCCAGGTCCCACAAGATAAAGGGCAAACCCAGCATATAGCCGCCCTTCCCTGCAATAATCGGCCTCCTTCTTCTCCTGGCGCTGGGCCCCCCTGCTCTCTGCGGCGGCCCCCCAATCTTCAAGCCTTCACCTGGGGGTCCCACTGCCAAGTGCATTCTGATTTTCTGTGGCCCAGAGGAGCCGCTCCCCCCCCCCTGCTGACTAAGCTACGCCGCTGACTTTGTGGGGCGCCCCTGCCCACCCCCCATTTCTTCAGCCGAAGGGAGCTTGCCTACGACCCCTGCAGCCTGACCTAAACTGCGGAGGGTGACCCGTAGACCTGCAACCACTCTGCCTCACGGATCTGCGCCACCAAGGTATTCTATCGCTCTTGAGGGGGTTAAACCACTTGCTGTCCGCGCAGCCTCATGGGGCGCCCCGGCCCATTCCACCCCCCTGGCTCTCGCCATCCCCGGAACCTGCAGTTGGTGCCCTTAATCCCTGTGCGCAGTTGCCGGGCCGAGCCCCCTGAAGCGGTCTTTCACCTTAGAGCCATGTCTAAAGCTTTAAAAACCACTAAATCTGCTGACATCTCCACCATGTTGCTGGCGCCGGAGAGGGGGAAGAAGACCGACCCCCCCAAAATCACCCCCCAGAAATCCACTGAAGATAAAGAGTTGCTTGCAACCAAAGAGGACCTCCAGGCTTTCATGACCGACATCAAGTCGATTCAGGTCCTGCATGGCCGAATTTACGACCAAACTGGAGCAAACGGAACAACGAGTCAACAACATCCAACATAGGATGGGGGAGTCCGAGGATATGGCTACGGACCACACTAATGCATTAACAGAGGTCCAGCGCTCCATCCAGGCACTAATGACAGAACCGAAATTCTCGAGTTCAAGCAGGAGTATTTGGAGAACCGCTCCCGGCGCAACAACCTCTGTATTCGCGGGGTGCCCTCCGCGATCTCTGATAAGGAGCTCCCCGGATACATAAGCCTCTTCTTTCAATCCCTGCTGCCAGACCTGGATGAGACGCAGCTCCTGCTTGACCGCACTCACCGGTTGAGCCCCCGCCGGGGGTCAGATACAGATCCCCCTCTGGACGTTATCACAAGAGTTAACTTTTATACCACCAAGGAAGCCATTTCAGCGATAGGCCGCTCGAAAGATGAGCTCTCTTTCCAGGGATCCCCATTACAGATCTTCCAGGATCTCTCACCCCTAACCCTTCAGAAGCGCAGGTTGCTGCGCCCACTCTCGCTCTTCCTGCGAGACCAACAGATCTGCTACCGCTGGTTGTTCCCCACGGCACTACAGTTCTCGTACAAGGGCACCTCCCGCACCATCAGTCACCTTGACGACGCAGCATCAATCCTCCGCCCCGACTCACCCGGGACTACAGACCCACACTCCTCAGGCCCGACAAGCCTTGGACAAGATGCCGCCTCGCCTAAGCCGATGTGGGCCCCGTGGTCAAGGGTGCAGAGAAACCGTAAACCTAGATAACAGGGGCTGGTAGATCCGAGATACACATAGCGCAGGAACCACCAGAATACCCTCAAGCTCGCCGCGGACCCAATGCGTTCCATACCCTCCTCCAGGGTGGATGTCAGCTTTTTTACCCCTGGAGAGAACCTCAACCATGTTGGAGATGTCACTTGGTAACAACTGGGGTGCTCGTGGGAGCTACCGACAGACCAAAATCGGTCCCCCTGGTCACAGTTTGGCCCTCCCGTTGGAGGCCAGCGTTGGAAGTTCATATCTCCCGTTGGAGACCATTTCTAAAAAACCTTCAGCCACAGGAGACCCCAATGCAGCGAATCCCTCACAGCTATGGCTGACCTGATCTGTTCCCAATCCCCCCCCGCAGAAAACGGACTTGGAGCACCAGCCCTGCACTTAAAACTAAAGCTCACCACCTTAAACGTCAGAGGCTTCAATTCCCCCCCCGAAGAGGAAATCCATCCTCAAAATACAGCACAATGAGGGGACCTCAATCGCTTTCTTACAAGTAACGCACCTACTCCCAGCAGACTTCTCTCGCTTACGAAGCAGACTCTATCCCCTTCAATTCCTGGCCTCCAACGAACCAAGAAGGGAGGCACCGCTATCCTTTTCGCTAAGGACTTAAAACCCCAGATCCTGGAGTCGCTGAGTTGCCCCAAGGGCCGCTTTGTAGCGGTCAAATGCTCTGTCTTTGGCCAACTTTACACTCTCGTCTCGGCCTACACCCTGAATGAGCACCAGGTGGGTTTCTATCAAGACCTGGAGGATTCCCTCCTTCCATTCATTGAAGGGCAAGTAGTTATCGGCGGTGACTTCAACGGGGTCCCGGACCCCCTCAGGGATAGATCTCACCCCCCAACAGCCAGGGACCTGAAGTTGGCAACAACTCTGCTCTGCTTTTTCCGCATCTTGAACGTCGTTGACTCCTGGAGAGTGCTATCACCAGGGGAGAAAGACTTTACCTTCTATTCGTACATCCACCGTACCTTCTCCAGAATCAACCTGTTGCTGGTTTCCCCTCAGATCCTGACCTTTACGGATGATGTCACGATTGGCTCCCGGATCCTCTCGGACCACGCTCCGGTCTCGCTTTCCCTGGGGGCGCATGACCCAGATCCCCCCCCGCCGCCAATGGGCCCTGTACGACCCTATCTTGGGGAACATGGCAATGAGAGATGATCACCAGAACAATTAAAAACTTCTTTGCGGAAAACCCCGTCAAGGACACCTCCCCGGCTTATACCTGGGACGCCATGAAGGCGGTGCTTAGAGGGGAGCTGATCGCCCAAGGCGCCGCGTACCACAAACAGAAGAGGGCGACACGTGCTATTCTGGAAGCTGAGGTCCACAAGGCCGAAGCCACCCATAAACGTAAGGGCTGGTCCCCGAAATCCTATAGGGTCCTACAAATGGCAAGGAAAAGGCTCGAGGCGCACTACTCCGACGCTACAGCAAACCTGCTGACCAGAACCAAACAATGGTATTACGCCCATAACAATAAGGCTAATAAACTACTGGCCAGCAAGCTGGCTAAGGAGAAGAGCAGGAACTTCATCCTGGACCTACGCGACGCACAAGGAAAGATCCACCACACGGAGGGCGAAAAACTACGGCTGGCGGTCGCCCACCAGTCAGAAATAATGACGGCTGTCCCGCGGGACCCAGCTGAGCAGCACTCCTACATCCAGGAGGCGTCGCTTCCGCTTCTCAAACCAGAGACGAGAGAGGAACTAGAGACACCTATCACTAATGAGGAAGTGGAGGAGGCCATTAAGAGCCTAAAGCCGAGGGCCCCAGTCCCAGATGGGTTCTCCGCACGCTTCTACAAACTCTTCCACCCTCAATTGGTGGCTCCTCTGACCCGCCTTTTCAACTCGTTTGCTGCCTCGGGCAGAGTCACCCCATCAATGCAGGAGTCCATCACGGTTATGATTCTCAAGCCTGGAAAGGACCCCCAGGAGAATAGCTCGTACAGACCCATCTCCTTGTTGAACTTGGACGCCAATATCTACTCCAAGGTCCTGGCCAACTGCCTTGCCCCTGTTCTCCTGAGCATTATAGACCCGGACCAGATGGGGTTTATTTTCCACAGATCAACGAAGGACAACATTCGCAGGGCGCTAGACTTAATTGAAGACGCCAGTCAGGACTCCCAGCAACCAGCCCTGATCGCGCTAGATGCCACTAAAGCCTTCGATAAGGTGGACTGGCCCTATCTGTCCTTCATGAGGATGACTCTGGCGAACAACCAGGCCCGAGGACCCGACTAAGAGTCAATGGCCGCCTGTCGGACCCGATCCCTCTCACATGCGGAACAGACAGGGATGTCCACTATCCCCCTTGCTTTTCGCCTTGGCCATGGAACCGTTAGCCCAGCGAGTTTGCTGGGATCCCCTGATCTCTGGCCCGAGGATCGGCGCGACCCACCACAAAATTGCTCTCTATGCAGATGATGTGCTGCTGACCATCACAAATATCAAAGACTCCATGAGGGCGGCCCTGGCTGAAATCCGGCCCCTCGGGAGGGTCTCAGGTTTCGCTATTAATTTCCACAAATAGATTGCCCTCGGAGTGGGCCTGCTTCCAGGCAAAAGGGAAGCCCTAGAGAACCACAGCCCGTTTCAATGGAACACCCAAACGATCCCATACCTGGGGGTTCAGATCCCCTCCGACCCAACGTAGGTCTACCAGGCCAACTTCCCCCCACTCTTCGCGGAATTGGAAAAGGACCTGGCCCGCTGGCAGACACAAGAGATCTCGCTGCTGGGCCGCATAACGACAAGCAAAATGAATCTCCTTCCTCGCTTTCTCTACGTGTGCGCTGCCCTCCCAACCGCAATTCCCCTCCCCCCTGTGCAACAACTTCAAAGGAAAATCAGTGGCTTTATCTGGAAGGGAAAGAAACCACGGATCCCTCGGAAAACGTTGATGGCCAGCAAGAGATTGGGCGGGCTTGCAGCTGGCCCACTTTAAAGCATGGGACCTCCTTGCCACCAGACGCCCAAAATGGGTAGAGATCGAACAATCCCGCCTCCCTCTCCCCCTCCGCTTCCTCTCGTTCATCCATACCGCGCTATGCCGCAGCTGGCCGTATGTGCTGACCACCACGAGGCAGTCGATAAAGGCATGGGAGTTGTCCCGCAGACGTGGAGGTTCAGCTCATCCTCCCCAATTTTCCACAACCCTGCCTTCGCCCTGGGAGCCTGCCCACGGAACTTTAGGAACTCTTTGAAGGGGTGCCCCCCTCATCTTTGAACACTGTAAATCAATCTTCCAGCTAACAGAGGCAGACAGATTTACCTATGCTCAACTGAGGCACTGGTGCTCCCACACCCAAACTCGGGCAGCCACAACAAGGCCCCTTGCCCCGCTGGAGCTCACGATGAAGGACCTGCCAGCCCGGGGAAAGATCTCGGCCCTCTGCAAACTATTGCCGGAAGACCCCCTCCACTCCAGGCCCTCTTACATGGGCCAATGGGAGTCGGACTTGGGTCATGCGATCGAGGACCACACATGGGTGGACGTCTGGACTAGAACACGCACAGCATCTTGGTGCGTCACCAACCGGGAATGCGCCCACAAACTCTTGTTGCGCTGGTACTACCCCCCCTACGCCTCCACAACTTTCAGAAGGCCTTGGACCCCCACTGCTGGCGCCTCTGTGGCTACCCAGGCTCCTACTTCCATATGTGGTGGACTTGCCCCAGGATGAGGGAATTTTGGACCCATTGTCTGGCCACCATTCGGGACATCACCGAGGTCGAAATCCCCTTGACGCCCGAGCAGATCCTCTTGGGGATCCCACTCCCGGGCTCATACCCGAGAACGGGCAGGAGGGCGGCGCTGATATCCCAACTCCTATTGGCCGCCAAAAGCCCATGGCTCGCACCTGGAAGTCTGCGGAAGGACCACTGATGACCCTATGGTGGCTTAAACTATGGGACATTTTGATAGCAGAAAAGGTCACGGCAGCCAAAGCGGGACTGCTCCACCGATTTACCGACATTTGGGTCCCGGTCCTGGACTATGACCAGAACTACCCGGCCCTGACCTTCAAACCACGCTTGATCGCGAGAGCCCTCCATACGATGGGTGAGGACTCGCTGCCTGCCCAGGCCGAATGAGGCACGTGTCACCGCCTCTCCGGGAATTTGGGGGTGGGGATGGGACACTTTAGTCTGAAATGCTCTGTGAGATGTAATCACCGTTAATGCTCTGTTCTCCGGTGTGTTGATTTATAAATAAACTAAATTAAAAAAAAATATTTTGTTAATAACAGACTATGGTTTATCGTATTTGATCTTTTTCTGGACAAACCACTATTTTTATTTAGAATTGTTTAAAAAACAAACTCTTTAAAGGGCTAAAGATTTCACCGAAAAAAAGAGCAATTGGCAGTTCACCCGCAGAGCTAATTTATGACCAAACATTGCTCAATTAACTTACATTCTCTCCCCCTTAAGGAGGAGCAAACTTCTGCCTTCTCCAGAGGATATTGAGGACAGATATCATAATCCGAGCTAGCAAGGCTGCTTAAGCCTGTTTCCAGACAGTGGCAGAAGGCTGTAGCAGTGGTTAATGCCAGCTTGCAGAGCATCTGCAAAATCTCTAGCCCGGGAGGAGGGTGGGGATGTGGATGAGGGGTTCTGTCAGTGGATTGATTTGCCCATCTGAGAGTAGGTTGCCTTGCAGTGTGGCTACACTGGGTTGGACCTCCATTTTCTTTAATAAACAGTATATTAAGTGGTATTCTAAATCGAGAGGGGGCTCTCATTAGGGTTTGTGGCCTAAGTATTGGTGCACATTAGCCACACCTAACGAGAGCCCCCCCTCGCCAATACAGGGATTGGGGGCTGGTGAAAGCAGGGGAGCTGGGGCGCACTGGCATTTTTACCTTTGGTCTACACAGCCCACCAGTGTGCCCCAGCTCTCGCACGCATCAGGTAGCCCTTTAATTGAAGGTGCTGCATGGTTAAAAACCACAGAGTTCTTGAATGAAAGGACTGCCTGCTGCGTGATGACCCTGTACTCCGAAACAGGAGGAGGACTGTAGTGTCCAGTATCTCCTTTTGTTTCCAATTAAAGAGTCATCATGCATCCGCATCCTGAAGCCTCGTTTAAAAGGCTCTGTGCTGCATGATGACTCTTTACTCGAAACAAAAGGAGATATTGGGCCCTCCAGCCCTCCTCCTGTTATGGAGTTCAAAGTCATGTGGCAGCCGTGTAGCTGAAGCCACGGTTACACTGGATGTCTGTAGATGTCAGTGCCTCCGAAGTGCTGACACCTGCAGGCAGTCCATGTAATTGTGCAGCCCTTTGGCTACATGGCTGCCTGAGGTGTCTGCATGGCTGGGGCTAATCGGGGTGGGTCCTGGCAGGGGTCTGGCTTTGGAGCCCTTTCTGGAGACTGCCGAGTATTGGCCCCGGCCCACTTAAAGCCCTATTTATAAAGCCTTCGGAGAGCCACCATATTGTGGCATGACACTGAGTCCAAGATCATACAAAAGCAGCACCTAGAGGGAAGCATCACTCATGGCACAAGGTCTGGATGCCCCTAGCGGGGACACAGCACAGTACTCCACAGACAAGCCTAAGTGCTCTAGGAGTGAACTGATTTGCATTGTCCAGTTTGTCGTTTTAAGTTGGCATGGGTGAATATTACTTTATTTTACTGCGATTTACAGCATGCACCTTTGCCATGGTCTCCGGGTGCTATGCCAGATCTGAAAGATAGCTGGTGGGTTAGTTTAGTAATGTTTGATATTTGTTGGGAGGGGTGTTACATTGCCATGTGAGCCGGATTTAGCTTGAAAGCATACATGTGTGTGAAACATAGACTGTAACCATAGATCTTAGCTAGATCTGTACTAGCACTAGACACTATATTGTCACTGTACTGCACAAATGCATCCTCCCATGACACGCCTGACAGTGCCACCACGCGAGCGCACCTCACCCGTCTCGCTATCTCATTCATCACATTCGCCCGCAGGTCCATCTTCAGCATGTCCCTCACGCACACAGATCTCTCACCACCATCAGACCACAGTCACACCACATTGTGCCCACTACAGAACACCCATCCCAGCCCTCACACCATCAAGCATAAGGACCAACCTTTCCTCACCGCAGCACCCCACCCACCATCGACCTCAGAAACCTCAGACTTAGCTCTCGCACCCCAACACCATCTACACGCACACATCCCCACTCCACCAGCTGCCCAACACCCGCCCCCGCACGCCATGCTCCACGCCCTGCCCCAATCCCACTCATCCTTATAATCACTCACTCACTACACCCTCTGGCCCTAACCTCAGCACTCACGTCCAACGACCACTCACACCATCCCATACAGAACTGAAATGCGCATTTATGAACGCCAGATCCCTCCCAGCACACGCACTGGAGATTAACAACCTCATCACTGTCCTTAAACTTGACTTACTAGCCATCTCTGAAACCTGGCTACATGAAGCATCAGGCCCCTCCCTCTCCCTTGCCCTCCCTCAAGGATACACTAACCTGAGACAGGACCGCAAGACATCCAAAGGTGGAGGTGTAGCCCGCATCTTCAAAGACACCCTCTCCATTAGACTATGCAATCAACAGTGAGGAAATAACACTGATCTGCTCACTGCCAAACTGTCTCTCTCCCTCAACTGCACCATAAATATCATAATCACTTACAGGCCACCTGGCTCACCACCAGACTACCAAAAGCACCTCCTCCAAATCATAGGCAATAACCTAAAAAGCTCAACCAAAAGAATCCTACTCCGTGACCTCAACCTAGGCCTGCATGACCCCAAGGACAAAGCAGCCACCTCCCTAGCCAAAGAACTCACTCACATTGGGTTTGAACATAAAATTACTGCACCAACTCACTGCAAAGGCTGATCTATCGACTGGATCACAGACCACAACTGCTCCTCGTCCATCACTAACATCCCAGCCCTCCCTTCGACAGACCACCACCTCATCCAATTTGCTATTCCCACCATTCCTAATCGCAAGATACTCTCGCATGCCCCACCCGCCAAAGTCAGAAGCTCAAAAAAACTAACTAAAATCAACCTTGCACCGCTTCTCGATATCCCTGAATTTAAACCTCCATTTAACAACAATCCCATCTCTGTGGCTGACACCTATGCACAGGTGCTCACCCAAGCTATTGAGTCCATAGCTCCTCTAGAAGTCAAAAAAGAGAAAAAATCAATGCACTCTAATTCATGGTTTACGGAAGAACTATCTATTCTATACACCAATAAGCGTTGAGCTCTAGCCAAGTGGCAATCCTCGCCCAACCAATCCTCTCTAAATGAATTTAAAGAGATCTCATCCACGTATAAAAAAGCCATATTCTTAGCCAAATCAAAATAATTCAACCGAAGAATCTCCAAAGCAAACTCAAAATCTAGGGACATTTTCACTATCTTCAAAGATCTCACCACCCCTGCCACTACCCCAGATGAAATCATCAAAGACAAAGCTTGGTGTTCCAGCATTCAGGATGCTCTCATCAACGAAGTCAAAATGCAAAAAAATAGTAGCTCAGCGCAAAGCCCTCCCCAATCAGGACACTCCACATCCACCCCCATCCCCCACCTAAACCTCTCTGTGAAATACCCCTCTTTGTCTTCAAAGAAGTCACAGAGACGGAAGTTACTGACCTTCTCAAACATATCAAACCCTCCACTTGTAAAGGGGACATATGTCCCCCTACCATCATCAAAGAATGCGCAGACTCACTCACCCCCATCATCACAGCATTCATTAATCCATCCTTCTCCTCTGGAATAGTACCACAAAGCCTAAAAGAAGCCTGGGTTCGCCCACTCATAAATAAAACCACCCTAGAACCCGCTTGCCCCAACAACTACCGCCCCATCACTACCGTTCCCTTCCTCCTCAAAAACCTAGATAAAGTCGCCCACATCCAAATCCAACAATATCTCGAATCCAATGCCATCCTAGGCAGAAGACAGTCAGGCTTCTGCAAAGGCCATGGCACAGAAACCGCCCTCTTAGATCTTAAGAACCAAATCACCAAAATAATGGATAATGGCAAACCTGCACTCCTGCTCCTCCTCGATCTCTCCACAGCGTTTGATCTTGTTGACCACGATATCCTCACCTCCCACCTGTCCAACGCAGCCCACATCACTGACAAAGCCACCTCCTGGATTGCCTCTTTCCTAGAAGGAAGGGCTATGAAGGTCTACTCTGAGCAGGCCAACGCAGCCCCCACCACCATTAACTGTGGATTCCCCCAGGGCTCATGTACTGCACCTACCCTCTATAACCTTTTCACCAAACCTCTCTTTGACTTGTTGGATGCCTTGGGCATAGCATACACAAACTATGCCGACGACACCCAAGTCCTCCTCCCCCTCAATGGAGAATATGACCATGACGCAGAAGCTCTCCTCCAGATATATGCTACCATCAAAACTTGGATGACAATCAATGGTTTCTGCTTAAATAGGGAGAAAACTACTGAGATCATCATCCTGGGCCCCAAGGAAATTCTCTCCAAACTCAACACTAAATACACTCACTTCACCATCAACCACACTAATATATCAGTCAGTCAGTAAAGACCCTTGGAGTCTACTTAGACTCCACACTCTCGATGACAAGACAGGTCAGCGCCATCTCTTCCGCCTCTGCTCACAGCACAAAACTTATAACTGCCATAAAACCCGGCGGATTTGACTTCCCCCACATAGCACCTAAACTCTGGAATGCCCTCCCCAACGCACTCTGAGCAAAACCTTCCTTGATCACCTTTCGCAATTCCCTCAAAACCGCACTATTCATATAACCCACACTACACCGTATCGCCCAAGCCCTCCTTGCCCGGCGAATCCACAAGCTGCACTGTATATGCTATCTGATATGTACTATATAACCCCAAGATGTACCGTAAATGCAAATATATGCTATCTTCTATGCACTATGTAACCCCAAAATGAACCGTAAATGCAAATATCAATGTAACTTCTAAGCCTTCCTTTGTAACCAGCAATGTATATCTGTAACAGCTCCATGATGCCCTTGGGCTGATGTGCGCTTTAAAAATATGAATAAATAAATAAATAGTAGGCTGGGCAGCAGTCAGTGGAGACTTTGTTGGGGAAGCTCCATAACACCCTCTTCAGAATGATGCTGAACCCTGCAGTGGGTTCTTCAAGGAGAGATGAGGAGCAGGAAAGATCAATGGTGGAGTGTGGATTCCTCAAGGTTCTCCACAAAACTGTGTGCACCATCCCTTGACCTAAAGTAGAGTGCTGTGGCTGCAGGAATGGAGCGCGAAGCAGGTTCACTGTGAAATAAAGAGAGTTGAGGGTGGAGGTACGATGGGCTGTCCAACATTATAATCTTGAAATTCTGAGTGCCTCTCACTCCTTACTGGGTATTGACCTCTGCCATATCTCATTGGAAAGCTTTGCTAGAGCTCTGGATCAACCACGCCCAAAGCAGGTATGCCGTACTTACATCATTTGAGGGGCGGTCCTTCCAGAGAAAGGGAGGAGCTATCGGGGCTTATCATATGAACAAGATGCAAACTGTCCCAATGGTCAAGGGACGTCCTAGTTCCTGTAGGCAACCACCTGATCCATAAACAGCTATTTGCCATACAAAAGGCCTACTTAGTTGGGGTTGGCAGACTTTTCCCCATTCATTTATTTTCATTTTTGCATGATTGTATGGTTTCTAGGATGGCTGTCAAAATTGTAGTGCGCAGTCTTGAAGCTGCTTCCAAAAGTTACAAAAAGGCATAGTCTTGTCTTTTTCTGCCTTCTTCTGACAGGCAGACTCTTCATGGTCTCCAGCTTTGCCCTTTCATGCCTATTTCTGGCCTATTCCATCTGCTTATTTCCTGACACACGGAGAGAGGAGATGAATCTTCGGGTTGCATGAATATAGGGCAAGGGGGAGACATGGACTCATGGACTTTGAATAGAGGAAGCTCGATGATTCATGAACTATGAGTGCAGGGAGCACCAAAATATACTGACTGCTTCTCTGATGGCACGAACATAATACCATAATGCTTTTACAAATATCCCCCCAATCGTGTGTTTTTGTTCTTCGCAAATGTACATGGCATCAGATTACAAGCAATTGCCTGTGTGCAGGAGGGACGTGGTTGGGCAAGGAAGCATTGTAGAGAACAAATAACAAGAGATAGCATAATGGGTTTGGGTTTCATTTTTATAGAATGACCAGCAAAAATGTGGGTTAAAACAACAAACATGAGATTTGTTCATATATGTTCTGCAGATATCTGCCCATGCTTCTCCCTTCCCCAGAAATGTATTTGTTCCCATACCCTCTGCTGCCCCTCCTTCCAGTAGTTCCCACCTCTGCGTCCATTCTATCCCAGGCCATGCCTTTTCCAACTCTCCCTACCTTTACTTTCATGCCCCCCACCCTTGTTGAAATTGCAGTTACGATGCTTCAAATGGTTTCTACTGGATCCAGTTTTGGCATATGGGTTTTTGCAGAATAGACCTTGTCCAGCCGAGAAACAAACCAAGGCAAATTCTACTGGTTAAATAAAATCAATAACTACCAGTAGACAACAATCACCTGCTCTGAGATGCAAACGGAACCAACTGTAATGTTCTCCATAGCAATTTACTAGATGGGCACAAACCCATTTGGTAGCTACTGGATCCAGTAGAACTAATGTGTAACTGGACAATTGAGATTTTATCCTGGATTGGGACTTGCTGCTGTCCCAATTGTTACTTCCATTTCAATCACCTCCTGTGATCCTGCACACACTCTCCAATCCCCCCCTTCTACCCCATACTCACACCTTTTCTTCCATTACTAAACTTCTGACAAATCCTGTTCCTGTCATTCACCAACAAAACACTTACCATCATCGCTCTGGTCATGTCCAGAGTAGATTATGCCAATAGCCTATACCTGGGTATGTCTGAACGACTTCTAATAAAAAATACAACGCACACAAAATGCAGCAGCCAGACTGCTTCTCAAAATACCCTGAAGACAACACATCACACTTGTGCTAAAAATACTACATTGGCTACCAATAAAGCAACTAATAACATTAAAATCAATGTTCATCATGCACAGAGCAATTCACAACCAAGGCGCAGAATTCCTGAGAGATAAATTACACCTACACCAACCGTAAAGAACGCTCCGATCAAGCAACGACATCCGCCTGGAACCGAAACCATACAACAGAAGAAAACTCAGAGGATCCTCTTTCTCTCACCAGGCACCGAAAACCTGGAACGACTTACCAAAGAATATACGGAACACAAGAAATGACCTAGTATTCAGGGAACTGCTCAAATCCTGGATCTTCACTGCCTAAGTAAAATACCAACCACAAGAACGCCCACACCGCTAAAACAACATTGAATGTAAATACTGAACCCGGTTCCCACCAACCAACCGAATACGAACAGAATCCAAGGAACGCACTCCACGACACACCATAAGACATAATGAGAGATAGCGACAAGAGGAGGGCACTAAAGACTGAACACATAGGCCACCCCCTTCTTGTCTACATATCCGCCAGAGCATGTGGGGACCGACTCCGTTGGTGACAGTGCGTGACATAAAGTAACCTTTTACTCGTTTACAGATCCGCCCTTCCATGGGCCCTTTTTATTTCCACCCATTCCGCCCTCTCCTGCTCTCCACGTCGTTCGTTACCTCTGGTTTCCATTCTACCTCTCTTCTACTCCCCAGCCTTACTTCCATCCCATCATCCTCTGACCTATTACTCGCCGTGTAGTCCATTATTTTTCAGGACACTACCTATTTCCCATTGTTACTACTAATCCTTCCTCTGACCAATCCTGCTCTCTCGTCCCGTCCACCCTATAGTGGCTACCGTTTTCACCCATGCGACCCCTTTATGCGCCTCCATGTTTATCCAAATGCTTCGAAGACGCTGCAAGGAAACGTGTGGGCAAATTTGACATCGGGCCTCATTACGGCCCTGGCGGAACGGGTTAAACGGCGCCGTAAAAGGCTGCGGCGCCGTTCAACCCGTTCCGTCACATTACGAGGTCCCCTCGCGGGACACGTTAAGCACGCCTGGGAAAACCAGGCGTGTATACCGGGTCCCGCGAGGGGAAGAGGGAGCAAACAACGGGCCATCTCGTAATGGCCCATTGTTTACTCCCTCTCCCATTCAGCCCTATGGGGGATGAAATGGGAATGGAGATGAACCGTGTCCGTGTCCTCGAGTGAGGAATTACCGGGCCATCCGAACTCGGAATGGTCCGGTAAGTCCTCATTCCGAGGACACGGATGCGGTTTTGCCGGCAGCCATGGCGCCAATAGCGGCATGGCTACCGGCATACCTCGTAATGAGGCCCATCATAATAAACGACAAAAAAATTATTTGAAAAAAACTCTGTAAATAAATACATTACAAATACATGATTATTGATACCCGCCTTTTCAAAGACGCGAAAACATGAAGAGTGAACTCCATTGGTCCTTGCCAACCGCGCCACCTGGAGGCATGTCAAAACGGGGTTACCGGATTAGAAGCGGTGGGAGGGCGGTTAATAATGGTAATAATTGCACCGAGCGATCGTGGTGTGTCTTTCCCTCTTTTCTCCCCGTTTCATCTTTTACGATCCTCCTAGTCCCCTGCGCACAAAGAAAACCTCTCCTCCTTCCAAGCTTCACTCAGAGCAGATGGTCCAGGGGGTGGGGGAAGGAACGAGATATTCCCAGGTGTCCGGAGAAGCTTCCAGTTCAATGCATAACCACCTGGGTTACTATGGAGACCCCGCCCCTCTCCAATCTGCTTACACCTGCTCCTTAAACTAACAGCGACCCCAGCTCCATCGCTCAGCACTTTCTCTCCTTAATCCCCGTCTTCTCCTAATGAACTTTACCTGAACCGTGGCAGGACGCATGGTAAACCTTTTGAAAGACTCGCAGCAGCGGAAGCTCACTACACCCCCACAGAACAGGTGCAGCACCAGTGGGGGGATAGGGGCAGCAGCGATGCAGGCTTTCCTCACATACACAGTTACCATATGGTCAGTGGCAGTGCAAGCTTTCCTCACATACACAGTTACTATATGGTGAGTGGCAGTGCAAGCTTTCCTCACATACACAGTTACTATATGGGGAGTGGCAGTGCAAGCTTCCCTCCCATGCATATCACAGGTACAGTACAGTGCATCTTCAAGGTTGACTCACACACATAAAACAGGTAAAGTAGAGGCAGCAGCGATGCAAGCTTTGCTCACACGCATAGAACAGTTACAGCAAGGCCATCAGCAGTGCAAGCTTTCCTCACACACACACGCACACACACACAGAAAAGGCAAAGTAGGGGCAACTGCTCTTCAAGCTTGCTTCTCAAAAATAGAACAGGCAAAGTAGTGGCAACTGCTCTTCAAGCTTGCTTCTCAAAAATAGAACAGGCAAAGTAGGGGCAGCAGCAATGCAACAGTCCCTGCTCCACATAGAACAGCTACAGTAAGGCCATCAGCAGTGCAAACTGTCCTCACACACATAGAACAGGTACAGCAAGGCAGAAGCAGTACAAGCTGTCCTCTGATACCCACACAGAACAGGTACAGTAAGGCCAGCAGCAGTGCAAGCTTTCCTCACACACAGTTACCGTATGGCCATTGGCAGTATAAACTTTCCTCACATGTGTAGATCAAGTACAGTAGGGGCAACAGCAATGTAAGCTTTCCTCACACAAATAGAACTGTTGATGTAGGGGCAGCAGGAATGCAACTTTCCCTACTCCACACACAACAGCTTCAGTAAGGCCATCAGCACTGCACACTGTCCTCACACACATAGAACAGGCACAGCAAAGCAGAAGCAGTGCAAGCTGTCCTCTGAGAAACACACAGAACAGGCACAGTAAGACCAATAGCAGTGCACGCTTTCCTCACACATAAATAACAGGTATAGTAAGCCCAGCAGCAGTGAAATGTTTCCTCACACACAGTTACCATATGGACAGCGGCAGTGTAAACTTTCCTCACACGCATAGATCATGTAGAGTTGGGGCAGCAGCAATGTAAGCTTTCCTCGCACACACAGAATAGCAAAGTAGAGGCAGCAGCAGTGCAGGTTTTCCTCAAGCACACAAAACAGGTACAGTAAGGCCAGCAGCAGTGCAAGCTTTCCTCACACACAGTTACCATATGGCCAGCAGCAGTGTAAACTTTCCTCACACGCGTAGATCAAGTACAGTAGGGGCAGCAGAAATGCAAGCTCTCCTCACACACAGAACAGGCAAAGTAGGGGTAGCAGCAGTGCACGTTTTCCTCACACACCTAGAACAGGAACAACAGAGGGGGGCGTGGCTTGGCGTCGACTGAAATGGCTGCCCAGCTTTCGGCGCTTCACTGCGGTGGCTTACTTTTATCATTATATTCCCTTGAGTCTCCAAATTAACTTTCGGCTGCATTTCTTTTACTTGCTGTTGGTTTCCTTGTTGGTCTGTGGCGCATCTCCGGAGGGCTGTGCCTGGCCTTGTTGACATGTCTGGACTCAGGAGCCCTGCATGTGCCGGGCCTGCAATCGCGAGGTCCCATGACTCCTACAGCCGGCATCTCCTGTCAGCTGCAGGGATACTGCAGCCGGAAGTGTGCTCTACGCTGGTAACTGGCTTTCTTCACAACACGGGTAAAATTTATAAACAAACTCCAGCAATCAATGTTTGCATCTTTGAAACAATATATGAAGATACTCACTTCGCTTTTAAGAGATTTAAATGTTCAGACTTTTCTCTGAAAGGTGTGTCCCTGCTCACAGACTGCTTTTCTTAAGGAAATTACCTATTACTAAGCTAAATTAGTTTCTTTAAAAAGCATTTTCACCAAATAAGTACTTCATACTTCTGACTATAAAGCTTCAAAGTACTATTTCAAGCAAAATTAACTGAATTGCATTATTGGAAGTACTATCATACGGTTGTATCTGTGGATAAACAACATACTCAATATAATATACTACAAAGATCACTCGCTGGTTTTAAAAGAATAGCGCCATAATACTACCACACCCTTATATCAGCAAAGCTTGTTCATTATGTCATCCAAGAAAGGACAACCCAAAGGAATATCTTCGACTTCACCTACTACAGTCAAATGGCAGAAAAGGGACTCTCCCACACCAAAAGAAGACATTTTAAACCCTGTCATGCAAACTATTTTGTCAGAGATAAGGGCTCTGAACCCATTTATGGAAGATACAAACGCTAAATTGCAGCAGCTTGACAATAAGTGTTCTATTTGTGAGTCTCAAATGAATGAGGTGGAAATGCGTGTTAGCAATGCTGAAGATATTACTAGTAGATTAGTAACACTGGAAACCACAGTTAAATCTCTACAAAAACAAGCTGAGAATGTCGAAAACAGAAATAGGAGAAATAATTTGCGCATCAGTATAATATACTGCAAAGATCTCTCGCTGATTTTAAGAGAATAGCACAATAATACTACCACACCCTTAGTTAATGTTAATGTTAAAGGATATTTGTACCGGGCACTATCACCACGGGAGTGGTCTCTTGGCACTCTGGCAGATCTGAAAAGGAAAGGGGCTGGGGGTTGAGTTAGTGGAAACGAGAGGGATAAGTGCAAGAGAGCAGTGATGTGCTGTTGGCAGCTTCAGTTCGGTTAACACCATTTGCTGAGCTTGGGGTGCTTTCCGGTCAGTAGCCGTTGTGTGCTCTTGTGCAAAGCTATGTGTGTTTTGTTTTTGCAGTGTAGTGAAGTCTGTGCGGTTTGTTGTGATTTAGGGTTGTGATTGTGTTTGGTTAGAGTTTGAGAGGTGTACGTCCGCAAACCTTGTTCATTATGTCATCCAATCATGCACTGTACACATTTAGGGAGAATATTATGTGCGGTGCTCAAAATACCTAGTCATTCGTTTGCATGCTGGCAGTGTCCAGCCTTTGTTACCTGATTCACTGAACCCCTCTATACAACACCTATAAGTTGGAAATATATATATATATAGTATATCTGTGCAGCCGATTTACCACATGCCCAGTAGCGTTCTACCTATTCCAACAGTCGAGTCATACTGAGGGTTGTAACAGAGCATCCTCTACCTGAGCACACAATCCAAGATGGCGGCAACAGCAGTGCACTGCTTTAAATCTACTCTGGCTGCAGTAGCTCCATACCTGCCCAGTCTCTGGGTTTTTACATTCTTCTCTGGGTCACCGGGGAAAAGCAAGAAACCTGCGAGATTCATAAGTAATGAGAGACAGTGATACACGGCTGCAAACTGGCTTCACTCGAGTGTGTGACGCACAGGTTAAAGACAATTAAATGTGATAAACGGCAGCATCGAAAGCTGCTTTTCAATCTGGGAAACTGGGTCCCTCCTTGAACGATGATGACCCCCCCCTGCTTTTGTTCTGCCAGAAGACCGCCTTTGCCGATTGTTACATTAACATTACAAGAGCTGACAGGAGGCCTGAATGGCAAAGGATCCCAACAGGAAAGCAGTGCACATAAA
Source organism: Ambystoma mexicanum (assembly GCF_040938575.1). Lineage (NCBI taxonomy): Eukaryota > Metazoa > Chordata > Amphibia > Caudata > Ambystomatidae > Ambystoma > Ambystoma mexicanum. Next base: position 509,700,981 of record NC_090932.1, on the reverse strand, counting down.
AACCCTTGGATTTCAAATGGAATGTTTTGAGGCATGAATACATAAACCTGTTTTTAAAATAATTTTGATATGAAAATAGTTTACAGTGTATTTTTCTTTTATGCATTGATGGGTATTTGGTGAGTTTTGTAGAAAAAGAATGCAATCAGCACCTTTGGCAACATTTTTAGGGTATTCTTGCTCATATGCTAGCTGCTGTTTATCTTGCCGTGGGGAATGGGTGTAAATGTTGGGAGCCTTAGAAGTGCAATGAGGGAGCAGTGTCAAGGAATGGTGGACTAAGCATAGCTCCAGCCCCGACACTGCCTAATCCGTAAGATATATACTGTTGTGTGCCAATAAATCAGGCGCGGAATGGCAGGAAAGTTGCCGGCTGATCCCAGGATACCGCGGTCAAAATATTACACCAGTCCGAGCAGCTTTGAGCCCACAGAGCACCATTGAAAAACCTGGGGACCTGTGTGGAAGGCAGATCCTGTAGGCAGCTCCACAGGTTGCCCTGTCATCTTTGATGCCAGCCCCCGGCGTGCCGTGGCCCATAGCACCATCTGGGAAGTGTCCCTGGAGCCTGAAAATACACCCCAAAGCTGTAAATTGAGTGTACCCACTGCGTGCCTCGCTGAGGACACTCGTAGTGAAACACAAACGCCGAGTGCATACCAGCAAGCAAGGAGGGACAGACGTGCAGTGTTACAGTGATGCTGGCTGGAGCACAGACACAAGCACTAAAGCAACACAGGCTCAGCAGAAAGCGGAGAAACTCTCTCATGTTACATGATCCAACATAAATGATACTATCATCCCGGTGTGGGCTGCTATGCCCGATGAGGTTGGCTGATCTCGTGACCCCGCACTAGGACCTAGGGGAGCACAACGCATCTACTGAACCGACATACTACCCTACACCCCAGAAAAAAGTGTCTGGCCTGATCCATGCTGGTAAGAGCCCACGGGGTGTGAGAGGGGACGACAGAGCACAGTGGGGGAGGAAACACCTGTGAGGTGGAGTGTTACTGGGGCAGCGCATGTGAGGCTGCGAATTACTGGGCCTAGGAAAGATTCTCTTCGGCCCAAACCGGAAGTCATTACCTGGAATATGGCAGCTGCATGGAGCATAACAAACAGTCTCACAGCCCTGGGAAAGAACAACCCCCTGCAAAGAAGCTGGAAACACCTCAGGTGCAGGCAGAACATAAGCCCAGACCCATTGAGGTCAACACAACAAGAAGCCATAAGGCCAATAGCAGCATATGATCAAAGTGGTGACACGCAGGTGGAGGATATAGGCTGGAGGCGACAACATCATGACCTCTGAGGGAAAGTGCCACAATTGGAGGTGAACCCAGGGAACTCTGCGCTCAGGTTATACGTGTGAGGCCACAATACCAGGTCCACAGGGGGACAGATCTGCAACGGAATATAACTCCATGGTACACGTATACTGACATAACAGCCGAGGAAGTACTGTATATCCACCTTCTATAGGGGATGCAGATAAGTGGAAACAGTGAAATATGAACCTTATCCTATGACGGAGAAAGCAGTGTACTGTACCAAGTGCAGGGCATAAATCAGATTACACCACCAGATACCCCTTGTCAAAAGGACCTCCTTTACCTGATAACGGAGGGCACGCCAAGGGACGAGAACAGGGTGCTAACCGGGAGGAAAACGCAATAGATGCAGACTGATAAACCTGCGCAGCCATCAGAATTCGCAGAAACGCGCTTTATAGAGCAATGACTCCCGCTCAATTAATAGGCACCCAGATTGGTTCAACACACCCACAATTGTCAACAAGGGACAATTGCCAAAGGAACAGCAGATAATTAATGAGCATGACCCTAATGAGAACTAAGAGAACACTGTCACGAAATGACGAAGGGAGCCAACAAAAAGAAGGGCCCGATGGACTCATACACTAACAACAGGACGCAAAATACAATCCAGTTCGACCAGGGAGCGGGTGGAAGCACTGATACAATGCCAAAGGAATCCCGGGACGACCACCTGTTGCAAGCAATGCAAGCTGGATTCAGGTTAGTGAATGTCAAGCTTGATGACATCGTCTCGACAATCAGCTTCCTGAAAGCTAAGGTAGAAAAGGAGAGTGGTGGAATAACCGAAGCTGAAGTTAGAATTGGAACAGCAGAAGACAAACTAAACTAGCATGACCGGGATATCGCTTAACTGAAAACCGAACTGGTTAAAACCAGGGGTAAATGTGAAGACCTTGAATCGCGATTGCGGCGCAATAACATCCGCATAGTGAGGATACCGGAAACAGTATGCAAAGGCCCAATGTAACCATTTGTTTGGAGAACCTCCTCCAAACTCTATTCAACTCAGCATCCTTTTCATCACACTTCTTGGTGTAAAGGGTGCATCGCACCGTTGCGATAGTGCCCAAACCCGGTGCCCCGCCATGCACCATTATCGCAAGACTACTCAACTACAGAGATAGGGACCTCATCCTAAGATTATCGTAAGATTATCCAGGGAGAAAGGATTGCTACACTTTGAGTCAGTCCAGCACAGTGCATATCTATCCGGACTTCTCGGCTGGGGTACAAACACAATGGAGATCGTGTGACCAGGTGAAAAGGGCGCTACTTGCAAGGCACATCCAATACTCCTTAATGTTTCCGGCTAAACTCAGGATACAACATAGGGGACGTTCACACTTTTTTGAAAATCCAGCAGAAGCTATGGCATACATGGAGTCTTCCATCCCGCTACCACCGCGGGATCGCAGAGGTGGAGAACGCACTTGATCAGGAGGCGGGGTGAATTTCAAATCATGACAGCAAAGAAGAAGCTAGCAGTGAAGAAATGGTAGGCGAAGAGGCACACAACACGACAATATAAGTTTCAAACTGACAGTTTGGGCACGGGATACACAGCGTGGCCGCAGTCTGCTCACAGGATTACCCTGGAATTTTCTACTGTTTTGCAAAGGGTACACCATCAAATTGGGGGAGATGGGGAGGGTGGGGGGATACATACAATGGGTGTGGTAAAGGAGGATGGGAGTTGAGGAATGTTTTATGGTAAAAAATGCAGGTTGGCAGGCTGCCGGAGTGACATGGAAACACAGTCAGAAAGTTGGCTCTTTGTCAATGGAAAAGACACTAAGTCCAATTGCAAAACGTAAAGCAACAAATGGGTGAACGAATAGGCCTGTTATCATGGAACGTTACAGGCATCAATAACCCCATTAAAGCAAGGAAGATAATAGCATACATTGACCGGCACTCCCCTGGGATATTGATGCTAGAGGAGACACATGTTACGGAGCACTAAACGACACGTTTGCCTTTAAGTGGGGTAGGCAGAGATTTTACACCTCTTACTCGTGACAGGCCAGAGGGGTGATGATATTGGTTCAACAAACACTGCCCTTTAACACACAAAAGCTACAAATAGTGCATGAAGGGCGATATATGATTATAACAGGGGAGATGGGCGGGAAAAAGATTATACTGGTGAATTCATATGGACCCAATGTGGATGACCCGGACTTCTACAATGGTATTCCAGAGAGGGTGGCAAAGGAGGGCGAGGACCCGATCATATGGGGTGGGGAATTTAACACTGTACTAGATGTGGAGGGGGACTGGACTAGTACTGCTCAACAGAAACTTTCTGGTGCTGCACAGATGGTAAAACAAATAATGGGTCAGCTAGGGATTATTGATATATGGAGAAATGAACCCCGAATATGACTGAATACACATATTACTCCACCGTACACAATGCCATTTCACAAAATGATCTGATACTAATATCTGCGGAATGGTTGCCTAGAGTACAGGGCAGCAAGATCCACCTATGCACGCTGTCTTATCATTCACCAGTAGAGATTAGACTTGTAATGAGCGAAATACCCAGACCTTACCTTATGTGGAGAATGCCATCGGCTATGCTAAAAGACACTATACAGGTCATAACAGTTTGAGAAAAGATTGAGGAGTTCTTCGAATGGAATAAAGGCTCGGTGTTTAAATATGCCACCGTGTGGGAGACGTTTAAAGTGTGGCTTAGGGGGACATTGATCTCTACAACTTCCGGTATTCTCAAAAAAACGAGACAGGATCTGGGCGACACTGAAAGGGAAATACGGAACCTAGAAAACCAATATGGCAACACCAAAGATAGTAAACTCTTGGGTTCAATTAAGGGGAACCTGTCAAAGTTCTGTGATCTGGCAGACCAAGAAGTAAGATACATGGCAAAACCTTCACAGGCTCGTAATGGCTGGCGGGACTGGTCCGGGGCGAACGTGGAGTGCAGACCATCACTGGGATTGTGGGTAAGGCGGGCCAATTGGTAATGTCTGCAAAGGAAATAAACTAGGAATGTAGGCATTACAACGTGGACACAAGCACACAGGAAGATAAAGAACAATATTTCTGTGAGAACCTCCCGGTGGGCCTCTCGGCAGAAATAAGGGAAGAAATTGGAAGGCTGATTGAACTTGGGGAAATAGATGAATCTATAGATGCATTGACCTCTGGTAAATCCCCAGGCTCTGATGGTCTAGGCATTGAATTATATAAAGAATACAAAGGCATCCTGGCCCCAAAGCTCCTAAGAGTATGGGAAGAGTCACTTGAAAACGGGAGTCTCCCACCATCGATATCAGAGGCAGTCATCACAGTCCTGCCTAAGCCTGGACGCCCACTCAGCGAGATGGCATCATACTGCCTGCTCTCCCCGATTAACACGGATGCCAACATTTTTGGAAAAACACTTGCAAAAATGCTCCTCCCGAATATGCAACAATTGATACATCCAGATCAATTGGGATTCATCCCCACACGATCAACAGGATTGAATCTTAGACGACTATTTGGAATCATATCACAGATCATTCCATAGGCCAGGGCAGTAGCGGCGTCACTGGATGCCGAAAAAGCCTTTTATTCAGTGTCATGGACGTTCCTATTTGAGGTACTGAAACAATGTAAAATGGGCAATAACTTCATCCGATATAATCCATTGTTGTGCTCAAATCCAACAGCTAGAGTTTGCACGAATGGGGAATTATCACAATTGTTCGGGCTGGCGCACGGAACTAGACAGGGCTTCCCTCTCTCGCCCTTACTATTCGCACTCACAATTGAACCCCTCGCCAGAAAAATGTGCGAACCGCACTCACATAGTGGAATTCATATACAAGGCGTCCCTCAGATGATATTGTTATACGCAGATGATACATTGCTATACCTACGTAACCCTGAGGAAAACCTCAAACCAGTCATGGCAGAAGTGGCCGAATTCACAAGGCTCTCAGGATATAAGATAAATAGTGCAAAGTCTGAAACATTCCCGCTGGACGAATACAACTGTACCCACTGATCTGTTAGGATTTAGATGGTCCCCCATTAGAATTAAATATCTCGGAGTACTGGTCTCTGACAATCGACCGACTCTATATGAAGATAACCAAAAAGCCTTAATGTATTAACCAAACTGGCAATGTGGTCTAAATTCCCGATGTCCCTATGCAGCAAGCTTTCTTTATTAAAAATGATAGTGATGGGAGGCCACCAGGGGAAACATGATGGGCAGCAGCTAGCCACGTCAGCTCCCAAGCCAGGGACCCTGAAGGGAGATTGATCCCCTCTTTGCCCCGCCACCCCCTTAGTGGGCTTCAGTGAGACCCCAGCATTAGACAGAGGGCCTGGAGCACTCCCGGACCGAACCTCAAACAAATCTGATGCCGGGCAGCCAAGATAGCTGTCCCGGCACAGACAATGTGAGACAGAGTGGAGGAGGACGGCAAGGCAGGGCACATTGACGTTGGCTGGCCACAGAGGCAAGACTGCGTGGAGAAAGGAGAGAAGGCCAGGCGAGGAGGGGTGTCACCGGGGCCCGTCCCCCCTTCTGCCCCGCATGGCTCACGTGCGGAGAGCAAGCCTTCCCCCGGCCACCCTCATCAGAGAACGGATAAAGGGGTGAATCGGAGGCACCTGTAGCTGTAACAGCTGTAACACCGGCGAGTGAGGTATAGGGTGCTGGGCACCCGCCCTGGAGGGTGGATTAGGTGTGCACTCACCGTGAGGCGAGCCGGAGGAGGATCAATCTATAACCCCCCTTTGGGCCGGTTCAAAAACATCAAAAGGAGTAAACATTTAAAACAACGACAGCCCGTGCTGCGCACTTGGTCCCATTAATGAAACAGGTGGAGGGGGCCCGCGTGGCTCACATGGACAAGGAGGAAGGCTGAGGTCGCCTGGGAATGCACGGGGCATGTGCCTACCCCCAGGAACCAGGGTATCCAGAGAAAAGAGGACAAATACAGCAGCCCAATCTGCAAAATTGGCACAGTTGTTGCAACAGGTGGAGGGAGCTCACATGCTCATTGGGGAAGGTTGGGCCACAAACGCTGGTGAGCTCGACAGCAGAGCAGGGCTGGGAGTGCAGGGGGAGAGGTTTGGGCCCCCGGGTGACGCACCGTGGCATGTGCCTGCCCTCCCCCGGACCCAAGTTACCCAAGCTGGTGTTGGATCCCCGGAGGAAGTGGCAACAGGGGCACACCCCTGAAAAGGTGACACACTAGGGCCCGTTGCATTTTGGGGCCCCCGACAGGTGGGTGACTTGCTGAGACAGGTGAGGAGGTGGGGTGTGGGCCCCCGGGCTCGGGTACGGGGCTGTGTGCCTGCCCCGCCACAGCAGATGCGAACGGGGCCTAAGAGGGCGTGAGTTGAGGTGCCTGCGCTTAAGAGAGAAAACATTCTGTGGTCCGGTGTACTGGCCCTGCGGGCCCGGAAGTGGCGCACCACAATAAAGTCTGAAGGACTCTCACAAGCCCGCCATGTGGTCCCCACCTCGCAGAGGCACACAGAGTAGTGAGAGAAGAGCTGGCGCCGGGAATTGATTCAGAGCCCGGGCCCTTCTGCTTCCTGCTCTACCCCCAGATGGCCCCCTCTGCCTTCAGGGTGCGGTAACACCTAAAAGCAGCAGGAGAATCACTCCACCCACAGGACATTACAGGCAAGGAGAGAGGCTGCGGTACATGGACGCAAGGGCAAGACTGGCCCCCTTTGAATATACCCCACGGATCTCAGAGGGTGGTACCCCCAACCGAGGCAACAGGTCCACAATGGATGAGGATGCCGGCGCCACCAAAAAGGACGTAGCAGCCCTCCTGGAGGCGATTAGAAGCATGAGGGCAGACATCGGAGGGAGAGTTGATAACATCACTCACGGAATCGACAAGATGGAGGAAAGACTCGAGGAGGTGGAACATAACCAGTCCTCACTGGACATGATGGCGACCCAAATTGAGGTACCCCTGTCAGAGGTAGAAAGGAGGGAAGAGGAACTTCTCATGAAGATGAACCATCTTGAGAATCGTGAGAGGCGGAACAACTTCAGGCTATCTGGGATCCTGGAGAAAGAGGGGGGGACCGAGAAAGACCTACGAAGTGCCCTATACGCGATCACCAAACTCATTTTCGACAATGACTCCATTGACGAGGCCAAGATCGAGAGGATACATAGAGTGGGTGGTGCGGCGGGTGCCCTAGATCGGTTCTTGTCCGCTTCCACAAATATGACGATAGACTTCAAATTCTGGAAAAAGCATGAAAAAAGGGCCCAGTGATGTACCGGTCAGCAAGGGTAACTGTCTTCCAGGACTTCTGCCTCACCCTCGCAAAAAGAAGGCTCTGCTTGCCCCTCACCAAGTGGTTAAATAATAAGGAATCAGATACAGGTGAGGATTCCCGTTCTCCATCTCGTTCGAAGCAGAGGGACACAAATACAGACTCACCACGGAACAAGACATTAAGAGGGTCACAAGCAAACTAACTGGAGACGTAGAGACCCCGCACACCTCAAGAGATCGGAACCCTGACGGAGGACAGTGGCAAACATAGGGATCAAGGAGAAGATGTGTCTAGGGCTCAGGGAAGTTCAGAAAGCTGAACACCCCTCCTGCGGAGGGGACCTGAGAGGATAAGCGAGCACCTGTTACCATATGAGGTTTGAGCAGGGGGGAAGAATCGAATACGGAACCCGGACCTAAGGGCCCGGGCTGTTCTTGGTCCCCCACCGGGGGTGGTCTCATCCCACCCCACGGCCTGTTGGGGGGATGCTTTCATTTAAAAGTTTGGTTTAAGAGCGGGGCAGGGGGAGTATTCAGTGTGTGTTATTGGGGTAATGGTGTGGGGCTCAAGAATAAAGGGCGCAAAGAGAAGTATCCCAATTCAGGGGTGGGGGGGTCCTGTAGGAGGTTCGGTCACCACCCGGTGATGTTAACAGTGAGGGGCAGAATGGCAGATTTGGGGGGGGGTCTAGGGTTTGGGGATGTGGGAAGGTGGTGGGGGAAGGTTACCTTGTACAGGCTCTCCCATCACTCGAGATATCTTTGGGCAGGGCTCATGTTGAAATGCTGAGGTCCCAAAGATGTAATGAAACAAACTCCCGGCTAGGAATAACATGACGATACCGGTGGATAATAGTCCTGGAGGGGGGGGCAACTACGAATAGGCACCCTCAACGTGAAAGGTTTGAACTCACCCACAAAAACAATCCTTTGTGGCAAGGGAATTCAGAACTAGATGTCCTGTTCCTCCAGGAAACCAGATACCCCAAAGGGGACAAAAAAGGGTTCCATGTGGGCAGGTTGGCCCGGAGTTCTGGGGCTCAGGCCCCCTAAGAAAGGCGGGGGTGGGTATTCTTTTGAAGATGGGACTTAGAATGGAAATCACCAAGGTATGGTCCGATGTTGAATGGAGGGCCCTGTTGGTCTCGGGAGACATCCGAAGGCTAAGGTTCACGCTTGCCATGGCATATGCCCCTTATCAGGGTCAGTTAAGATTTCGGAAAGCCACAATGACGAAAATCTTGGTTGAAAGCTCAGTGCATTTGTTCACAGGGGGTGACTTCAACACATGGGCGGACCCAGACATGGACAGGCTGACGCAGGGGGACAGGACACGGGAGCCACCGGGCCCAGGGCACCGTGAGTTTCAGGACTCACTAGGGGATTGTGGGTTAAAGGACATATGCCTTGACGTACTCTTATGTAGACGGGAAATTATACACTTTTTAGACACCCTGCCAGACTCATGGTCTGATCATGATACCAGAATGTTTGGGATTACAGTGCCTGATAAATTGTATAAAGAGAAAGATAATTGCATTCCATTCCGTAGACTAAAAGATCTGCTTAAGATATCAGGGAATTAATTGAAATCTGCTTTTGCACAAATTGATCCCTTTCTGTCCTGTGATTACTTTTTTAAGGAAGGCACTGAAATTATGGACAAAATGTGCAATCAGTTGGCCCCTTTTCAACGGGGCAAAACAAGGAAAATGGTTAACTCATGGTTCTCGCGGGAACTTGCCTCAATCAGAGGACAATTGAGATCTCATGAAAAGAAATGGAGGAAGAGGCGAACTGATCACAATCTAGAGTTGATTAAAAATCACCCGAAGCAATATAGAAAAGATCACTCAAAAACATATAGAAAGGCTATCTTCGAGACCAAATCAAAATTCCTCACGGGCAGTATTGAGAAACCCATTAACAGACCATGAGAATTCTACTCGGTCATTTCAAATTTTGTGGAATCCAAATGTTCTTCAACGGCTTTAGAAGCTTCACAAACACAGGCAGATTCTTTTAATGACTATTTTGTGAAAAAAATTTAATTAATTAAAGAAAAGATTGCTCATTTAACACCAATGGAACCGGAGGAGCGAACAGAAGATAGGGAGGTCATTAACCCAGTAAGTCCATTAAGTCTTAAACCTTTATTTTTCTCCAAAGTCTCAGAAGAGACGGTTTACTCACTACTCTCTAATCTGAAATCAACGAACGATACTTTATTTGTGCTACCCTCAGTGGTAGCAAAACATCTGGTGTCTGATATTACTCCTTTTATCACATATTTTGTGAATAAATCCCTAGCTACAGGGATTGTACCAGCAAATATGGAAAAGGCAGTCGTCACTCCACTGCTGAAGAAAGCAAATCTAGACCCTATGAATTTACAGAATTATAGACCTGTAGCAGGTTTACCACGGCCTGGAATAATTCTGGAATGGAGACTGCGCTACTGACAGTCTGGGATGACCTCCTGGACACAGCGGATCAAGGGGATCTATCGCTGTTGATTATGCTGGAACTGTCTGCCGCATTTGATACAGTAGATCATAATATCCAGTTGAGTCGTCTAGAGGAGGTTGGGGGAGGGGGAGGGGTCTCTGTATAAGCCTTACAGTGGTTTAGGTCTTTCCTGACCGGAAGAGAACAGAGGGTCAAATTTGAAGGATTTCTCTCCGATTTCCTTAAGCAAACTTGTGGTGTTCCACAAAGCTCCTCACTCTCTCCTCTCATTTTTAACCTATATATAAAACCACTCAAGGATATCTTGAGGAAACATCGAGTGAAATTTCATTCATACCCTGATGATACGCAGATATTCCTGAGAGTGGAGAGAACAGAGGAAACATTTGAACTAGTGGAACACTTCCTAAAGGTAGTACAAACATGGATGAGTGCTAACCAGTTACTGTTAAACGCTAATAAAATGGAGGTAGCACTTTTTGCCTCCAAATACCATCTGCAACAGAAGAATCAGGTACTGTCACCTTGTTTCCTGGGTTCACAATTGGAGTTTTCCTCAAAGATAATAAATCTGGGTTGTATCTGGGAAGACAACATGGGGAGTGGAGACCAAGTTAGTGCGAAAGTCCAATCTGTGTTTTATACATTACGGATGCTTAGACAGATTCTCCCGTTTCTAGCAAACAAGCACCGGGCTTCAGTCGTAGGGACTTTTATTAACTCTAGACTGGACTACAGAAACGCTCGGCTGATAGGAATCCCAGACTTCCAATTATGCAGACTGCAAGTAGCACAAAATGCAGCAGTTACATTGGTTTTCGGGGTGGCAAATTCTTCCCCTATATGCCAATCTAAGACGTTCTTTACATTGGCTAGCTGAGAAGGAACGTATAGATTTTAAAATTCTTTGTCTTATGTTCAAGTGCGTGAACCAGCTTGCACCAAGTCATCTGGTGGATAAAATAAAGACTTATATTCCAGGCCGCCAACTCTGCTCTTGTGACAAGCTGTTGCTATAAGTACCACGGTCCAGATATCTGAATAAAGGGGACCAAAGATTTGGAGTTTATGGTCCTAAACTTTGGAATAGCCTCCCGAAAGCTATTCGAGAACATAAAAATCTTATTCCGTTGCGAAAGGCGGTTGTTCTGTTAATGGTTATATGCCAGGCTGAATGTTGATAGGTGCAACCTTTTAAGTTGATAAGTGGCCCACAGATAGGAGATTTGAAATCACGTAAACATCGGCACCCAGACACGATTAATTTCGTTAGGTGCGCGGTTCGGTGTTACTCTCAGAAATTATTAAGGAAATAGTGGAATAATTCAAGGTGAATGACACTGGGGAGGTGGATAAGAGAACCATCTGGGAGCCAGGCAAGGCAATCTGGCGAGGCATCCTAATTCGGGTAGGAGACAGAAAAAAGAGGGAAAGGGCGTTAGTCGAAAGGAGACTGAGAGAAGAGATGAGATTCCTCGATTCGAAAGCAGACAACCCTACCGGGAGTAGAGAGGAGTATATACAAGAGGTGAGGGGGAAGAGGCAAGGAATTGAGGCTCTTTGAGGAGGGGGAAATTATCCGTAATATGCAATTTCTGAATCAAAAGTTCTACCGGAAAGGGGTAAAGCAGACTCCCTACTTGCTGCGAGGTTGAGGGGCCAGCACGCAGAAAGGTGGGTAGCAGAATTTGAGGGGGATGACGGAGCGATTGAACCCACGGGGGAGGGAATTTCAGAGGCCTTTGCAGCCTTTTATCAGAAGCTGTATGCCTCAGAAGTGAATTCCGAAGTGCAGGACATAGACTCTGCCTTGGAGATCACTAATCTGCCCAAACTCTCAGAAGAAGAACAAAGGGGGTCTGTGAATCTCTCTACCAGCACAAACACAGCCCAATGATCTGTTCTTGGGTGAATAACCCATGGGAGAGACTCTACCAAGTCTTTAGCTCACTGTTCCTTTCACAGAGAAGAAATGTCCCCACATATCAGTCTTGGTTTTGCCCAGGAGCAGTCCAGCACCGAAATGCTAGGCAATTCTCCTTTGAACGAGAATACCAACAGCAACCCCATACACGTGTTTCAGCCTTGTTGGGCATCATCAGTTAGGTGAAGCTCTGCCTCTCTAAGAACAGTGAGCAAGGGGTAACTTAGGGTGAGACCCAAAGTTAATTTATGCAAAACAAAGGGGGGTCTGGGAATCTCTCTACCAGCACAAACACAGCCCAATGACCTGTTCTTGGTTAAATAACCCCTGGGAGAGACGCTACCAAGTCTTTAGCTCACTGTCCCTTTCACAGAGAAGACATTCCCTTGCTGGAGGCTCCCATAACAGAAGACAAAGTCAGAAGGGCAGTAGGATGGTTGCTCTTGGGGAAGGCCCCGGGAGAAAATGGTTTCACTGCAGGATTCTATAAAACATTTCTCCCTGCCCTACTCCCTTTCATGACTGAGTTGTTCAATCACATACTTAACATGTGCCGGGCCCCGGAATCCTTCTCCCGGGCTCTTATTACAGTGAACACCAAGGTGGTTAGTGACCCTCAGAGGTGTGGGGATTATCGTCCGATCTCCCTCCTTAATATGGATGCCGAGCTCTATACCAGGGCGATAGCCACGAGACTGGAAGGGTACATGCCCAGATTTCAGGAGTTTATTCAACGCCAATTACCCCCCACCCCAATGTTAAAAATCCATGCGGATTTAGCAAAATGGCAAAAGCTAATGATTTAATAGTTGGGTCGCCTTAAGACAATGAAAATTGTTGTCCTTCCAAGGGTTTTGTACCTATTCCAAATGCTCTTCATAACAATTCTGGAGGTGTGTTTTTGCAAGATACATGGGGCCCTTCATAGGTTCCTCTGACAGGGGAAAAGGCAGAGAATTACCAGGGCAGCCTTGATCTCACCAACAGAGAAGGGGGGGTGGACCTCCCTGATGGGAGGCTCTACTATAAGGCTGCCCAACTCAGAATCCTAATTCCCCACCTCAGGCTCCAAGCCGACCAACAATGGCTGGCCCTGGACAACATTTACTTACACCCGGCGATGGTGGGGGAATGGTTGTGGGTGCATAAGAACAAATTCCCATGGAGAATCCGGGAGCACCCTATCTTGGTGACAATAAGGTGGGAGCGGAGTATCTTCAGGAGAAATTTGTTCACTATGTCCCTGCTCATTCCCTTCGCTCACATGCTGCTCTACTACTTTCAGTCCCCGCTTTAAACAAGCCTGTTCTGGCGGTCGTGCCTTTTCTGTAGCAGCCGCTAAAGCATGGAACCAACTGCCTTTGGCCCTTCGTGCGACTGCCAACCATCTGGCCTTCAGGTGTGCCCTGAAGACTCTTCTTTTTTAATTTGATCTGCCTCACCTGTACTTCCTAGCGCAAAGATGCCCTTGTATGTTGCGCTTTATAAATCCATATAACATAACAATATGGGACATCTGGAGACAAGTGGCGGACATGAAGGGGATAACCACATGGCCTTCGCCACTGGGCCATCTCTGGGTAACGTAATAGACGCCATACCCAATCCAGGTAAGATTTCAGAAATGGTTTGAGGCCGGTCTCAAGAGGATAGGACAACTCTTCAGGGAGGGCACCTTCATCAACATAACGGATCTAGAGGAGGCCCTGGGCATAAGTAAAGTTTCAGTATTCCTGTTCTTACAGCTTAAAGGGGCCCTCACGGAGCAGAACAACTGGTAAAAGACAAGGAGAGCTCTCACTCCTTTTGAAACACTACTGTACAGGGCTACCAAAATGAGAGGGTTGATATCTGTCATGTATGGGGCCTTGGTCAGGGCATGAAGTGGTGCCACGGAGAACCTGAGAGGGTGGTGGGCAAAAGGCATTGGGATGGAGATAGATGAAGTCTTCTGGAGCAGACTGTGCAGGGGGATCTCCAAGACATCACTATCCTGCCAGTATAGACAGCACTCCATTAAACTCCTCCATAGGTGGCAATTGCACCCGGTCAGACTGTCAAAAATGTTCCCTACCTGAAGTCCCGTGTGCTGGAGGGGTTGTGAAGAGAGAGCCGACCACTGGCACTTGTGGCGGGGCTTCCCTTGGGTACAGGTCTTCTGGGATGAGGTCCATGGGTGGATCAGGGACCTGGACGGTATAACTAGACATAAGTCACCCCTCCTGGTCCTGTTTGCATTAGAGGAGGAGGAGGGAGAGTATGCTGGGCTCCCCAAAATGGCAGCATACATTTTGCTGGCAGCTACGGCCTGCAATGCCACCAAATGTAAAAATGAACACCCACCCAGCAGGAGAGAGTGGTCCAACGTTGCCAAGAATATTTATATTATGGAAAGAATTACGGCGGGACTCCACGGAAGGGCTGGACCAATGGAAATGGTCTGGCACACTTTTATTGTGCGATATATGAAGCCGGACCCTCAGGAAGGGCGGCCCAAGGTGGTGCTCCCTAGGGACGGGGTCTAAGAAAGAAGGAGATAAATATGGGGGCCCTAAGCAGGGGGTCAGCATGGCTCAGAGGGTGCCTTCATGGTAGGGGGGGAAACAAGGTACCTATGGGTAGTAGCGTTCACCAGACAGGGGAACGCAGTACCATTGGCAAGGGCGGGGGGCTGTGTGGAAGCGAGTGAGCGGGGGAAAATAACGGGGAGGGGAGGTTGTTAAGGTTTTGGAATTAGTAATGTTGCAATGTTGTAATGTCGTTCTCTTTTGCAGACTTAGATTCATGGTGATACAATTTTTCTGGGGGAACGGGGTGCCTAGAATCAGCTGGGAGGGACTGTCAGAACCTTAAGAAAGGGGGGGACTGGCTGCCCGAACTTCGAGCTGTATTTTATGGTGGCACAGTATGCGGGGTACTGGTACTCACAAACTACAGCCCCAGTACACATAGCTCTGGGACGATATGGGGCAGCTCCTGCAGACCTGAAAGCCGTAATTCTTGAAGGGAAATATGTGGACTTGTGCCTGTTCGCCCCGGTATGCACTACGGTGGAGGGGTGGAGGCGGATACATAAGAGACTGAACATAGATACCATGCAATGTCAAAATAATGTTATGGAACTGCCCCGGACTACCACCGACGTATGACTTAGACATAGAGCAAGCCTGGGATCCAGAGGGAATAATGAGAGTCGGTGACCTTATTTCCGGGAGGGACTTTCATAACTCAGGAGGAATTCAGGGAGATATTGGGAAATAACCCCATTAAATGACTGCAATATTTCCACATTCGGGCGGCAGTACGTCACAAATGGCCATCCTTCCAACAAGAGCCCGTGCCCTGTTCGCGATTAGAAATGATAATGAAAGAAGAGATGCCCAGAGGATTGGTTTCCAGGTTGTATGCGTCAATTCAGTTGGGCTAACAGCAACCTAATAAAGCAAAACTTAAATGGGAAAGAGACCTAGACATAACCATTGACGAAACCAAATGCCAAACATATTGTTTGTGGGCCAGAGAGATATCCCTCAATGCTCGCCTGAAGCGTATACAGTTTAAAATATTGAACCAATTGCATTACACCCCAGCTAAGATAGTGTGTATCTATCCTGATACGACGAATGTACGTATGAAATGTGGGCATGAGGGAGCAGACTTAATGCATATGTACTGGAAATGTCCAGAGGTTAAACAGTTTTGGCACGAGATAGCCGAGGCATTGCATAAAATGTCCGTAATTCCTCCGCCACTCACACCGCTGAAATATTTGCTGGGAGACATAGGCAAAGTTTGCATTAAAATACGAAGGCTGTATAAATTGGGCTGTATTCTTGCAAAAAAATGTATAATGCTGAAGTGAAGGTTAAGGAGAGCATCAACTGCCCAGGAGTGGTTAAGGGAAATGACATTTGTAAATGAACTTGAGGAGGGGTATATCTGCCTGATAAACGTGATTAGTAGACCAAAAGAAATGTGGGGCCCATTCAAGACTTGCCTAGACGAACAAAGACATGATAAAACGTGAAAATGTAACGCATAAAAAAATGTTCATTTGTAAAAGATGTATTGGCGTGGTTGAATTGATGTAAATGCAGGGCCCGGGGGCGTGATATGACCTGCTGCAACTTAAATAAAGAGTAAAAAAAAAAGAACCAAGAAAAAAGTACAAAATGAGCATTAGTTAAGGGCTATGAACATAAACAAGGAGCAGTTGCAGACTGCCCTGCAAGACGCCAGAGCATCAGCAGATGTCTGCATTTCTGTGAATGACAATGTGAGTGGGAAACCTTTGATATCCTAGGCCGAGTTCTCTGTGACCTGCGATCCACTAAGGCTTTGTTTGTGAGTGGTGGGTTATTGCCACCCCTGGAATGACATCCCGTTTAGCTTTTTTCAGCAACATGTTTTATTTTAAATTGTGAGAGACAGATGTCAGTAGGATGGCCAACTCTTGGATAGTCTTTCGCGGGACACTTGTCCACAAGGCAGTGATGACTGCACAACGTCATTCACGTTTGGCCCGCCCCTTTTTTTAATTTAAATGTTTTAATGGCTTGTAATTCCTGGCTTAATTGAAATGCAAATGGTTTGTCCTTGGGAGTTGATGGTCACGTTTTTTTAATTGCAAACATGACCATCACGACCCCAGGAACAAAGCATTAGCATTGGAATTAAGCCAGGTGTCAGAGCGTTATAGCTCGACCTGCAGGCTAATAAAAGGAGCCAGGGCTGCACAGCTGCCCTGAGAAAGAAAGCAGCAAGCGGCAGCGCCGTGCAGTGTAAATGGCCATTTCAGTTTGCAGAGTGGCTGTGCTGGAGGCAGGTTGTCCTGAAGCAAGTCAGGACAACCTGCGCCCCTAACAGACACTCTGCAAACTGCGGGACAGAGTCCCTAATTGCGGGACAATGCTGCGAAATCCGGGACAGTTGGCCATCCTAGATGCCAGCTGCAACTCGAAGGAAATATATTTGCTGACCCGTGTACGGCAGTTTCAGGACAGTTTCAGGACCCACCTTATTTGGGGCCTGGGCTCTCTCTCGCTGCTGCTGCTGTGCAGCGTTGCGGCAAAATGAGGGACACAGAGACAGGAGAAAGTAATCTGCCTTTATTCACGTTCTTTCTCGCACTGCCGACAGACGCGGCAAAAACCCTATTGTGCATGCGTGACCTCGCACATTCTCAACGGTCCGACCTCAGTGTGACGAGGTTCCTCGTTACACTGTGTTAACTGCATCCTTCACGGACACGACAGGCAGAAAACTATGTGAGGTGACTCTGCCTTATGCAGGACACATGCTCATAGCTCTCAACCTTTCATGGCCCCTGGGCAGGTGAAAACCCCCGATTTTGTATTTCGTGGGTGAAAGCCCATTGATTGCTATGGGCGTGTAGGGAGCTTGGCGGATGAGAGAGCTGCCTAAGTGGCGGGTGACACCCACCAAAAGCGGGTGAGTTGAGAGGTATGCAGTCTCTACTAACATAGGAGGCCGTGCTAGGGCTGTTACAACTACTTTTGTTTTCGTTTTATTTCAAGACATGGCCCCAAGTGCATTTAATTTCAGTGACAATCAGGGAAGGTGGTTATATCTACATGAAATTCCTGAACTTGATCTACCACTAGGTGAGGAGCTTCAAGTACCTTTAATGAATTAAAAGGATGAGTTAGAACAAATGCATATTCTTTTCTCGTTTTCAGCACTTCAGCATAACACGCATTTCTCTATACTCCATTGTGTTGTATGCTGCAGGCTGGATGTGATTAACGCGCTGCTGATTTCTTATTAGTTTACCCAGTGACTGGGGAAGGGCTGTAATCGCTGTTTTACTTGGAGCATTATGAGAAGGTGTCACGCCTGCTGGACATATCTCTGGACCAGGAACGACCTCTCCATACAAAATGAGTTACGCCCATAGAACCACTAGACCATTCTATTCGAAATGGAGGTTGTTCGATGCATTGCCCGGAAAACGACGTCTGCATTTTTTTCTGCGTCGTTAAAATTCACGTGACTTAGTTCCGTCACGTGTATCACGGCAGTTCGTACATAAGCAGCGTGGAAACGTCGATCGCTGCTTCTGATTAATTCATTTGTAGCTGAACTCCGGACCTGCGTCCTCGCATTCCCTTCAGCAACTTCTTTGGCCTTTTTTGAGCGTGTTTTCCTCCACACGCTAATTCCTGGAGCTGCGTTTATCCTGGTTGCGTACCAAATCTCCACGCGGACGCTGTCTTCAAGCGCGGCTGTCCTGAGCTGCGTGTATCCTGGTTGCGTACCAAATCTCCACGCGGACGCTGTCTGCAAGCGCGGCTGTCCTGAGCTGCGTGTATCCTGTTCGCGTGCCAGATCTCCACGCGGACGCTGTCTGCAAGCTCGGCTGTCCTGAGCTGCGTGTATCCTGTTTGCGTGCCAAATCTTTACACGCGGACGCTTTCTGCAAGCGCGGCTGTCCTGAGCTGCGTATATCCTGTTCGCGTACCAAATCTCTACACGCAGACGCTTTCTGCAAGCGCGGCTGTCCTGAGCTGCGTGTATCCTGTTTGCGTGCCAAATCTACACGTGGACGCTGTCTTCAAGTGCGGCTGTCCTGAGCTGCGTGTATCCTGTTCGCGTGCCAAATCTTTACACGCGGACGCTGTCTGCAAGCGCGGCTGTCCTGAGCTGCGTATATCCTGTTCGCGTACCAAATCTCTACACACAGACGCTGTTTTCAAGCGCGGCTGTCCTGAGCTGCGTGTATCCTGTTTGCGTGCCAAATCATTACACGCGGACGCTGTCTGCAAGCGCGGCTGTCCTGAGCTGCGTGTATCCTGTTCGCGTACCAAATCTCTACACGCCGACGCTATCTCCAAGCGCGGCTGGCCTGGCTGCGTGTACGCTGTCGCGTGCAATCCTGCACGTGGTTTTCTGAACTACTTTGAACCTTTGGTGCCTGTGACAGTTAACAGGTGAAAATCTAATTTTGTTCTTCGTGGGAAAGGAAGTATTTCATGAACTATTGGAAGGTGATTGTGCACAGTACTCTGGACGCTATCCTGTGGTGCACCAACCCGGTATCTAGCGTGAGCCTCGTGCCGTTCGGGATAAGTCTCCATTAGTAATCTTCCCCTTCTTATTGTTGTTTCAACTCCTGGTTTTCTTCAAGAGACTTTCGTTGAATTCTTCAGTTTTGCCATAAGGTCAGTGTTTTGGATTAATGCTAATACTGTGCTATCATAGTGATTTGAGTTTGGGACAGTTTCTTATGATACTTTATCTATCCTAGGCATACTTACGATACAATACCCACGCCCTTTCCAGTGATCCATCTCTCTGCCTGTTTTATCAGTCAGAGAGTTGTATCATTTGGAAGGTCTAATTTGACCTACCTACAATCAAGTCGTGTGAAAAAGGATCCGGAAGAGCCCTACCAATTGCATCCTTTTTTGGTTACCGTATCCTTTTCAATTGATACATTGGTGATTTATGACAGAATCAGAAGCCATGGAGGGTACGGATCCTTTAACTGTTTTGACTCAGTTAATCACTGACTTGAGAAATGAAATGATTACGGCACAGGACATGCTACGGCATCGAATGGATGTTATGCAAGATGCCCTGCATGCCACTCCTCAGGGAGCACAGGTTCCAGTAGCCACTGCATCTGGATCTGGGACTACGACACCATCATTATCACAGGAAACTCTTAAAGTGGTTGTTCCCACACAGTTTCCCTTGGCTCCCCCGGAAAGGTTCACAGGTGATCCTAAAACCTATAGAACTTTTGTTAACAGTGCTGACTTCATTTCCTTTGCCGGCCTAATTCGTTTCCCGATCTAACTACTAAAGCAGCATTCGTGCTTTCCCATTTGGGGGGTACAGCTGCTGCTTGGGCTAATCCTTTATTGGAATCAAATAGCCCCTTGTTGTACGATTGCGATGATCTTCTGGCTGCTATGAACAAAGTTTTTGATATGCGCTACGCTACTCAAGCCACAGATCTGGAGTTGCTGAATCTACAACAAGGCACTCAACCTCTGTTGGCTTACATCGCACGATTCAAACAATTAACAGCCGAAACCCAATGGCCGGAAGACAAGAAGACGGCTGTTTTCTACAAGGGTCTTTCAGAAGAACTCAAAGATGCCTTGTCCACGGTCCCAGTGGTTCCTACAGGTTTCTCAGAATTTCTTGATTTGATTTTACAAATTGATGCCCGAAGAAATGCCCGCAAAGGAGAGAGGAAACCTTTCCTTCATGCACCGATTCGTTCTGATACACCGGCAGCTTCTTCGAATGATCCTGAACCAATGCAAATTGGTGCGGTGAGAGGCCGGTTGTTTAGAGCAGAAAGAGAGAACCGAAGAAAGAATAATGTATGTATGTATTGCGGTTCATCTGAGCATTTACTGGCAGCATGTCCTAAAAAACCAGGTAAGCCTTCGGGAAACGCCAAAACTCGACAGTAGCAGGAGTCCCTGTGTCGAGTGTTACATCGGCCTCCATTACATTTCCAGCGCATGCACCTATAGCTGTTGAGATGACTTTACGTTTTGATGATCAAGAATTGGTTTCCAAGGCTATGGTTGATTCTGGAGTCACTAATAATTACATCGATATCACATATGCCAAGAAATGTTCTATACCCCTTGTAGACAAGAACAAACCTGAAACTGTTAATAGTGTGGATGGATCGGTCTTGATTTCCGGTATGGTAACTCAGGAGACTGTACCTATTCAGATGACTTTATTAAATGGTCATTCGGAGGAAATAGTCTTCGATGTCATTTCGGCTCCTCAGTACAAAATATTACTTGGACTTACTTGGTTGACTCTTCATAATCCCGCCATTGACTGGGTTACGGGATTGATCCAATATCCTTCCGTTTTTTGCAATGAACATTGCTTTACCAGTCAGGTGGTGTCAAATAAATCACATATTTTGGCCTCTATGGAGGGAATTTCCACTATTCGTGTGGTACATCAGAGCGGTACACATATACCAGGGGAATATACAGATTTTGCTGATGTGTTTGACAAAGGTCAGGCAGAACAGCTGCCTCCACATAGGCAGTATGATTGTCCAATTGAACTGATTCCTGGAGCTAAAATCCCTACTGGTCGAGTCTATTCTTTAACTCCCAAAGAAGATGTTGTCTTGAAAGAATACATCGATAAAGCTTTTGATATGGGATTTATACGGCCATCTCAATCGCCGGCTGCCTCTCCTTTTTTCTTTGTTCCAAAGAAAGAAGGAGATCTAAGGCCTTGCATTGATTACAGGGCTATTAACGACATCACCATAAAGAATCAGTACACTTTACCACTGATTAATGTTCTGTTAGATCAATTAGGAACTTCCAAGTACTTCTCTAAATTGGACTTGCGCAGTGCTTACAATCTGGTTCGCATTCGCGAAGGAGACAAATGGAAGACCGCTTTTAAGACGTGGTACGGCCTTTATGAATATTTAGTGATGCCTTTTGGTCTTTGTAACGCCCCGCCACATTTCAGTTCTTCATGAACGATTTATCTTCAGAGATATGATGGACCAATTCGTGGTGATTTACTTGGATGACATTTTGATATATTCATCTTCTTTTCCAGAACATGTTAAACGCGTGTTAGCTGTTTTACAAAGACTGAGAGAGAACAAGCTTTTTGTTAAAGCCGAGAAATGTGTCTTTCATACACAAGAAGTGGAATTTCTGGGTTACGACATTACCAATCAAGGTGTTCGAATGAGTCGTTCCAAAATGATGGCCATATTGAATTGGCCTGTTCCACACAATGGGCCTCATTACACGGATGGCGGAGAACCATGGCGCTATTAGCGCCATGGTTCATGCCGGTAAAATACCGGCACCGCCTTGGCGGAAAGGGGAATTACGGCCGCATTCCAAGGTTGGCGGGGCGGTAATTCCCCCTTCCACCATTGCCCTTCCCAATTCCCATTTTTGCCCCATAGGTCATAATGGGAATGGGGAAGGCGCTAATTATGGTACCGCAAATTGCGGTACCGTAATTAGCTCCCTGGGTCCCTTTGCGGGTTGGTTTTTAACGCCTGCAAAAAGCAGGAGTTAAATCCGCCAACCCGCAAAGGGACCTCGTAGTAAGGCGGTAAGGATTTACCGGTACCGGTATTTTACCGGTAAATCCTTACCGCCATCCGTGTAATGAGGCCCAATGTCAAGTCATTACAGTCATTCCTAGGTTTTGTGAATTTTTATCGCAGATTTATTAGTTCTTTCTCCAAAACAGTGGCCCCATTGACAGCTTTAACTAGTTCCAAAGTTCCATTCTGTTGGAACCAGAATGCCCAAGCTTCTTTTGAGATGTTAAAGGAAGCATTTACCACTGCACCTGTACTTCAACATCCTGATCCGGATTGTCAGTTTATCGTTGAAGCAGATGCTTCCAGTGTCGCTACAGGAGCAGTACTTTCGCAAATTTGTGCAGAAACCAAGGAGGAGCATCCAGTTGCTTTCTTCTCACGAAAGCTTACTTGATATGAACAAAACTATACTGTCACTGAGCGTGAATTACTTGTAATCAAGGATGCTTTCCGAGAATGGCGACATCATCTTCTTGGGGCCAAACATCAGGTGCTGGTGTACTCGGATCATAGAAATCTTCAGGCATTCAAAACTATGAAATGTCTTACAGCTAGACAGGCCAGATGGCATGTCTTTTTTGCTCAATACGATTTCCGAATTACTTATCGCCCTGCCAAACAACATTTCAAGTCGGATGCTTTGTCTCGCATCGGTGAAGAGGTGAAGGAAGAACCATCGGTGCAAAATAAGTTGTTGGCAGATCACGTGATATGTAGTTGTTCTGCACAACCTTCCCTAAAAAACGAGTTACAGGAGTGGGTGAAACTAAATCCACAATTGATTCAGGAATTGAATATTGATATATACAATGGTTTGCCTTTCAAACAAGGAGTACTCTATCTACCAACTGGTACCACTCGGAACAAGGCCCTCAGTTGGGGTCATGATTCCTTGATTGCCGCCCATCCTGGACAGAAGAAGACCCTAGAGTTGCTGAAAAGATGGTGTTGGTGGCCGTCTATAACACAAGATGTTATAAATTATGTTTCAACATGTTCTGTATGCAGTCAATGCAAGAACACTCCTGGCAAACCAGTGGGTTTACTCCAGTCCCTACCTGTTCCTAAAAAACCATGGGACATGATATCAATGGATTTTGTGGTAGAACTTCCAAGAAATAAAGGCTACGATACCATATGGGTTGTGGTAGACTACTTTACAAAATTGGCGCTTTTTATCCCCTGTATTGGTGTACCAACAGCTGCTGGTCTAGCTGATCTATTCATCCGGCATATATTCCGTTTTTTTGGCCTACCTTCAGTAATAATCACTGACAGGGGCTCACAATTTGCGTCCCGTTTTTGGAGAGCACTAAATTCGGCATTACTAATTGATGACAGGTTGTCTAGTGCTTATCACCCTCAAACGGATGGACAGACTGAGAGAGTCAATAGCACTATGGAACAATATCTGCGATGTTTGTGCCTGCAGTTTCAGTCAGATTGGCTCAATGTCCTGCCGACAGCGGAGTTCGCCTATATTAATAATTCCTACCATAGTGCCATAGGTACTTCGCCTTTCTATGCTCTGTATGGGCAACACCCCCGATGCATTCCCTTGGATTCCAGTTTGTCTTTGGATACTCCTGCAGCAGGACGTAACATTAGAGATCTAAAGAGTCTACAGACGAAAGTTAAGCAGCAATCGGAGCAAGCTAAAAAACGAGAAAAGACCTATGCCGATGCTCATAGAATCCCTGCACCTGTCTACAAAGCAGGTATGAAGGTATGGCTGTCCACAAAAAACTTGAGGATACCCGGTAAAAAGAATTTGTTGCCTAAATACATCGGGCCATATGAAGTGCTCCACGTTATAAATCCGGCTGCTGTCCGTCTGGCATTGCCACAATGGTGGCGAGTGCATCCTGTATTCCACGTGTCACTCATCAAACCGTGCTCTGATGCTACTAGATTGCCTATACGGCCTGTTGCTATTTCTGTGAAAGGGTCAGACGAATATGAAGTACAGGACATACTGGACATGAGGCTACGGTCTGGGAAACCGTATTATCTGGTGGACTGGAAAGGTTATGGTCCCGAGGATAGATCCTGGGAACCTCTGTCTAACATTCATGCTCCTGCTTTATTAAGGCGATTCCACTCGAAAAGGGGAGAGGCTGCTCCTTTGGGTGGTGGCACTGTCATGGCTGCTGGATATATCTCTGGACCAGGAACGACCTCTCCATACAAAATGAGTTACGCCCATAGAACCACTAGATCATTCTATTCGAAATGGAGGTTGTTCGATGCATTGCCCGGAAAATGACATCTGCATTTTTCACGTTGTTAAAATTCACGTGACTTAGTTCCGTCACGTGTATCACGGCAGTTCGTACATAAGCAGCGTGGAAACGTTGATCGCTGCTTCTGATTAATTCATTTGTAGCTGAACTCCGGACCTGCGTCCTCGCATTCCCTTCAGCAACTTCTTTGGCCTTTTTTTAACGTGTTTTCCTCCACACGCTAATTCCTGGAGCTGCGTGTATCCTGGTTGCGTACCAAATCTCCACGCAGACGCTGTCTGCAAGCGCGGCTGTCCTGAGCTGCGTGTATCCTGTTCGCGTGCCAAATCTCCACGCGGACGCTATCTGCAAGCGCGGCTGTCCTGAGCTGCGTGTATCCTGTTCGCGTGCCAAATCTCCACGCGGACGCTGTCTGCAAGCGCGGTTGTCCTGAGCTGCGTGTATCCTGTTCGCGTGCCAAATCTTTACACGCGGACGCTGTCTGCAAGCGCGGCTGTCCTGAGCTGCATGTATCCTGTTCGCGTACCAAATCTCTACACGCGGACGCTGTTTTCAAGCGCGGCTGTCCTGGGCTGCGTGTATCCTGTTTGCGTGCCAAATCTCCACGCGGAAACGCTATCTCCAAGCGCGGCTGGCCTGGCTGCGTGTACGCTGTCGCGTGCAATCCCGCACGTGGTTTTCTGAACTACTTTGAACCTTTGGTGCCTGTGACAGTGAACAGGTGAAAATCTAATTTTGTTCTTCGTGGGAAAGGAAGTATTTCATGAACTATTGGAAGGTTATTGTGCACAGTACTCTGGACGCTATCCTGTGGTGCACCAACCCGGTATCTAGCTTGAGCCTCGTGCCGTTCGGGATAAATCTCCCTTACTAATCTTCCCCTTCTTATCGTTGTTTCAACTCGCATGCTTCTGATTAATTCATTTGTAGCTGAACTCCGGACCTGCGTCCTCGCATTCCCTTCAGCAACTTCTTTGGCCTTTTTTGAGCGTGTTTTCCTCCACACGCTAATTCCTGGAGCTGCGTGTATCCTGGTTGCGTACCAAATCTCCACGCGGACGCTGTCTGCAAGTGCGGCTGTCCTGAGCTGCGTGTATCCTGTTCGCGTGCCAAATCTTCACGCGGACGCTATCTGCAAGCGAGGCTGTCCTGAGCTGCGTGTATCCTGTTCGCGTGCCAAATCTCCACGTGGACTCTATCTGCAAGCGCGGCTGACCTGAGCTGCGTGTATCCTGTTCGCATGCCAAATCTTTACATGCGGACGCTGTCTGCAAGCGCGGCTGTCCTGAGCTGCCTGTATCCTGTTCGCGTACCAAATCTCTACACGCGGACGCTGTTTTCAAGCGCGGCTGTCCTGGGCTGCGTGTGTATCCTGTTTGCGTGCCAAATCTCCACGCGGAAACGCTATCTCCAAGCGCGGCTGGCCTGGCTGCGTGTACGCTGTTGCGTGCAATCCTGCACGTGGTTTTCTGAACTACTTTGAACCTTTGGTGCCTGTGACAGTTAACAGGTGAAAATCTAATTTTGTTCTTCGTGGGAAAGGAAGTATTTCATGAACTATTGTAAGGTTATTGTGCACAGTACTCTGGACGCTATCCTGTGGTGCACCAACCCGGTATCTAGCGTGAGCCTCGTGCCGTTCGGGATAAATCTCCCTTACTAATCTTCCCCTTCTTATCGTTGTTTCAACTCCTGGTTTTCTTCAAGAGACTTTCGTTGAATTCTTCAGTTTTGCCATAAGGTCAGTGTTTTGGATTAATGCTAATACTGTGCTATCATAGTGATTTGAGTTTGGGACAGTTTCTTATGATACTTTATCTATCCTAGGCATACTTACGATACAATACCCACGCCCTTTCCAGTGATCCATCTCTCTGCCTGTTTTATCAGTCAGAGAGTTGTATCATTTGGAAGGTCTAATTTGACCTACCTACAATCAAGTCGTGTGAAAAAGGATCCGGAAGAGCCCTACCAATTGTATCCTTTTTTGGTTACCGTATCCTTTTCAATTGATACATTGGTGATTTATGACAGAAGGTCAGTTATCAATAGAAGCACACACAAATCAATTAATTGTTTTTACATAAAGTAAGAGTTACCTTTACTAAAAGTTTTCATGTCCATTTGCAAGGTGTCCCATGAGGTCCTCCCCGAAGAAGACGGTTATCGGTTAATATAACATTTCTTCATCAAAACATCCCAGTTATCATCTACTAGCTCCCTCAGTTATCGAGGAGTTAGACATACAATTTCCAGCACATATATATTTAGGTGATGTGTATTGACATTAAATGGGGACGTAGTGTGATGAATCGGACATGATTCCCCCAAAACACCTGACTTGGGACCCTTTTCATGTGACCAGGGAAAGGCAGACACCTCCTAAGACTGACCCTGGGGGTGGTGTTCTGCTGCAGGATCGCATGAGGGGGAAGCAAGTGAGGAGGAATGGGAAGCCCCCTTTTGTAACTTTGCCAAGACCCTAATATTCTAATTGCGTATTTTAAAATCAAAGCTGTAAGAGAAACTGATTTGAACAGTGTGGACTTCAAGTCTCATGATGCTTAAAGTACTGTGATGAAGAATAGGAAAAACGAGGCTCAAAACCGGCGTGTGCAGTTATTTGATGTTAATAACCCACACCTGAGAGGTACTGGGGATATTTAAAACCCCCTCAGGTGTGGTCCAGTAGAAGCAGTTGAAGGCTTAGTAGTAGTGAGAGCTGTGGATGGCTGTCGTTGAATGGAAGAGACGCTGGGACCACAACCGGTCTGTATGCAGAGCTGGGTCCTGAGAAAGTCATCAGAGCAGCAGCTCGGAACTGCAGAGGCCGCACAGCAGGAATCGGTGCCATGATGGGCCATTTCACGAGAGAGAGACTGTCTGAAATGCTTGTTCGCTCCAAGTTGCTGGCGAACCCCGACATTTCAAAGGGGCAGAACAAGCTCCTTTTCTAGGGTCTGTGGGCCACTGTCGAACAACTGAAGTGGGCAGGAGCCCTAGAAGCAGGAGAAGATGCAGCGGCAGAATTTCGCCACAGAGGCGATCCGAGCAAGCAGTGAGTTTGCCTAATCTTGGCAACCCCGGAATGCTCCATAAGCGAGCGCTAGGCTTTTTTCATAATTTTGAGTACCAAACTGCTATTAAGGAGCCAAATGGGAGGAAAGGTTATGGTTACTGTTACAAGGGTCAAGTGAAGTTTAAATTTTCCAGACCTGAACTAATCAATCAGATCTATCATTGCCAAAGCCAATATGGAGTGATATTAAAGAAAGCTAACCTTAACCCCCATTACCCAAGCCAAGAGAAAGAAATTATTAAGTTTGCTTGTTTCTACCAGCAAATAAGAGAAAGGGCAGTACAACAACAGGATCAAGGGTGCAGGAGTTTCCACGCTTTGCTGCTTGAGAAGCCCAGGAGGGCCATCGTATCCATGCTGACCATGTTAAGCCCTGTCCCCCACTTTTCAAAAACGCTGTGGGAAACCCGCAGGGCTAAAGCACGTGGGATCAAGGGCGCAGAAGTTCTGCGACAGAGGGGAGGGCCCCTGTCCCACATCTTTGTTGTGGCCCACAACCAGCCTGGAGTATGAGCAGCAATTGTAATATGCATACTACCGGAGGGTGAATCTTGGCAGATGCAGATGCGAGAGCGACAGAGATGGAAGTTGTTTATCACCCTGATCATCGGCTGTGAAGCCAAGTTACTGTAATTGGCGGATATTTGCAACATCCTACTGCTTCTTTTTTCCGCCTTGTACATTCGCATACTTTGCACTCATAATGGTGATAAGGAAGGCGGAAGGTGCCGCACTCATAGGGGGTAGTGAAAGGAAAATCAAATGATTACATAGACCTATTAGTGATGTCAATAATCTGATCGTCGAGATCAAGGACCTACTTTTCGATCTTGACGGAACTGAGGTTGGGGGCTCTCTGGAAGCCTGGGAAATAGTGCATAACTATATACCAGCTAACAGGCCTGCACTTCCAGCAAATGCCATCTCGATGGCCCATCTTCCCATGAAATCAAATTGTGTGGCCATGGGAGGTAAGGAGGAATTCATTTATTTCTGTGATGTTGATGAGCCTACCATCAGGCAGGCTGAGTCCGCCAAAGGCCAGGCCCTCACATCACAAAGGAAGATTCATTGAGCCACTTAGAAACCACAGGCCAAACCAGAGGAAGAAACTTTACCTTCAGCACTACAAATTATATTTTGGAGAAAGGACCTACCAATCCTATTATTTTTTAACCCCCCTGTGTGTTTAAACCCTCTCTTCTTGGGGAGGGAAATGGGCATGGGCGGCGACAACAGTGCTGTTGCACCATCTGAGTCACCGTTAATGCATGACATTGCTCCTGAGGGTATGTATTGTCTATCTGTACCCTCCCCACAAGCAACATCTGCACTGCAAGCATTGCCTACATTCCCTCCGACCAACCATTTTCTACCTATTTCTGAAGAAATAGTTGGCACAGACCACTTACCTTCGACCCGTCTGAACATAAAGTTGGCGTCAATGGAAAAGGTTTGACCGCAAGAGAAGGGGAAATGTGAGTAGGATCTCAAAAGTGCCAAGCAAAAACCGATGTAAGGCCCTGCAGTGGTTACTGAGAGAGTGGGTTTAACCCAGTCGGCACCCGTCAAGACATACCAAGAAATTGGAACTCAAACAAGTCCTCTGCACAACGGTTCCTCTGGGACGGATCTCATGAAAACAAAGGAACCAATGTGGCATTAGAAGAGTCCCTGGCGGGTTTTAAAGAATCAATCTCGCACCTTATTAACTTATGGCGGCTAGATTTATTGGGAGAACTTGAGAAAATTAAAGAAAGGGTGATCACTATAATCCAACTAACGAAAGATGGAAAGCAGTTTTGTGCAGATCAAGTTGGTGGAAGTGCAGACCTAGTAAAATGTTTAAGGACGAAATGCCGTACCTGATTTGAACCTGTCAATCCCCTGCTCAACCCAATATTCAGTGAATTGGGGAATAGGGATACTGGAAACTCTCATTTTGGTCGAAACTTTTATCTTCACCCATCTGTACCTTGCCCACAGGGAGATCCCCGCAGCGAATGGGCATTTCGCCCCGGCGGGCACCCCCGTGCCCCTAACGGATACCAACACTTTGCCATTGAGAGGTTTTTCAATTTTCAAATCCAGTAAAAATGGAACCTTTTTGAACATTATAGTGGGAGAGCCTAGATCCTCTGTGGTCATGACTAACGTACATTAACTACCCTTGTAGGCTTCTGAGAGCCAGGAATCTTTGAAGAATGAATGTACTCACTGGATCCATCATATAAAGGGATGATTATCAGTGATCAGTGATGATTTTCTGTATTGTACTAGGGCTCAGTGCCTGGTGCTAAAATGGACTATGTACAGGTCTTTCTCTCTTCATGGTTGTTGGTGGAGCGTTTGTTCAGGATCAATTGCAGATCATGTGCCTCTAAGTTAGTGGGAATCCAACTGAGATCGGCCGAAATGTTCTTTGGGCCTAAGGGCCAAACTGGGGGTTGTGATCCCAGTGGGAAATAGGTCCCTCGCCCACACAAAGTATTGGGAGTAGCAGGGGCAGGGGGACTATCATCTAGTAGACCGAAGGTAAACCAAATAGATCTAGGAATCGTCGATTGAATGGGGTGTGAAGGGAAGCACAATGTGAGTGAAAAAGCCCTATAAAGCGCCTGTCCTGGAATATTGCGGGTGTCAATTGGTTACTGGACATCCCCGATTGGTGTGCTTGCATCCGCAAATTTCAAATTGTTATGCTGCAGGAGACTTGGGGAGTTGGCCCCCTGTTTTTCCAGGGTTACCAATCCTTTGCCATTCCTGTAGTTAAAGGTCCCAAGGGACGCGCTAGTGGTGGCTTGTCGGTCTAGTTTGACACTTCGGTCGACTGGAGGATTGAACAGCTCCACTCGGTGTCCCTGGATCTCCAAGCTTTATTAATCAGGTTTGGGCCCAAAGAAAAACTGTGATTATATAATATCTATAATAGACCTGCTGACACTCGCGGCACAGCTATATTGGAAGCTTTGGTGGAACACGTAACATAACATCCTCCCCTAGCAGCTTCCATTAACTACACAGTTGTAGCGGGGGTCCTCAATGTACAGATTGAGCCCCTTAAAGAACTGTGAGAGCTATGGGACGACCAGGATCAGGCCTGGGACATCTCGGATCTGATAGCAAGTCACCCTAGAAGACAAAATCATCAGGTATTGGAATCGGCATGCATAATCTCAAATTTTAATTTGAGAGCATGCAATGGCAGATTTGTAAGGGATCACCGGCAAAGATTACCTTTGAGGGGCACAAGGGGAGGTCCTTAGTTGATTATATCTTCATTTCTGGGCCCGACTGGGATAGAGTGGCTAATTTTGAGGTTGGCGACAGGAGTGAAAGTGATCATTTTCT
Organism: Ambystoma mexicanum; assembly: GCF_040938575.1. NCBI lineage: Eukaryota > Metazoa > Chordata > Amphibia > Caudata > Ambystomatidae > Ambystoma > Ambystoma mexicanum. The sequence goes on along the minus strand of NC_090932.1, from coordinate 509,670,204 downwards.
TCTTACCGTAAATCTCTTAGGGAATACTATCAGTCATATTGTTCATGTACCCCTAGCTAATTCACATCCTGTAGAAATTAGTGGCAGTGCCAGGAGGCCAGAGAAGTGGTCCAAATTAATGAATCAAGATCTGCAGCCTTGTATATATAAATCAATTCTTGGAAAACTCCAAGCAATCTGCCTTGAACCCATGGATGCAGAATCAATTCTTAGTGAATATGAGTCACTAATTTCCAATCCTATACCTTTATTCTCTGTCCCCGCCAAGACTGTGAAAAGATTGGCTATAACGAGACCAGGCTGGTCTCACAGGGATTGACATATTGCAAAAGGTAAAATGATAGATTGCATCAATAGGGAAAGGGGGTTTGATAAGTCTAAACTGAGAACATTATGAGCGGAATAGAAGAACATGCTCAATTTAAAAAGGATCCGGTTTTCCGTAGAGAAATGGTCAGCCCTCCTATATGCCCTACAAGCAAGGGGAGGCGTTTTATTCTGGAAATTGGTGGCCGATAGGGCCCTGAAGGAAGACTGTGCAATGCAGTGCTGTATAAGTGAGGACGATTGGTGGTTGCACTTCTCAAGTCTTTATAATACAGCACTGGCACGGATAGTACATATTCTGTTGCCTCCGTTAGTGCAGGGGGAACCATGAGGGTGACCATCGAGGAGGTGGCTGTAGCCATAGACTCAATTAAGTCGGGAAAGGCTGCAGGCCCCAATCTCATTCCCATTGATTTATTAAAAGAAGCAATAGTTATATGGGCCTGACCCTCTCCAAGGTGTTTAATGCTATTCTGTCTAGTGGTGTTATCACACCCTTATGGCAACAGGCTGTGATCTTTCCAATATATAAGAAGGGCGGAAAAGATCAACTGGCAAATTATCGCCCAATCTCACTCCTAGATAGTATAGGGAAAGTGTTTGGCAAGGTAATATTGAGGCACTTACAAGAATGGGCAGACAGAGAATGAGTTATCCATGACATTCAGGGTGGATTTCGGGCAAATCGGGGCACCCATGACCAGTGTTTTATGTTTTCACTTCCAATTCAGAAATATACAATCATGAGAAAAATGAAGTTATATGTGGCCTTCTTAGATCTTAGAACAACTTTTGACTCAGTTTGTAGGAAAACACTATGGCAAATACTGATGGCCCGTAAAGCCCCCAAGAACTTGATTTATATCATCTCCAAGCTGTACTCTTGCAATAGGGTAAGGGTTAGATACGGTTTGGAAGGCGATTTATCCCGCCCATTTGATGTAGTGAGAGGTGTCAGATAAGGGTGCGCCTTGGCCCCACTCTTGTTCAATATATATATTGAGGAAATTATTGATAGGTTGATTAATGAATGTCAAGATCACCCTAAATTAGCTCTTAAGAACTACCCAGCATTGTTCTATGCAGATGACACTGTTCTTATTTCCACAACCCCTCAATGTTTAAAATAATCCCTCTCTATTTTCCTGAATAAATGTAAGAACTGGGCCTTTCATTAAATGTGGATAAATCGAAGGTCATGGTGTTTGAACCTCCCCTCGCTAAAAGATTGAAGCCAGTGGGAAGATACTGGAACAAGTCTATCACTATGATCAGCCAGGCCTTAGATTCCAGGGGACCTGTGGGTGAACATTTCAAATTTTAAAGGCTTCCATTACCTTGGAGAAACGTGGGAGGGCTATTCTGTCCTTTTATGCAAAACATGGGGGTGGAGCTATCTCCCATGCACTTCCTGCAGCCCTATATGGTGCGTAACTTTATGGATATGGGGACATTTCAAGGATTAAAATTTGCAAGCACAAGTTTCTAAAGAAACTACCGATGTTGCCAGTCAGTGCACCTACGGGTTTGGTTTACCTTGAACTTGATCTGGTCCCGGCCCAGGCCCAGATACGGACCCGGCCATCCCTTTTTTGGGCAAGGATCTGGAATCAACGTGACCTGGAAATCCATAGGGCTGCATTATCATCTTTTTTTAGCCCATGATGGTGGCAAAAGTAACGCATGGGCCCGAAATGTTAAGTCCACCTGTCAAGAGTTTGGCGTATTAGGGTTATGAGAGAATCCTTTGGTACCTGTAATGGCCCAGGCATTGGTTATGAAAGCCAATCTAAGTCTAAGGAGAAGTGAGGCCTTGATATTAGATGCTGCCAAACTGGAATTGGGTCTGGAATAACCAGAGCCCCAGACATTCCCTGGTTTCTAGGAATACCTTGATATTGTCCCCCCGCATTGGAAGGGTCTTTATACATAAGGTTTAGACTGGGCATATTACTCATTGCTTCTTTCACCAAATGTTTGCGTTCGGCCAACACCAGCGAATGTCCACTATGTAGGGCCACTCATGAAACAATTAGCCACTTTTTGTTGATTTTTCAGAGAACAATGAAATTGAGAGAATGTATCTAAGGCAGCTCTTGAGAGAAATAGGGATTCACCAGATTGAATTGACTGTTAAATATTTAAGAGTATGCACTGATTTGTATGTAGTGTTTGGTACAGCACATTTTATACAGGGCCTGGCTGCTGAGATGCAAGAGTATGTGATCAATTATGAACTTGCTCAGGAATGACCAATGTGGATGAAGCTGCAAGAGTTCTCTCTTCATTCCACAACAGCCTGTTTTATGCCTCATGCCTTATTGCATTTTTTATTTAACTGAACTAGTATTATATTTGAGATATTTCATCGATCGCAACAGTACCGCATGATTGAACTGTGTGCTATCTGTGAATGTGATTCTCCTTTTTGTATATTTGTACTTTTATGGCTTGGCAGCCGAAATAAAGATTTTATGATGAGAATGGTTATAAACAATGTTGCTTCAGACAAAGGAGGACAAAGTTGATAAATGAAGATTGTTCACAGTGGTTTGTTGAAAGAAAGAGGAAACAAGAGTGGCAGGAAGGCTGCCCTTCTGGTAGAGTATCCAGAAGGAGTGGAGCATAACCCGCATTTCATGTGACCGCAACAAGTGTATAACAGACAGCACTAGTGTGGTTCTTCTTTCCCTAAAGAGATTCTTAAATTTGATGTCGTGAAGCAAGAGACATTTATAATTTGTTGGAAGCTTACCTTTACCACAGAAGTACTTGTAGTTCTCCAGCATGGGGTCTGGCATGGATTCACATGCTCATGAATATTCCCCGTCGTCAGGCTGGGAATCCTCGGTAAAGAAAAAACCAGTATCAGTTTCGTTTCTGATCTGTCTTTCGTAGTAGTAACCAATCACTGATCTCTGCGTCATACTGACCACAGCCAATGACTGCCCTCTACCTAAGCCCCGCCTCTGGCAGCCATCTTCAGATTTTTACCGCACGTTCAATTATTGCTCTCGAGCGTTAGTGCTATTTTTTCAAGTTTTTTTCCTCAAAAACTTCGATTTTTCAGTCAAAAGAGCCTCAAGCTCCACTGTTTCTTCATCCGATCAACGGGGACCCATGTCGGATTCGTCTACGCCCTCAAGGGTGAAGATTTCGTCGATCCACGCTTTTGGAGGACTCCAGAAGTTTCTCAGGCCCATCTCGGACATGGCCCAGGAGAAGGGAAGCTCGACTCCCGGAAAGCTGTTCAGGGTCTGCCCTGGATGCCGGTTTCAGAATGTCTTTAAGGAGGACGAACACTCCTTTTGTCTGTACTGCCTACATGAGGACAAGACGCACGTGGAGAAGGACTGTGCGTTTTGCGGCAATATGTCGGAGCGGCCCATGAAGGACCGCCATCAACGTCTCGCCAACTGGCTGGAAGGGAAGAGCTCGTCAGGCGAGAAGAAGAAGAAGAAATCCGAGCGGTCTTCTAAGACCTTTGAGGACGCCCCGGCGACGGGGGTACAACACAAGGCCAAGCACCGCGAGTCCGCTGGCACCGGGAGCGCCGAACGGTCGGGCTCTACGGGCGCCAGGCAGGGCGCACCCTCCCCGGCACCATCAACCACGAGCCAACGCTCTGGTTCGGGTAAGAGGAAGGCCGAGCACCCGGCGAAGCTCCTGGAGAGGCCCCGGTCGAGCTCGAAGGCCCCATCGGAGGGAGAGCGAGGCAGTGACCCTCCCCCCAAGGAGAAGGCGGTGAGCGCACCTAAGGTGGTGAAAGCCTTAATCCATCCGGCCAAGGCCTCTATCGAGACAGACGCGGCGGCCCTGGCTCAGCCTGTGGAGGCTACACCAGTGGTGGCGACCTCGGGGCTCAGAGTCTCCCTGCCACGGCGGAGGGAGTCCTCTTTTATGCCCATCGACAGGACCCCTGTGAAACCTCCGACGGAGAAGAAAAAGGGGTGGCAGGGGGTCGTCGTGGATTCGGCCTCAACCTCTGAGGAAGAGCTGATCGAAGTCTTAAGCCATGGCTTTGGCGTGGAAGAAGACCAGCCCGTCGGGAGGGACCCCGACGCGGGAGACGACGATAACGTCGAGGGTGCCGACGGGGCCCCTTACCGCCCGTCGGAATCCCCTCAACCAGTGCCGCAAGACAACTCGGCGGCCATTTTGTTGGCTATACAGTCCTTATGCTCGGAGATAAGGACGAGACTGCCGTTACCACCAGCGGAGGAACCGCTCCCGACGGGGGACCCGGAGCCAGGCTCTTCTGGGAGCCCTCCCCCTAAGAGAAGAAGGATTCATCCTCCACCTCCTTTTCAGCCATCGCGCCCTGTTCAACCCTCCTCCCCGTCCACGACTCGTGGGGATGGCACGGGGACTGACACGGCCGCGACGGGTACGGACGACGAGGTTTTCGACGAGGATCTGCCGTCGTCACCTCCCACCCGGGCCTCCCCACCCAACGAGATTGGATCGTTTCACTCCATGATCGCCAGGGCATCCGAGCTTTTCCAGCTCTGCCCGGAAGAGAAGAAGAAGGAAGGTTTCCTTTATCAACGGCGCGAGGCCAAGAGGAAGACGGTCCTCTCCGTACCTCTACTGGATGATATTTGGGATGAGGGCCTCGCCCTCCTCAAGAACCCATCCATGACGCCGGCTAGAAGGGATCGGTACGAGAAGAAGTACCGGGTCCCGGACGCGGCCCCCTTGTGCCTTCGGGCACAGCTGACCCCGGACTCGGTCGTCTCCGCGGCGGCCAGGAAGAAAGCGGGGGGGGAGCGCGGCCTCTACATCGACCTCCCCGCCGGACGGAGAGGGAAAGAAATTAGAAACGATGGGACGCAGGGTCATCTCGTCTGCAGCGACGACGATTAAGGCGGCCAACGCCTTGGCTATCGTAGCCCGCTACGACAGGGAGTTGTGGTACAAACTGGCCCCCCTGCTGGACTTCCTACCGGACGACAAGAGGGCGGATGCCCTAGAGATCTTGTAGGAAGGAGAGGTGGCGTCGGACCACGCCATTACGATTGCGACGGACATCGCTGACACTGGATTTCGCCAGTTGGGCAACAGCGTGTGGCTTAGGCGGCTTGGATGGCTCAAGGCTACTGACTTCCGTCAGGACGTGCAGACCAGGGTCTTGGACATGCCGTTCAACTGAAACAACCTGTTTGGGAAAACAGTGGACGATTCCCTTCAAGCCATCAAGGCAGACACGGAGACGGCCCGGGCTCTTGGGGTTCTCCAGCAACGGCGGCCGCCCTTTCGGAGCGGCAGAGGCAAACAGGGTGTCTCCAAAGGTTCCGGCGGCGGATTTTCCACCTACCGTCAAGCGGCCCGTTCGTCGTCGCAGGAAGCTTACAGGGGACGAGGCAAGTCAGACGGACCCCGCCGTCGTCGCCAAGGAGGTCAAGGCGGCAAAGCCTCGTCGAAGCAGGACTGAACCGGCCGTGGGGTCGGGCCCCCACCGAAGCACCCCGGTGGGAGGCCGGCTGGCGAGCTTCGTCAGCGTGTGGGAGTCCATGTCCACCGATCGTTGGGTGCTGGACGCCCTAGCCCAGGGTCACGCGCTCGAGTTTCTAAAGAGGTGCCCCAGCGTACCCCCTGTGGCCAGGAAAGAACATCACGTCCCTCAACTTCTCTTGGAGGTAAAGGCGATGCTCAGGAAGGGCGCCATCGAGCTCGTCCCAAAGAGGCTTCGGGGCTCCGGAGTTTACTCAAGATACTTCCTCGTGAAGAAGAAGACGGGAGGATGGCCTCCCATCCTGGACCTGCGACGACTGAACAAATTCATCAAGGCACAGAAGTTCCGGATGGTCACCCTCCAACACGTCTTGGGTCAGCTGGAGGAGGGCGATTTCCTGTCGTTGTGGGATTTGGAGGATGCCTACTTCCATATTCCCATCCTAAAGGGACACCGAAGGTTTCTCAGGTTTGTGGTCCAAGGGTGTCACTATCAGTTCAGAGCCCTTCCCTTCGGACTGAGGTCGGCACCCAGGGTGTTCACCAAGTGCCTCGCACGGGTGGCGGCGCAGCTGCGCCGAGAGGGGATCCACGTCTACCCCTACCTGGACGACTGGCTCATCTGAGCGAAGACGAAGGAGCTTGCCGTGGAGCACACGGCAAGGACCGTCCAACTTCTCACGGACCTGGGATTCTCTATAAACTACGCCAAGTCCCACCTGGTGCCTGCGCAAGACGCACTGCTTCTGGGAGCGAAGCTCGACACAGTGTCGCTTCTGGCCTATCCGTCGGAGGAAAGGACGAGGGCCATTCTGGGCAAGGTGCAGCGGATGCTGGTTGCGGATGCGGCCAGAGTGAGGTCCATCAAATCCCTCCTCGGAATGATGTCTTCTTGCATTTACCTCATCCCCCTGTGCAGGCACCGGATGCGCCCGTTGCAGGAGTTCCTGGACGCGCGCTGGATCCAGACGACGGGCAGGTTCGAGGAGAGGATCACACTCGACGAGAGTTTCCGACGAGCGATCCGGTGGTGGGGCACCCGCACGCATCTGACGGCGGGCATGGACTTCCAGACCCCCGGCCACCAGGAGACAGTGACCACGGATGCCTCCCTGGAAGGGTGGGGAGCGCACACCGAAAATCTGCACGCGAGAGGCCTTTGGCTCCCGACAGAGAAGTCCCTCCATATCAACGTCCTGGAGCTCCGTGCAGTGTTTTGGGCCCTCAGGTCCTTCCTTCCTTCCCTCAAGGGCAAGGTGGTGAGGTTCTTCACCGACAACACCACCACCATGTTCTACATCAGGAAACAGGGCGGAACCAGGTCCCCAGCCCTGTCCAGGGAGGCGCAGGATCTGTGGCATTGGGCCATCGCCCAAGGGATGTCTCTGGTGCCGTTTCATCTGGCAGGGATAAAAAACACCATCGCCGACTCACTCAGCAGGGACCTGCGCTCATGCCACGAGTGGGAACTATGACAGGATCTAGTGGACCGCCTCTTCCGACGGTGGGGCACACCCCAGATCGATCTGTTCGCGACGGCGACGAACTCCAAGTGCCGGAGGTTCGCCAGCAGGTTTCCCCAGCCGAGGAGCATGGGCGATGCTTTCTCGTTCCCCTGGGAGGGCCTGTTTCTATACGCGTTCCCTCCATTGCCATTGCTGATCCGGCTCATCAACCAGCTCAAGAGGTCACGGTGCAGGATGATCCTCGTCGCACCTGCGTGGCCGAGGCAGATATGGTTCCCGGACCTTCTGGACTTGTCAGCGTCCCCGTCAATCAAGCTGCCAGTGGACGCGGATCTTCTCTCCAGGGAAGGAGGCGCCATCCTCCATCACGACCCGAAGTCGCTGAACTTGCAGGCCTGGCTCCTGCAGCGTTAGAGTTTGGAGGATACGACATACCGGCCGACTGCAGAGAGGTTCTTGCAAAGGCCAGGACGTCCTCAACTCTTAAATGCTACGGACACAAATGGAAGAGGTTCTCTGTCTGGTGCCACGCACAGAAGATTAACCCTCTACGGATTACGGCTCCCCAAGTACTGCCGTACCTACTGACGCTGGCCAAGGCTGGACTGGCGCATGCGTCCATCAAGATTCATCTTGCTGCGATCTCCCGATACACCAGAACCACGGGGCGGACGTCCTTGTGGTCTCATCGTCTGGTGAAAGAGTTCATGAAGGGACTGTTCAGATCGTTCCCGCCGGTGAAGGCTCCGGCGCTGGCATGGGAGCTCAACGTGGTGCTGACCAAGCTCATGGGACCTCCGTTCGAGCCTCTGCACTCGGCTCCGTTGAAGTTCTTGTCGTGGAAAACAGCGTTTCTTGTGGCCATCACCTCCGCACGACGGGTGGGAGAGATCCAGGCCCTTTCCTGCAAGGCCCCATACTTGACTTTTCACGACACGAGGGTAGTGCTCAGGACGCACCCCACCTTCATGCCCAAGGTGCCGTCGGACTTCCACCTCAACGAACCCTTGGTGTTGCCTGTTTTCTTCCCGTCGCCTTCGTCGCCGGCTGAAAGGACTTTGCACTCGCTGGATGTGGCTAGAGCGCTGAAGTTCTACGTGGACCGCACAAAGTGTTTTCGGAAGACGTCACAACTCTTTGTGAACTTTGGACCTGTCAATCAGGGGAAGGCTCTCTCGAAGGCTTCCATTTCCAGATGGCTCTCCGGCTGTATCATGTACTGTCATCGGTTGGCAAACCGACCGCTGCCTGGCCGTCCGAGAGCCCATTCCACCAGAGCGATCGCAGCTACCACAGCGTTCCTATCTGGTGTGCCCTTGCTGGACATCTGCAGGGCTGCTACGTGGAGGTCGACCCACACCTTCACGAAATTCTACTGCGTTGATCGGGATTCCAGGGAGGAGTCCAGGGTTGGCCAAGCAGTGCTGTGCAACCTGTTCGCCTAAGGTGAGCCTGGTGAGGAGGTAAGATTTGCTTAATGTTGAGTTTGATGTAATGCTTAATGTTGAGCCTTTGCCACCTCCCGTGGTTGTGCATGTGTGTACTGCTATGTATTCTTTATTCATGAGCATGTGAATCCATGCCAGACCCCATGCTGGAGAAGGAACAAGTTACTTACCTGTAACTGTTGTTCTCCGGCATGGGTCTGGCATGGATTCACATGCGAACCCTCCCGCCTACCCCTCTGCGGCTCTTCAGTTGGTCATACTGCCACTTCACGTGCTACCAAATCTGAAGATGGCTGCCAGAGGCGGGGCTTAGGTAGAGGGCAGTCATTGGCTGTGGTCAGTATGACGCAGAGATCAGTGATTGGTTACTGCTACGAAAGACAGATCAGAAACGAAACTGATACTGGTTTTTTCTTTACTGAGGATTCCCAGCCTGACGACGGGGAATATTCATGAGCATGTGAATCCATGCCAGACCCATGCTGGAGAACAACAGTTACAGGTAAGTAACTTGTTCCTTAGTATTTTACTCTGGGCTGGCAGGAGAGCACACCAGGTCACAGGACTGCATATCCCTTTTGTTCTGTTCTGGTAGGACTGTACACCAGAGCAGAGATCTTTGTTGTAGTAGGCTTGGCAGAAGAGTAGACCAGGTGGAAGCCGATGAAGTGTTGTGGTGTGGTGGTGAAATATCATAAAAAAGAAGTGGCAAAGATGGTTATGTGAATTACTACCAAATCATCCTGTCAAACATATAACACTGAAACAAGTGTTGTATGAACTATGGCAGAATTATTCAACATTGATTAAACAAGTGTTTTGTGAACTGTTGCAGAAAAACCTTAACAAGGTCATCAAAGTATTATAGATTTAGGAGAAGTTGCTTCAAGATCTTTTTGTTAAAATTTAAAAGAGGAAAACCTTGTGGAATGCTTTTGAAATCTTGATTGAATTCAAGTTGGAACAAGAAGCTCTATATTAGAACATTTGTTGTCAAATTGGAACCAAGGGAACTGAGTTAGAACTTTATTATAAGACAGGATATCCTTATTCCCTGGAACTGTTGAAAAGAATGCAGCTTGAATCTGGGTCTGGGGAATTCATCCAGATTGGAAGGAGACACCATTATCAGATTGTGAATGTAACGGTTATATTTGTCATTTTGATTTGCCATATACTACCTTATGGATTTGTTGTCTGTATAAATGTGAGAGACAGAAGCCTTTTGATAGAGTGTTTCCTTTAGTTTCTTTTAGGCATGGAAATCATCATTGTAGGGATAGTGAGGCGTTCGTCCAACCTTAAATAAAATGGCACCTTTAGAAGAATCTTCACAAAGTTGTCTGCCTAACATTTCTGACCCCCCACAGTAGGCATTAGTGTACTAGCACATGGGCCCTGGTCATTTTGACATTAAGCACGAGTAAAGAGCCGTAGGAGCTAATCACTCCTTGGCCAACTTATTGTTTGAACTATGTATTAACCTACAACTTAAATGTGCTGTTCACAAAAGTGTGTGATTGGGTTACACACTATATAACAATCCTTTTTCACTAGTTCGGTTTGTGTTTTTTGTGTATTATTCACTGAGTCACAGATACACATTATCGTCAGCAATATTGTTTTGATGTACTTTTGTCTTTATTTTGCTTTATTTTGAAGCACCAACATTTTAACTCATTGTTGTACTTTACACTGTGTATAGCAAGTATGTATATTGTTTCCAAACTGGAGATTGTTGATTTTTTTGTAAGAGGCCACATTGGCTAGGCCATGATTATGAATTTGCTTTGTTCTCGTTTCTGTTTCTGAAAAATGAAATGAAACATGCTAACTTAATAAATATTTTTTTTATAAATGAACCATTTTGTGTGGTAGTGCCTCATCATAAAGAGAAATGTGGATAGGTCTTGATTATTCAACCGGAAAGGATAGATTTGAGTTAGTTAATGTCGGGAGCAATCTTTGTATTATTAGCATTTCTGAGTACAGCCACTGTGTTAATTTCAGCTGCCTTGTGAGCATAGCATCTGTGTAGAATTTAGTCTCGCTTAGAACCCTGCCCTCATTTAAATCTGGCTTCCTTTTGAGTGTAGCCACTGTGCTGCATTTAGCTGCATTTTGGGTATAACCACTGTGCTATATTTAGCTGCCTTTTGAGTATAGCCACTGTATAGAACCTAGCCATGCTTTGAACTCTCCCCTTCTAAATCTAGCTGCATTGTGATTATAGCGCTGTTATAAACTGAGTTGCATTCTTGAGTATAGTTACCGTTATTTTTACCTGCATTTGGAGTATAGCATCAGAGTTAAATTCAGCTGCACTTTGAATATAGCCACTGTGTTGAATTTAGCCACACTTTGAATTAGCCCCCTTCTAAATTCAGCTCCATCTACAAAAACAAGAAACCAGCCAGGACATACGGGTACGTATCACACTCCATGCTTATGGAAGACAGCTGAAGGCACGGCTACCCGAAAGCTTCTGCTATCATACACTACTTCAAGACACATCGCAAAACACCTCTTCCATAAGAATGCAGCAATACCCCACAACATAAATTTGGTCTAGCTGGACACATAATTAGTCTGCTGCAATCGCATACTCTCCAGACTACCTCATAGCACTAATCCACATGCCAGCTCTACATGGCTGGCTAGCAGGGACTTGGCCACCCGACCTACCTGTGTATTGGTTAAAATGCACACACGCATTCTAAACTCCTCTGACAAATTTCCTTTACCTCAGACTTCAGTCTCTCGAGGGCGTTCACCTACAGCACTTTGAGGCCTTACTAATGGGAACAGGTGCTATACAATTGACAATTACATTACTGTATGAAGCAGCAGTGTATATGTGAATGCACATCCTACGCTTTCAGGTGTAGCTTGCCACTGTGTCATGCGCGCAGTCTGAATGCTTCTTCATTGTTCTCTGGTTGCAAAGAAGATACATGATCTGGTGGCAATAGACTTCTGACTGATCTGGCACTCTCAGAACTTGGCCCAAGTGAAATTTTGGATTCCGTTTTTTTACTGAGAGTCAAACATGTATCCTTCAATGCTCAAAGAGGGTGTGCCCATTAAGATGCCACTCGGTGCATTGTTTGGGAAGGTCCGGCTGTGTCCCTCATTCCGCTCCAGTGACTCCCATCTCCCTGATCACTTCCTGCTTTAATTCTGGAATTCGTATTGCAGTTCCAAGTTCAACGCTGGGCCACATATTCCCGGTGTCGACAAACAAATCCCACACAGAGAATACCTGGAAGTCATCGTTTCCCATAATAAACCTAACTGCTGTCCCAACCCCTCTTTCATCTTGACCACTGTCAGAGCAAATCTATTTCATCTGGGAATCAAAATAGAAGGGGCCACCCATCTTTGTGTTTTATCTGGGTCAGCACAGTTCCTCAGGACAGCGTTTAAGGGAATGCAGTGATGTTTCAGGAGATACTTGGAGTAGGAGCACTTGCGTGAACTTGGCATGTCTTTTGAGAGCAGCCAGAGCAGCAAGGAAGGCGGTGTCTTAATCTGGTTTGTGGTCGAGAACCCTCTGTATGTAGAATAAGTATTTGTAGAATCTGCACTCACCAAAGACATGTTCTGTACAGATTAACACTCAGGTTGTTTAACATAAGAAACTTTTTACAGAAACACTGTAAGGATCAGGCACCAAGGAGCTCCTTATAGTTACACATACATTCTACCAGCTCATAGCCCACAATTGCTTTGCAAATCACAATGACCTAATCCCACTTATAGGACAAGCAATGACAGGATTTGTGAGGCTGAAATATATGTTGATATGAAATAAGATAATTTCAATACTCAAGCAGGCAAGAAAGTTCATCTTGGTGCACACAGACCCTGCTGATTACACAGGAACATATTGCTGAAAAGGCAAAGGTGATGAACGTTATGAGTATGAATGCTAGACAAGGAGAAAAGTAAGAACAGTGCGTGACAGGGTATTACCCAAATTGTTCATTTACAATTGTTCGAATGAACAATTGACCGAATTTAAAGGGCCACAATTGACCTTTTCACAATTGACCGATTTTATATATATATATATATATATATATATATATATATATATATATAGGGGTTTTGGGGTGTTTGGCATTGGGTGGTGGTGGTGGGTTATGGGGGGTTTCCCCCCACATATATGTTACAATTGACCTTCACAATTAGGTCAATTGTAATTCGAACAGTTGTAAAACGAACAATTTGTATACAACCTGTGACAGTACAGAGGGGTGGAACACCTAATCCATCATACAGCATACAGCAGCAGTAAAGAAAAGAAATCAGAATATCATGCCTACTAAACAACAGGGAGACTAAAAACACAGGACCAGGGAAAACAAGAACCCAATGCATAGCCACTGCCCAGGGAAGGAAAGGAGATGGGAACTAGACTGGAAACAGGCACTTTCGCAAATCAAAAAAACTCAAGTAGGATGAGTCGCAAAAAATCAGTAGTCGACGAGTGAACTACAGTGCACAGCAGTAGTGTGCAGATTCATGAACAAGGGATCAGGACACGTTTTCGAATACACATGATGATACCAAAACACTGCGGAGCATAGCAGGACCCAGGAGCAAGAAGGTCAGCCACAGCGAAAACAAAGCATCAGGGACAAAAGATGGACTGAAGCAAACTGAGGGTTGTAAAGGCGACAAGTGATCACCTACCCTGGGTGTGATTATTGCTAGTAGCTATCATGTTTCCCTGATCACCACTCTCCACTAGCATTACTACTTTAACAGCAGCACTCGGCTCATGTAGGCCACGGACAAACAATCTGCCATAGTGAGTTCTTAACCCCTCATACTGAGTGCCTACAAAGCACCAGCAGTTCTCCTCACACAAATGCCTACCACTGGAGATACATTGCAAATTCCCTTTACCGCAGCATCCCTGAATCCTCGAGAGTGGAATCGACTATTAATGCTAGTTTTGTTGATCCTCTTTCAAGCCACCTGCATTCACTGCCTGTAATTATCCATAGCTCCATAACTCCGTTGTTTCCTTGTAATTACCTTTTTTATTCATATGTTTTATAGTTTACAAGCAAACTTTTTAACACAAATAAAATGCTGTCACAACTGGCCATTTGGAACCAAGAAGTACTCCAAGACCATGTACTCAAAGTTGACCAATTTTATTATTGGGGATTGTGTACAGGGGAGGGCCAACTGAAATGTAAACCAGATCTTTCCCAGTGAAAATAACAAAATAACAGTACTTCAATGTCTCTTGCTATGGTTTGCTGGATGTCAGTATGCAAGTTCAAACTGTCAGATTTCAGCTTCTGGATCCAATTGTCTCAGGGAAGTTAGCTCACTCCCCTGTCCAATATGTTGCAAACTTTTCTTCTGCTCCTCTGAGCCTAGTTGCAGGCTTTACGGGGACCCATACCCCAAGACCAAACCAGTCCTCAATGTTCTATTGGATCTTTGGGGGTGATTTAGGGATGTTGTTGGGGTGAACAAGGAGAGAGGCAAATGGACTATTCTGTACCAACTTTCTTTCTTGCCATGATTCTTTCCACCACCTCTCTATACTGTCACTAGGCTCCCTGACCCTTGTGGGAATGTCACCCCCTAGTAAACCTACCTAGAGACTGACATGGCTCTTTGGAACCTCCTACTTCTAAATAGCTAGTTGGTTCTGGCTCTTTGGCTCTCTTTTCAGCATTTTACTATACTCTTGAACTCTTTCTTTATGGTCTTATTCTTTCTCTCCGAAAGCTCACCAACCCCTAAATCATCTTCTTCACTCTAATCAACTGAAGTTGTATCACTCTCAGTTTCCTCACTTTCACCTGCACCCTCCTCCTGCTGATTTCTCAGTGTCTCTGTTTTTTCAGTGCCTCTCTCTCCACTTCAGGTATTACTTTCTCTCCCCAACCTTCTAATATTATTCCATTCTTCAACTCCAACTCAACTTTCATTTCCTCCTTTTGTACTGTTCCCATTTCCTTCTTTAACTTCACTTCAGGTTCTTTGTGCCATTCCTACCTCCCTCTTTATTCCACTCAAGGGTTTTCTTCCCCCTTTCTGGCCTCTATTCCTACTACTGATTTCCAACTCTCTTGGGTTTACTTCTTCACAGTTTTCTTCTGTTACCAATATTAACTTTGAATCCACTCCAGGTTTTCCTTCCACCCTTCTGTCCTCTACTTCGAGTATTGGCTCACAAGCCCCTCCTGGGTTTGCATCAGCCCTCTTTTCCTTTACTCCAAGTATTAGTTCACAAGCCCCTTCTGGGTTTGCCTCAGCCCTAGTTTCTCCTGCTTCAATTATTGGCTCACAAGCCCCTCCTGGGTTTGCCTCACCTTTAAATCTCACCACTTTCTTCTCTTCTATAAGTATCACCTCTTCCTCTCTCCTGCTGCCCCTTCTGCAGCTCATCTCTATGGCAGACTCCTGTCTCCAGTCTTCAAAATATCTCTGGCACCTCTTCTATGCAGCAATATCCCTTTTCCAACCTTCTCCAAACAGGAGTTGCCAGCTCATGTCAGGTCCCCCACTAGACTGAGCCGCCGGACTTATACAGCAACACTCCCCCTGCGCCTGATTGGATGTAGAGCTGATAGTCTGCATCTGTGAACTTAAAGCAGAGGTCTTCAAACTGTGGGGCGCGCCCCCCAGGGGGGCGTGGCCGCATCCCAGGGGGGGGCTCCAGGGCCCAGTATGAAATGAGTAAAAAAAAACATCTTTTTTTTTTAGATTGGAGGAAATGGGAAGGGGCAGCTCACATGGTCATACTGGACCATAAAACGGTTTTAGGCACCAATGAAAAATGGCCAGCAGTTGCAAATGGATATTCAGTCCTTTAGTCACAGACTGTTTGAATAGTACCCAAGGGGTTGTTTTTTGTTCAAATGTAAACAAATGGTGATATTTAAAGAATATTTATTCAGCAGCAATGGCCAAAACTACTAGCTGCATAGTGAAGTAACTCCTCAAACTGGCCCACATTGGCCAAATAAGTGGCCCATTTTGACTGGCCTACACTAGCATTTTGCATTTTTGGTACGGTCATCGCCCTATTGCCCTACAGGCCAGTCCAAGCCTGCCGGCTCATCCATAACGGGTGAGGGGGGCGTCCACCCACTGGCCACCTCACCCATTATGGAGGATCCAAGGAGCCAGCCCAGTGAAACACTGAGCACTCCCTCAGCTGCTTTTTCCAGCTGAAGGAATGTTCCTGGGCTGGCTGAACTGTCAAAGGGAAACACTGTTTGCCTTTGACAGTTCATTTCCGCAGCCGCACATGATCAATGAGCCATGCAACGCTGTGGGTGTTTTGCTTCACCAGCCTTGCATAGCTCATTGGAAATGCTGGCTGGGGCACTGCATGTATGTATGTGTGAGGGGGTGCTCCTGCGCCTCCTCGCACATACGGGCAGAGCAACCTGGAGCGGGGCATTTTAGCAACTATGCCCAGGCCCCTGCAGAAGGTACGCTTATGGAGATTTATTTTTTATTTAAATGTGTATGCTTGTTTTATGGGACTGTGGTGGGAGCAGGATGGGCTGCAGCACTGGGATAGTGGTGGGAGTAGGGTGGGGAGAGCCCAGGGTCTGTACTGGGAGTAGGGTGCAGTGACAGCACGCAAAAGTTCATAGCGATTTCTACATACTGTCCATCTGGCACTTTTGGGGGGGCCTGGCCTGCCCAAACTTTGCTCGGGGGGGCCCAGGACAAAAAAGTTTGAAGACCACTGACTTAAAGGGTGTGAGTTTTGGAATTGGCTGGTCTCTCTCACTTCCTGGTATTCAGATTGAGGATTGGAGGGTTGGTCTGACTCTAAAAAACCTGGCTGGTGGTCATTTTGAAATTCTGGATACAGGGAGAAGCAGAGGCGGCAGCTTGTGTGACAGACCGCATGCTGGGCAGGCAAGTGAGCTAAGGATTCTTTAGTGGTGTTTCGATTTCCCCCAGGGTCTCCCTGGTTTTGAAAGATTTCCCAATGACTTCCAGCCTCCTTCAAGGGAGACTTTAACATCCTTGATCCATCCGAGGTTTTCTATTAGGGGAAGAAGGGCATTGTGGGAGAGGTAGTCCGTCTGAGGGTGGTTTGTCTCCTTAGTTCCAATCTTTGAGTCCTGTGACCAGCTTTCTGGTATCTTGCCTGTCTTCAGTGAAAGGACTGGGGTTTTTTCCAGGCTTAATAACACCCTAGCCCCTAATTCAGCTTCCCTATTCCATTTTGGGTTTTGATTTGGTTTTTAAGGGGCATTGTGGGAATTGTATTTTAACAATACTGGCTTATCTGAGTGCCCAGTTCCTTGCATCCCCTGACTTATGGCCACTAGACAGCGGTCCCGGAAGGTGACTTCATCACATTGCTTGTAAAAACAGTCAATTACACAAAAGTTCAGTTAAATTCTTTAAAAAATCTCTCTGTCTAAAAAAACCTTACCAAAATCCAACTAACTACAATTAATAATCTTCAAAAATAGATATTTGTGTAAAATGAGAGGTT
Organism: Ambystoma mexicanum; assembly: GCF_040938575.1. Classification (NCBI taxonomy): domain Eukaryota; kingdom Metazoa; phylum Chordata; class Amphibia; order Caudata; family Ambystomatidae; genus Ambystoma; species Ambystoma mexicanum. Next base: position 509,653,009 of record NC_090932.1, on the reverse strand, counting down.
CATATCAAATCTAAAAACTACACAGATTCAACAAAAGTTCATAAAAATAGCCTAACTGCACCGAGCATGAGTAATGCAGCGGAAAAATCCTTGCTTATGTGTGCCAAGCGGAAATGCGTGCAGCAGAGAGAGCATCTCTCAGAAAACACGGAGTTGCATCTCTGCCAGACCAGAGCACAGGCTCATTGGCCTACGCTAACTACATAGCAGCTTCATATTGGTCTGATTCTTAAAGCAGTATTTCAATTCATCACTTCAATTCAGCGCATGACTTTTATTTCGACAGTGAAAGGTGCCTTGGCAATTTGCAGTAAAACTAAGGAAGGTGTCTCTCTATCTCGGGATGGAAAGCTGCTAAAGTAATTCTGTAGGTGGCCTTTAATGGGGAAGACTCCAAATACTTATTAAACCGTGTCTTACTTTGAAGCTATTCAAATTCTTAATGGCTCGCCATTTTCTGGCTTTCATTTTTAGTCTCATAAAATGAATGTCCTCCTTCCTCTCATTTAATTCAATATTTCAGTCATAATCAACCTTCTTCAGAAAACCTGAGCACGGATTCCTAATTCCAATAATGTGCATTTCAGCAGATACGAACATTATTTCTTTTAACCAGCAAAATAAATTATTGTCATTTGCCTTCCGGATTTGAATAAGCAGGCCCGTCTTTCTATGTTGAAGAGATGTTGTCCGCAATAGAAAGTTCAATTCTGTCCTAATCCACTGCACCAGAATTGTGTTTGAGCTTCCCAGAGCTGCGCGCTACATATAGTGCCCTCTAGAACAGAGGGCAACCATTCTGTATGCCTAGATGAAGGGCACCAGACTAAACCCCCACAGTTATAATTAACATAAAGGGCAGGCATCAAGGTCTCATCTTTTGTAGATATTTTCCTTTCTTGGCACTTAGTTGATTTTTTAGCTGTAATCCACACAGCAAGACATAGAAATTTCGACACTGCCTCCGATTTCTCACCTTTTATTGTCAATTGATAGCTCCTTTGTTCTTCCCTGTTATTTGTCAGATGTACATCCACTAGTAGAGACACAAGGATAGCAATATTTTCTGCCTAGTTGGTAACTAATTCTAGGTGACCCTCAGGTAAACCACTCTAAGGAGCGGTGTTGATGCACAACAGGGACACCTAAAACAATGACTGTGTACCCCACAGGGAGAATGGGCTTGCCCTTTGCCACCAGTCTGCTCCCTGAAGCCTACATTATCTGTCCCTCAACTTCCACGACACACGTGGGAGAGTCTGAAAATTACTTTGAAAAAATGCACTAGTCAACTGGCAGAGAGCAGATTCCGGTAACCAGGCCAAGCCTAACAGTAAGCAACACTGTTACAGAGGTATTCAATTTCTTAACTTTCTATGAATCTGTATTGTGTTCAATTATATTTAAAGTTTGACTCGGATTAATTTATTGACGAGCAAAAAAGCAAACTGAACAATATAGAAGTGAGCTCGAATTGAAGTGTTTTGTCAAGCAGAATATTTAATATGGCTAGTGCACTATTTTGCAGATCCCCCTTAAATAAATAATTTCTTGTAAATCCTATTGCTCTCCACACAGCTTTTCTCAAAAATGGTGATGAAGAATGCACTATTTACCCCGGGCCCTCCTTCAGACACTCGTTCACTACAACGAAATCAAAATTGAGTTTCACACCCCAGCAGTTTTAAAGTTTACCAGCCACCACTGCTGCTCCCCACTATACTCCTGCAAAACAGAAGCCATTTTGTGATCCGCTCCTATGTACAGTGCAAAGTTGATTCTCAGTCAGGTTTGTGCTTCATGAATCCCATGCATACATACATACATACATATCAGCCTTGTAAGTATGAGTCAGCCCAGCTGGGACTTTCACCCGTGACATTTACAATGAAAATGAAAACGCGGGGAGGCGGGCGCAGCCAATCAGGTTCCTCGGTTTGTGGCCTGATACTCCCATTCTCAGCCCGCGCTGCATGGAACCCGATGGCTGCTTCTCCCGGCCCTCACCACACTGCCATCTTCTCCCCAGCCACCCACTCGTCCCATCCTTTTTTAACTAATCCCAACCCATCCTACCTGAATGTGGCAGTGGCACCGCTCGCCACCGCTTTCTGCCATCTTGCTTTGCCGACTGCCAAGGACATGGAAGAGGGTCTCCATATGGAGTGCCGCCTTCCAAAACCATGGTGGCCATCTTGTCACAGTACTTTAATTCATTGAACAGGATGCCACACGCGTCCCGTTCTTCCAATGAAAATACTTTTTTGGGGGTAAGTAACGTCCCGGTGCCCTTGTTAAACACCCTCTAAACACCCTCGCTTCACTCAGGCCTTTAACTCAAGCTGCCAGGCCGTTACCATCCGGAATAGCCCGTGGGACGGGTAGTTAAGGCTATATAGATCTCTACAGGAGGTTCATTAACCTGCATGCATAACTCAGCCCAATCAAACATGAGGCTTGCACATAGATTCTATGCAGCAGGCACATTAACCTATGTCTCACCATAATGGACGTCCTTCGCCTTTACAGGCACTGCACTACAGTCCTAGCTGATGCTCCATCAGGCTAGGGAACCTAGGGGCAGTGTTCATATAATAGCAAGCAGGAGTGTGAAACTCCTTGGCATTGCTCCCCTGAGCTGGTCGGGATCAGGAGAAAAGCTCTCCCAGGACAGGGCAGTATATCAGCCTCGGCCGCTTACATTCCTGTCTCATGAGGAGCTCTCTGGGAAGCCAACGGTGTCTTAATAGCTTCACGATGTACAACGCACTCCACAGAAACGCCACTTGTTTTTCATTTTTTGTTTTATGTCATGCAGAATGAGCGCGCATTCCTTGCAACTCACAGAATCTTTTCTCCTCCAGCCCCACCACCCGGAATACTTCACATTTTTATAAAATTACACTAGTGTGCGTTTCGGTCTCAAAGGAAGGCCCCACTCGCGCCCGCTCAGCCGCTGGCTCTGGGGGGGGAAGTCAGAGCTATTTTACACGTTAATCTCATTCTAAGGACTTCAAGTTCAGAAACAGTTTATAATCAGTTCAAAGAAAGCACTTAAAGGCAAACACTCTCAAGAAAGGCGCCCATGCTGCCGTCTAATCTAGCATGTTTAATGCATCAGTACGCGTGCAATCGCTACATAATCTCCTACTAGAAAGGGAGGACAGTTAAACTTTCTTACATCATAAAGTAAACTTTTCAAATCTCATCGCTCACCATACCAACTGACTACATTACTGATAAATCGTTCAAGGCCTGGCATTTAAAAAAAAAAGCCGATTGCAACCTAAATTCAACCCATGACTGCCTCAGCGCCCCCCAAGGCAGGCCCTGGACTGATCGCCTTCAAAGCATGTAAGCGGGGCAGGCCGTGCTGTGCTGTGCATGATCTTTAAATGTGGTGTGCAATACTCATTGTTTGACCAGAGAGAAAAAGGAGGAGGGACCCACTGGAGTTTCACGTCTGTGGCTTATAGGTTGAGCATCAGCTGTTGGCAGCAGAACCGCTCTGTATCTCAGTCTTACTCAATACGGCAAAGATTGCACACCATGAATCAGCGCCATTTTTGTGTCGATGCTTATGTCCATACCGTGCCTCCGTTCACTGCAGTTTAGCATGACATTGCAGCGCAAGACGCCTCTTGGATTGGCCATGCATCGGTGCGTTATATATTTATTTATTTATTCTTTAATGTGATTTAGTTTGAAAAAGTAAAGCTTTACACAGAATACATTTATATACACTTCAATCAAAGGAAAAGAAAAGAAAAACAAATAATAATGAAGAAAAAAAAGGAAAACATGTTTTAAATAAATTAATAATGATATACCAAAATAATACTATACATAAAATCTTAAACAGTTAAAAAGTTTCAGCTAATGATAAAATAAACCAAAAAAGTAAGCAATAGTCAGGGCTGGACTGGGAACTAAAAGAGGCCCTGGAAATAATTACTGGGGACCAAAAGAGGCCCTGGAAATAAAGTTTAAAGTGGCCCTGTATGACACCTTTTCAGCAAGCCCAATGCTTTTCCTATGAGAAAATTTGGAAATACTACAGAAAAAAGGCCCAGGGTGCAGAGGCCCACCGGGAAATCTCCAGAGTTGCCTATCGGCCAGTCCACCCCTGGCAATAGTGTCTTTTTCAAAGTTCTGTAACAGCTTAGACACTTAAAACAGTAGTGTTCATGAGTCCAAAACTTCCCACATCAGGTTCATGAGTTAATGACGATTAGCAATGTACCAGTGATTAGCCCCGTAGTGGAATCAACTTTTCTTAACATTGCAATTCTTATATTACTCAAATCAAAGGGCCCAACCTTGATTCAATTTTTAGCCATATATTATAAAGAGCAATGAACAGGTGCATGTTACAGGTGTTTGTGCAATATGACCAGAATGACATTTCAATGATGGTTTCGGGGTTATGTACATATTTGCCAAAATGTAATATAATTGTGCTAGTCAATATCTGGCATTCAGGTAATAAATGTTTGGCTGTCTCCAGTGATTCAGGTGAGTTACAAAGGCAACAGACTCGCTCTTGAACAGGAATATTTTCCCTGGTTCCCAGACTCATCCTAGTAGGGAGTTGTTCCAATCTAAATAGGATGATAAAACTTCTGAGTCTTTTGGCAGGACAGAGATTCAAATACGCTTGGGGCTTCATAAAGGTGAATAGTCTATATTTGATAAACTGGTAGCACTTTAAGGTACTCATATGGGCAAAATTCTCAAGCCAGTCCCAAAGGTCCACACGTTTCCCAAGTGCATTTTGGACTTCCTTCGAGTAGGCCACCCCTCTATGTGTCCAGCCTATGTCTGCAAGGTATTTTGTCATTGATTTAAATAGGGGTGAGGTGGTATGTTTTTTGGCCACTTCCTGGTGTATCACTGATAATAATGGATTAGTACAGCAACTAGTCATCTTAAGGAAGAACCCAGCTCTCTTTTTAAGTACTATCGCTTTTAGTGATGGAAGTCCCAGTTCTAAACTTATTAGGGCCATCGGCGCCCCTGGGGGCAGCCTCAGTATCCGACGCCAAAATTTTCCTTCCATCACCTTGGAGCCAAGTTAAATCAAAAGAGAGGAGGGCCTCAAGGCCGTAAGTGATCATAGGTATAAACACTTGAATATGTAGGTGTCGTGTCTCCCAAAGTGTAAAGCCACCCTGCCTACTCGAATATGTGGAAATCAGTGCAGTAACTTGCGCCGCTCTAATTTACGTCCTTGTCTGCAAGAGCGATAGTCACCCTTGGGCTCAGTCTCTACTCCTAGGTGACTGTAGGAGGGTCCATAGGGTATATTAATTTTACCCACCACCAAGTTAACTCGCAAGGCTCTTTTCCCGGTGAATCTCAGCACTTTAGTCTTGTCTAAATTAATAGTCAAACCATTAGAGCTAGCATATTCCGGTAAGGCGGGAGCGATCGTCGTAATTCACTAATGGTGTTATCTAAAAATACCAAATCATCGGCGTATGCTTGCAGTACACAAGGTGCCATACCAATTTTGGGCGGGAAATTATCTACTTCTGCTAGTACTTTTGGTATATCATAGACATGCAGGTTATATATGAGGGGAGCGGTGACACATCCCTGTTTTACCCCCCTGTTTTGAATCACCTTTTCGTCATGTTGCCTTCTTGATTTAGTCTAAGTCGGACTGTAGTGTTCTGATGCAAGAGTCTCAGATAGTACAGGAGTCCTACCGGGCAACCCATAGCTTCTAGTTTTGACCACAATCTATCTCTTGGGATGGAGTTGAAGGCAGCCTTAAAATCGATGTATATGGCGTAAAGCGGAGACTGCCCCCTACTAAGCGCCCTCGTACGAAATATATCCATCAACATGAGGTTGTGAGAAGTAGAGTAGTCCCGCCGGAACCCACACTTAAATTTGCTTAGTATGTTGGCATCATCTACCCATTTCTGAACTTCACTTAACACCAGTGAAGCAAAAAGTTTTCCTGTTATGTCCAGCATGGAGAGAAGCCTATAATTATTGGGATCTAATCGGTTGCCCTTTTTAAAAATTGGTATGAGAATTGCTTTTTTTCCAGGAGTGGGGGATTCTCCCCTGTGCTAGGATCCTTTCAAATAGCACAGAGAATAAATCGGCCCAAAATTCAGGGCAATTCTTAATTACTACATTAGCCAGCCCATTTGGGCCCGGGGCTCTCAAGGACTTAAGGTTTTTTATTTTATTCAAAATTACCTCAGAGGATACTTCAAAAGGAGGATAGATTGGGGCATTATGCAGGGATGTATTAAGAGACTCAACGTCCCCTGAGTTGCGTCCTTCCAAGAATTTAACCCAGTCCTCCCCAATGATAGGGTTGGCTAGTTGACCTTTGCCATTATCTCTAGTCTCATTTAAGAGTGTCAAAATACTACGCAAGTTCTTAGAGCAGATAGTCTGCACTAGCCTTTGGTAGGCACTATTTCTATCTGCCTTTTTAGATTCTTAATGCTGGTTCTATATCTATTTTTCGCTTTTCTTACTCTATCGCAGTATTGAACTACTGGCAGGTTCAAAGTCTTAATTTTACAGATTTCATTCAGTTCTCACCCTCTCTTAGCATCTCTAATTTCTTTATTGTAGGGAGGTATATTGCCCTCCGTTCTTGACATGTAACCTATTTTAGCCACAGCGTGTTTGCCCGAAAATGCCAGAATCCATTCTTCTATAGCATTAATGGACATGATGTTGAAATCCGAAAAGCTAGCAGAGAAAATGGGTTTGAGGGCTTCCATAGCCAATCTCATGTTATATATTGTAATGAGGTGTGTTTTGGGCATTCTTGCAGATCTTGACAGTTTAACTCAAGGGCAATGTCAGATGTAGGTTCAAACAACTTACATCTTATTGCATTACAATTACGGTGCAGCCCTCTAATTGCTGTCAGATGTGGCTGTCTTTTTCTTCTCTACTTTGCATGCACTATGTGTGTTGTAGCTATTTTTCTTCATTTGGCCTAGGTGTCCATTTGGTAGATTTGATCGTCTTAGTATTGCCTTTCCAGAGTGCTGAGCTGTGATTTACAGACTGGAATGTCACCTCCTGGCGAGGGAGCACACCTTCTGGACTGATTTGATATGCTAGGTTAGGTGCTTCAGTTGCAGCTTTGGAAGCTGCTTGAAAGGTGCTGTTTGCTGGCTACCGTCGCTGTCTGGAATCCCCTGACTCCATTGAGATTGACATTGGATGTGAATGACCCAGTAAACACGCCTCTTTTCAGTAGCCTGGCCCATATTACCCAGGCATACGTGCTTCAGCGCACGCTTCAGTTGCAGCTTTGGAAGCTGCTTGAAAGTTGCTGTTTGCTGTACGCTGCTCACATGCAGCCCCAGCATAGCATACAACCTTTTTATTAAGAACTCTGCATGAACATTGTTAGTTTTTATTCAATATATCTTATACATCATTGCTGTCTGAATACCGTTATTGTATTGTGCGTTTTGTGCTCTTGTTGAATTCTGATTTAGTATACACCTTATCTAACTTACTGCCTCTAGGGTCTTCTAGGTGCATCCTAACCGGGGTCTCCACAATAGGACTAGTAGCAAGAATTGGTGTCTTTCAATCACCCAGGTGTCATCTGATCTTCTTCCTAACACACTCTTATATTCCTTGCCATGATGTTCTGTTCTACCTTTCCTTTCTACTACTCTCTTCCCCTCCCACGCTCTTTCCCACCCTCTCTCTCGTCCTCCCCCACTCCCCCTGATGTTACTCCACCTAGAGTTTACTCCTACTCTCTCTCGACTACTCTCCCCTTCTACCACTTTCGACTACTCTCCTCTCCAACCACTCGCTACTACTCTCCCCCTTCTACCACTCTCTACTACAATCCATTACCACTACTTTACACTACTCTTTCCTAGACTCTCCTCCCACTCCACTCCACCCACACCTTCTCCCACAGTCAACCTCATTTCACTCTCCCAATCACATCAGCCAAACTCACTCAAACCCCTACTCTGTCATTTAGTCACACTTATTCACCTTCCATGCACTCACACCGACATACCACTTTCGTTCACCAAACCATGCCTCCCTTTGCACACGCTTTCTGCAATCCTTCTCCATGCTCTGCCAGACAATCCTTCCTCTGCCTGGTCTCTTTGTCCACCTACTCCTCTCTTGAGCTCAACCGGAAACCACATTGCTCCAACCTCCTTTTTCCTCCCTCTTCTCATTCCATTAGCTCTTCATGTCAGCTGGTTCCTCAGGCCAATTGCTGACTTTCTTTGCCCCAGGGGACAGGTTAAAGGCATCAGAGAACATTAAACGGACTTTAAGCCCCTCCCCCTTTTTATGTACAGGTCTGCAACGGTAGCCACCTGCAATTATAGTGAATTGCAGAGTTCCTATCCAACTTTGGTTGAGTGTTTGGATTGCTAGTTTCATCTCTGTGCTGTTTTGCTGCCGTTCTGCTCATTGCCGCCTCTCTCTCCCGGGTGAGCAGAACCATCGGGTTTCTGCTGCAAGGAATGCTGGTATCAGTGATCCTACGGCATAAGAAAGAAAACACAGGCCAGCATATTGTATAGCTACTACGCAGCAGGTAACAGTGGTACTTTGCTCTTTCATCCAGGCACATGCAGAGGGGACAGAGACTGGTGCCCTCCAAACTCCCTTTATTGGCTCTAGCAAGTACTCTGGTAGGCCTCCTGCCCCAGGTTGAGAGCGGTCCCCTCTTGACAGGTTCAGATCTTTGATCCTGTCACACACCTCATTCTGACCCAGCTCTTTCTTTTGCAAGTCTAATAACACTAACTACTTTGTGCCTTACCGCCTTATTGTTTTTATTTTATTGTGTGTTGGTTTATATAATAAAACCTTTCACAATTCTTGCATACCTTAAAAAGCAATATAAACAATGAAAAATACAAAAAGATTTAAAAAAGTATCAATCATATAAAACGTACCTTTAAATGAAGTGTGGTATACATTATCATACTGCAAACAATACAAATTGGTTTAAGAATCTTCATAGCTTCAAAATTAGCAGGACACTGTTTCCAAAGGCTATTCCACAGACTTTGATCAGCCCCCTCGTAATACATACAGTCTTTAAATTGCATCATTCTTGCTGAATTTTAAACAAAGGACACTATATCAGTAAATGTTTGAAGGTTCAATCTTTGAATTGTGTTCACACCATCTGCAGAATCTAGCGGTGCTCACTTTGCCCAGCCCGAGCCCCAATATTTCCATTTCCTTTCTGCTGTCTTTTCTATGCTACCACAGGCAGGACCAGTTGTACCATCCTGCATCCTCACCCCACCGCCCCTCCTTTTCTCTGCACTAGAGCCGATGCCACGTCCCTACGCCATGACAAAGCGGGAGAGGTATAAAGGAGGCTGAGCCCGCAAATTTGAAAGAGAGCGCAGAGCAACCATATTATACATATGATTAAGTTACAGGTAAGTCTACCTCACCTTGCTCCGTTGCCTCTTTGTTGATCTCAGGCTTCACAGCCTGCAGGGCACAATTTTGAATTATCACGGTGATGATATAGCGCTATACCCACTGCCCTGTAGCAGCACTTGCCGAGCCCCTGAAGTGCCTCATGCTGCACCGTGGCATGTGAATGTGGCCATACCCACTGCATGCCGCCCCACCCCGGCATTCAGGGAGTGAATCCTGCCACAGCTTTCCTTCCTTCTCCAGGTACTACAGCAGTCTTCATCAGAATCCATCCGTGACTTAATCAGCACTCAACAAGCTGGTTAGCGCGTGCCCGCTTGGAGCCCTTACCGACTGATAATTAAGAGATCAGCTCATCTGTGTTGCTTTGACATCAAGGTCGGGAGGCATTGGGGCTGCAGAGTGCTCCGTCTTTGGAACAAACTACCACCATTGCTAAGGCTGTCGAACAGCTGTTGTGGAGGAAGGATAGCTCAGGGGCAACGCATTTGTCTTGGAGGCAAAACAACACAGTTCAACACAGCTTTGAATCCTGATCCCGTGCTTAGAAACCACACCTCGTATTAACAATTATAATTATAAAAGTCTATTTTCTACATGAAGGTATACATGAAACAATGCCCATCCGAAAAGGCGTGTACAGTATGAAGCCAGTCCACCAAACGGCTGAAGCTTGTAGTCAGGAAAACTGTACTTGGGACATGTATAGTTCCTGAGAATAAGCATGAATCACTTCTTTATGGAAGCCGCACACCCATCGCCAATTATTATTCTTGCCCCACTCGCAACAAAGAATGCACCAACTGCAGAAAGATTGGATAATGTGCAGTAGTTTGCCAGGTGAGACATGCACAAACTGGTATCTAATTTGAGGATCAGTCAGCTGAGGAGCCCGTTTGCTAGGACATGAACCGTCTTCTTCTCTGTGTCACAGATGGCGTGAAGTCAACTCGAAGAAAGAAGCTATACTGTGCCGCAGAATCAATGACGTGCCCTCAACTTATTTTCAGATTCCAACACTAACCACGCCATCATCCCCAAATCGCTGTTCATTCAAGCATTTGGTGACCAGATTTATAAACTTGGCCCACCTTATATTTTGTCTGGCACTCACAGTGACCACAAAATCCATCTCTTAAGATTTCTTCCAACTTCATTTCCCTTCAAGGGCTGAAGAGGTTCTGGTAATTTGGACATATCTAAAAGTGACCCACCGTCCTAGTTTCACAAGCAATCAAACTAGATCTTGCTCAGCCGAGTAAGTTTTTTCCGGAATTTCCTCACCAATGCGCTGGCGTTTCAGAACAGAGAAAAAAATGTTTTTAAAAAGGGCTGCAGGGAGGGGGAAAGCAAAGTCTGTTTTCCCTTTCCATGGCAGCCATTGAAAAAACTAGAAAAAATTTTAAAAAAAAGGCCACCATGGAAAGGAGAGAAGGGACTATGTGTAGTTCCTTCTTCCTTTCCATGATGGCTTGTCGCAGATCGGGAGCGGGCGTGATCGGGACAGAAGAAGTGTTTCCAGCGCGTCCGCTCCAGAAATGGACTTCAACGAAGGTAAGTGGGGATGGAGGCGGTGAAGGAATTCTGTGGATGGGGGGAAGGGAAGTGGGACGCCAGTTACCTCATTCCCGATGGGGGGGAGGATGGCGGCCTCCAGCCATGAGGCTGCTCTGAGCAGGGGGATTGCTGCTGGTAATGCCCCTGTTCCGAGCATCCTCATTGGCTGAGAGGCTGCCAGACCCCCCCTCCCCACGGGTACTAATGATATGTTTTTTCGCTCCTCTGTATGGGTAAGCCGCTTTCAGTGCTACAAACCCCGTAGCCATATCCGGGCACAAAGATATCTTTACGGGTAGCATGCCTGGCAGAAAAGCTGCAGCAATTCAAGCAATTCAACACTCACCTACTCGAAGCTCCTCTAATACCAGGTATTCTTCAATCCAGTCCCAGTTATGTGTCTCCTCACTCCTATGTGCAGTGTTCTTTCACTGCATCCTCCTCAACCTTATACATCTACCTCTGTGACTTCTCTTGCCATTGATGCCCATAGGGGTCTGCAATCTGCGTCACCCCGGGTCTTTTAGACTACGACTCCCATGATATCTCATCATTGAATATGCTGGTTAGGGCTACTGGGAGTTGTAGTCCGAAACATCTTGAGAGCCAAAGGTTGTAGACAATGCCAAAGGGGAACAATGCATGCAGTCAAGTTTAAGAAGAACTACAGCATTCTGCATCTAACTGGTGGAATGCTTTGGTTGTCTGCAATAGTGCAATCATGACGCCCATACCAAGGATTTTACACCAGTTCAGTTCTCTAAAAGCATCTTTTCTCTCCGCGTGGTGCTTTTCATACCATCCAAATAAGTAAATGGTCCGATGGGGTGCTGAGAATAGTTTAGTGTGCACAACTGGGAAAACACATTTGAGTAACTGACTTGATATGTGGCAGCAATTGTAAATTCATTTCATTTCCCAAATTCTTTGCAACATCTGTTGTTGTCGGGCAGAGTCCCTTGACAATCTGCAGAAGGAAGAGTTGCGCTGCGAGTGGTTATTTAGAGGAGCTCAGTTGTTCTTCTGATTGTATTAGAGTCTACTCAAACGCCCCTCAGGATTTGGGAGCAGATAGACACATCAAGAAAGCGGGTGTGGCGCAATGGCGGAGCTCAGGTCCCTTTCTCAATGGAGAATGCCGGGCGTGTCATCCGCCTACATATAAAGGTTAAAGAGAAAGGATCTGACTGGGCCATCAAACGAGATAAATGTAGATTAAAAAGGGGAAGAGACAGCACGTATCCCAGTGGGATTCACAAGTAATAACTCTCTGGAGGAGTTTAGAAGATCTGTATCATGTAACGCAGTGCCAACTATTTACGGTAAATAGACTAGCAATGTTGACAGTGTCACTAAAGGCCAAATTCAAGTTGAGTAGTTGACTGTGCCATAGATGCAGATGTCAGACTTCATTGTGTATAATGCAAAAACATATAAAATGTTCGTTAGGTCACAGTATTTTGATTAGGGCCGAAAATGGTGCGGGTGCATGAAACCCAGGATGTCTATTTTCATGTTCTTAGAAAGGGCAGGAACCTTAAAAACTTTGCCTACTTTTTAGTGTTTGCTAAGGGCAGGAGGGGTGCATAGGGAACCTCTGCAATGGTGGCCACCATTTTGTTCACGATGGCCAGCATCATGATGTCTTTTGTGTGCGCATATATGCATGGCGGAATTCAATGAGGATCCAAAGCCCCTTCACCATTGTTAGCTCCCTGCTCTCTTGTATCTCTGCTTCCCTCTCCTGGAAGACGTTGTAGAAAGGTGCTGGTTGCAAATTAGCAGGAGCAGAGACATGAAGACACCAATACAGAGCACGGAAAAAGGAGGGACTGCCGCCTAACCCCAAAATGTAGGAGCCAGGATTGCACATGCTGGAGCAACAGCTTTGCAGGATTGATGGAGAAAGGTTTCATGTTCAGAAGTGGCAAAGTTGAATAATTCCCTCACACAATTGAATATTTATAGGAAATTATTCAAGTATGAGATTTGGCCCATCGGACACATCAATATCACAAAAGCAACTGAAATCACTGCATCATTCCCAAAGCAAATAGTGTTCCACATTCTACCTTCTACTACAGCAGCATTCTAAACCTGTAGGCTTATGTTCCATATTCCAATCAATTTCTAGTTACTTGTAGATTGGAATATGGAACCTAGCAAATTACAGGATTACTGACAATGAGATACTACAAAAGTGTAGCAATCCCTGCATTCCCTGGTACAGCTGATCTCACAGCTGTTGTGGAACCTGAGGATAGACCTCAGGAACTAGGCCACTTGACATCAGAGACCATGGGAATATCTTACGTGTGAAGAGCATCATGTTTGTCCTGGCTAAGAATGGCTATATAACATTTAGGAGAGAGAGCAATTGAGAAATGAAACCACTATCAGATCTGAAGGGTACCATATCCCTTCTGTGTGAGGAGGATGCTAAAACCCTTTGGGTGATTGGGTAAGGCAATCCTTGTACTAGGAATGGCACTAGATCATTTGTATGGTGAGAGAGACAAAGCGGAAGGGACAGAAGTGTAGCAATCCCTCTAGAGAGAGAGAGAGAGCAAAGGACACCCTAACCCCCACCCCATAGATCTTGGGCACTATATGACCTGATCCGGAATCAATGTGCTTGACTTTATCCCTCCTGTGCTGATTACAGATAACTATATATGTATAAAGAGGACTGGGCAAAGAATAAACTGGGTGCTATGGCCCTGAGACTGTGGTCTAAGCAAATCATTATCTGGGTGCTATGTCCCTGAGACTGTAAGCTGTGCAAAGAAGTGACTGGTGTGGAAACCTGAGGTTGTTCTCACCCCTATTCCACATGGATCCTCTGCGCAGCTGGCCAGGGAAAGGCCATCGCTTTTGGATCCCAAATCTGGGGGTGGGCAAATGAGGGAGGATTACCTGGGTTGAGGTCTGTGGGGACTGGGAGTGGGATGCCCTTGGGAGAGACATGGTATCCCCCTTTCCTACTGATGACCAACCCAACCCCTCCCCCATCTTCATGGGGTATTATAAATCAACACCCCTGACTTCTTTATGCATGACTACAAAAATTACTGAGATGAGGAAGAGGCAACCAGGAGTAATAAAGTCTAGTTACTTTCACCACTTATGTACTGCGACAAGGAAGAGGCCTGCTGAGAGCAGTAGAGGTCAGGCATGTCCCCTTAATGATGGTCAGACAGGGCTAATTGTGAACTCGCACCACTGCAGGTGTATAAAAAGCCCCACCAAATGAGAGTGAGAGAGGAGGTGGTGACAGTAGCTATGCGTGAAATAGCAGCAGCAGCAGAGAAGCCAAGAAGAACAGCAAGGGGCTCTGTGTTTGCAGCATGCTTATGGTTCAGGGGAGAGTGGCCCGGAAGCTGGGATTCTGTGCAACCAAAAGAAGTGTGAAAGGGGAGCCGTGCCAGACGGCTGTCCCTTTTTCTGTTGCTCGAGGTGCTCGTTTCTCTGGGTCCAGACGCTGACCCAGGAGTGCCTGAGGGGCAGGAGGTGGAGCCTAGAAGCAAAGACCAGAAGGTCGGAAGATCTGCACTGCAGAAACTCGCATCAAAGCAACCAGTGAGTTTTGAAGCAATCAGAAACCAGGTATGCAAGTGCAAGGATATTTTGTATCAGAGTGGTCGCGTCAATGGTGAGACACGTTTTCGAAGGTCTCCGATTCAAATCCTTGCAAACCAGTAAACATTAGGGCTTGTTAACTCTGGAATAAGAGTCACTACTTTGTTGCGGAGTGGTCGCATGCAGGTGAAAGCATGTTTTTTGAAGTCTCTGCACGATGGGCATATTTAAAAGCAAACTACAACGATATATTACAACAAAGCTAATTGAGAATAACAATAGTTACTTACATGCAAACCTTTAAGCATTATTGAAGGCTGAACGGAAAATCAATGTTTAAGCAATATACCTACACATTTTTTAATACCGCACTTAAAGTAAACCATTACTTATGAAGATGCTTAGAGAAATTAAGCTTTTCTACGTTACTAAATATACTGTGTGCCAGTTCTTAAAGTGAATGAAATTTACATTGCAAGCAATGTTCACATATATTATTTTTACAGAACAATTAAGTGTGACTTCAAAGAAACTAATGTTTAATGAACTCTAAAGTGAATACAACTTTAACAATGCCAGCGGATTCAATGTGTATTTCAACCCAAAGTGAATGGAACTCTGTGAAATTAACTTTAAAACGTGAATTTAACTGAACTTCCATTTTCAACAAAAACATTTTGTGGAGAGAAGACCAGCTATATGCAGAGGGTGCAAGTTTGGCACAGCACATTGAGAAAATTGGGAAACACCATCATATTGAAATATCATTGAAATGATATCTCAGGAATCCCTGAGGTTGGAACTACTTATTTTCTTGGGGACAGAGTCTCAGGATATTTTGTGTTTTTGAACTGTGTTCTGGAATGTGGGTAACGAACCCTGAGTATTGATCAATCCTGTATTGGTTTGGAACTCAAGGCAATCCTAATACTTTTTTGAGAACTGCTTTATAATTGGGTAAGAGAACTGCGATCTGGACCAAGCTCCGAAATATATGTTGAACACTATTTTGGTTGTTGCTGACATGCCTACACATTGTATAAGTTTAGTTGTGAGGGCAAATATAGGTTTTGCACACATACAGATTCCTGAATTGAACTTGAGGACTTTGACTTGCCTTAGTTTTGGTTTGGTAGGGAAATCCTACCATGATATAGGGCAAGATAGGCCTTTTTCCATCCTGACATTTAAGTTAATAAAAGTGTGTGTTTTGATGTTTCAATCACTTGTCTGTTTCTTTCTCCAAGGTGCCCTCACACTAGGTGCTGTATAGGTGAAACTAGTGTGCCTTAGAGGTCCTGGGGGAGAGCAGAGTCCCCACAATAGGAACACCCCTAAAACTTTGAACCCATCCTGACACTTTGAGAGAGACCAATCCCAAGGAAGGTGTTCCTTTTATGCTGCAGCTAAACCCTTCAGCTCTGTTGATTTTTATCCCAATCACTTTCTATTTTGGGGACTTGAGACAGAAATCTTGACACACTATATCCCATAGACGGTGGACTAGATGAGAGAACCCGACGAAGCCAATCTTCCTGTTAGATTAGGAAGCCTGGCACCTCATAGGTTCACCCATCATAAAACAGATTGCTTAGTTTGTAATGAGAGAATAATATCCCTTTTTGTTGTGGTTGAACCCTAAATCACCATAGGTGTTTACCCTGAACCTCATCCTTACAAGGATAAGGTATTTGAAACCTACTACCTTGTAGTTTGTGGAATCTGCCACAAGAACCAGTTCAATCCAGCTTTCAGTGTGTAGTATTCCTTAGCACATTTGCATCTGAGTGAGAACGTGTGTGTGGGTAGTGGAACTAGTGATGTTGGCTCCATTGAAGAAAGTGTGGAGGTGTACTTTTTTAACAAACTTTATTGAAAAAAGACTGCAGCATGTTAGCTAACAGGGACATGATATAAGTGGTGGCCACTTTTGAGAGCTTGCCTTATCTTGACACTAAGAGCTTCATGGTGGCCCTGAATCATGCTGTTCCCGTCTTCATCTTGTATCCTGGCTTGCAACATGATGTGTTACTATTGACTTCTGCAATTGTATTTGCTTTCCCCTCTTGCTTCTCCACTCTTTTTGACTGCTTACTCTCTGTTCTCCCCTCCTCTCCCTTTTCCTATCTCCTCCCCTCGTCCCCTTACTTTCTTCTATGCACTTACTCTATCAGAATTGTCCCTGGACCTAGTATGATAGCAACCTCGTCTGTCTCCTCCCCCCTCCCCTTACTGTTCCCCACCAGCCCCCATCCAGTACTATCTGAAATGTTGTCAGGCCTAGTACGATAGTCGTTTGTTTAGTTCCTCCCCTCCCTTCTGCACCCCTCCCCCTCACCTTTTGTTTTTCTCCGGCTCTACCGGAAATGTTGTCAGGCCTGGTACGGTAGTAGCATGTCTGTTTCCATTTCCTTCCCACTCTCCCCCTCCCTTCCTTACCTATTTCTTAGCTCTTGCACTATCTGAAATGTCGTCAGGCTGAGTACGAAAGTTAATTTCACATCCTTACTGTTCATGGCCTGTAAGAATGTCATTGTATTTTCCCTTGTTCCCTTCCCTTGCCTTGAAGCGCTTTGAAACACATTGTGTATAGGCACTATATAAATAAACTATCATAAAAGTAAGGACACGCCATCCTTATAGCCACTTTGGCAACACCCGTTAAGGTCAGGCATTTCACACGAGGTAAAGGTAATTGAACAACATTTCCCTCTGAGAAAAATACTGTGGATGCAAATCTCAGGTGATATCATTCAATTCTTGAATAATCTTTTGTTACTCTTGGACAATTTATTGTGATAATTTATTGTGATACTGGGATTTCTTATTGGGATACTTATTGCTTGTCACTTGCCACATATGATCTTAAGAGTATCATGATCCACCCAACAACTCTTGTGTTTGGGGCCAGACTGTAACCTGCAAAATAGGCAAAATGAATGTATCAATGAAATGATAAACAGCATTAATAGGACTATACTACTACTCTATATCTTTAGCTAAACACATGTAATATTCACATAAGGAATGTACCCACTGGGAAAGGGTTGAGACCACTGTGCTTTGAGGTTTGAACAATCCTCAAGAATAACTCCTTCTTGATGTTTGTGGTGCATTTTTGAGCCTGCGTAATTCTTGGGATGTGGAATGTTCTTGGTAAGGGTAAGAGTGAAAGGATGACATCTCAAACCATTTGGTTCTCTGGAAGACATGTGTTGAATAGACTTGCTCGGGCAACTAGAGTTCAAGGTCCATTGTGGAATAATACGAAATCTTGCTAGCATTAACTTGTCCTTAAACTTGTACCTTGAAGTGTTTCATAAAGAATTGAAAGTGTTATGTGTGTTGGTATGGATCCTTTGAGTAATCCCTCTGGGGTTTTGAAAGCTGGGACTATCTTATCTTGGAAATTCCCCTTTACTCTTAAATTAAGTATTTTGGGGGATTGTACCTTTCAACCTTGTATTGTCCCCAGAGGTTCTCCAAGGCATACTGGCGCCAAACCCCATATGACCTGATAGCTGTAGTTCTAGATTGCAGGAACGGCTGTCCATTACATGGTACTGAATCGGGTTGGAAAGCACTTCACCAGACCGGTAGCAGGGGGCAATTTATAGCCGCTCCGCAAGATGAGATGCCAGGCACAAGTTCTGGTTCTTTGTCTACCAAGTGTTGCAGTGAAATATTTTAATGGCCACTGTGGCTATAAGTGGTGCAGTGACAGGGTGACCATTCTAAGTGCACCAAGTACCGGCTTCACGCAAGCACCTCCACATCTTGTCTAATGTTATTAGTCAGTCTGGGCCAATGTCCAGGCCCTCATCTGATATAACACTATACACAGGCCCTGTGGTACAGGCTGGCCGTATTGCCACCGGTGCATGGGCACATGTGACAAGCATGCCTATATTGTGCCCAAGTGTTGGAGAAAAGGATCAGTCAGCAAGGTCATGATAATACTTGAATTATCTGTTGTGATACTGTGATTATTGTTGTGATCACTGGATGACATTGGCGATAAAGTAACACTTGAATGATCGTTTGTACCACATTATCTGTTGTGATACTTAGATGACCTGTTTTATTTGTGCTCGGATTGCCTATCGTGATATGTTGGTAAATAGTTATGATGTTTGGGTTGTTATGATATCTGGATGATCAGTGGTGCTACTCTGATGATCTGCTCTGATATTTGTTTGCTTGGACAATCGGCTCGATGCTAGGATTGTGTCTTTGTTGTAAAGATCTGAACTCACTACTCTTTTATCATTCCTCTTCTTCCCTGTACTCCGTGGTATTCAAACTTTTCTATCCTGAGCCCACCTGGAGTAAGAATATTGATGCTGGGCCCGCCTTGAGTATAAATATTGTTGCTGCCCCCATGGGTCAAGGCATAAAAATAAAAGTGGGGGGACTCATTAACATACCAATTGAATGTGGGGACACCATAAATTAGCATATCAAGGTGCCCTCTGAAAAAAGTGGGGGGACTCCGTCCACCCGTGTGTCCCCTTGACTTGAGCCCTGCTGTCCCTCACCCAACCCCCAGATGCCATACCTGCTTATATGTTCTATTGAAAGCAACCACGGCACTCCCTTTTTTAAGAGCCTCGCCACCCCCAAACACCCACATCCTTTGGGCCCTTTCAAAACTACTGCAGTTTAACCCCACACCCTCTGCTCTTGCCATTCCGGGCAAGCCTCTTGTGCATGATAAATTACGAATAAAGAGTAAATTAAATAAACAAATTTAACTGCCCCTCTGGTGGAGCAAGGCCTCGTTGAGTAATCTGTGAAAGGGTGGTGTTGTGTATGCTTATCATAAACACACAACTCCGATCTTGTATGAATTGTAATCATATGGGTTTATTTCATAGAAGCCCCGGAGAGGCCAACCTCCTCCATCAACATCTTCGTGTATGATTCCTCAACATTCTGGAATCATACACGAAGACGTTGTCATAGAAACAGAATGTGATACAACCATTACATGTGACATTCTCACATCTCCCCTCCTAACAAAATAACAAAATTCAAAACTCATGTAAACTAAAAAGCTCTCATAATAATTTAACTGCTATAATATATCTTACTATGCATAATAACTTGAACTTTGTATATTTGTAAAGGATACAGTATCTCCATTTTATCAGGGTTGTAGCTTGTTATCTGGATCTAATTATTAAATTTCAAATCCTCAATAGTACACATAGTCAGGTTTAAGGTTCCAACATCTTCTCCTGTGTCTCGGTATTGCCCAAGATTTGTCACTCCCTACTTCTTGTGGTCTACCTTGGGTTTTCTCAACTTGTATATTATCTTTACATATTACTCTTGTTCCTTTCATATCATCCTTGGATATCTTGTTCCGGAATGTTTCCCCATACCAGCCTTGTTCTCCTTCATTTCTCCTCATTTCATTTTCCTTTGTCAACACTACATCGTCGCATGACCATTTCTTACCATCCTCCAATATCACAGATTTCTTTGAGCACTCTCTCACTCTTTGAGGAGGACGATACCTTGATTCTCCTTTCATCACCCTGTTAGGCTCTTTGACTCTAACCCAATCACCTGATTCAATTTGGCTTTCTTGAACATGTTTTTGCTTGTCATATTATCTTTTATACTCTTCTTGTTTTCTTTTTACTTTGCTGACAATGTCTTCCAGATTTATCTCTTTGTTTCCTTTTTTCTCCATCCAAGCAGGTCTTAATCTATTAGTAGGTGTCCTTCCTCTCATCAATGTAAATGGAATTTCCTCAGTAACTGAGTGTGGCGTGACTTTGTATGTGTTGAGAGCCTCTTTGAGTGTCTCCTTCCAGGGTAACTCATTGATCATGGCTAGTTGAATAATACCCTTTATGAAACGATTCATCCTCTCTACCAACCCATTTCCCATTGGATGGTATAAAGCTGTGGTGCTGTGTTTAATGACTCTGTCCTTCAGAAACTTTTGCATCTCTACAGACATGAATTGGGCTCCATTATCCGACACCAGTTCTTGCGGTTCTCCTTCTCTGTTAAAGATTTCTTCCAGAAATTTCACCACCTTGATAGCTGACACTGAATCCTCAACAATGCCACATTCCACCCACTTAGACGTATAATCTACCAATACTATGAGAAACACTTTATTCGACTCTTATGTCTCATAAGGACCAGTTATGTCAATGGCTAATTTTGTCCATACTGTACTAGGAATATTCACTGGCTGCAATGGGGTCGTAATTTTTAACTTACTCTTGTCACTCACTGCACATGCAGTACAATCTCTAACCAAATTTTCCATTTCACTCCACATGTTAGGCCACCAATAAGCAGTTCTTACTCTTCTCTTTGTCAACATTCTTCCCACGTGACCTTCATGGGCAATGTCCATAATTTTCCTTCTCAAATTCGTTGGAGGTATGATGCGTTCTCCTCGATATACACAAACTTTATCATTTGACAACTCATCTTTAAATTTCTCCCAGTATTTTGCATTGTCATCCATGTTTCGCCATCCACTCTCAATGGCTCTTCTCAACATTTCTTGTTCAGGGTCAGATTTACTAGCTCTTATCCAATCCTCCTTTGAAAAACTGGGATGCACTTGAGCAATAATACAGTCCATATTTTGTTCTTCCATCACTGTTTCATTTTCCTCACCAACCTCTGCTACATCCTCACACGGTAGGCGAGAAAAACAATCCGCTACTACATTGTTTTTTCCTGGAGTATATTTTATCCTCACATCGAACTGCATGATGATCAATGTCCATCTTCTTATTCTTGGAGAGGTCATATGAGGATTTTTCGAATTCAACACATGTACAAGTGGTTTGTGATCTGTAATAATGTCCACTGGAATGCCCCAAATGAGACTCTTGAAATGTTCCAATATCCATTTAACCCCCAAAGCTTCTTTTTCAATTGTAGAATAATGTCTCTCAGCACCTCTTAACGTCCGTGAAGCAAAAGCAATAGTAACAATTTCTCCATCCTGAACCTGTTCTAGGACTCCTCCCAGTCCTAAGTTGCTTGCGTCCACAGATATTCTTGTTTTTGCTCTTGAATCAAATAACTTTAACACTGGTGCTTTATTGATGAGAATTTTGATTTGTTCAAATTCTTTTTTAATATCTTCAGTCCATTCAAATTTTATACCTTTGCACATTAAACTTCTCATTTTCTCTGTTCTGTCTGAATAATGGTCGACAAACTTCGAGTAATATTCAGTTAAACCCATGAAACTCCTCAGTTGGTCCTTATTCTTAGGATCAGAAATTTTCAAAATGGTATCTACTAGTGAGTCTTTCGGCATTATTCCATCAGCAGTTATACGATGACCCAAATAGGTTACCTCATTTTTCTTGACTTTACATTTCTCAATTTTTAATGTCATTCCTTTTTGTTGTAGTACTTGTAATACTCCCAACAACTTTGCATCATGTTCTTCTTGAGACCTTCCTGACACCAATATGTCATCCTGAAAATAATGTACTCCTTGTAGCCCTTCGAATAAATGTTGCATCAGTCTCTGGAACACTGCAGCTGCTGAAGCCAATCCAAAAGGCATTCTCTTGTATCGGAAGGCTCCTAAGGGTGTCACAAAAGACGTTAGATGTCTACTCTCTTCTTCCAGCACTACTTGGTGATACGCTGACGACAAATCTAACGTTGTAAAATACCTTGCCGGTTTCATGGTAGTCAGCATTTCCCCAATGTTCGGCAAGGGATGACGATCCACCCAAATGTTGGCATTTAAATCTCTTAGGTCCACACACATTCTAATGGACCCATCCTGTTTTTTGACAATCACGATGGGGAATAACCACTCCGAGCTTTCAATAGGTTCAATGACATCCTGCTTGCATAACCTTTCTAATTTAGCCTTCAATGCTTCTCTGGTACCAATGGGTATATTTCTCACTCTATGTACCACTGGCTTTGCACCCCTTTTTAGTATGATTCGATGTTCAAATCCTTTGAGTAGACCAATTTCCTCATTAAAAACTTTCGGAAATGCTTTTGCCAAATTCTCTGCTGTATCACAACTGTTCTCCATAATGCTTAAAATGGGCACCTTTTCACCAGGATGAATTCTGATTTTCAAGGTTGCTTGCTCCCACCAACCTACTATTGAAAATCCATTCTCAGCCACAAATAATCTACAGTATGTTTCTCTCCCTTCAAATTTCAGATGTACCCAAACAAATCCTATAATGTTGATGGGTGTTTTTCCATATCCAGTTGCCTTGATCTTTGTTGTTTGTAGTTCCTCCAATTTTTTTTTTAAAACATTGACATATGTCTCGACATCAACCATTGTATAAGGAGAACCAGTATCCACCATTACTTGTAGCGTTGTATCATTTATCTCCATGGCTACCCATGGTCCCGTCTCTTTTTCACCTGATGCAAGAGTTAGTATTTGAACCTCATCTTCAAACCGATCCTTGATTGCCAAAAGATTGCTCGGACCACCCATGTCTTCCATTGCTCTTATACTTGTCATCGCTGGACTTCTACCTCTATTGTAACGTCCAGTATTTCTCCCAAACCGGCTGTTAAATCTTCCTCTTGATCTATTGTTGTGACACATTTTTCCAAAATGTCCCAATTGACCACATCTGTAACATTCTGCTAGCGCAGCTGGACAATCTCTTTCTGCATTGGCATGTCTATACCATCCACAATTCAAGCATCTGTTATTCTGTCTGAACACTCCACTCCTTCCTTGTCTGTTACCACTATTCACGTCTGATTTGACTAGTCTCTTAACAATGGCAACCAAATCATCTTCTTCACTGGTATTTTGTCCAACCTCCATATCTTGTACTGATTTAACTTCCACATTCTCCATTTTCTTTTGAACTTCCTTCATACATTTTTCGCCCAATTCCATTGACCTGGCTATCTCAATCGTTTTATCCAATGTGGGGTTTTTCGCTTGCCACAACCGTTGCTGAATCCGGGGATCCGCCACATGTAACACCACCTGATCTCTTAAATATTCATCTGCCACTCCTGTGAACGCACAAGTGGCCATCAATCCCCTTAATGCAGCTAAATACGAATCTATATTTTCTTCCTTACTTTGTTTTCGTGTGAAGAATCTATATCTTTCCAATACTATATTAATTTTATTTCCAAAATGTTTATTAAGTTTGGCCATCGCTGTGTCATATTTTCTAGCTCCACTCGACGATTCTTCCCAACTCACTTCATCCTGTTCTAATTCAGGTAAAGTCCTAAAAATCCTTAGTGCCTCAGCACCTACACAACTTAGAAGAGTGGCCTCCTTCTGATCATCACTGTATCTTGAACCTCCTATTGCTCTTAAATACACTTGGAAATTATCTTGCCATTGTTCCCAGGGACATGTTGGATTCCCAGGCAATGGCAAGAACTTCACTGGGGCAGATATGGTCTGCATGGTGCTTCCTATATATTCCAACTAATGTTGCTACAGCTTCCTGGAGCACCTTCACTCAATGTCCTGCACTAGTTTTTTTTTTTTTTTTAATTCACCACTTCAATGACTTCAACATTGTCTGCATCTCATTCCGTATGCTTTTCCGTTTTTTTTTTTTTTTTTTTCAAAATGGCGGCACGTACAGCACGCACTAGGGTCCTTTCCTCTAGTGCAATAGGCGGTTGGGCGCTCGCGCGCGTCTCTAGTACGCCGCTGCTTGTAGATTCACTTTAAAGTTTTTTTTTTTTTTTTATAGTCCCCAATCTCCCGCTCACCTCCTTGTCATGAGCACATTACTCTCGTTAGCAAGGTAACGAGCGCCAATCACCACTCGTCGTCACTGTAATAGTCGTGATCAACAGCATTCCTTTCATGCGAACGCTGTACCCGGGGCTCCTTCTGTAAGTTAATATCCTCGTCGCCAATTGTTGTGTATGCTTATCATAAACACACAACTCCGATCTTGTATGAATTGTAATCATATGGGTTTATTTCATAGAAGCCCCGGAGAGGCCAACCTCCTCCATCAACATCTTCGTGTATGATTCCTCAACATTCTGGAATCATACACGAAGACGTTGTCATAGAAACAGAATGTGATACAACCATTACATGTGACATTCTCACAGGTGGGGATCCCTTCTTTTATCCAAAATGCTGGATGTGATTGGAATGGCTGTGTTTTTTTCCCCACAGCCGTACCTTTGGTATCAAAGCTGTGGGAGTGAGTTGCAACATGTCACTGCGTTTTTTTCATGTAAGTGGCGCACCGCACCCCCACCACCCCCATGGAATACAGGGCACGGGTGGAGTCGAGTGGAACATGTTAGCAGCAGGCCTGGAACGGCCCTTGCTAGGGCGGATGCCCCACCGAGGCCACCGCGAGCCAGGCGCAGTTTTCACGCCTGCAGTTAATGACGTCATAAGAACCCCTGGACGGAAAGAATTCCTCCCTGCTGCTGCTTTTCTATTGAGGCAATTTGTTTACCAGCCTAAATTGCTCAGCTGTCGAAAAACCTGTCTGAGTTTCTAAATGTGCCAAATCAATGACTGCATTCATCAGCCCGCACCTGCTGAGCTCCGCTGCGTAGACCAAACCTCCGCCCCTTTTTTTTGTGGAGCAGTTGGGAGAGTTCTTCGGGGTCTGCATTATTGGCACACAAAACGTGTTTTCTTCTCAGAAGCGTGTTACTTGGGAGGCACCAGGCTGACAGGGAACTCAAGTGTCCATGAAATGACAGAGCGAGCGAGTGGGGGGGGGGGGGGGGTGCGGGGTGCAGACGTACCTCAAGCTGTTATGCCAGGAATTCCCAATACTACTCATTAGGGTACTTCAACAGACCACAGGTCCGCAATACATAACAATTAATTGGTGCAATACATATTTGCTCTGGGGTTAATTTTTGCATCCATGGGAATGGCAGGGCAACATTTTAAAGGCCTGGTGTAAAGTTTATGTACTGTAGCCTAAACATAATGGTCCAATTTCTGCACACAACTGTGCTAAGCATCCTGAACTATTGAAAGGGTGGCATACCATGTATTCCTGGCACTACGTGAGCCAATCTACAGCCCGATGAGGTATACACAGAATCAAGATGAGCACTTAACTTCATAGTTACGCAATGCCACGTTCGTGTACGCATATGTTAACTCCACGATTGAGAAATGGGGAGTGCAGGAAACTTGGTCCACTAATCAGGGGTCAAATCCTAAAAATTAAAGTGGGGGGATTTAGCAACAAACACACTGTGATGCGACATCGCCAGAAATTAGCATATCAAGGAGAAATCTGCACATTTCATTAAATTGGCTTTGCATAACCACCCACATTGCACAAGACGAATGGAATTTGCCTTTTATAAAATAAACACAAACACAAGAATCAAGAGAGGATATTTTCCTCTAATAGTGTTTTTGAAAACGTTAACAGATGTGCATATTTTAAACTCCAAAAACCAATACAAATGTTTTCCCTGGAACTTGCAGCACCGAAATGCCACATTTCATCTTTAGTTGTTTGTTATTTTTCATCAGGTTATGTAGCGCAGTGGTGAAGTTTCCGGCCTACAAACCTGGGGACAGCAGTTTGATCCCAGAGGCTGGCTTTAATTCATAAATTCAAATAGGTCATTCAATGGTTCTAATTTTTAACTGGGGGGAATGAGTCCACCCTCTGAATAAAGTGGATGGACTGCGTCCCCCCGCGTGTACCCTCGACTTGAGCCGATTTGCAGCTCTGCGGAGTGGTTAAGCCCAGGGTCACTGTCTGCTGCACCATCCATCCATTTACTCACTGCATCACACGCACTCTCCAACAATTCACACATTATGACTGCATGCAACAGTCATAATGTGTGAATTGCAACCGTGGTCACGTTCACTAGCACCCGGTCCTACCCACCATTACAAAAATAGCTTTTGGTGGGATCAAGGGGTCCAGAAAGGATGAGACGCGAGTCTAGTCCTAATCTCCATGTTATGCACAGACTTGCATAATGGCCTGGCAGTTAAGGGGTCAAATAAAAGGCAACAACCGCACCGAGGAGCTTGAGGTCTGTCTCCACGGGCCAAACTCGTCAGCTAAAGACAGGGGCTGCCCTCCAACGCTGCTAATGTGACTATACATATTGTAATCACACCGGACATTAAAAAAGTATGGGTCTTTCATTTTATACGAGAGTATTTCGTATAGATTTACCAGCACCAATAGGAAAGGCATGCCACCCGCATATCACATATACCAGTTTAACGCTGCCGAGTGCATAGGAGATAAACGGACCACCCATCCCGGTGTACAATATAGAAATGTGCATTGTTTTGCTATATGATTTATTACGATGCCCACGGCTGATGTGCGCTTTAAAAATGCGAATAAATATATAAACAAATAAAAGCCTCCACTAGCCCAAATAGGACATCCTAGAACTGCAGAGAAAGGAACAGGTGAAGGCAGGAGCTGTGGAAGAGCCATGTAGATAGTTCACGGGTTAAGTGCTTGCCTCTTACATTTGAAACACCTGTACTCAGCAGATTTGACACAGTCCTTGATCCTTCTGAGGTTAATACCTGGAGTACCATTGAATTGGGTAATAAAACCGCTACTATTACGGGGCTGGAAGCAGGAGTAATCTGGCAGGAAGCACTAT
The DNA here is from genome assembly GCF_040938575.1 of Ambystoma mexicanum. Lineage (NCBI taxonomy): Eukaryota > Metazoa > Chordata > Amphibia > Caudata > Ambystomatidae > Ambystoma > Ambystoma mexicanum. The sequence continues at coordinate 509,625,829 of NC_090932.1, read as the reverse complement.
TTAAAAAACTGATTTTAATCTTACTATTATGTTTTAAAAAAAAAAGTTTTCTGAAGCATATGTAGTGTGCTTCCGTTCATAGTTCGAACCTACTGTGCAGAACCAGAGTCCAGAGTGCCCGTGCTTGAACTGAAGAGGACCTGCTTCCATCTCACGATCTGATTAAATGAAGCGCACAGAAACAACAGATTTTAGCTGACAAAAGGGAGCATTTGAGTCACAAAGAGGCAGGAACAGAATGGATTTCTTGCACAATGTTTCATTTATAAACACAAGTAGTATATCTTAGGGATCAATGAAAATAAAAAGACCCTATAACAGAGAAGTAAATTACAAGATAAAAGGTTTCCTCCTTCCACCAGTCTCCCTACTCAGGTTCTATTTGCCGACAGCCTCTAGGGCCAGACACACAGACAGGGGTGTCGCTAGGTCTGGAAAAGATCCTGGGCTACGCTAATGTCAGGACTGTCGGGACTGGGGGCTAGCAAGCCTTTTGGTTGTAGCCCTGTCTATCTGGGTCTACAACCAAAAGACCCAGGGCTATAGCCCCCTCAGCCCCCCACCCCCCACTAGCAATGCCTCTGCACACAGACAAAAAGAATCACAAGGACGTGTTTGGAGAACTCCCGATATACAGCCTTTGGGCAGCGTTTCCTGGGCTGTCCAAAGTGAGCACCCCGGAAATGAGGCTCTGAAAATACCACGATGCGAGAGGAGGACGACTGGCACCTTGTGCACTGGTGCCAGAAAAAGGAAGTGAAGGAGCAGGTGAGTGGATTTTTGGGATTTGAGTTGGTGGGAGGGAAGTGGTGGTCAGAGAATGGGGGTTGGTGTGGGGGAGGAGCATGAGAAGTATATGAGGGTTTGGGGCAGGGCAAGACCAGCAGACTCTGAGATTGAGACCAAGCAAGGGGAGGCAGGGCGACAAAGGAATAGGGCATGGAGAGTTCGGGGTGAAACCCCTGATGCCAGCAAAGTCCCATCCATTGGAGACTGCTCCAATGTGGTTTACATAAGTGCTTTTGAAGTGGCCTCCAAAGGGTGGTAAAGACATAAAATCAAACTCCTGTTGGACTCAGGGGTTTTCTGTACAACATAATCAGTTTCAGGATGGGTGACCTACCCTAGAAGGTCCTAGTCCCCTGAGTCCAACAGGTCCAGGCCCTACTCGAGACAGCAGGGTTCCTGAGAGATCCCTATCAGGACAAAGCTCACATAGTCACACGCAGGCTAAAGGAGTTATGTGTCCCAGGCACTCTGTTTGCTGCGGTGGGTCTTGGTCCCCTGAGACCCTGGTTGTAGTATGTTATTCCTGCTTTTACAGGATCGAGCTTTGGAGTGGTAGGTGGCCTGCAGAGGTCATAGTATCCCCTCCTGTCCTGAGGGTCTCCTTTAGACTTGACTGTCTTTCTTGGGCCAACTCCTGCAATAGCAGGTGTGTCGTTCTGCCCAGGGCTTGGCTGTCCCTTCCTGAGTCAATTCAATTTTGAATTCCCCACCATGTCTGTGTTGATATAATTTCCATTTTCTCCCCGCTACCTGGGTATTACCTCTAGGATCTCAGAATTGTCCTGATGTTCTGCTAAATTCCACTCTAGTATGAACCCCACCCAGTCTTTCTTGTAGCTTTGATAAAAAAAGGATATGACAACCATGACTCGCTTCCACAACTTTTCTAGAACTCCATGACTCCGGGTCCCCCTACCACTCGATGTGCAGTGGTGCTCAGCGGACACTCTGGCCTGTATTTGCTGTCTGGGTGTTGACACACTCCTGGTGCCTGGCTCTGCCGCTAGGTGCCTCCTTGGGTCATTGAACTACATCTCTTGCTCTCCTCCTCCTGTTCTTACTCTCACTCCTACTCCTTCTCCTCCTCCTCCTTCTTTCTCTTCTCCTCCACCCCCTTCCTTTCCTCCAAGCTCTGGCCTCCTCCTCTTTCAGTCTCTCTACAGCTCGTCTATTGCGCAGTAACATCAGCCCTCTGGAATGTCATCCTCCCCCTATGAAGCTAATGGAGACTGGTTACCTTTTATACTATGTGTATTTAGATGATTGGGGCGATATGGACTCTGATTGGCTGTCCTGCTCATTCCTGGTTTTGCCTGGCCTTGATTGGCCCTGACTCATTGAGTCCACTTCCTCCTTTTGTGGGTAAACCCTCCCCCTCCTTAACTCCAGATGAGGAGATGTTTCTACTTGTTTAGTTTGTGCGCCCTCCATGTTAGAATCAAGTCCACGTTTCTTGGCTACTTCCTGTCCAGGTGATCTGCCTGAGAAGTTCCTGTGGAACTAGATGTCCCATCACTGATCATGTCCTTTTAACTAAATGCTGCAGTTCAAAATTGTGTACCCAGTGCAAATCCCCGATTCCTGTTGGACCTTAAGTTCTATATGTTTCCATCTCTTCTTATCTGCTTTAGTGTGTGTATGAGTCTTTAACTGGATGAATGCCAACAACTTGAAAATCAACCTAGGAAAGACCAAAATCATGGTTATATACAAAAAAAACAAGATAACATCACTTGCATTCCATGGCCAACGGAAATGGAAACCACACCAACACCATCTAAGGTAGTAAAAAATCTGGAAGTCCTGATGGACAACACTGTAACCTTAGAACCACAAATAAATGCAATCATCAAGAAATGCTTCTTCCTCCTCCTCAGGGCAAGAAGAATCCTACCTTTCCTCTCCTTCACCCACAAAACACTTAGAATCGGCGCCCTCATGTCAAGAAACGACTATGCAAACAGCCTCGATCTCGGGATACCAGAATACCTCCTGAAGAACTACAACAGATCCAAAATACAGCAGCCAGACTGCTCCTCAAACTATCCAGAAGAGACCACATCACATCAACTTGGGACATCATCCCGAAAGAAATAAGAAACATCAAAGACCACGTACAATTCAGGAAATTAGTAAAAACCTGTCTCTTCAACACCGCAGATTCAAACTGAAAAACCGAAACAACCGAATGGGAAACACAAAGAAAAGGATGACAAAATGTAGGATGACATTGACTACACCCAGAACCGACCAGAGAAACTCTTACTACAAAAATAGAGAGAGGTAATGCTAAGTTGAATAGGACACAAGCGACACCCATGAAGACAGAAATCAGCATCACTGGCCAACTCCAGCCAACAACCTCACCCACTCTATAATTGTTGCCAGGTACGATACATTTATAGAGTTGTGGGAATGTTAGCACTTGCCACACTTGAAATAAGTTGTGGACATTGGCGTAGACATTGACCGTATGGAGTTGTGAATGAAGGCAGGTGCTGCCTCTGGATGTAATTGCAAGCGTTGGCATGTGCCACGTTTCGAAGGGGCTGGGAGCGATAGCCTGCAGAAACAACTGAATAAGATGATGAATGCCAACCACCAGCCACATATGGATGGAGTCGCCTTGGCTAGATGATGCCGCGTACCGACTGGATTGTGAATGCTCTCTGGGCCAGATTTGAAGGGACTTACAAACTCCTGCTTGCCCCGCATACAAACAGGTATCACGTAGGTGGCCGAGGCCAAACTTGGGTATGGTCATGAATGTGAGTGGATGCGATGTGTGAAAGGGACTGTGAGTATCGGATGGCCCCAGACCAGGACAGAGACACAGAGATGTTTCCGCACCCCGTCTGGAGAGAACACGGAAATTTAGCACCTCACCTCCAGACAGCAATGCCATTTAACCAATCCACTAACAATTTCACCCCTCTGCATACACCTCTCAAACTCTAACCAAACACAACCGCATGCCTACAACACAGCAATCCGCACAAACTTCACTACACTGCCACAACAAAATAAGCCACACATAGACTCGCACAACAGCACACGACGACTACTGTACTGCCAACGGACCCACCGGGCTGAGGCCGCCAACAGCACATCACGGCTCTCTTGCACTTTCCCAGCTAATTCCCAATAACCCACCCCCTTCCCCTTTTTCAGAGCCACCAGAGCGCCAAGGGACCACTCCGCTGGTGATAATGCGAAGTACAAATATCCTTTAACATTAACATGAGTTTTCACATTTAGCTCGAGATTCTCTGCCGGCTGTCTGTAGGCAATACATGTGCTCTAGCTCTCTCACCTGGCTTGAGTGGATTGGGTGAACTCTCAGGGGATCTTGGGTTTTGTGGCTCCACCTCCTCCTCCCTGTGTTTGTATGGTTTTTCTCAAAGTGTAATCAGGTGGTGTGTGTTATCTAATAATTCAAGTTGGCTCATTATAATGCTGCTGCGTCTTGTGGGCAGAAATAGGCTATCCGCCATGTTGAGGTGAGGCTTAAGCATCATGGTTGGGGGGGGGGCAATCATTCTAGCTTCCGGCATCTTCCACAACTGCATTCGCTCACTAGGGGCTGATTCGGTACACATACACGCTGTGTTCGTTGTCTTTTCTGTGTGGGTAACGGTTAGCCTATAGTGTACACTGTATCTTTTGTAAACATTTCTTGAGGCTGTCATTTTCAGGATTTATTCTCCCTAACATTACTCCCTCTGAACGTTGCACCATGTGTCATTTTTCCTGCAATACATTTTCTGGTGGGCTATACAGGAGGTCGCTCTGACAATGGGAACGCAGAGTGCGTGGGATGGCAACAGATGTGTGTCTGGGGGAGCCCTGTGGGATCACACATGTAGCACATGCAGGGGTCACATCACATAGCAGGTGGGTTCCCTTGGCCGAGGGGACTCCATCACAACAATGATTACTACTTGTAACTATTAAAAGGAGAACCAAGTGTATATATACCACCAGCCTTCCGAAAGTTAGACTTCTGCAATTGGCATGTCACCTATAAGGGCGCATATCTGACTGCTGCCTGTTATGTTATGTGAGATATGTATACTGCACTGCTGCAATTTACACAACTATTCCCCATTGACACAAATAAGGGCTGTCGTCGATAGGTTGAGACCCTCACGATTTAAGGTTTTCAGTAAAATTGACCTCTTTGTGTTAAATACATAGAACATATTTTTATTTGACAGAGGGCTTCGAAAGACACCAGTGGCCATTATGTTCTGGGGGGTGTATGATAACATTGATCTCCTTCTGCCAAGTATATATACCAAATGCCTCCATAAGATCTTTAATACTATATTCTATACATACTGAATGATACACTTTCACAATGGCGAACGTAATACATTGCATTGAAAAAGCAGGCCTTAATCAAAAAGGAGGAAGACTACTTTATTAAAGTTACATAAAGGTTATTACATACAATTTTTTGGAAGTGACCGTGCTTTCTAAAGTACTTTTAATACACATCTAATAAATAAATATATCCAAAAATATTTTTATTACACAAAGCAGTACAAAACATTATAAAAGAAACAAATAATCACAATACATACACTTCATACAATTACAGGGACACGCTAAGTAGTAATTTCTGTTAGCATTCTTTAAACCATGAATCAATCTTGAGCCAAATATCCCTCTGCACAGTCCTTGCGGGTACATCTTCATAGTTTTGCCCCAAGCACGTTCTGGATTGCAGCATTTTGCCTTTCTTTGGAGACTTTACATCAAACTGTTGAAAGAAAACAAAGACCTTTGAGGTTTCAAATGAAAGGCCGAGGCAGCAACACTGTAAGCTTGGCCACACTAGTCAAACTAGTGGTAGTAAAAGTCACACTGCTGGAAACAAAGGTGCAACAATCACACTGCTAGAAACAAGGCTGAAGAAAAACACTGCTGGATGCAGAGCTACAACAGGTTCACTGCCTAAACCATGGCTGCAAAAAGAACACAGCTGGAATTACAGACCCAACTGAAACACTGCTCGAAGCACAGCTACACTAGGTTGACTGCTGTGGGACAATTTCAGCCCAGGAAAATAAACAGAAAGGCCAGGTTAGACCACTAATGCGAAATACATTCTTCTTATGGAAAGGCACACTGGCAGAATGAAAAGCCAGCCTTAAACTTTAACACAATCAAGGTGCCTATTGAATGCAAATTGTTTGTTTTCTCTAGTTGAAACAAGGAGTATGCTGAAAAGTAAAATTGGATTGTAGAAAGGAATTGAAAATGCACCTTGTGAATGACAAAATGAAAAGTAGTATATCCCTTCCACTTGGGCCAATTAAAAAGAAATGCTATGTGAAAGAAGAAATCCACTGTTTCAAAAAGGGCCTTGAACAGTGATAGTGATATGTCAGTTATTAAAAATAAATAAAAGGTTTCACTTGGAAAACAAATGCAACAGATGGAAAATATTTTATTGTCTTTCAGTTGCAACATGTAAATACGGGCCCAGGAAAGACAGGACTGTAGGTTTTGATTCCTGAGAAAGAGTAATTTGTTGGGCAGAACACTGAAGTGACATCCCCCATTACAGATCTGCTTGGCTCTTTATCTGGAAGTCAGATCTCTTTGGGGCTATAGCATAAGGATGTTATGGGTAGGTTGCTAGGGGGCTAGATCAACAACAGAGCCATTCCTGGATGGGTACCGTTCTTAAAAATTCAAATTTCTAGATTTGAAATGTGGTGGATTCAAGATTTGAAGGACAAGTGAAGTTCTGCCTCATGATATTCAGAGGGCAACAGTGAGCCATGTTGCCTGAAGGATAATAATCTGTCCTACTGACCATGACTGGGAGGATTGGTCAATGACTTTAATTGCAGGCTAAAATCATAAGTGGCATATACACAAGACATCTTCCCACCTAGCTTGATTCAAGAAAAAACCTTTTAAGGTTCCCATCAAGATGACCACGGGGGTGACAGAGAATGTACCCAAAGAACAGCGATTCTGTCGCCTCTGTAAGAAACAGGAAATACTTGAGACAGCTAAGTATGTCCTCACCGAATGCCAGGTAATGTTGGGTGACATTAAACAACTGCTGGGAAAGTATGTACACAATTGTAACACTATTGGGGAGGCTTGGTTTTGGAATCATTGTGTTAACACCGATAGTATGCACCTGTTAATTGCACTATACAACATCTGGTTGAAGGTGGAAGCCAAATTGGGCATATCATTATGAAGTCTCCTATGATATACTTAGGTCCTGTTTGTATAGCGAGAGTGTGGTAACAAAGAATGAGGTCAAACTTGAACTACTACATCAAGACTAAGAGATAAAAGATTATTATTATGTAGTGCTTAATTTGATTTGATTTTGCAAAAATGTATTTTAACTTAGTAATGTATATATTTTGCTTGTTTTATATATGCTCTACATTGTTATGATGTACATGTGTAAAGTTTATTTTTTAAACTAAATCACATTAAAGATATTATTTAAGGTTTTTGAATATTATGGAAGCTATTGCTTTACTCAGACTAATAAGTTGCTCTGCTATCTATTTGAAAATGTAATCAATAAATCTTCACGCATCATATATTGAATGAATTAAAAAAATAATTAATTTAATTTATTAGAGACAATTTTGCATTAGAAAAATATACAGCTACTACATTTAAAAAAGCTTAAAACAGTCCTGAAGGACAACACTTTAATACTTACAAACAAATACACAGTCATTTAATACTCAAACAAATTGATGACTAATATGCACATCCCAGGTCTACATCCATGATAGCACCCTTTGCACACATATTTTCATGTTGTCAAAATGGATGTAGCATAGACATAGAGCTCAATGTTTTGCAGTGTCCATTCAATCCCTCTAAATGCCTATGCAGGGTGCATCTCTATTATATTCCTTAGTTGACTTAGCCCCCCACTTCCCTGGGAAGACTGCAATTGAGAAAGACATAAGAAGCTGGGATTTTGGCAAGGTGAGCAGAAACAGAGCGAAGCAGTCTGGTGCCTATCTTTGACTGAATTCCCTGGCCAGATCTCTGTACTTTTCCAAAAGTGAGTCCTGAAATGCTGGCGTCTCTTCCTGAGTCCCAAAAATAGAGCGATCCAATGTAAGTAGCTTAATCCAGATGAAACTCAGTGTGTGGGGGATTTGCTTGCCTTAATGTTTCTCCCTTACTAGTTGCTGGGAGGCAAACTTAGTAGAGATTTAGCATATTTTACTGAATAATAATTTAATTAACTCCCATATACCTTGACGAAGGGGGGAGCTCGGGAGAGTCCGAAACCTCCACCCTCTTTCCTAGCGGGAAGGTAACATATAGTCATTTCAAATAATTGGCACATCTATTTTTCCTGTCAACCCCAGACTTCTTTAAAGAAAAGGGGTGTCCTTGTCCAAAAAAAGAAATTTCGAACTATCACCACTCCCCAGTCCTGGCCACAGGGGTGCTGAATATAACTGCAGCCTAGGTTTTTGGTGCTGGGGAGAGAAGCGCTTTGCTTAATGAGAGTGTAATTTCTAATTGAAAGATGCATACTCTGTCCTGAGAGTGAGTAAGCAACCTTGATAGAAGAAAGATTCTGTATGTCTTTGGGGTGAAGTAGGAAGGAGGGTTCTACCAATCAAAAGTATTCTTAAAAGTCTGTGTGATTTCAAAACTGCTAGCATTTTTAAGTGTGCAAGGGAAATAAAACAAACCAAGTGCTGCATGTGAGCTTGCTTTGAAACAAAAACTCTGCATTTGTTTTTAATCTAAACCCTTATCAAGAAATGCTAATGCTAAGATCTAGTAATGTGCCACAGTATTATTACATTTTGATATAAAGGGGTTTGTGGAACAAGAGGATTGAACTGTATATTTGGCCTGTGTTCCATGTACCTGAGACAAAAAGGAAAAAGCGTGTTTTGTATTGAAGCTTTGTTTTCTGCTACAGAGAAGGTGGTGTGTGTAATCCTTTAGTGCAAATATTCCTTGAACCTATAATTTAAAAATATTCTTTCTGTACTCCATCCTGGTTCCTGGCTCATTGTTGACACAGGGGAGGGGTCTACATGTCTCTCTATGAGCAGTAGCGTAACAGAAAATGTGGGGGCCCCACTGCGAGCCATGCTGAGGGCCCCCTCCCCCAACTCGGCAACAAATCACAGGTCGTGCCACACTCTGGGCCGTCCTAGATTTTCACGCTTGCGCTATATACACAATGGGGCTGCTGAAGGGGTATGCCGCACACTGCATTAGGAAAAAGATATAAATATGTATCTTAAAGCATTATACATACAGCACACTTTCTGAGAGAAATTGGCTGAAAAGCCACAGTGTTTGCAATTGTTTTGTAGGGTAACACCAATCCAATACATGTAAGTCACCAACAGTGCACAGGAGCATTAATGCTTTGCTATTAAAAATGCCATGCCACAATGAAAACATGTCAAACTGGCTGCACAATGTAAACCAGTGTAGATATGTAATAACATTACAGTAAAGCATGCCAGGCCACATTTAGACATACCTAGACTGGTTGAACCAAAATGCCAGTCAAAGCAATAACACTCATCAAGATGAGAGCACACATTAAAGCCTGCGTCCCCATGGCCTCTACCAACACGGCCGAACTCTTTCAAATCTGAAAGGAACTGGTCAATCCTGTTGCGGTCTCCACCTCTCCTGTTCCCTCCAAGGTCCTGTGTACGTATCTGGCCTCTCACTTCTCTGCTAAATCTCAGGACATCCTGTCCTCTATCTCCTCTTCCTCTCCCTCTTCCTCTCTTGGCCCCCTTTGGCCATCTCTACCTCTCCCCCTCCTTTTTCCTCTTTCTCTCTGACAACACCTGACGAGGTTTCTAGAAAAGTCTGAGCTATGAAAGCGTCGTCTAAACAGGTACTCCCCTGCTCCTCCAGAACCATCAAGGACCATATTCTCACCCTCGCTCCAGCCTTGGCTGATTTTTGTAATCACTCTTTAGCCACTGGAACATTCCCCTCGCCCCTTAAGCACTCCCTTGTGCACCCACTCCTCAAGAAGCCGTCTGCTGATCCTACCCGCCCAGCAAACTATTGCCCAATCTCCATCACCCCATTCTTGGGCAAACTCTTGGAAAAGCTTGCCATCCCCCAGCTCACTCTCCACACTGAATCTGTTGGTTGTCTCCATGACCATCAGTCTGGCTTTGTTAAACGGGAAATCATATTGTGCCTCCTTTCTTATGTATATTGGCCTAAGCCCAGTCGATCTGCGAAGAAAACTGCGTTTCAAATGTTCCGATTTTAGATTGACTTCGCCGCCATTTTGGGATCATCCGCCATTTTGATTTCTGTTCAAATGTAAACCTGTGTTCTAAAATGGTGAACTGTGTTTCCAACTTGTAACCGAGCCTTCCTGACCCTTGCACCTTAAGTTAATGTTTAGGCTGTCTGCGGGCCAAATGTTTAGACTGGGTAAAGAGACCTTGTCCCATGCCTGACTTGTGGTCTTAGGATTGTCTGCACCAATAAGCCTCATCCGCGAACAGACATTGAAACAATATAATGCAAATATCGAACGTGGACACTGGCTGAACTGCATTGTGAAGGGACATGTGCTAAGGCTTACTGCTAAACCTGAGAATACACTGTTGCCATTGTAACTTGTTTGTACGTAAACCGAATGTAATCTGTGTGCATATTGTTGTATAAGCCATAAGTGAACTCGGCACAAACTCTAGACCATGGATTATTAACTTGCAGTGGGGCTGGACATTGTTACTAAAATTGTATAAATGCGTGAATGTCCAGATGTCCAGTACCTCTCACTTCTCACACTGAAGGGCTGGTATTCACTGTGATGTACTGAGGGCCAGATAGCTATCTGATTTGTTCTTTGTAAACTGCGCAGTAGTAATAAAGATCTGTGAATCTTTATAAGCCCGTGTTTGGTGTATTTACTTTTGTGGTACTCAGCCTCGATATTTCCTCTTGCTTTTACAGATGGCACCTGAATAGGGACCCTCAAGATTGATGCGATCTCGTTGAAGGTTGACGCGGCTATCGGACCGGGATCAGACGGTGAAAAAAAGGGGGCCACTTTCTTGGATGAGAAGCGATACCTCAACAGTACTGCACAACCCGATCCCTGGGCGGTGAGCCCGCGGTCCGAGATGGCATCTTGACGAGGGTCCATATATCGAGGCGGGCAGTTTTGCCGAAATCACCAACCACGTGGGTCCTTTGTGTCCTTAGAAATCCGATTGGACCTCCTTAGTTCTTTGATCAGGTGAGTCGTGACCCGATTCTTAAGGTTCCTGATAATTTGCTTTGGGGCATTGCACTCGCGGGTACAATTATTGACCAGGTAACACCAGTAATCTGACATGCCTGAGAAATTGTCTGCCTGCTTCGGGGCGTTATTCCGCAGTGACAGACAATCTTTGCAATGTGGCCAACATGTGCCACAGGAGGGGTCTCCGGCATGAACTATGTACTGTAAGCACGCCATTGGTAGTATAGTATTTAATGATATTTGGCACAGACAAACTAGACATGCTTCCGAACTTCAGTGGCCAACCAATGGTAGTTTTGAAATTCCTCGTATAGAATATTTAGAGTCTATATTATTAAAGAAAAAGGCTAGACCCGCAGCATTTGATGTATTACAAAATTGGAAGAAAGAAGCTATGCAGCAACTTAAAAGTAGAGAAAAACATGCACGCCTTCATATGTCCAACGCCGAAAAGCGTTGTTGTACGATCAAAATAAACAATCTGAGTCAGTTAGGAATATGGATAGGGCTTTTTCACTTGGTATTCAGAAAATGTATCTAAAGACTTTCATGTGTCTGATGAGCTAATTGACAAACTTCTAAATGAACAAAGGCCTGGTGCCACTGCGCCACCTCCGTATGTACCTATTCCTGTTGTTTTGCCTCTTCCTGCTGTTGTTCCTCCTCCTGTAGTTGTTCCTGCTCCTCCTATCGTTCCTCTTAATGTTCCTCTTCCTCTGGCTGTTGTTCCTCCTCCTATCGTTGCTCCTCCACCTGTTCCTCCGCCTTTGACTCCTCATACGGGTTTGGTAGATTTGGCTTCTGCACCAGTGATAGCACTTTTGTTACCGATTGTACAAGTTTGTCTACTCTTCCTCTTCCGAGTCGTTCTGTTCTGCTTGTAGTTGACAAGGGGGCGGAATCAAAGATTGTAACTCGTAATACTGTACCTAAAGAGAGAAAGCGTGACTTGACTGCATGGGCTAGACAGTGCATGGGGAAGGGTAAACAAGATGAAGTTTTTGCCACACTCTCTAATCTAGCAAGTTTTCCTGAGAAAAACGTTTTTATTGAAGGGTTGGGAATTCATTTATGTGTAATGTGGAACAGACTAGATTATATAGATCTCCCACAAGGGTTGGGACCGATGCTATTCCCGTTAATCAGAAAGGTTCCTATGTTGAAATGATGGTGGGAAATAGGAAACATCTATTCATGGTAGATACACGAGCGCAGAAGTAAGTGTTCCATTGACCATTCACGGTTTGCAAACATTCCACTGTCAGGACAAACCAATGTTTCTGTAGGGTTTTCTGGTACGCCAGTAGTTTGTACGGTTTCTTCGCCGGTACCGATTACATTGGGTCCATTCACAGACCACTGTCCATTTCTTTTGACTACGAACTGTGGAGAGAATTTGTTGGGGTTGAATCTGTTGAAGGAATTAAATGCGGTAATTCATTGTTCTTCGGATGGAGTGCGTTTGACGATTTCACCACAGCAATTTTCTGTCTCTCAGTTCTTGACTAGACCTTTGCCGCCGGAATTTATTGATGTTCTGGAGTGTTTGTGGGCAATTGATGACAATGATGTCGGTGTTCTACAAATTGAGCCTGTTAAGATCATTTTGAAACATGGTGTAAAGTTGCCACGTATTGCTCAGTATAAGATTTCGGTTGATGGTGAGCAAGCTTTGAAATGCATAGTCTCTGATTTTGTACATCGTGGGGTAATTGAGAAAATTACAGGTAGTTTGTGCAATAGTCCGATTTTGCCTGTGTACAAGAAAGGCGATAATGCAATTCCTTTTCGTTTCATCATTGATTTACGTGCCATCAACAAGATTGTTGCTCCACAATTTCCTATTGTGCTGATGTGACGACAATATTAACCATGATTCCGGCTTCTGCTGCTCACTTTAGTGTTGTAGATCTTAAGAATGCTTTCTTTAGCATTCCTATACATAAAGATAGCAGATATCTGTTCGCGTTCACCTTAGGAGAGCGTTCGTTTACATTCACCCGTGCACCGCACGGTTACACGGAAAGTCCGAGCATCTATAGTAGGGCTTTGAAAGAACAGCTCGTCACACTCGAGCTGCCCACCACTTGTACACTGCTTCAATATGTAGACGATCTACTTTTAGCTGCTGACTCAGAGAGTGCCTGTAAGGAGGGCACTGTGTTGTTGGTTTTTCATCTAGCAAAACACAGACACAAAGCTTCACTTAAAAAGTTTCAGTATTGTCGACAGGAGGTCGCCTATTTAGGCTATCTCCTGTCAAATGAGGGAAGAAGGTTGACGCCTGAGCGGATAAAAATGATTTCTAGCATGTCTGTCCCAAATACACAGAAGGAAGTCAGAGCCTTGATAGGAATAGCTTCTTACTGTAGACAGTGGATTCCGAACTTCTCATTAACGATTAAACCAATGTTGGCTTTGACAAAGAAGGGCATTTCTTCACCATTGCCGTGGAACTTGGAACACCAGCAAGCATTTGATCTGCTCAAGACTGCACTGTGTTCAGCACCAGTTTTGGGCACACCAAATTATGAAAAGGCCTTTGTGTTGTATGTGCATGAACGTGATGGATGTGCTTTGGCTGTATTAACGCAGGAACATGGAGGGAAGAATAGGCCGTGCGGCTACTTTTCTTCCGCCCTTGATCCTGTTGCATGCGCTTTGCCAAGATGTTTGAGAGCTGTCGCTGCTGCTGCTGCGTCTGTAAAACAGAGCGAGTGTATGGTCCTAGGCCATGCTTTAACCCTGATGGTACCTCACTCTGTAGATGTTCTATTAAACAGAACACAAACACAACACCTCACCTCCGCACGATTAACGAGATACAAATTGATCTTGTTTGCTCCGCACATTAAAATTCAGAGGTGTTGCATTCTGAATCCGGCTGAACTTTTACCTTTCCAGCAAGGTACTGTTTGCAGTGACGAAGCGTCACATGACTGCCTCTACACCACAGAGCAAGAGACTAAAGGCAGAATCGATTTGAAAGACACTCCTTTGAACAATCCACAAGGGGAGCTGTTTTGTGATGGCTCCTGTTTCAAACTTCCGGATGGTACATCCACGGCTGCTTATGCAATCACCACATTGAGCACGATTGTGGAGACCAAAAGAATCACGCATAACTCTGCGCAGGCCGCAGAGATTATAGCATTGACTCGAGCTTGTGAACTTGCCAAAGGGCTTAGATTAAATATATATATTGATAGTCAGTATGCTTTTGGGGTGGTTCACAACTTCGGTAGACTTTGGGCAGAACAAGGTCTCTTGACCTCACATGGAACTAAGATCCAGTACGGCTTCTTGATAGTACGGTTACTGTCAGCGCTTGCACTCCCCACTCAGTTAGCAATCATGAAATGCGCATCGCATCAGAAAATCATAGATGATGTGGGAAAAGGGAACACTTTCACTTTCCAGATAGCCAAACAGACTGCCACTGATCTCTATTCAGAAATGTATACTTCAAGGGAAGCCACAAATGTTTGTATTTTGGACGAGGGTATCGAATCTGTAAAGAGTATTAAAGCTGGTGCCACATTAGAAGAATCTAAACAATGGGCTGAGGGTTTGGCAAGATTGGATGATGATGGGTGTTGGGTGAACAAGTTAGAAGGAAAATGGATGCTGCCAGATGCGTACATTACAATGATGGTCGCAATGGCTCATGGCCCCACCTACAGTTGTGCACGGAAGGTTTCCATAATGTTACAAAATGTCTGGGTGAATGATAACATCTTCAAAGTAGCTGAACGTTTTGTTCAGAGTTGCATGATTTTCCTACAGCATAATATGGGAAAGGGCACATCGACTCCAAGGGGTCGTTTTGGTTCACCTTCTGTCCCCTTTGAGGTCATACATTTTGATTTCATTGAAATGGAGCATTGTAATAACTACAAGTATGTACTAGTTGTTATCTGCACCTTTAGTAAATGGGTTGAAGCCTTTCCTGTTAAAGATGCCATAGGAATGACAACGGCGAAGTCCATGCTTAAGGAATATTTTCCTAAGTTTGGTTTGCCAAGGGTCATCTGGTCGGACAATGGTCCACATTTTATCGCTGCTGTAATTCTGCAGATATGCGCGGGATTACAGATCGATAAACGGTTCCATTCAGCTAGACATGCTCAGAGTGCTGGTTTGGTGGAGAGACATAATGGCATCATAAAGAACAAGCTCGCTAAGACGTGTGCCAGCACCAAACTGAAATGGCCGGACGCCTTACCGATCATGTTGTTATCAATGAGAACGACCCCACAGACTAAGACTGGGCTCTCCCCATTTGAGGTGGTAATGGGAAGGCCAGCTAACATTTGGAACCTGCCTAAGCCTAGATCGTTGCGTGACATTGAACATGTACTTCTTTCCGACTACTGTGGCCAGTTAACTAAAAATCTGTATTTTATTTATCAACAGGTGCGAGAAGCCCTCCCTGTAAAGTATGAGGGCCCAGGTCACAGCATACGGCCTGGGAGCTGGGTGTTGGTTAAATCATTTGAAAGAGCATCCTGCCTCGCACCGCGTTGGCGGGGCCGCATCAAGTTCTATTGGCCACACAGACCGCAGTACGAGTGTCGGGGCGAAAGCATTGGACCCACGTGTCACACATCAAGAGGATTCCCTTCCCTTTGCCACACGATACAAAAGACACAGAAATCCTTACCAGTGATGCTCCCAACGATCACGTAGTATCGAGCAGCATCGAGAGTGCTTCCGATACTCTCCCTGAGCCCGTGGGGCATGGGGAAACAGCCGCTTTAGCTGCACATTCTCCTACAGATCCTTTTTCGTCATTGTCAGGATCTGTCACGGATCCGCCACTTCCATCAGGAAGCAACGACACGTTGTTCGCAGATCATGTGGTACCAGGAGTCACCAGGTATGATCTGCGTCCACGGAGATAGACTTACTGCACGGTTCGGCTGTGCCATCAGGAAAAATCATC
Organism: Ambystoma mexicanum; assembly: GCF_040938575.1. Taxonomy (NCBI): domain Eukaryota; kingdom Metazoa; phylum Chordata; class Amphibia; order Caudata; family Ambystomatidae; genus Ambystoma; species Ambystoma mexicanum. Next base: position 509,609,828 of record NC_090932.1, on the reverse strand, counting down.
GGAGGGCTTGTCTTTTGGACCCTGTTCATTTTTGTACGTAAGGAATTCTGTTGGGTGGGGTTAGGGAAGGAATAAGAAAATGCGCGATCAGGCGATCGCCAGCAAACAAACTTTGGAGTGTTCATTTGAAGAAACAATGCTTGCAACCGCTCCCACTCGTATGGAACAAATAAGAGACTGTGTGCCCGATTGTAACAATGAACAATTGAATGCGTGGGCCCTGAAAACGTATTGTTGTTTTGTGATTATGTTAACCGGCTTCACAATAGTAATTTCCTTAGGATTTTGGTATTTGGAAGAAGTACATCTGCTTGAAATTCTTTTGCCCACTGAAAATGTACCTACTGCTTCTACACCTTTCGTGCATCTGCACACTCTATCTCCTAGAGCAGTGGTCTTCAAACTTTTGTGGCCTGGGCCCCCCCTGAGCAAAGTTTGGGCAGGCCGGGCCCCCTCAAAAGTGCCAGATGGACAGTATGCAGAAATTGCTATGAACTTTTGCATGCCGTCACCGCACCATAATCCCAGTACAGACCCTGGGCTCTCCCCACCCTACTCCCACCACTATCCCAGTGCTGATGCCCTTCCTGCTCCCACCACAGTCCCATAACACAAGCATACACACATCCATACACATTAAAATAAAAAATAAATCGCCATAAACATACCTTGCGTGGTTGCTAAAATGCCCCGCTCCAGGTTGCTCTGACCGTATGTGCGAAGAGGCGCAGGAGCACCCCCTTGCACATACATACATGCAGTGCCCCAGCCAGCATTTCCAATGAGCTATGCAAGGCTGGCGAAGCAAAATACCCCCACCGTTGCATGGCTCAGTGATCATGTGCGGCTGGGGAAATGAACTGTCAAAGGCAAACAGAGTTTCCCTTTGACAGTTCAGCCAGCCCAGGAGCACTCCCTCAGCTGGAAAAAGCAGCTGAGGGAGTGCTCAGTGTTTCACTGGGCTGGCTCCTCGGCTCCTCCATAATGGGTGAGGTGGCCAGTGGTTGGACACCCCCTCACCCATTATGGATGAGCCGGCAGGCTTGGACTGGCCTATACCAAAAATGCAAAATGCTAGTGTAGGCCAATAAAAATGGGCCACTTTTTTGGCCAATGTGGGCCAGATGGAGGAGTTACTTCACTATGCAGCTAGGAGTTTTGACCATTGTTGCTGAATAAGTATTCTTTAAATATCACGATTTGTTTACATTTGAACAAAAAACAACCCCTTGGGTACTATTCAAACAGTCTGTGACTAAACACTGAATATCCATTTGCAACTGCTGGCCATTTTTTCATTGGTGCCTAAGAGCGTTTTATGCTGACTATGTGAGCTGCCCCTTCCCGTTTCCTCCAATCTAAAAAAACAAAACAAAAAAAAAATACAAAAAAATACAAAAAAAACCCCTTTTTTTTATTTTAATTTTTTTTTTTCATTTCATGCTGTGCTCTGGCGCCCCCCCCTGGGATGCGGCCGCGCCCCCCTGGGGGGGCGCGCCCCACAGTTTGAAGACCCCTGTCCTAGAGACTCTCAGCACAGACAGAGTTACCACAATAACACTTTATTACTCATCATGAATGCCACACATGCCATTTTTAACAAGTGTAATTGTTGGGTCTGCTCACATTTACCGCAACACGAAGACAAGGGGTTAGGCTGGTATATTCATCCTTTACCTTTGACTACTGCATGCTATGCTTCTTTGAGGGCACTATTCTTTGGCCGATGGAACGATAGCATCTCGTGGTACTTTGATGGAACGAATTTGAATGATTTTGAGAAACAAATTCTAACGCCCCTCGGATGCTCATTTTTTGTGAATAGGAGCAAGCTTAATGTTGCTTCTATTAGGCCTTCTGATAGAATGTCTCATCCTTTTCAATCTTTGATCTCTTTCAAGAAGGCTCCTATAGGCAATAGGGATGCCACGCCACCTTCCTACACTGTCAACCACAGCCCCGATTCAGCTTCTTTCTGCATACAGAGGAATGGTACTCAGTCAATGGGTGATTTCAAGGGCTGCACCAACGTTGCAAACTTGACCAGTGAGGACAGACCTTTGTATGTAGGCGAACCTGTCTACTTTGTTTGCTGTAATGAAGCTTTCCCATGAGTACCTAGGGATTGTCAGGGAACCTGTTATTTAGGAATTCTTTTACCCGGGGTATTCATAGGAAACACCATAGAAATATCTAAGGCTCGTCCAAGGCGGGACGAGAATGGCGATACTTCAGCACAAGTTCTGGGTGATGTAGCGAAATCCTTTGTACCGTTTTGGGGGCAAATATTAAATTCTGAAGATATCAGAAGACTAGCGAGAGTACTGGAGAGGACCATCAACCTGACCACTTACATACTCTATAACCTGACTTTAGAACAGAGAGGGATATGGTTAGTGGCACTTCAGAACCGGATGGCCTTAGACGTCATCCTGGCTGAGCGTGGTGGAGTATGTAAATTAGTGGGGTCAGCTTGCTGCGTTTTCGTGCCAGATTCCTCCCCAACCATCTTTAAGGCAATACAAAATCTGTACGTCCTTAGTTCAGAAGTGCATGTTCCCGAGGGAAACTGGGATCTTAGCGCTTGGTTCTGGGACTTCTTACGATCTTGGGGATGGAAGCTACTTTCAGTCTTGCTGATCATTTTGTGTATTCTGTTGTTTTTCTGTTGCTGTATACAGTGTCTTCCTGGCATATGTGCAGTGTTAGAAGGATGTTGTGCACAAGCGATGGGAACATTGGGACAAAAGGTACGTGCCCCAGAGAAAATGACAAATTAATTTGTGTTGAAAGAAATATCTTTTTCTGACCTTATGGTGATCGATATCTCTGATGATTGTGATTCAGGGTGTATGGACATTGAGACGTGGAGTTACTCGTGAAGTGACTAGAAGCAGTTTAGCGCTTGGCTTAGGCCAAAAGGAGGGTTTGTTAAATGGGAAATCATATTGTGCCTCCTTTCTTATGTATATTGGCCTAAGACCAGTCGCTCTGCGAAGAAAACTGCGTTTCAAATGTTCCGATTTTAGATTGACTTTGCCACCATTTTGGGATCAGCCGCCATTTTGATTTCTGTTCAAATGTAACCCTGCGTTCTAAAATGGTGGACTGTGTTTCCAACTTGTAACTGAGACTTCCTGACCTTTGCACCTTAAGTTAATGTTTAGGCTATCCGCGGGCCAAATGTTTAGACTGGGTAAAGAGACCTTGTCCCATGCCTGACTTGTGGCCTTAGGATTGTCTGCACCAATAAGCCTCATCCGCGAACAGACATTGAAACAATGTAATGCAAATATCGAACGTGGACACTGGCTGAACTGCATTGTGAAGGGACATGTGCTAAGGCTTACTTGCTAAACCTCAGAATACACTGTTGCCATTATAACTTGTTTGTGCGTAAACCGAATGTAATCCGTGTGCATACTGTTGTATAAGCCATAAGTGAACTCGGCACAAACTCTAGACCATGGATTATTAACTTGCAGAGGGGCTGGAAATTGTTACTAAAAGTGTATAAATGCGTGAATGTCCAGATGTCCAGTACCTCTCACTTCTCAAACTGAAGGGCTGGTATTCACTGTGATGTAATGAGGGCCAGATAGCTATCTGATTTGTTCTTTGTAAACTGTGCAGTAGTAATAAAGATCTGTGAATCTTTATAAGCCCGTGTTTGGTGTATTTCCTTTTGTGGTACTCAGCCTCGATATTTCCTCTTGCTTTTACAGCTTCAGAGCTGCCAGAGGCATGGAAACTGCTCTTCTGAACACCCATGAAGATCTGCTCTCTAACCTTGATTCCAGCATTCATACTGTCTTCACCTTCCTTCTTTCCTCTGCTTTCGACACAGTCAACAACTCCATCCTGATCAATCGACTCTGTGAGAACCTGGGCATCACAGATCTGGCCCTGGAGTGACTGGCCTGCTTCCTCTTGGACTGCCCCCCCTCCCAGGTCCAACCTGGTCCCAATCTCTAGGCCACCTCTCTCTACCTGTGGAGTTCCCTGGAGCTCTATACTCTCACCCTGGTTTTTCAACCTCTACTTGGCTCCTTTGGCCCACCTTATCGCTACCTTCTCCTCTAACTTTCAGTGTTATGCAGATGACTCAGCTTTCCTTCAGGCTCCCCTCAGCCTCTTCTCTGCTCTTGCTCATTCCTGACTGGATATCCGCGATTCAGGGTTGGTGCGCCTCCAATGATCTCTGCCTTAATGCCAGTAAGACAGAGACACTTCTGATTGGGACTCTGGCACCAGCTTTCCCTCTCTCACTCTGGCTGTCCGCCTTGGCTCTTCTTTCTTCACCTTCCTGCCGGGCAAAAAAACCTTGGTGTCATCTTCTATGCCACTCTCTCTTTCTCACCTGACATCTCGGATGTGACAAAGAAGTTCCACTACCAGCTGCTCCTCCTCAAAAGGACACTTCCCTTTCTCACTTTCCACCAGAGCTCACTGTCTCCAGAGCCCTGGTTCTCTCTAGGCTGGACTACTACAACAACCTCTTTCTCATTCTGCCTTCCTCTACTCTCCGTCATCTGCAACTAATCCAGAACAGGACTACAAGACTTATCCTTGGCATCAAGCCCAGGGATCATATCTCTCCAGCCCTGAAATCTCTCCACTGGCTCCCGGTGGCTGCACGGATCAAGTTCAAAACCCTTTGCATTGCCCACAAGGCTTTCTGGGGCCAGGGCCCACACTACATCCAACGTTCTCCTGCAAAATACCTTCCTTCTTGAGCCCTACGCTCAGCTACCTCCAACTCTCTAAGGGTTAGACGCTTCTCCAGGCAGAGAGTGGGGGGTAGATCTCGCTCCTCTGCTGGTGCCTCCCTCTGGAATGGCCTCCCTGCCCCTTCAAACTTGAGCCGGACCATATGAAGTTTCGGAAGCAGCTCAAAACCTTCCTTTTCTCCTCTGCTTTCTCTCTCTCCCTCCCCTGCTGCCCTACCTGTCTGCTGTACCGACCGGTTGCTTAGATACCCTCAAAATCTCACTGAAACCAGGCTCTTTCTTGATCGGTCACCCTTGCACTGTCTCCATGCCTACCATGCACTTAGGGGCTGTAACTGTAACCCTGCAGCCCCTTGTTCGTCTTGCACTACCCATAGCCGCGCTGCCCTGGCTGCATTTACTCAGAGCATTGCAGCCCTGTTTTCCCCTCCCCTCTCCCTTGCACTCTCCTCCCCTCCCTTTCCTCTTGCACCTCTCATTCTCACAATGACACAAGGCCTAGTGAGATTGTTTTTCTTGTCCTCCCTCTATCTTTCCTCCCTTGTCTTGTCACGCATAGAAACACTTGTGTACAGGCGCATTATAAATGACTTTTATCATATTTTATCACAGATGCCCAGAAAAATATACAATGCCGCAATAACAAATGGCTAGACTGGCAGCCAAATGCCAATCTAGCCAGGTAATTACACTTAGCAGGACTGCTTTATCAGAAATTCCCAGTTAAAAGAAAGTCACACCAAACTGAGGAATGACTAGACTGGCTGCACCAAAATGCCTCTCTAGCCACTAATACCACATATCATGCCTGCTTAGCCTTGACATGGACTACCATTATGATTTATCGCATAATCCCACCCCACACATCCCCTCTCCCTCCCACCCCCTACCCCAACCTCCACAATCAGCTCCTTGGCCAAGAATTACCTTCACGTCCCTCTTCCTTGTCCCAGAGCTTACGTATGAGGCTGCTTGCCACATAGGTAAGTACTGGGATGAGGAAGAGTGGGACTAGGAGTAATGAAGATTACAGGTAGCTAAGTCAGGCATTACCGCCATTTACCTCTACCTTATCCCAGTACTTGTGTGTGAGGCAGAGTACACTAGTACTGCCTCATATAAAAATACTGGGACGAGGAAGAATAGGGCTAGGAGTAATCAAGGCATTAAACACAAGTAGTGGCGCAACACCATTGAGTTGAATGGGCTTCAGCACTCCCCCGCCCCTGACATTTTGGGCTATGATGACTCGACCTGGCTGACCTTTAGAGCAGTTGACGGACAGTACAGGACACAGATGTTAAACGGCACCTGGGTTGCTGTTAATAAGGGCCCAGCAATTACCAATGTAAAGCATTTCACTGCTAGTACCTGCATTCAAATGACACATTTTTTAGGCAATTGAAATCGCGATGTGGGTCTAGTACTTGCCTGCCAGGGGAGTGATTGGAAGGGTAGAGAGGGAATAGGAGACTTAAAAGAGAGATTTAACTGCTTGTAACATTGAAGCTGCACTAGAATAGTCTCATTAAAACGTGTAAAGAAGTTAGATTCCCCCACACAAATAAGTTTGCACCTCCCCACCACCTGTGAAGTAAGCACCTCTCCCAACATTTGAAGGGTTAGCCCCCGAAATGTAGGTTGTGTTGTGCCCCTGTACACAAACACACACACCATTCACTATATACACACCGCGGAGTCTGCTGCAGAGTCTTTTGGTTGCGGTTGCGAGAGGACTCTACAGCTTTTGCTCCTGAACCCTGTGAGGACCTGCTTCTTGTCCTACCTTTGTTTCACCTGCTTCCACCTGGTGACTTTAAAATACCCAGAAGACCGCGGAGCGGCCGCGGAGTCTGCTGCAGAGTCTTTTGGTTGCGGTTGCGAGAGGACTCTACAGCTTTTGCTCCTGAACCCTGTGAGGACCTGCTTCTTGTCCTACCTTTGTTTCACCTGCTTCCACCTGGTGACTTTAAAATACCCAGAAGACCGCGGAGCGGCCGCGGAGTCTGCTGCATAGTCTTTTGGTTGCGGTTGCGAGAGGACTCTACAGCTTTTGCTCCTGAACCCTGTGAGGACCTGCTTCTTGTCCTACCTTTGTTTCTCCTGCTTCCACCTGATGACTTTAAAATACCCAGAAGACCGCGGAGCGGCCGCGGAGTCTGCTGCAGAGTCTTTTGGTTGCGGTTGCGAGAGGACTCTACAGCTTTTGCTCCTGAACCCTGTGAGGACCTGCTTCTTGTCCTACCTTTGTTTCACCTGCTTCCACCTGGTGACTTTAAAATACCCAGAAGACCGCGGAGCGGCCGCGGAGTCTGCTGCAGAGTCTTTTGGTCTTTAGGCTCTGCAGGCTTCGCGGCGCCCCCCCAGAAAATCCACCCACTGAATCACTCAAAGACATTCAAAACCGCGCAGGTGACCTGCTTCTCATCATGTTACATACACCCAAAGCACCGCTGCCCGCCCCGCGGGATCTCCAATCCGTGACAGGCTCCTCGCCTCCCACCTACCCACGCTCTGCATCACTGACGCCGAACTTGCTGATTGACTTGAGCCCAGTCGCGACTGCTGACAGCTGCGCTGTCCCCTCGTGTGCTCGCATCGGCTGGCCTGGAGCCGCGCGACTCACCTCTGACGCCGGAGCCTGCCTGTGCCTAGCGTACACGCGCCTCCACTCCACCTGACACCGAACAGAATCCTCTGCTGCTCGTGCTTTTGCGGCCTCGCCCCTGCCACTTAACGTGCTAACTCCCGGCATCCCCAGCTACCCTCGTTGATCAGGAGACCGAAAGGGCTTGCCCCTTGGATCCTGAAACCTCAACCCCAACCGCTCCAGAGAAACAAAACAATCATACAACCTCGTATCATTCGCTGATCAGGAAACCGAAAGAGGCCCGCCCTTGGATCCTGAAAGCACACTTGATCCTCTACAGAAGACCGAAACGAAGATACACCAGTGCAGCCTCGCTGACCAGGAGACCGAAAGGGTCCGGCCCTTGGATCCTGAAAGCGCAACTCGAGCCACTACAGAAGAGCGAAACGAAGATACACCTGCGCAAACTAGCTGATCAGGAGACCGAAAGGGTTCGACCCTTGGATCCTGAAAGCGCAACCTGATCCACTACAGAAAAGCGAAACAAAGATACATCTACGCAGCCACCGCTGACCAGGAGACCGAAAGTGTTCGACCCTTGGATCCTAAAAGCGAACTTTATAAAAAACAAAAAAAAAAACAACACGGAAGCCCGCAACGAACATACATCTGCGTACCTTCATCGAGCGGGAGACCCTTGATTCCCAAACGACATACCATCTAACCCAGCTCAATCTAGTACAGTAAGCTGCCTACAACCTTACTCTCGGCCCTGAAACAACTTGACCCCATCAAATACCAAAACGTTCGAATCAGACAAAGACAACAGCAGCAAGCCCTAACCAGGGGGCCAGTACTCTGAGAAACCAAACAGAAACCTCGCAAAACCTAAGTTTAGCAATCTACAATCGGGAAACAATGGCTACAAGTCGCACCAATAAACAAAACCCAACTCAACGTCCAAAAACAAGACAAACAACCAAGACCGTAATCGATAACACCACGGAGCAAGATCCACTACAGCTAACATTGGAACAATCCTTCAAGAAAGTGACACTGTACAAAGAAATTCCAAAGTCCCTGACACAGTGTTCAGATTCTAAACAGAACTCAGAAGACGCCAGAGTCCAAATTCTAGAAACTGTTAATTCCACTGTAACATCCCCCCAACTATCAGTGGACTCACACAGCACAGTAGAAAACCAGCAAATAATCTCATCTGAGGTAAACAGCCCAGACACCAAACCTCAGAAACCAAATACAAAACCTGGACAACCCATTATGTCCGTGCCATCATTACCGCCTCTCCAACTCGAATTTGAACAACAACTGATCAGTCCTTTAATTGCTCTGAACACAAACCACCAGCCCACAAAACAAGACCCTCTAAACAACGTGATACAAGACACCTTGACAAACCTTACAACCAGCAACAAAGAACCCATGGAACTTACAACCAAACAGCTACAGACGACCACAAAACAGGACTTAACACCGGACAAACAAATCCGAAACCAGCAATCCATGAAATCGAAGAAACTACACGAAATAGATAGCAATCCTCAGGAAATGGCTAATAATCAAGAACCAAAACTCACAGCTGACCCTGTCGTCTTCAAGCTAACCGCAACCTGCCAACAAATTGAACGAACACAAGACCTAACTACAAAACTAGCAGTTCCAACACCAGACCAACTGAAGCAAAAAGAAAAAGCAAGATTAGCACGGCTTGCATGGCTTAAAACCCACAACTCTGTTAAATCCACCAGCACAGTGGAACCAACAACATCCAAAACAAGAAACAAATTGGCAAAACTATCACTGGACATCACTGAAATCGAATCAATCATGACTACTGCAGAAAAAAGAAAAGAAGTATTTGGAGAACGAACAGAAACAAATCAAATGCAATCAACCTCAACCCCATGTATCCCCTATGGAAACCAAAACAAGCAGATGAAAAAGGAACGACAGCCAGAACTGGATGAATGTAAAACTGTCCCATCACGATTCAACTATGACTCGGATGAATCCTACTATACCCCAGACCCAATAATCAAGAACCAAAAACCAAAAGACCCCCAACAGAAAAACGACAACCATGAACAAGATGAAGAAGATACACACCCAAGAATCACAACAACAATGTTAGACTTGCAAAATATGCTCATCGCAACACTCTCCCAGTCAATGATCCCCTTCTTGAAACTACAAGAAGACTTGAAAGATTCAATAAAAGATCAAGCGACCCTTCTAGCACTAATCCATTCAAAACAGATACACATCGAACATTTTGTCTCGACAGTGGAATCAAGACTGACAATAGAAGCAGACGAGACACACCGGTGGCAACAAAGATTAGCCGAGATCGCAAGAGGAGACCGACATGAGAAAACAAAACTTACAGGAGAACTACTACAGATGCTCAAAGAACACCATCAGCAACAAGCAACCAGACCAAACGACCAACGGCTACAAACCTCGCCGTTTCCAAAATCACCACAATGCCCAATTCAGATACAACCACTACCTGAAACAATCACAGATCTCGCCCAACAAACACTGAAAGAACCAAGTCAAAATATTACCAACAAAAAAACAGAAACCATTATCTCAAGCAACATAACAAAGAATCCAAAGGAAAACTTTCAGATTTTCGAAAAAGAAAAAACAACAAACGAAATAAAAGGCACCCAACAGAAAAATAACAAAAAACGACAAACGGGCTCGCGAGCGTTTCTAAGAAATATAACCCGGAACACCCAAACTGCTCAACAATCAAAGAAGAAACTAACAGCTGCCAACACACAAAGCATTCAAGTTCAGCTAGCCCAGACAAAACCCAAACTAGCGCAACCTACCCTGCCACAATCGCCGATCGACGAGGAATTGCTCGACATGACCACCCATGAAGAACAACCATTAGAAAACAATCAACACTCTCCACAACCATTAATCCAGACGAGCTACATAATAATCGACGAATACGCCTCAATACTCGACCAACAAGCGAATCAAAATCAAGACAACTCTACTGAAATCTCCCTAGAAGAAATCTCAATGATCTCAATGGAAAACATCTCAACACCCACAACCAGAGATGAGCTCTATGACCCCATCTCGTCGATCTCGATAACAACAACACCACAAGACCACAGTCAACACAGCCAGATCCGACCAACATTCGTCAATCCATTATGACAAAATGAAACATATGAAATCCACATTGAAAATGCAAATAAAAACCAGGAACCGGTAATTCTAAATAGAACAAACCTATTACGCCTTTTTGGCGTAATACCTCGCCTGAACAAACTCACAACAAAAGATATTGCTCTGATAACCTTTAAAGACGACCGGAACCTGGACAAGATCGTCACAGAGCTCCCAGACCCAAATAATCAAGAACTCATCATATCAACAAGAAGACAATTACACAAATTAGGTTTCTCATGCTGGGCATCAACATCCTCAAGAATACCAAGCAAACCAAAATATAAAGCAACCACAAGTTACGAAGGAAAATACATCGAACAAAGGAATCAAAAACAGGCAACTGACGATAGATACTCAAATCGTGCCTCAGAAGAAGCAGACTCAAACAGAATTAACAAACCCAACAGAACTAGCTTTGAAACTCCCTCATCAGATATTGCATCTACAGAAGACTCAATAAGAAGCCAACGTCCAGACAGAGATGCCCATGCAATCAGAAGAATCTATGACTTCGAAAACACCTTTTTAGAAACAGAATCTACAGAATACTCAATGAACTCAAACTCATAACAATTAATGAACTATGGATTTAATTGGTCATTGTGCTCGTGGAACACCAGAGGTAATCTACATCTATTCACGGACACAGCCGCTGAACTAGAGCAATACCATTTCATATGTCTCCAAGAAACCTGGCTCAGCGACCCACCGGCATGCGATGGTTTTATCACATTCCTAAACCCAGCTATCGTACAAAAACAAGGAAGACCTGCTTCAGGCTTACTCACCCTAATCAAGATAAACCCTCACAGCACAGCAATACTCTCCGAGAATATAAACCCTTGGACGCAACTGACCATAATAACATCTACAAAAAAACAGCAAAATCGAGAAGACAAAAACAACTCAACAATCCTAATCCTAAACCTCTATTGGAACCCTCTAGCAATATCAACAAACACGTTCCTAGACGGAGTTTTCATCTCAATTGATGAGGCCACAACTAAATACCCGTTATCGGAAATAATAATCTGTGGCGATCTGAACATCAAGTTATACGATAAAAACGGTGGCCTCTTAAAGCACTCAGAATTATCGCCAAATGCAAAGAGATGGATAAAAGAAACCACGACACGCAACCTACTCCTTCTAAGTCAAGGGAACACTTCGAAATCCTGCACACCAACATGGAGCAGAGGTTCGTCCCATGCAATCATCGATTATATATTTCTATCTGAAAAACTTCACCAATCAGTCACAAACGTACAGACGATATTAACGGACAGGAGCGACCACAACCAACTTACCGCACATTCTGAAGCGACACTAGAAAAAACAGTGACAGCACTACCACCTCCTCCATTAGAACTAAACGGAACAACAACAAGACTGAGAATCCCACAAGCATCCTTAACCTCACTACCGGAAAAATTCCAACAGGCAAGACTGTCAAATGCTATAAAAATCGACTACGAATGGATCCTAATTCCATTCCAACAAACCAGCAAAAATCGCCCGCAGAAAGACCATCGACATTCCTACAACCAAGAAATTGCCGAAAGGAAAAAAGCCCTAAACCGAACAATTAGACAGTTAAAGAAAATTCCAGCTCTCGATACTTCATACCAGATCAAAATTCTGAAAAACAACCATCGAAACTGGACTAAATCACAAAAAAGTCTCATTCAACAAGCAGATGCTGAACAAATACTGAAAAGTCACAAATCCCACAATACAAAAGAACTTTGGAACCTACTCAATGACAATCAACAAAAACAGCATGAGCTTACAGCTAATGTAACCCAAGAAAAATGGATAACGCACTTTACCACCATTTACGCACCACGAGAAACAGCTCAACAGAATACACAGACTACAGCAGACCCAACATGGAAAGTACACGCAGAATTTGAAGATTTCATCTTCCTGATTAACAAACTCAATACTTCTAGAGCACCAGGCCCAGATGGACTTTCTAATGGCGTAATCAAAGAAGATCCAAACGCTTGGGCAAGCCTCCTATGCCACATTACAAACCTGATCAATAAACTGCATAGAATACCTAACTCCTGGAGAACAGCAGTAATCGTACCAATCCATAAACAAGGCCCTAGAGAAGACCCCCAAAACTTCCGTCCGATTGCCCTGCTCGATCCGCTAGGAAAACTATTCGCAACAGTACTTCTAAACCAACTCACTGCGTGGGCCATAAAAAACAACAAATTCTCGACCAGACAAACAGGATTTACGGCCAATGTTGGAACAAACCTCAACCTGATATTACTACAAGTAATTAAACATGAAGCTATCAACTCCAACTCGACAATTTACGCAGCATTCATTGACCTAAAAATGGCTTTTGACGCAATCTCGCGCGAAAAACTATGGTCAAAACTTAGAACATGGAACTGTCCATCTGACATCCTAGAACCGATTATTCTACTGTATTCAAAAACCACGATAAAAGTTAGATTGTCGAGACAAGGAACTACAACACCTGCCATACCAACAGAAAACGGACTCAAACAAGGCTGTCCACTCGCAGCGACACTCTACAACTTGTTCACTGCTGATATTGAAGACCATCTAAAATCACACAAAACCAATCCCCCTAAAATCAACTCGATCCCAGTCCCAGTCATGGCATACACCGATGACATCGTGTTACTAGACAAAACACCGACTGGGTTACAAACAATACTGGCAGACCTAAGCCAGTACATGAAAAAAAATGAATTAACGATCAATACGGAAAAAACAAAGACAATGACTCTCACCAAACCACTAAAAAAAAGAATAAACCAGCGTATCTTTACGATCGACAATGTTGAAATAGAAAATGTTACTGCGTTTAAATACCTTGGGATCACAATAAACCAGTCTAAATCAGAAGAGCAGTGGCTAGACAAAATCGAACAAACATCCCAAACGCTATCAAGACAAGGCTACCTCCTTCACAGAAAATACGGCAAATTCTCCTTCAAGCCAATTATCTCCTACTACAGACACAAGTACATTCCGATTCTCACCTATGGTACTGAAGCAATGCTGAACGCTCAGAGAGTCAACTGGACAAAACATGAAGCGGCTTTCTGGCGCAAAGTCCTTCGCCTCCCGCAAACATTTCCAATGCCAAGAATACGCTACGAATTGGCAACTCAATCAATTGAATCAGTCGTACAATGGAAAAGACTAGACATTTTTCGCAAAATATTGACAGACGGGAAAACTCCAGCAATTCAAATACTGCGACATAAAGAAAACACCTTCAACACGACAATATTGCAAAAATGGAAAGACACAATGAGAAAAGAAATGGTTAGTGAAAATATCACAGAAGAACTACTCATACTTCGCCCACAACACGCAAAAACAAAACTGCTGCACAATGACTGGATAAAGACCATTCAACAAAAAAATACCTACAAACAGAATCTACACTGCACAAAAGACAACAGGAGAATCCACGAACCACCAGCCTACCTGCAAACCTTTCCAGACCAAACCATTCGAACAACATTTCTAAAAATTCGCCTAAACATTCTCCCTACAAAAGCATACCTAGCTACAAAAAGACAGATCAAGCAGGAAGACAACTATTGCAGGTTCTGCAAAGACCAAAAAATCGAGGAAACCATATTCCACCTCGTCATGGAATGTAACGAACTCGCGTCACAACGCAAAGAATTTGGTGCCTTTTACCAACTCTCATCGATACAAATGTGTACGCAAGAAAGATGGACCGCTCTCCTCAGCGGCCACAACAACAAGTACACTTACACAATTGCTCTCTTATCTTCTATACTCGAACTAGACAAACATAATTTAAAAAAAAAAAAAAGCCAATCCAACTTAACCAAATGATGAAAAAGTTTTCAAATAAACTATAGCATCAAAAAAAAAAAAAATATACACACCCAGCCATCCATACATTTAAGTGTGCACTCTTTCACCATACAGGCACACCCAGCAGTCACCATACATTTAACTGTGCACCATTTCACCATACAGACACACCCAGGCAGCTACCCATACATTTAGGTGTGCACCCTTTCACCATACACTCACACACGCACACCTCATGGGGTTGTGGGGAGCCCTATTACTTCAAAAAGTAATTGGGGCTCATTACAGGTCCGGTGGTAACCGTGCCGGTGCTACCGGCGGGTTGCCGCCAGACCCATAAAAGATTACCGGCGCCTGACTTCCCGGGGCCACCGGGCTCTTCCAAGTCCAGCAGCCGGGAAGTCAGGCGTGGGTAATTTTGGTAATCCTCATTCCTGTGGAGTCCTATAGGACTCCATGGGTTTGGGGACACGGAAGCACCGACACCATTGTTAACAGTGCCGGTGCTTCTGTGATGGGTCTGCCTAACGTGGCCGCTGTGCCCGGCAGGGTCAGACCTGTCGGGCACAGCACCCAAGCAGGTAGACCTGTAATATGCCGGTCCGGAAACAATGGTGCCGGTAAGATTACCAGCACCGTTGATTCCGGGCCGGCATGGTCAGAATGAGCCCCATTGTTTCTTTTTGAAATCACTCTAACTTCATTAAGAAATTATACAGTTAAGGACTGAACCAAAATGGAAATAATTTCTTTATGAAGGCAGAGTGACTTCAAAAATAAACTATTTATTTTTGAAGTCATAGGGATCCCCCCACCCCATGACATGGAGCCCTCCAGCCTAGGGTCTTCCATGTCATTGATTGGGGGGAGCCCTCGGCCTTCAAAATGAAAGTTTCTTTCTGTAGTCACTCTGCCTTCATAAAGAAATGATTATGTTACAGAAATAATTTCTTTATTAATGCAGAGTGATTCAAAACAAAAGTTTGAGAAAAAAAATCTTATTTTTTTCCAGTGGGCCCCCTCCCAGGACATGTGCTGGCAGGGCCCCCCGCACCACGGGGGATGCGGGGGCCCCTGTTACGCCAGTGTATATGAGTCACAGACAGGGCTAGCTGAACCAAAATAATCAATGTGCTGTGGGTCATCTTAATTGGAATTGGGCTCGGGGGAACGCCCATGTTATAGGTGCTCTCTCAATATATTGTTAGAAAGTGGGGGGTTGTTTGCGGGGATCTAGCTTACTGTCTTTGACTCATGACAAGTGCATTGTGACAGACTATTCATTCTGGTGTAACTGCATTGAGGTGGATAGAAGGTTGTTCATGCTTTGTTAAAATACCGCTGTGACTTGACCCCTGAGTATCAGGTAGGGGTACTGAGAGAGATACGATTGTGCAGAGTACCATTGTGAAATTGATTTGAATTGGCTTTTGATTTGGCATTGAGTGTGGAAATCAAGCAGGAATAGGGTATTTCTTTCACCTGTGCATAGAAAGTGTAAAAGGGTGCAAAAAAGCCATTCTAAAAATGACTGATGTAGAAATTGAAGAGGCCAGGAAGCATCTTCTAGCTATTTATTCGAGGAGAATTGCTTGAGCTGACAACCTTGAATAATGCAGGAGGTTACCTCAGTAAGCACTGACATTGGGCTTGAAGGTGGGATGTTACACAAAGCTTTAGAGGCATTTTACATGACCCAATCCATTGGTGAAGAACAGATTTAGATGGCTCAGCTCAGAGCTCATTTATATTTCCATTTGTAATTAGCAGAAGAGCGATTGCAAAATAGAGATAGTCGTGTGCTGAATCAGACCGAGGTCATGAAAGAGGCCCAGAAAGCACTCACACAATTAGAAGATAACACACAGCAGAGCCACCTTAAACCTCATTGAGCACCTTCAAAATGATGTGAAACCCCACAGACAGGCCAGTGCAGAGCAAGAGATAGAGTTGACTGCAAAGAGAGTGCAGAAATTGTGAGCCACCTACAAGGTTAGTTGAAGGATCAGACCATTTACAATAGATGGTTGTTGGAGGACATTATGGCCTTTAAACAGACCATCAATTATCTGAAATTGGAAAACAGTCAATTCATAATAAAGGAGATTGACTCACAACAGGAGTTTGATCAAATGTATCAGGATTTAAGTTTTTTGAAGCAACAGAAATGGCAGCTGCTCAAAGACCAAGATATATTAAGGTAGAAAATGGATGCAGAATAGGGTCAGTCACGTTCTCAAGAACTGACCAGAATTAGGGAAGAGAATATAGAGCTTATGAAGCAAGCAGAAGCTGAGCTATCACAGGCAGTGCATTGTAAGGATACGCGAAAGAGATTGGGCTCTTGAAAGAAAAGCGCCTTGAATAAATGCATATAATCCAAGACTTCCAGAGAGAAAATGAAGCGATTCACGATGAGGTACAGCTGGAGTGACAGGTCCGGAAAATTACCGACGACATGGGGTGCATGCTGAAGGCTCAGTCAAACCCTCAACCTAACCCTGCTTTCGAGAATTCCCCAACACCTGGGTCAGATGCCGCAGGAGGGAAATTACAGGAGTAAACTTCCAACAAGCAACAGGTCCCTGAGGAGGGAGCTCGGGTGGAGGGGAGATGCCAAATCCTAGAGGAAGCTCCCTTTCTCACCAGGACAGAACTCCTGGACACTTTTCAGCCTGAAAGTGAATCTTCTACCCCCAGGAAGTTAGAACCCAAAAAGCAAATGATTAGTAGGAGAAGTCAAAAAAGAACCCACTTTGTGGAGGAGCACAAGATAATCCCCTTTAAAAGAGAAGAATCCATGGAGGATTCAGGTAAGCAAATCTTCTTGTTCAGTAATGGGGGGATCCCTCCCAAAGGAAAATGGGTCCCATAAGACCCCGAGTTGGACAGGGTAAGTATGGAGACTGACCCAGATCAAGAAATAATTAGACCCCAACAATGTCAGACATATAATGCCGAAAATGAAGAGGTATCCTCAACAGGTTCTGAGAACTGTCTCTGGGTAAAGGGAGACAGCAAAGAATCGGGGGAGAAAGATAATCCCCTAACAACACAAATCGCTAAATATAAATATGTTCTTACAGATTCCCGATCTTCGACACAGAAAATCGACCAACATCACACAGTGTCGGAGTTCAATATCAAGAGAATGACCACCTAGCTGGCCAATAACTCACACATTCTTCGCACCTTTTGGGAGAAAGAGGGCAGATTTTATGGCATGGTCAAGGTGCAGGGTCAGTGTGAATTATCAGCTCTGGTGGATACTGGATCCCAAGCCACCCTCCTGTCAAAAATGGCCTTTGACCAACTAAACTCAGGAAGGGGGAGGGTCAACAAATTCCCCTCAGACCTCTTTCCGGATAACTCCAACATTTTGATGGGAATGTCATTCCCGTCGAAGGGACTGCGGGTCTGAAAATCAAAATTGAGCAACATTAGTTAAAACATCCAGTGATAGTTGGGACTTTACAGAGGGCACAACTTGTTTACTGGGGAACAATCTCCTTCTGAGGTTATCACCTCTGATTGGCTGTGTAAACAAGGTCCTCTAGACCCACACTAAAAACTAAAAATGAGTACCAATTATGACAGTCAGAAAAAGTGGAATTCCATTTCCAGAATAATCAAGTCACAGACATCACCGTCAACTCTTAAGGAGAACAAACTGGTGATGGGAAGCCTTCTCCATTCTTGAAAATCCACCTTCTTTCCAGTTTTAGGTGGCATTCCACATTGAAAGAGAACACCCTTAAATTTTACACTAGTCTAAAGTCAGAAGAAATACTTAGTCCCATGAAAAAAGACGATGAAGAACCAGCTAAAAGTCTGAAAGACATTCAGAAGAAGGGTGCACAGTTGTTTTTCCTCATTCAGATAAATGAGCTGTCGAGCCTGTGCTTGCCAGAGTATGCCTGAATAATGGAAAATACTTAATCAGTGAAGAATTACTAGGGAAACTCCCAAAAGATCAGACTATTCTGACCTTTACATTTATTCATAAATGGGAAGTGGCTCTGGAAATTCCAAACATTTCCTGCCTATCAGGTGTATACTAAAAATGTCTATTGACAACAAAAGCATAGCACATAATTGTTGGGTCATGAGAGGTCCCTTCTGCCTTTTATTTGTGTAGTGACATTCTCAACTGATTCGCAATCAATTTGGATCTAATTAATGACAAAGTCTGGTCACGACTGGGGGGGTAATCCCATTGGCTTTGCCAACACTGAAAAAGTATTCCGGTCAGCTCAATTGCTGCCTTATGCGGTTGAAGTTCAAGTGCGAAAAAAGGTTACCATCCCAGGAAAGGGCGACAATTCACTGTTCCTCTCAAAATTAAGCGAGGACAGAACCTCAAACATCAGAACGCCTATATAAATCGGAATTCCCATCTCCAACAACAAGGTTTGTATTTACATCTGACCCCTCAAGTAGATCTAGAGCACAACACCATTCGAATATTGGTGAAAAACAGCAACCCTCAAAGTAGCAATTTGGGCGCAGACACCTTTATTAGAATGGCACTTTTGACCCAACATTTTTCTGTTGATTTAGGTAATGAAATCATCAGACCAATTCCCAACAACCGTTTCAATACCAGTGACAGCATTCCTCCAGAAAAGATTTTTACCAGGCAAGGGGAACATTTCTTGGTGTACTCTTCTTGCACTTATGGGGTGGTTGAGGTGACCTGTGAAATCAGGAGGGATGAGCTAGTATTTAGAGTTAATACCAACTACCTCGAATCCATAGAACCTCCTGTCCAGGTTAACACCATAAAAAGAGATCTCTCCACCCAACTGGAGGATACAACTGAAATTGCCAAGCCCGTGGTCTTTCCAGGTTTCAAGCAGATGGTCGAAGAACAAACAATCTTGTTGATGCCTATGAGACCGAGGTGCAAAGGCAAAAGCTGAAACAGGTATTCCTGGACTTCCAGGATATCTTTTCAGTGGACTCATATGACTGTGGACTCACATCTATTCATTCAACCACCATGCCCATGGACCCAGAGATAGCTTCAGTATTTGTTAAGCAAAACTGGTTACCACTTGTGTCTATTGAGTCACTCACAGATATTATTAAGAACTTAGAATCCTGTGGGATAATTCGTCCGATCCACAATACCTTTAACATCCCGGTACCGGGGTTACTAAAACCAAACAGTTAATGGAGACAATGGGCCTCATTACACGGATGGCGGTAAGGATTTACCGGTACCGGTAAAATACCGGTACCGGTAAATCCTTACCGCCTTACTAACTACGAGGTCCCTTTGCGGGTTGGGGGATTTAACACCTGTTTTTTGCAGGCGTTAAAAACCAACCCGCAAAGGGACCCAGGGAGCTAATTACGGTACCGCAATTTGCGGTACCGTAATTAGCGCCTTCCCCATTCCCAAAAATGGGAATGGGGAAGGGCAATGGTGGAAGGGGAATTACCGCCCCGCCAACCTTGGAATGGGGCGGTAATTCCCCTTTCCGCCAAGCGGTGCCGGTATTTTACCGGCATGAACCATGGCGCTAATAGCGCCATGGTTCTCCGCCATCCGTGTAATGAGGCCCTATGTGCAGACCTGAGGGATTGAACAAATTGGTCCACATGTCAAGTTGGCCACTTCCCTACCTCGATCAAGGGCTGGCACAGATCTGAAGGTCAAAAGTGTACATGGACATGGATTTCACCAGCTGTTACAGGACAGTACCTGTGAGTATGGAAGACCAATACCAGCTTGCTTTTACCTTCGAGGGCAGCAATACACGTGGATCTGAAACCACTTTGGATACAAAAACTCTGGCAATGAGTTTAACATCTTTCTGCACAAGGCCATGCCCGATTTGGGAGAAAGGGTAAACCTGGCTTATGTAGATGATGTTCTGATCAAGAGCTCAACTGTGGAGGAACATATAGCAGAAATCTGCTATGTTCTGACCCAGTTGCAGAAAGCCGGAGTGAAACTGTCCTTTCAGAAGGCACAGTGGTGTAAAACCTGAGTGAACATTTTAGGGCACTAAATCACCCCTGAGGGCTCTCCATCCCGGCGAAGAAGGTGGAAGCATTATTGAAATTGAAAGACCCTACTACTCAGCGAGAATTAAGAAGCCTTGTTGGCCTCACTAATTACAGTCAAAAGTTCATTGAAGACTATGCAGAGGCCAATCGATCTTTGGTCCATGTATTATAGGCCGGAGTCAAGTGGGAGTGGGGTCCAGAATAATTTGAGGCAGTTAAACAACTGAAAAGATGCCTTTCCAAAACTCCTTGTTTGGCTTACCCCATCAAGAATAAGGAGTTCTCAGTTACCTGCCTAACAGCGCTATTGTACCAAAATAATTATAAGGTAAGCAAAGTTATCTTGTACGCAAGCCAAACCTTGTCCTCTGTGGAGGGAAAATGGAATTACAGCGAAAAGGCACTCCAGGCAATGGTATGGGCATTGTAAAATGACCCTCTGTTTATCCAGGGGGAGCACATCACAATAGAGACTCCTCACCAATACTTACAAAGTGAGGAATCAGACCAAGGAATGGAAATTTCTTTCTTCTTGGCTGGTGAGCTTTGAAATTGTAAACAAAATATCACCTGTTGCATATAAGATTTGCATACCAAAAGGAGAACAGAAGAGAAATGGGTACACATCAATCATTTGAAAAGCTCTCATCTCAGACAAGCTTTGCGACTGATTGAGGAACCTAATGAAGATAGAACCAAAGAACCAACTAAGGAGTGAAAGGTAAGAATGAAAACCCAGGAAAGAAAACTAAAAGAGGTATGCATGGAGTCATTGAATTAATACTCATTAAAAATGTGGAAAATATTATGGTTTGGAAAATGTGAGGAAGGTCGTATAATTTCATTACATTTTTTGCATTATAAATATGTGATGTTGTCCCATAATTGTCTGTCACGCATTCTGGGGAAATACGTTTGTTCAAAATAATGAACCTCTCTTTTTATTCCCATCTATAGAAAATTAATCTTCTTCCCTTCCAGCCTGGGGAACCAGCGCAGTGGAGTCCAGGGAGGATCCCAGGGACTCGGGGGTGGGGGGGGGACCAGGAAACAAAAGAGAGGGATGGGTTCCATGACAATTTCCCAGAATGCAACAATAAGGAGGCCAGAGAGCTCCTTCCCTAAGAAAGAACAAGGAGAAGGATGTCTCCATGGGAAAATAACACTCTTCCCTACTCTGTACCAGATTGGAATCAAAGGACAAGAGCAAGGGAGGTGGGGGTGGGATGTGGGGGGCGTGGGGCTGGTGCGATATTTTCAGACTAGGAAAATGAACAGAATGGCCAGGTTAGGCCTGTAATGTAAAATACATTCTTCTCATGAAAAGGCACACTGACAGAACTTTAACACAAGTAAGGCGCCTAACGAATGCAGATTGTATGTTTTTTGAAGTGGAAACAAGGAGTATGCTGAAAGGTAGAGCATAGCATAGCTTCCCTCTGCCTTTGATGTATTCTGTTTTCACCTCTTTGGTAAAGGACTCTAGAATGTACGTGCCTCCCAACAGGGATCCAAAGTCATATTCTTCTTGGTGTCCAACCAGTTGGAAGGAAGGAGTGGGAGAACCCTTCTCTATATCTCTATAGAGGCCATATTTCACTCAGTATTGGACAAAAGAAGGTCTGCTGTAAGGTCCAAACCCTGTTGCTGAAACACGTGTTCCTTCCCTACAAACATCCTACCCAGATGCCCTGCCCTGCATGAAATGGAGGGGACAGAAAGGAAGAGTCCTAATAGAAAACAATATGGCGAAACCCCTTCTCAGGCCACCTTCCCTCTCTGTCTACTGTAACTCTGCCCTATTCCCAAGCATGCTGAATTCAACCCCTCTTTGGTGTCCATCATACTGGTGTGATGCCGACCTTAGTTATGTGAATGCCCCTTTGAAGCAGGGGTCTCAGGAAATCTCCAGATAAGAGCTTCTATGCTGTGAGGGGAGGTTATACACTTCCTCCAGGTGACTCAAAGGAAGGCAGCTTCCTAGCTATCATCTCAACGAGAGCAGTGAAGACAGCCATTCCAGCAAGGAATATACATCTTGACATAACTGGCCTGGGCTCACAGGGTTGATACTTGTATGGTATAAAATGTGCTGTGGATTTAATAATTGTGTGCTTTAATCAATCACCATAACATAACCAGATTTGGCTTATTTTTAGAGATGAACCTGCCACCAGACTGATAAGGTAACAATTAACAGGCCATCGGGCAACACAGTGGTCAAATAAAACAAAGACTAAAGGATCCAGCCTGTCGCAAGGTAGGATTAACTCAATTACATTATGACTGTTATGAGGAAATGTAGGGCATGGGGTAATGAATATTTCAAGATTTATTCAGGGCAGTAGCAAGACTAAAAGAAGGGCTTCCGCCTTCGCTGTCTTGAAAGAAACACTCCAGTGATTGCACTACCGACAGGAGGCCTGCAACAGTAACAATGCTGATAGAAGCCATTACTGCTGCTGAGAGAAGACTCTCACAGACCACACTTCCTGAAGAAGGACCTTAAAAGTGTTCAATAGTGAAAGAATGGCTGCTGCAACATCGAGATTCAGAAGGGCCTTAAAAGAATCAATTCTGAAAGAATGGCTGCAACATCTAAACTGCTGAAATCACATTCCCAATGCTGACACTGCAGACAGGGGGGGGCATCAGCAACAGAATCAATAACAGGACGAAGAAGGGGCGCAGCAGTAATACTGCTGGAAGCATGGCAGATGCATTCTGCTGAAAAAAGCCCACGTGCGTATACTGTGGTAAGCATGGGCATTGGCTGGATTCAATTTGAACTTTTTAATTATGTTAAGTAGTGCCGAAACCGGGATTCAAGCTGTGTTTGTTAGTATCAGATTAAAGACACTCGCAAGATGACTTGAGCCTTTTCTCAGGATCCGTGTGAATTGTCTTTTTAATGTTGTACTTTGCAGAAAATATTGAAGTACAGCTTTTTAGCTATAAAAGGTGTGCACATTTTGTGCTCAGCTTGAAACATTATAGGAACAACATCCCCCCTGCCTTGGGTTATCTTCCAGATGCTCTTGATTGATTTCCTGAGAGGTAAAGGTTTATGAGTTTATAGGGGTTGAGAATACGCCTCACCCTCTCTCCCCACCCCCTTGCTACTGGTGGAATCTCACAGTAAAACAATTCTGTTTCCAGCACTGGCACAAGGGTACAGCGCCAGCAGAAGGGGGACAAAGCTGTAGTCGTTCTGGTAGAAGGTATCAGTTAACACTGTTACAGACAACCCTCCCCCCTCCCCCCCCCGTCGTCCCCCCAAAAGAAGGACCGCATCCGTAAAGATACAAAAAAAACTGCAGGGGGAAATAAAAGGGGAGGTGCGGGGTGGAAAGGAATGAAGGGTCGCAGCAGATACCACAGACATTGCTAAAATAAAGCAATTTTCAAACACGTCCCTGTTTTCTTTCATGAAAGACTTGCGGTTGGACCTGGTACGTGCCAATGTGGTCCCGTGCCAGTGGACGATGCACAGGTCGGAGACAAACATTCGGGCGAGCGGCGATGCCTGCACTGGTGGGCGGCGCTTGTCAGGAGCAGGACATGAAGCCAGTACATTGGAATGACAGATCGTGAGCCCGGAGCAGGAAATGATGCCGGACTTCCTGGGCAGTATGGCTGATTGAGCAAATCCCAGGAAATGCTCCAAGTCGCCAGCCTGGGCTAGGGAAGGCGACAGCCGAGCACGACCCCAGACACACATCCTGCCCCAGTCCAAGTCGTGTTTATCGGTTGCAGCATCGCGGGCGCGGGGAGAGATAGGAGGGGAGGGTGAAGGCCCGTGGAAGAACAGTGTGAAAAGCCTGACCTGCTGGCACCATCCATCAAGGATGCAGGTAACAAGAGCATCCAGGGGCAGTGCTAAGAACAACAGGGGAAGTCACAACACGAGAAGCCAGGCATTCCTTCCATGTGAGGGCCACGACCCCGGGGTCACGCCCAATCATCACGCAGGGCCCGCTACTGGGCAATGCATGAGACTGCAAGGCTGCCTGGCCTTCTTACCCCAAACCAAGAAACTTAATCCTGTCATCCATTCCAAACATTTCGATAATAAAATGTAACAATTAGGAACCGTATTTCATTAACGTGAAGATAAAGAAGAGAACTGGCATTTCCAGTACAAGGAACAGACTTCCTATTGCGGGCTACATAGAATCGAGGCATACATGTAGTATCACACGAACAGATCCCCGGATAGAAAAATAGATGGTGGTTGAACTTGCCTCCCACCGCTAGAGGGTAGCCTGGCAGCAGGGCTTTAAGTGGGCCAGAGCCCAGCCCCGGCATTCTCCACAAAGAGCTCCCTGACTAGCCCCAGACACACCAACACCTGCAGCAGCCCATGTAGCCCGAGCGCTGCATGGTTACACAGCTGCCTGCAGGTGTCAGCTTTTGGGATTAGAAAGAAAGAAAACACCGCTTTTTCTTTTTTCTAAACCAAAGTACTGACACCTGCAGACAGCCTGTGTAACTGTGGCTTCTGCTACAAGGTCTGCCCGTTGACTGTACTCAGAAACAGGAAGAGGGCTGACGGGCTTTGATGCTGCCTGATGACTCTACTCAGAAACGTTAGGAGAGCCCCCCAGACCTCCTCTTGTCTCAGAGTACCGAGACACTCAGCAGGCAGCCCTTTCACTGAAGGAGCCCCATGATTAAAAGGTTTGCTTCAACCACACTGCTATTTGAATGAAAGGGCTGCCTGCTTTGTGAGAGAGCTGGCTGCACTGGTGTCACCCCCTAACGAGAGCCCCCCTCGATTTAGCACCCCACTTAAGGCACTGCCAGGCAGAGAGTGTTTGCTATTAAAGGCACACGCATGTTGGTTAAAGGGACAATGACATAACTTTGCTAGTTATGGCTCCTAAACTAACTATGATTCAGTCACTGACACGCAGTCTTCATGACATCTCAGGTTTGCTCGTTGCTAAGGAAAATCAGTTCCTGAAAATTATGCTTGCAGACCTTTTAGCCGTTGCTTTGTTCTGGGCCTTAAATTAAATTCAAAGTAGACATAATCAGTGTGGGGGCACTGCTGTATTCCCATGTCTTTTGACCCTCATGTCTTGTAGGAACTGTGGGTACGTGCAAGTCAGCTGCAAAGTCGTGTGTGGGACCATGAGCAGCGTTTGGTGGTGGTGGCTGAGTTATGGTTATTTTCACATCCATACCTTGCTAATTTATAGGGTTTTGTTGCTTTGCGCTCTAACCGTAACCTTACTTCAACCACAGATTTTTTTATCACAGAATTTTAAAGGTTTTCTTAGATGAACTTAACTTAAAACTCCTCATAACCACTATTTTTTCTGTGGACTTTTTATGATATACAGTAATATTGCTACAGTGCCCGCTGTCCATGGCCTTAGACCATAGCACAGGTAACATATCGCCAAGCTACCCATTGCTTCCACTGGGCATAGCCACAGGGCATTGTGCCTGGGGCATGGCACCTCCTAGGCACTCATTATGTCCACTGTGAATGGCCTAGCGCAGTGTCCTATGGAAACTGTGCTTTGGGAATGCCTAGGCCCTAGGTTCCTGCTGAGCAACGTGTTGGCCACAAATCTCTAACATCAGAATGCAGCTAAGTCCTATGACAGAAATTAGGCATAGCTGGACAAATAACGAGTCTCATGCACTTGTGCACTCTCCTGGACAAATGGGTGGTGTGAGGGATTTGAAAATTCGCATAGGGAATGTGCGCTCGCCTGGGCTTTTTTGATGATTTTTTAGGAAATGGAATGATGGGAGATCAACCCCCGAAAATGTGTGGGGCTAATCCTCACACATTTTCCAATGCTCACCGCAAAACAAACACATAGCCCAGTGTACTCTGGTGGGCACAGCCTACAGGTGCAGTCCCCCCTGTCACATTTATTTGACAGGTGACAGTGAGGGGTGCACAAAAACATCCAGAGGAGAAGGGCAACACTGTCCTCCTTTCATGGCCAGACTAATTAAATATCAAAGGCTCCATGGATCCGCCATGTTCTGTGTGGTGGCGGCACATACTGATGAAAGTTAATTGAAGCAGGCCTGTGAATAGGCCTGGTCACAGAACCTAACAGTGGGCAGGGCAACTGACACCTCTATGATATGAAATGTGTCACCTTGAAGCTAGCTCCCCTACCCTCTGTACAAAGGGCAGTGAATGTCATGTCTGGGACAACTGTGTGCAGTAGGCAAACTCCCTTTCAGAGGGACAAAGTATGTGATTTGAGGGAGACAGAAGTCTGTTCTCACCACAAACTTCAAGGGAGACCTGCACTTTGATCAAGAGCCACAGAGGGCTCAGTTAACCAGAGAGGCACTTTGATCTACAACAGACAGGAAGATGGGTGGGGCTTAGGAGTACACCTCTTATCTTTCCTGTTGCAAAGCACTCTGGTCCTGACTTCACGCATAACAGAAGATTGTTGGTTGGGATCCCGGATTGGTTCCTTAAGGTAGACTTAGCCTGCACCATCACTCGGGCCCATTTGGCTATAAAAGAGGGCTGATCCCCTCACTTAGTAGATCATCTGAAGGCTTCACCAGAAGCAGGAAAGAAGAACTCGGATTGGACCCTGGCTGAAGGTACAGTCTACCTTACAGCTTCTTCCAGTGAATGAAGGCCAGGATTTCCAAGAGGGAAGCAAGATCCCTCCCATAAACATTTCCCAGGGAACAGAGGGAGATACCAGACTCAGAGGATCCAGCAGCTCCAGAACCGGTACCCAGCCAGCACACAGCATGCCCTGCTAGGTTCTGCCAGCAAGCTTCCTAGGTGGGAAGTGACAGAGAGTCTCTGAACAAACAACAAGGCTGTTGTCTGCAAGCACTCTCCTCTTCTTTGGGCCATCTGCCTTGAAAGGATGCCGCAAGCGCTGCGAAGAAGCTAGGAGTGCCACACAAGCATCAACCAGCATCCATCTTTTAAGGACATTTTCAAAGCAGTCGAGCCCTCGAACTGCGACCGGCTGAACCACGGACTGTTGTCATGCTGCAGTCACTAAAGCCATCCAAGACACCTCGACCAGCGTTCCATATCCACCAACCAGAACAGAGACAACGATTCTCAACCCTGAGCACCCATGTAGGTCTGCCTGTAGTCGTCCATCCAGCCTTGCTTGCCAAACTGCCTGCCGCCTGATACCCGCAGCTGTCTCCCGTCCGT
The DNA here is from genome assembly GCF_040938575.1 of Ambystoma mexicanum. Classification (NCBI taxonomy): domain Eukaryota; kingdom Metazoa; phylum Chordata; class Amphibia; order Caudata; family Ambystomatidae; genus Ambystoma; species Ambystoma mexicanum. Next base: position 509,582,254 of record NC_090932.1, on the reverse strand, counting down.
CTTGAACTCTGTCACAGAAGCTGCAAAGCGTCCTGGAACTGATGCTGGAAGCAAATAACCTTGAACAGTTAAGACTGATTGCTTTAGCAACTACCCTCCTGTAAGTAGCCAGAGCGCATCCCTTTCCTTCGTGAAACTGTCTGTCCTTTGTGTTCCTTTACAGGGTGGTTTCTATTTTTTGGTGTGCTAGAACTGTCTGTTGTAGTAATAAAAATGTAGATATTTTAATACAGCCTTGAATGGAAAGTCATTTTTTTCATTGGGTAATAAATGTATTTTTGCCGTGTTTCAACTAACCAATGATCCACGACCTTGCAGAGATAAGTCTGCCGTTCCTTCCACATCACCAGAAATTGGACAAGGAGGTTTATAATTGACTTGTATTCCAATCTGTTCAGATCCCTTCTGGTGTACTAGAGGTGTGGGGCTGATTGATGGGTTAGAAACCAATATTCATCCCTAAACCACTGGTGCCCCGGAAGATGATTCATCACATTAGTGGCAAGCGGTCGGATCAGTTCGAGTCTTGCGCACAGCTTAGTCACCCAACGATAAAAGTACTGTTGCAGGCAAAGTCTAGTCACTGCTAGGTATTATTATAGTCATGGAGCTTGACATGGAGACTGTAAAAAGCATGACCAAGAATGTCCTGCATGTCTTATGACAAGAGAGGTGACTTCCCCACAGCACTAAGGTTAATAAACCTGAGTTGCTGACCAGCCTTCAAGCTTGGGTATAAGTGAGGGCGGTTGGGGGAGAAGACCCCAGAGGACAGGCTAGGCCCTGTGTACCCAAACGGATAAGACCTTCCGCCAATCATCCCGCCGAGGGGTGACATGTGTTTTCTCAACACGCGTGAGTGTCAGTGAGGACAGGCGCTAGTGCGGCATCCCGCAGGTACCAGGCCTCAGCACAGTCTCTAAGTGGCCCAGTAATTGTACCGGCTGTTAATGAGGTAGCGGCTAGAAAGATCCTGCTTGAGGAGAGGAGACTAGCGCTAGAGGAACAGAAACAGTGGGACAAGGTCACCATAGAGCTGCACAAGATGGCGCTGGAAGAGCAGAAGGAGGCCAACAGATCTGCCTATAGCGAAAGCAGCAGTAGTGGCTCAAACCAGTGTGCCCTGGATAAGCCCCAATGGCACATCCCTGAAGACTTAGTGAAGGCTTATGAAGTGGGGGGGATATTTTTGACTTGTTTAAAGCACACGAATTAGCTTTCCAGCTACATGAGGTGGATGAGGTACTGTGGCGTGCAGCCCTGATCAGTCGCTTACCGACACCAGAAATGAAGCAATTCTTCATTTAACTCCTGAGGAAAGGCCAGTTTATGAGAGCATGAACGCAGCCCTCCTCAGGAAGTTCTGTAAACCCCCAAAATAGTATCTCAAGAGCTTCAGAGAGCTTGGAAAGAAAAGTGGGCAGACATTTGAAGGATTCACACATTGCCGTTGAAATATCTGAACCGGTGGTGACTGGTAACAGAGTTGACACATTTAAAGGAATGTACAATTTGATTGCGTTTGAGCATGTATTGAAAAATTGTGAGGTTGACCTGCACCAGCATCTTGTGGACAAGACTATCACAGACCCTAGGGAGCTTGCAAAGGCTGCCAGCAGGTTTGTGAGTACTCGAGTCCAGAAAAAGGCTAAGGCAGTGTACACCTAAACCACAAGAGATATCGGCGGACAAAAAAGTAAACAAGGAAGAGAAGGACAAAGAGCCAATCCAAGTCGAAGTCAGGTCCCCAAAAGAACAAAGGGAAATCCCAAAACTCTAGTTCAGCCACGCAGACCGGAAAGAAAAGCATAGGCACCCCTTACACTGGGACACCTGCGTTCTCACCACCCAAAGGTTTCTTTGTGTGCAAGGAGCTGGGCATTAGGAAAGGGGATCCAGCTTGCAAGGGCTTACCCAAGCAAGCCAAAGTGAATGTTGGACTCGTGGAAGGGGCCATCACAGTGTGGGCTTCTTAGAAGAGGACTTCCCACTACGCCAGGGAGTGGCCAAATGTGGATTGGTTACACTGAGTGGCAACAGTAGATCTCCAGAAGAGATCCCAGTTCCCAATAATACTCAACTCTATCTAGAACATGTGTATATCAATAGACACAAAACTCCTGCGGCCCAAGACACCGCGGCTAGCGTCACAGCTGTCACCCGGCAGTGGGCCCAGTCAGGCCAATATATTGATGGGCCTGATTGTAGTGTAAGTGGGTTTGATGGAAAGAGTAGGTGGCCCTTGGCGATAGTAGAGTTCAGCTGTTGAGGTGAAACAACCCAGCACCGTGTGGCGGTGAAAGACTCCATAGATGTCCTATGTTTTTAGATAATGATCTTCCTGATCCCGAGATAGTCGCAGTAGCTAACCGATCGAGGGCCAAAGAGATTGCCGGATTTAACACTCTCAGAGCCTTACAGTGAGCCAAAAGACTCTGAGTGCAAGGGCACCAGGAGGTTGGTGATTGCCCAATGCCACAGAAAGTTCCTTTTGGATTCGGCTCACCAAATACCTTTAGCAGGTCACTTGGGAGTGACTAAGACATCAGACTGGTTGTCTGCACATTTATACTGGCCACAGTTCGGCATAAAGGTTAAGGAATTTGTCTGGCCCTGCCCGACTTGTCAAGCTTCTGGCAAGTCAGGTGGTGCCACATAGGCACCCTTAATTCCACTACTCGTGGTTGGGCTGTCTTTCGAGAGAATAGGCATGGATATTGTGGGTCCTTTGGATCCTCAAACCAGCTCAGGGTACAGATATATCTTGATGGTGGTAGACCATGCCACAAGATACCCCGAGGCTGTCCCTCTGAGGAGCATCAAAGCCCCTGCGGTTGCGAAGGCTCTGATTGGGATATTCTCCTGTGTTGGATTCCTCAAGGAAGTAGTTTCTGACATGTGATCAAACTTCTTATCAGTGAATATGAAGGCTATCCCACCCAACTTCCTTTTGGATAAATGCACACACGCATGGTAACCTTTCGGACAATGTTCCTATACCTTGGACTTCGGTCCTACAAGGGTGTTCAACCACAAGTGTTTTGGGGCCATACCAATGCGATAAAGACACTTGACAAATGACAAACTACTACTATTACTACTACTTGGGTCCAGTAGAAAGTTTGCCCAGGCATGCCCGCCGATGCATTGAAGAACTTGAATTATATCTAGTCTTTAAAAAAATATATAAATGCATCCATGTTATTCATGCTTCAGAAGCCATGTCTAATGCCAATCTTCTGGTTGTTTCTAGGATTTTAGAAATGCATGTTGTAGCAAAACAACAATTGTGTTTAGGTGAAAGTCACCATGATGAGCACCAACCCTGTTGTTGCTCCCCCTCCAATAGGAATTGGATGCATCCGGCCTTTATTATAGATACATGGGCTCCTCCCAGAGCCCCAATGTAGATAGTGGGTATGGCCATACCCAGGGACCACATTACTTGCAGCATGGCCTTTGGCCGTTCCATGGGCACCTCCTAGACACCCTCCTTGTAGATGTGGCTGTGCCCCATGGTCAATTCACCCAGGGCGTGCCTTTCAGCTATGGACAGTGCCTACAGCCCCCACCAGCTCCTGACACTTGATGTCTGCACTCACCCATGCACTTGCCACAAGCTGGCCACACTTTTTAGCTATTGTTTTTATTTATTCTATTTATTTTTTACTGTTGATCCTATGTACTGCACTACCCCTTCCCCACGCCCCCACACATTTCCTTCCCCCCTCCCCTGCACTTGCACGATCTCAATGTCACCTGGCCTAGTAAGATCGTTGTCTCTGTCTTCCATCTGTTCTCCCTCCCTTGCCTCGTCGCGCCTTGAAACACTTGTGTATAGGCGCGTTATAAATGCCACATCATATCATACATTGCCCATGTCATGACCTTTGGGCATGCCCCAAGCACCCTTAAGCCACGTGTTGTGGCGACTGCTTCTGCCCTGCACTTATGCACAGGGGCCACTTTGCCAGGGCATGGCCTTAGGCCAGCTGCCAAGCCACCCACTGTGCCCTCTGAGCATGGTCATATTACCTGGGGCATTGCTTTCAGGTTTTTGTACACTGCCAGAGAGCAAATATTTCCCAGGGAAATTTGAATAAAAATGCAACTTTGACACCCAACTTATCACTTTCCCCTCAAGTAGAACTTGAGGAAACCTTTCCAAAAATATCAGAGATGCATTTTTATTGTTTTTAAATGTTTCCTGTAATTTCATCAAACTGGGCATTTCAGAAAGTGTTCCGCCTATGAGGAACACAGCATAATCATAACTAGTGTCACTGTCCTCAACACTGTGACATAGAAAGGTACATAGATGTGTAGCTAGACGGAAGGGTATATAGATAAATGGATACAGCGCTTTATTCTGGAGTTTGACTATCACAAAGAACTCCTAATTTGGCGGATAAGTGACTGAGCAAAAATACGTTAGGGCATTTACCTATGACCATACCAAACAGCCAGGTTTGCAGTACAATGCCAATGCCAGAAGCACAACCACTAGACCACATCTACACATTAAGGGGTCGATTCATGGAACAAACGTGCGCCGAAAATCCCAGCGCAAGCAGGCGCATGGAGGCGCAAGCGTGAGAAATCAAGCGCACGCGCACGCGTGTGATACAAGGAAGGCGCTGCGCTAGTTTCCCGCTGGTCGTGCGCCAAATACATGCATGTCGCACACGGGCACACACGTCATCAAACGGCGTGCACTACGCGCACAGCAAAAGCGCACATAGCGCGGCGCACACAACAAAAGTGGGCGGAACAGTGGGCGTAACATGCGGAATGGGGAACAACGCGTGAAAAAGAAGGCGTAACTGGGGAAGTACTGCAGGGAACTACACGGAATGCCCACACGCACGCGAACAACCCGTATTCATGGATTCGAATACGGGAAACCCAGGCACGGCAAAAGACGCGCCCAGGCATCAACGCGTCCGCCACACGAAGGCAGGCGGAAGCGTCCCCGTGCACAGTATAAAAGTGCATGCAAACAACAAACACGTATATACTGCTACGATGAATGCCCCATTTGTCGCAGCACTGATCGTGGGACACCACAGGAGGAGGAGAATAGCCAGGGCATGCATTTTCTCACCACGGACAAGCCTTTTTGGGATGCCTGACGACCAGGTCTACGGCAGGTATAGGTTTCCACCACACATCATCCTAGACCTGGTCAGGGAGTGGGAAGATGACCTTACATCCCCCACCCTTTGCTCCCAAGCATTGAGCCCCTTGGAGAAGGTGCTCAATGTCCTGCATTTTTTGGCCACTGGGTCATTTCAGTGGACCACTGCCATAGTGGGGGGGGTCTCACAGGCCACGCAGTCACGCTGCCTACACCAGGTCTTGGCAATCATGACAGCACGCCCCTCAGTCCGCAGGCACATATACATGCCCAGAACACCCGTAGAAAGGCAGGCCATGATCCTGGATTTTTACAGGGTGGCACACTTCCCCAAAGTGCTCGGTGCCATAGATTGCACCCATGTGGCCCTACGTCCACCTAGGGCCACTGAGCACATCTACCGAAACCGCAAGCACTGGCATTCCATCGATGTACAGGTGGTATGCGATGCAAAGGGAATCATCACCTCTATCTATGCAAACTACCCTGGCTCCACCCATGACAGTTTCATATACAGAATGTCTGCCCTGAGCCGGGCCCTGGAAGCTGGGCAGCATGGTGACACATGGCTCCTAGGTGAGTACAAATGCCTGTGCACATGCATGCAAGTCACACACAGACAAATACCCAAACCCTAATAATCTCAACTATTATCACCTCCCCAGGGGACAGTGTCTACCCTCTGAGCAACCACATGATGACGCCAATCCGGAACCCCACCACACCACCCCAGGAAAGATACAACGCGGCCCATATTGCAACCAGGGCCATAGTGGAGCGCACATTCAGAGTGCTCAAGTCATGCTTCCGCTCCCTTGACCGCTCTGGCGGGCAGCTACTCTATGCACCCCCAGTAGTGTGCAGGATCATTGTGGCAGCATGTGTCCTGCACAATGTTGCAACACGGCAGGGCGTACCGGTTGACATGGTGGTGCCCCCACATCTCCAACCACAGGCGCTGCCCATGGCAGGGGATAGGGCATGTGGCGAGGAAGCCCGGACCCAGCTGGTGGCCACATTTTTCACCTAAACTCCCACCCCTGCGGAGTGCACACAGGCCTGGCACATACCAGGTGACAATCGATGATGACAAAGAGACAGTCAACTGTCACAACCTTACCAACCAGAGATTGTTGCCATGGAAGTGCCACCTTGTGTGCATCCCTAGCTACTTAAACACAAGCTATCCTGTGTGACCAAAAGGCACACATATGATATATGATATGATATGGCATTTGTAACACGCTTATACACAAGTGTTGCAAGGCGCAACGAGGCAGGGAGGGGGGAACAAGGGAAAACAGACAACGATCCTACTAGGCCAGGTGTCATTTAGATCGCGCAAGTGCAGGGGTAGGTGGAAGGGAAAAGTGCAAGGGGAAGGGGAGGGGGGGAGTGCAGTACAGGGTAAGTAGAATAAAAAATAAATAAATAGGCCAGCTAGTGGCAAGTGCAAAGGTAAGTGCAGACAAGTGCTGTGAAGGGGGGGCTGTAGGGATACAGAGGCAGTCCCGCAGTGTAGGGGTTGCCAGGGAGGCAGTGCAAGTGGAGAGTGGCTAGCCAGGGACCGAGGTCGGTGAGAGTGGCCCAGTTGCAGATTCAGTGCAGTTTCAGTGAAGAAATTAGCAAGGGAGAGGGGGAGAGAAAGCAGAAGCAAAGAGGAAGGTGTTGAGGTGCTTCCTGAAGTGGAGATGGTTCTCCTCAAGTTACAGGGAGGCAGGAAGGCCGTTCCAGAGGGAGGCACCTGCCGCGGAGAGAGATGTACCCCCAGCTTGTTGCTTCGAGAAGCGGCTGACCCTGACATGCAAGGTGTGAATCACACACACCTGCAAAACAGGCCATGACCATCACTGTTATGTCACTCAAACCCTCCCAAACCACAACATGACATGGCAAGCAATAGCCATACACCAACACAGTACCAATAAGGTACACATTGCCATGTGAAAAATGTAAATTGGCATCAGACAATGATGCCTGGCATGGAATCAGATGAAATGACTGACCAACAACCTCCCACCCAAAATAAGTCATTCCCAAATGCATCACAAAAGTAGTAGCCGCAACATAACAAAGAATGCCTGTCTACATGCACATTGTGCATTGCAAAATCAACACTGCAGCTTCTGTGTGCTGTGTCCAACTCCTGCAACACACTGCTCAGCGCACAGCACAGTGAACAGCCATTGTGTGTGATGCACACCCTGAGCATCACATCTAAGCGACAAACCACATCAAAAAGCAAAATAGCCATGTACAGGATCCATAATTGGTCACAGAACATGTGCTACAGGGACACAGTTGGCAGCAGAAGGCAAACAGAGTGTACATGTGGATATCGAAGGGTGGTTGTACATGTAGTGCATCATAGTGCGAATGTGCTGGTCAGCAAGGACATGCACTCAACATATGCATGTGCAATCAATTGACCATCAGTGTCCTCTACACATCACATGTGAACATTCACCATGTGTACACCCCAGCATGTCAAACCACAACTATCCCCTCACACCTGAAAGGTAAATACAACACATTAACATGCATTGATCAGCAGAACACATCATGTACATAGGATACCACAATTACAATGTCAGGGTTCCCATCACACTGCAGGGCAAGGCAACTATCAACAACAAAACACCCCCCCTCCCTCACAAATGACCATGACCCACTGAACAACTGCACCTGGGTCATGGAGCCTTCAACCCTCAATTTCACCTGGCCACAGGATCACCACTCCCCTTCGTCACCATCTCCCACCTTGTGTGTCAAATGTTGCCTGCACCCTCAGAGTCCACCTTCATTTGTAAAGACACAAAATCCAAGGCAGAAAAACGAACCTGAACAGCCTCCAGTAGATGACTTGAAGTAGCAGTACCTCACAAAGTCCAAGTACTACCACAATTAGGTAACAACCAAGGTAGCACAGTAAAACAATGTCACAACAGGATGTGAACCATGTGTGGTACATAACATAGAATGATGCACCACGAACGGATGTGTACTGTCACAGCTCCCGTGTACAGGCGCAGGAGTGGCACGAAACAACCAACCCCACCGTGGCTTGGGTGCCTGCAAGGTCAAACTCACACAGGCCTCTGAGACCCTGGTGGGGAAGGAGGGTCAGGGATATGCAGTTGGGACAGCCGTTGGCATACTGGATAACTGGAATGAGGGGCAGGAGAGGGGAGTATGAATGACACGTGAAAGTAGGGAATCCACTAAAATGGAGTACTTGCATTAACACATACACAATCATAACAAACTTGTACATCATTGTCAGGGCCTTCCGGAGTCCGGGTGCAGGAGTGGCACGAACCAACCACCCCCTCTAGGGTTTTGGCGCCTGCAAGCTTGGGGCTTACACAGGCATCTGCAACCCCAGCGGGGAAAGAGGGTTAGGGAACGTTGGTTGGATAGGTACGGGAAACACCGGGTAGAGGGTATAGGGTTTAGAATTGGATAGAACTCAGGGTGATTATGGAAAAAAAACATACCAAATTGAATTACACATTCATCCATGCAACAGTGCACCCCCCAGCAAGCCTATGTAGAGCAGTTTGAAAGAAAAACAACAAGACACTCAGCTCTGGTTTTGAGTGCTGGCCTCCTGCCTGTGCACTCTCGGGTCTGGTTACAGGAGCACTTCAATGCTGCAAAGAGAGCCACAGTTAATAATATGTGTGTGCCCATAACACACAAACACACCACCAAATATGCCAATAGCAACAAACTACTCTACAAACAGACAATCTGGTGTGGATGCTTCGTACCCATACGTAACATTACCCCTGTGATGGTTCATACACAGTCAATGCAGTAAGTCAGGCGCCGGTGGGTGCGCGGCAAATGGAACACCAATGTGTCACGATTCACAAAATGCAATGTTCCCTGGGTAAGCAGACAGATGCATATAGCAAGGTATGACTTCAGAAAAGTCGTGTCTCACCATGACGGTAAAAAATAGGCAGTGCATGTTTCAAAATGTACATGGAAATGAAATGCACTGCACCCGAGTCTGCCCCTTGCTGTATGTCCCTGTGAGCTGCTCCTTTCCATGTCTCGGAAGGCAGCATGGGTGATACAAGTGCCTCAATGGCCCATGGTGGACCGGAGGGTATGTGCCACTGCCCCTGCAGGTGCCCCAGACAACCTTACAATCAACTAGGCATCAGTCCACCAACACATCTGAGCTGTATTGTGTGCTTCAACACCAATATTCGTCCAAGCTCACCCTCAGTGCTGCTACTAAGCCTGCATGTGCAACTGGCCTGTGGAAGCTCTGCTGTGTTGTGGCCCCCGTGTGCTGCTCACCTTGCCTGGAGTTCCTTGGAACACGTCAGCAGTCCTAGGATGTATGTCTGCAATCCCTGTGCCTCTGCTTGCGCACACATGTGCATGTAGGCACCAACAAACGTGTCCAGAATCCAGACGTCCAATGGGCCATGTCTGCTGGCAAAGGTGGTCTGGAGGCTCATCCCCCTGCAGAAAGGGCATGAAACACATGATTAATGCTTCAGAGTCATCTGTGTGTGTCTCTTCAGGCATCTCATTACTGGACCATGTCAGAGACGTACATCAGAAATCACACCATCAGTCCGTCTTTCACATCCAAAGTGTGGAACACACTATCTACGGCATGAGTTGCAACAAGCACATGCACAGTAAAGATAAGAAACATACTACGCAATGCATAGCAATGAATGTACACATTAATCATGAAACACCCCATCTAGCAAAAGCAGAACAGTGGTCAATAACACCGCAATCATCCCCACTAGGGGTGTTAACACAAGTTACACAGCACCAGACATGCCACAGATATGACAGTCCAAAGCCCTTGTGTAATAGGCTGTTACACCGAACGATCCTTGCGAGCCCATGGATAAGGGAGGCAGGAGTGGCTTATGTGAGTCAAGGACCCCAAGCAGCAAACACATACACAAGACAAGCCTGAAGGGCCCAGCAGGAAAAGACAGTGGATGCTTTCAAAAGCCACAAAGCACCGCACGTCACATGAAAGCACAATAGACAAGCAATTTTAAACTATATTAACTAATTACACTAACTATGAAAAACCTACATTACCTAATTAAACTAACTATCAAACAGAAACTTATCTAACTAAACTAAAAGAAAAAGAAAAAATGGCCACATACGACCGGGGGGGAGGGGAGGCACCCAGAAGGGGGAGGCACAGGGTGCTGCTCAACACCCACATGCGATGATGCTGAGCCAAAAAAAAAACCTCCATGGGCTCAACGCCTGCACAGCCCGACCTATGTGGGAGATAGATGGTCGTCCGAGTCTGGCTCATCCTGGAAAGGAGGACGTGGCACAAGTAGCCTGGCCACGCCTAGCTGCAGCTTGCCCCTTGACGGCAGCAAGTCTGCCGACGGGTGAGCCTGGTTCTGTGTGGCTATGTGACGTAGGTCTGCATGCAGAACCTCACGTGATACACATGCTTCCTCTTGCAAGGTAGCACGTGTAACATGGAGTTCCTCTTGCAAGGCCTGGCTGGACAACCGCTGCACCTCCCGGCAAGCCTGTAGCTCAGCCGAGATGGTACGCTCAAGCTGTGCAAACCTCTCCTCTGCCTGCTGCCTCTGGGACATCATAAGGACACCCAGAGTGGATCTGAGGGAAGCATACTCTTCCCTCAGGGCATCCATGTGCGCCTCTGCGTGAGCAGCAATTGCTTGACGCAGAGACGACATTTCAGCCCGGCGTGCCCTGTCTGAGGCCGCCATGCCCAGCCTGAGCGAGCGGGCCATGGACCGTGCCGCCTGCTGCTGGAGAAGCACCTCCCTAGCAGGGGGGAGCACAGATCGGGCCACACGCTCCATGCTCTCAGGGATGTTCTCCATTGATGCCCCCTGCCGTTCTGAATTGGCAGTCATGTCTTGCTCCCACTCAGTTACTGCGGTTGCGCGCGGCGACCGCGTTGCTGGGCTTGACCCCTGCGGGACCCAAGGACCGGGTGTCCTTGCTGTGTTGGCACCGCCCGCGGCTGCACGACTACATGCCCCCGTTGACGTGATGTCCCAGGCACATCAGTGACTGGTGTGGAGGGTGACCCTGCGTCCCGATCCACCACGGGCGGAGGAACCAAGACTGTCTGACCCCTCAGTGCAGGTGTCGCGGACAGAGGAGTGTCCACATCAGAATCACTCACCCCTGACACATGGACTTGATGCTCATCCAACTCGACATGGACGTCAGAGTCGTCATCAGGGCTGGACTCATAGGCAGCCAGAGACAAGATGGACTGTAGCACTTGGGGGTTTTCGTGGCCTACTACCCCACGACTCCCACTTGTGCCGGGTTGATGTAGTGGTAACAACCCTGTGTCTGGCATGACAACACCATCCTCTGCCTCCATTGCATCATCACCTGTAAAAGAGAGAGAAAAGGTCACTACACATGTCAGAAGCACACAACACACACTGACAACAAACACATCAGGCAGACATGTGCCACACAAAATAGAACCTGGCGTGCATGCTGGGTCAACTTTGAATTGCTTCTGTGATCAGACCTGTTGAAAGGTGGCAGTTTGCATAGAAGTGGGTCTATGCAGTGCAGCAAATGTGTATGTCACTCACTACCTTCATGTACAAGGACTCCATGGTGTGTGTCAGGAAATGTCAAGGCAGTGCAAGGTCAAATTCAGGCATCACGTGAACTGTGCATTCAATGGGTAGCATATCTACAAGCAAAGCACCCCTCCACCCAAGTAAAAAAGCAGGGATGCCTAGCATGGTATGAAAAGGCTGACCATAGACCTGTGTATTGACAGGCAGTGTTGAGTGGCATCAACAGCTTAATGTGATTCAAGTGACAACACTGCAAATGATGATGGGACAGTAAGCAGGACACATGATGAAAACTCTGGAGGCCGCCAACGTGTGAAGAAGACACTACAACAGTCTGACAGAGTCATTGGCCATTAAACAGGCTGGGGCCTGTGACCCACACAGATTGTCAGACCCTAAACATGTGTGCAACGCAGTACTGAGCCACAGTTGACATGGGAAGGCTGATGAGATGCCATGCAATGTATGTCACCCAGGACTTGTATTACAGTGATCATCCAGTCAAGGACACATAGGGGCATGCGTGCAATACACATGGAGCATGAATGGGCACTCATGTCCCTGCGGGGCATCTGACCTATGCACAGTACAAGTGAGATACCCTGCATCAAGTACTAAGGCTGTACCACACAGCATATGTCTGGCAGATTGTACGCTGGAAGTTAGCATGTACACAGGACGCATGAACAGGAAAGTACACAATGGCAAGATTGAAGCAGACCAGTACAAAGGTGGAACTGGGGTGCAGAGTGGCGGAGGAGGGTGTCATGATGCCTACCTCCAAGGAGCCAGGTCCGACCCAGCAACCCCAGAGGCAGGCATCATTCCCCCCAGGGAAGTGCCAGCGGGCCCAAGCTGGGGCCCTTTAGACACAGTCCTGGCGCCTTATGCGCCAGGCTCATGTTGGACCCCTGTCCTGGCGCCTTAGGCGCCAGGCTCATAAAGCTAGACATGTGTTCAAGTGTTTTAATGTGCACTTACCTGATGCAGACCATGCTGCTACATCCAGGCCCTCTTGAGGTCTGAATGGAACTACTTTACCTGTGGGACTACTTTCCACCTGGGTGTGGTCAGGGAAGGATACATACCTGATCGGTGGAAGGATGCATACCTGGAACTTCTTCCAAAGCTATTTAAACTACACCCGATCAGCAACTCACGCTTCACGTTGTTCTGCTCCTCGCAGCTGGACACTCACCGTGTCAGCTCCTGCATCTGGACTTCAGCCACGCCTGTCAGCATCCTGGGTCACCTGCTAAGAGAGAATTGGAGAGAAAGAAGACCTTACCTGCTAAAGCTGCATCACAGAGACATCACACCGACGATCCTGAAAGGGAAGACATCATTTTTAAAAGCATTTCGCTTCGATCGCTGCAGCGCTGCATTTCACTCACCTTTCCTGGGCACCTCCATCTTCAGCAGCGATCATCCGGATCCGCAGCCACTTCCCAGAGCCTAGAGAGAAAAAGACAAGAACACAAGGTGAGAGAAGGAAGGGAATAGAAAAGCTCAGTTTCCTTCTATGACTTACCTGTTGGGTCATTCCCATTTCATTTCGGGTCCTGCCGCTTCCTGGCATTCCGGACCCCAGCCCCTATGGGGAAAAAAGACAAAGACATTGAATGAGCGAATGCAAAGACATTACCCGAACGCTCATCCAGAACTTACCTGTCATTTACTGGAACTGCACGTTTCACTTCGGGTCGGCGCCATAACTCCGGCATTCCGAACCCCGGCCCCTAAGGGGAAAAAGACATAAGCGTTAGCGCTTGCTGCAATAAGACAATGAACATTATTATTAAGCTTGAACTTTTGAACTTGCTACAGAACGCTTACAGCGCCTTACCTGAATAGTCAAGCTTATTTGAACTCCCATCAAACCTCAATCCAGTGAAGTAACTGGGTTTCAACGCGCCCCTGCATCAGAAGCAGGATGGAGAACTCATCCTTCCAGACCTTAAGGTGAGACTTCACAGGGAATCGTGGAAGGGTATTGTGGAGGGTTGGAAGGGCGTGGGAGGCTTGAGCATTATTCCGTCAGTAGGTAATACTCCCTTTTCACGCACAGGGGAATATTCCTGTGAGCCAGAGAAGCCAGAGTAGAGGGGCCCTACCTGTCTATCTTCAGAGTCCTGCGCTTCACCATTGAAGAAGCATCAGCACTCGAAGCCAGACCCGCGCCTCCGTGGGAATCAGGTGAGCGTGACAGAGGGGCAAGGGAGCATGCCTACATGGAGTACCCGCATGCAGGCAGAGGACACATGCATGTCAGTCATGCTATGACATTGTGCCTGGCCTGAGAGGAAGTTCACCCCACGCCACATGCAGAAGGGCCAGTGTGCTGGAACATGGACCGGAGGGGTATACTGGTAACCAGCATGTGAGTAGGGTGCAATAGTGGTGATGCAGACAGTCCCCGTCTGCTCCACTTTCCACCATCCAGCAGAGCAGACATGCATCACGGAAGCATTGCATTACTTACACATCAGAACCATGTACATGTCACATGTAGTGGCAATCATGCACAACACATCCCACAAGTAAAACGCACACGTCCTCAACAAACACGCATCAACACTCACTGGACTGGGCATCAAAGTCCAGCATCTCTCCCACTCCTTCGACCGATTCAGGTGGTATGAACTCCGCAATGAGTGACTCCTCATGCAGAGTGAGCTCTTCCTCCTCTAGTGCAGGCCCACTGCCAGTCACCAGAGTCAAGTTTAAAATTTGAGGCACGCTTAGCCTTAGCGCTGCGTTTGAGGTCATTCCAATGCTTTTTGCACTCTTGCGCCGTGCGCACCTCATGGCCGAATGAACTGACATGTTCCGCAACATGCTTCCAGTGGGTGTCACAGTGGGCAGCCGTAGTCTGACTATTAGCACCCACTACCATGTCACGGCTGTGGCCCCGCACGTAGTCCACGAGGAAGTCCAGTTCCTGCTTGCAGAAAGGCTTCTTCCTCGACGTGCAGGAGATCGTGGGTCACAGCCTGTGCTGCAGGTGCAACCTTCCTCCTCTTGGACTGTGGCGCAGACCCTGGCTGGCTAATGCTGCCCTGACCAATATGGCCAGTGGGTTCGGAGGATTGAGCCAAGGGAGTGGCAGGTGGAGGGACGACCAAAGGCCTGACTTGTGTCAGTGGCAGCTGGGTGCCCTCTAATTGACCCTGCGCATTATTCCGTCAGTAGGTAATACTCCCTTTTAACACACAGGGGAATATTCCTGCGAGCCAGAGAAGCCAGAGTAGAGGGGCCCTACCTGTCCATCTTCAGAGTCCTGCGCTTCACCATTGAAGAAGCATCAGCACTCGAAGCCAGACCTGCGCCTCCGTGGGAATCAGGTGAGCGTGACAGAACGCGAAGCCTACCCACAATTTCCCACCCGGCGCTATGGAGACTTCCGAGACAGATCAGCTGGCCCAGCTTTTGGGGGAATTACGGGCAGAAGTGCACTCAGCCCGCCAGGAGACTAACGCTCTCAAAAGAGAACTGATCCTATCCAAGGAAAGAACAGATGACCTGGCCAAAAGGTTATTGCAGGCCCAGGCAGGGCACACTCCTTTACCTAATTCCGGAGGTACTTCCACATCAATGGGTTTGAATAACCCGGTACAAATCAATCTACCTGGACACATGCCTTTGGCCCCGCCTGAACGTTTTGCGGGGGATCCCAAGAAATATGCCGTGTTTATGAACCAATGTCGTTTACACTTTCTATGCAGACCCGGGGCCTTCCCTAACGACCAGACCAAGGTAGCCTTTATACTATCTTACCTCAGTGGCAGTGCTGCCGATTGGTCTATTCCATTGGTAAATCAGGATGATCCCATTCTCCAGAATTTTCAGGGTTTCCAGGCCAGCATGGAAAGATTGTTTGCTCGACACTCTCAAGGACAGGCCCTTGATAACGAACTGCTATCCTTACGACAAGGCAATCAGGATCTCCTGTCCTACGTTGCCACCTTTAATAGACTGGTTGTGGAAACTGGATGGCCAGAAAACAAAAGGATCACATTGTTTCATCAAGGCCTGCGCGGAGAGCTTAAGGATGTTCTAGCTCAGATAGTAGATCCACCCCAGGTCTGCGCAGACTACATAGACTTGGTGGTTCAACTTGATCAAAGACTTCAAAATAGAAAAGCAGATCGGTTCAAGTACAAAACCCGAGTACCGATCAAAACCCACGCTAACTCCAAGAGTACCGACGTATCCGAACCTATGCAAATCGGCGGTGTTAAAGGACCATTAACGCAGAAGGAACGAGAGAGAAGGCGGCAAATGCAACTTTGTCTGTATTGCGGGACTTCCGGTCACTTTCTTCGAAATTGTCTGGTTAAACCATCTAAGAAGGTGGTTGGAGGCACTGATAACGATTTATTGACACCTGATTCAGGAAACGACCTAGCCCGACAAGCGTAGGGGTCCGCTTGCCAAGCTTGAAAACAAACTCTTTGACCTCGCATTTTGTCATGCCAATGGTGCTCGTGGACCCAAAACAGCCTCAGCTGTTGCATGCTATAAAAGCATACATCGACAGTGGAGCTATTGGAAATTACATAGACCGTGAATTGGCTTCCAGGATTAAGCTCCCTCTCCGCCCGAAAGTAACCCAAGATGTCATTACTACAGTAGATAGAACCGAAATAGCCTCAGGGCCTGTTACGCATTCCACTGTTGAAATGACACTGGTGGGTCAGGATGGACATCGTGTCATGTCTCGCTGGCGCCGCGGCTCCCTTTGGCGGCGCTGGAGAATGCGGACTTTGTCCTTGTTTCCTTCTCCCAACATGGCTCCTGTTACTACGGGTAGCGTTGCAGTGTTCCCGTCTTCAGTCAGACGTCCTCTGACGTCACCGCGCTGTTCCAAGGATCCCGGATATGGTGCAGCAGAACCACAGCTCAGCGCGTCGCTTCTCTCCTCAGACGCTCTACTTGTGTCCGTATCCAGCCTCCCTCTCCCGACCTCCGAGACTCCTCAAGACTCCTCCTCCATCCAACTCGCTCGGTACTGCTCTTTTCTCACTTCTGTCTGTTTTTTTTCATGATTATATTTCAGCTCATACCGTGTTTGTTTAAATTAGAATACAGAAGCAGACAGAGTCTTGCAAATAGAATCCTTCCCACGTTGAAGATCGACGTACCGAGGACGATTGGATCCATCTCCGTTCCGGCAGGGTTTTCTCCCCCAGGAGGGTTTCCCTGGGATCCCTTACACCACCACTTGTTTCCTAATCAGGAGAGGGGAGGTGTCAGGGTCCCTAGGGGGCTCCCCAACTGCCTCGTTGATTGCTGCACCATCAGGTTAGTGTTTGAAAACCTTACAGCAAGCGACGCCAGTAAAAAAGAAATCTAATTATGACAACGCTGCAAGCAGCGTTAGACCAGGTGCAGCAATTAACGACTGTGGTACAAGGTTTGGCCCATGAGGTACAAGCCTTGAAACATGAAAACGCTTATCTGAAACAGCAAATGTCAGTGAAGCCTCCCACAAGTTCGGAAATCCCTCCGGGTCCATTACCAGGAGGGAAATATGACGGGAATCCTCAATCACTAAGGGAATTTCTGGACGCATGCACCGTGCAATTTGCATTTAAAACATCTTTTTTCCCCTCAGATAGAGATAGGGTAGGATACATGATTACCCATCTAACAGGACCTGCTCTAGCCTGGGCCACCCCTATTGTAACTTCTAATAACGCCATTCTTGATTCAGTGCCCGCTTTTACTGCCAGCCTGAAGGCTATGTTTTCAAGAAAAGAGTACCATGTCTCCACTCAGGAGAAACTGCTAGATATCAAGCAAGGATCCTTAGGTATTCTAGAATACATCACTCGATTCAAACAAATGGCGGCCGGCACCTCATGGGCTGATGACGCTCTGATAACTTTGTTCAGAAGGGGACTTCATGATGAGTTAAAAGACGAACTCGCGCGGGTCTCTAGGCCCAATACTCTTGCGGAATTGGTCTCCCTCACCATGCAGTTAGACTATCGGCTACAAGAACGACAAGCGGAAAGGAAGAAAGGGAGAAGTCACCGCTTTGGGCCAGACATAGTTTCAGTTCCCAAAACCACTAATTCAGATGAACCTATGCAAGTGGGAATTACTTGGGGACCTCTTACTCCAGAGGAACGGGCTCGCAGGAAAAGCCAAGGGCTATGTATGTACTGCGGCTCTTCCTCTCATACAGTACAAGAATGCCCTATTGCTCCTCTTAGACGGCAATCACGTTCGGGAAACGCCAGACCCCAACCGCAAAGGGAACAACGGTCGGGGCAACGGGTGCTGGTTCCCACTCTCCAACCCTGATTCCTCCATCATTGGACATGGTAGTTTTACGGGTCTCTCTTTCCTTACCAGATAGAACCGTAGTAACGGTACCCGCCTTGATAGATTGCGGTGCAGCGGGATTGTTCATAGACGATTTGTGGGCTAAATCACAGAATTTACCTCGCTCTCCCAAAGCCTTTGCCATACCAGTTGAAGGGGTGGATGGCACGCCTCTAGTTTCAGGACCTATACGGGAACAAACGTTCGCCTTAAAGATGTCTATCGGTTCCCACAGAGAAGAGATCATATTCGACATTATTAAGGCCGCCCACTATCCCGTCATTTTGGGGTTACCCTGGTTAAAGCTACACAATCCGTTCATAAATTGGTCAGCTGGTTCTATCTTCTTGGGGTCAGAACACTGTGTTCAACACTGTCTTGCAGACAGCTCTGTAGGATTCTTTACTCCTCCTTCACCTCCTGACAGATCCCTTAAAATAGTGGACCAGATCAGTCTTCTTCCTCCCGAATATGAGGAGTTCCAGGACATTTTTTCTTCTCCTCAGTTCTCGGACCTTCCGCCTCATAGAAGAGACGATTGTTCGATTCGACTTGAATCTTCACAACCCATACCCTTCGGTAAAATGTACATCCTTTCGGAGAAGGAAAAATCGGTCTTAAGACAGTATCTGGATACCAACCTCAAGAACGGTCTGATAACGGAATCAATCTCTCCGGCAGGGGCATCATTGTTTTTCATAGCGAAGAAGGACACAGACGAATTAAGGCCCTGCATAGATTATCGGGGTCTTAACAAAATCACCATTCCGGATCGTTATCCGATGCCACTCATCCCTGATATTTTGGAGGCCGTAAAGGGAGCCACCATCTACACTAAACTAGATCTCAGAGGAGCCTATCACCTCATCAGGATTAAGGAGGGGGATGAGTGGAAAACAGCCTTTCGCACCCCTTTTGGTCATTTCGAGTACCGGGTGATGCCCTTTGGTTTATCAAATGCTCCTGCTGTTTTCCAGAGATTTATCGACCATATATTTTCTGATCTCCTTCTCCACACAACAGTCGTATATCTCGATGACATCCTGGTGTACTCCAAGGACCCAAAAGAACATCACCAACATGTGAGTCAAGTTTTACACAGATTACGGAACAACCACCTATTCTGTAAACCAGAAAAGTGCAAATTTCATCAGACTACAGTTACTTATCTAGGGTTCGTCCTGTCCTCCTCTGGGATTTCAATGGATCCCAGCAAAGTAACAGCAATTCTAGAATGGTCTCCACCTCGTACCGTCAGAGAACTCCAAAGTTTTCTGGGATTCTCAAACTTTTACAGGAAGTTTATTGCAGGGTTTTCTTCTGTTGTTCTACCGCTAACAAGGCTGCTTAAGAAGGGGAAGACTTTCGAATGGACAATAGAAGCTCAGTCCGCCTTTGACACTTTGAAAACTCTTTTTACGTCAGCCCCAATCTTACGAACTCCAGACCAGAGCCTACCCTTTATTGTAGAAACAGACGCCTCTCACTTCGCCTTGGGAGCCGTGTTGAAACAGACTCAGGCAATTGGATTAGAACATCCTGTGGCCTATCTTTCTAAAACCTTCTCTCCCTCGGAAATCAACTACACAGTATTAGAGAAGGAACTATTGGCCATAAAACGAGCATTTCAGGAATGGAGACATCTCCTATTGGGTTCCCAACATCCTATCGAAGTACGCACGGATCATCAAAATCTTAAAAGCCTCCAGTACGCAGAAACACGTAACAGTCGGCAAGCTAGATGGGCACATTTCTTTTCTCCCTACAACATAACATTCACAATCATTCCGGGTAACACCAATCTACAAGCCGATGCATTATCACGCAGAGATCCAACATGCAAACCTGGTTTTCAGACCGAAAAACTGTTTCCTCAGGCTACATTTATTGCTGTAGTCCAAGATTTCCTTCACTCAATTGCATCCCAAACCTGTCTCATCAAGGATTCTATCAGTCTTCAAATGGGAAAGTGGGGTCTCTCCTTTGAAGACGGATGCTATTATCAGAACCATCGAGTCTATGTCCCTACTCTCCAACTCCGTACTGAAGTGATGCATATGTGTCATGATTCTGTCATGGCCGGACATCGCGGTATAGCCAGTACTCGGGAGCTTGTTTTAAGGCATTTTTGGTGGGAAACCCTGGGTAAGGACGTGAAAAACTATGTTTCATCGTGCGTGGTTTGCCTCCAAGCCAAAACCCCTCGCAGCAAACCTTTTGGGAAATTGGCAATGGTACAAATACCTACCCGTCCCTGGCAACTGATTTCTACGGACTTCATTGTCGACTTGCCTACGTCTAATGGTTGTACCACCATTATGGTAACGGTCGATTATTTTACCAAATTGGCCCATTTTCTGGCTTTACCCTCCATACCAACTGCCCCACAAATGGCCAGACGCTTCATCAATACCATATTTTCTCAGCATGGTCTTCCAGACAGTATAGTGTCCGATCGAGGTTCGCAGTATATCTCCCGATACTGGAAGCAGGTCTGTTCCGCTTTGGGGATTAAAAGAGCTTTAAGTTCAGGCTACCATCCTCAAACCAACGGACAGACCGAACGTTTGAATCAAACCCTGGAAACTTATCTGCGTTGCTTTGTGTCTGCGGCTCAAGATAACTGGATGGAACTGTTACCCTTGGCAGAGTTTGCCTATAACAACGCTCCTCATGCATCCATTAAGACAAGTCCATTCCATTGTACCTATGGATACCATCCCTCCTGTTCTCCTTCCTCCCTTCTCAAAACTTCGGCATTTCCAGATGCCGACGCCCTTATGGGGGACATCCAACAGGGACATCTTTTGGCCAGGACTGCTTTGCTAGAAGCTCAGGAAAGCTCCAAACGCTTTGCGGTTTTGCATCGTTCACCATCACCCAAGATTACTCCGGGGGATTTGGTTTGGCTCTCGGCAAGATTCCTTCCTAGACACTTGATTCCGTCTAAATTATCTCCTAAATTCTTTGGACCTTTCACTGTTTTAAGGTCGAAGGGCTCTCTAGCCTTTGAATTGCAACTTCCTCCATCTTGGTCCCGAATTCACCCAGTATTTCATGTGTCCCAACTCAAGCTCCATGTTCCAGATCGATTCGGTCGTTCTAAGGACTGTCCTCCACCTGTGTCAACTGAAGATGGTCCCGAATTCGAAGTCTCCGGTGTTTGTGATTCTCGTTATCATCATGGTCGACTTCAATATCTGATCCACTGGAAGGGGTATACTATAGCGGACCGTTCGTGGGAACCAGCCTCTGCTGTCCACGCACCTTTGCTTGTTCGCCGCTTTCATAGGTTGCACCCCGACAAACCCGGTGGGGGGACCCTTGGAGGGGGGCATACTGTCATGTCTCGCTGGCGCCGCGGCTCCCTTTGGCGGCGCTGGAGAATGCGGACTTTGTCCTTGTTTCCTTCTCCCAACATGGCTCCTGTTACTACGGGTAGCGTTGCAGTGTTCCCGTCTTCAGTCAGACGTCCTCTGACGTCACCGCGCTGTTCCAAGGATCCCGGATATGGTGCAGCAGAACCACAGCTCAGCGCGTCGCTTCTCTCCTCAGACGCTCTACTTGTGTCCGTATCCAGCCTCCCTCTCCCGACCTCCGAGACTCCTCAAGACTCCTCCTCCATCCAACTCGCTCGGTACTGCTCTTTTCTCACTTCTGTCTGTTTTTATTCATGATTATATTTCAGCTCATACCATGTTTGTTTAAATTAGAATACAGAAGCAGACAGAGTCTTGCAAATAGAATCCTTCCCACGTTGAAGATCGACGTACCGAGGACGATTGGATCCATCTCCGTTCCGGCAGGGTTTTCTCCCCCAGGAGGGTTTCCCTGGGATCCCTTACACCACCACTTGTTTCCTAATCAGGAGAGGGGAGGTGTCAGGGTCCCTAGGGGGCTCCCCAACTGCCTCGTTGATTGCTGCACCATCAGGTTAGTGTTTGAAAACCTTACACATCGGGAAGCAATCGTGTTTGATGTGATCAAGGCCCCACAATTTCAAGTAATTCTTGGAATTCCTTGGTTAGAAACACATAATCCCAGAATTGACTGGCGAGCAAAGAAGATGAATTTTCCTGATTGTGAACCAACTTGTTATCCAAGAAATCCAGTTATGGGACTAGCCTCAGCAACTTCCAGCCCTGTACAGCTACCGTCAGAATACCAAGAATTCCAAGACGTTTTTCAGAAGGAACAGGCTAACACGTTACCTCAGCATCGGTCTTATGATTGCCAAATCGATCTGGTACCCAATGCTCAATTACCTTGTAGTAGGATTTATGCTCTTACGGAACCTGAGAACCTGCATTTGCGTCAGTATTTAGATCAGTACCTAGCCAATGGTTTTATTCGCCCGTCCAAGTCTCCTGTCTCCTCAGCTCTGTTCTTCGTGCCGAAAAAAGAGGGCGACCTTAGAACATGTATAGACTATTGCGCCCTAAATCAAATAAAGATTAAGAATCGTTATCCTCTGCCCCTGATCCCTGAGCTTATCGACCAGGTGAAAGACGCTTGTGTGTACACCAAGTTAGATCTCCGAGGAGCTTATCACCTGGTGCGTATAAAATAAGGCGACGAATGGAAGACTGCATTCCGCAACAAATTTGGGCTCTTCGAATATCAGGTGATGCCCTTCGGTTTGTGCAATGCACCTGCCGCCTTTCGGTAATTTATGAATGATGTTCTTCGGGAACTTATCGATGTCTGTGTCATTGTTTATATTGACGACATCCTGGTGTACTCTTCTTCAGAATCCGATCACAGAAAACATGTTAGGGCAGTTCTTGAGAAATTGCGCCAGCACAGACTATTTGCAAAGCTCGAAAAATGCGTTTTTCATACCACAGAAGTTGAGTTTCACAGATTCATCCTGACACCTCAAGGAGTCCGAATGGACTCGCGAAAGGTGGACGCCATCCTCAAATGGCCATCTCCTAGCTCGGTGAAGGGAGTTCAGAGCATGCTCGGCTTCGCCAATTACTATCGAAGATTCATCCCGGAATTTTCCCGAACAGTCCAACCCATCACAGCTCTCCTAAAGAAAAAAAAACGCTTTGAATGGACTCTTGAGGCCGAACAAGCCTTTCGGGACCTGAAAACCAAATTCACCTCTGCACCTATATTGAAGCACCCGCACCCAGATCTCCCTTACATTGTGGAAACCAATGCATCCAGTTCGGCCATGGGAGCTGTCCTGTCGCAAAGAGACCCAGAAACTAACCAACTACACCCTGTGGCCTTTTGGTCCAGGAAATTTTCTCCTCCTGAAATCAACTACGCAATTACCGACAAAGAGTTACTGGCTATTAAATCTGCTTTCAAGGCTTGGCGTCACTACCTTCTCGGGGCAAGACACACCATCACCTTAATTACGGACCACAGAAATTTACAGTATTTAAAGACGGCCAAAGCTCAATCTTCACGACAACTCCGATGGGCTCTATTCTTTGCGGAATTTGATTTTGTAATTACCTATCGCCCTGGCTGCAAGAATGGTAAAGCGGACGCCTTATCCCGGATTGGCATGGAAGAACCCAATTCTAGTTTAGAACCTGTGCCAATCATACCTGAACAAAGAATCTTAGGCCTAACTTCATTGCAAACTATTGAGGACATCCAAACGCAAGTAAAACAACTTCTAGACTCTTCAGCCTTACTGGAATGGAGTCAAAAGGGTCCTCATTACACCGTTAAGGATGATTTACCCTACTTCCAAGAGGGGTTGTTTCTGCCAAGTAAAGAATTGCAAGAACTTGTTATTGCCCATCATCATGAATCATTAATGGAAGGACACCCTGGTATCGCTAAAACGGAGGAAAAAATCAAACGCCACTTCTGGTGGCCTTCTTGGAGAAAAGACATAAAGTCTTTTGTATTGTCTTGCGGAATTTGCGCCCAAAACAAGGGTCAAAAGAAAAGGCCAGCCGGCCTACTTCAACCCTTGGATATTCCACCGGCACCATGGCACACCTTGTCAATGGACTTTATAACTGACCTGCCACCTTGTGCTGGTTACAACACTATCCTTGTAATTGTGGATCTATTCTCCAAAATGGCCCACTTTATCGCTTTAAAAGGTTTGCCTTCAGCTTCCACCTTGGACAAGGAATTTCTGGAGAATATAGTTCGCATACATGGTTTCCCTTCCATATTAGTCTCGGATCGTGGAAGTCAATTTATCTCCCATTTTTGGAAGAAGTGTAGCCAACTAGCACAAATAGATGTGCGGTTATCCACCAGCCACCACCCCCAGACCGACGGACAAACGGAGAGAACCAATCAGACTCTCGAGCAATATCTTCGGTGCATGTTACACCAATCCGAGTTAAATTGGAAAGACATCCTTTGGATCGCAGAATATGCATACAACAATTCAGTGCATTCTGGAACCGGACAAACTCCATTTTATACTTTGTATGGTCACCATCCTCGGACCTCTGATCTAGATCCACCTCTGACCTTGGAAATGCCCGCAGTAAATCATCTGCATTCCACAATAACCCGAGCCTTCAAAGAAGCTGCAACTCATTTACAGCAAGCCAAGAAAAAGTATAAAGAAAACGCTGATTTGCACTGAAGTAAAACTCCTCCTTACCAAGTAGGAGACCAGGTATGGCTAGCAACGAAACATTTACCCCTCAAGGGCCCGCGAACCTTCAATTCCAGATTCATAGGACCTTATCCCATCAAGGCTATAATCAATCCTGTGGCCTTTAAACTGGATTTACCGTCTAACATGCATATTCATCCAGTTTTTCATGCATCACTTTTAAAGCCAGTACAACCAGGGACCCGACTGTCCAAGCCTCCAGACCCAGTTCAAATTGAAGGGGAATTAGAATTCGAAGTTAAAGACATTTTAGACTCCAAGGTGTTAAAGTCAAAACTCTTCAATCTTGTTGACTGGAAGGGATATGGACCTCAGGAGAGATCGTGGGAGCCTAGTAACCATGTTCACGCACCTCGATTAATACAAAGGTTCCACCGGAGATTTCCGAACAAGCCAAAACCCCCGGAGGGAACAACCTTGGGAGGGGCCTTGAGGGGGGGGTACTGTCATGATGCCTACCTCCAAGGAGCCAGGTCCGACCCAGCAACCCAGAGGCAGGCATCATTCCCCCCAGGGAAGTGCCAGCGGGCCCAAGCTGGGGCCCTTTGGACAAAGTCCTGGCGCCTTAGGCGCCAGGCTCATGTTGGACCCCTGTTCTGGCGCCTTAGGCGCCAGGCTCATAAAGCTAGACATGTGTTCAAGTGTTTTAATGTGCACTTACCTGATGCAGACCATGCTGCTACATCCAGGCCCTCTTGAGGTCTGAATGGAACTACTTTACCTGTGGGACTACTTTCCACCTGGGTGTGGTCGGGGAAGGATACATACCTGATCGGTGGAAGGATACATACCTGGAACTTCTTCCAAAGCTATTTAAACCATGCCCGATCAGCAACTCATGCTTCGCGTTGTTCTGCTCCTCGCAGCTGGACGCTCACCGTGTCAGCTCCTGCATCTGGACTTCAGCCACGCCTGTCAGCATCCTGGGTCACCTGCTAAGAGAGAATTGGAAGAGAAAGAAGACCTTACCTGCTAAAGCTGCATCACGGAGACATCACACCGACGATCCTGAAAGGGAAGACATCATTTTTAAAAGCATTTCGCTTCGATCGCTGCAGCGCTGCATTTCACTCACCTTTCCTGGGCACCTCCATCTTCAGCAGCGATCATCCGGATCCGCAGCCACTTCCCAGAGCCTAGAGAGAAAAAGGCAAGAACACAAGGTGAGAGAAGGAAGGGAATAGGAAAAGCTCAGTTTCCTTCTAAGACTTACCTGTTGGGTCATTCCCATTTCATTTCGGGTCCTGCCGCTTCCTGGCATTCCGGACCCCGGCCCCTATGGGGAAAAAAGACAAAGACATTGAATGAGCGAATGCAAAGACATTACCCGAACGCTCATCCAGAACTTACCTGTCATTTACTGGAACTGCACGTTTCACTTCGGGTCGGCGCCATATCTCCGGCATTCCGAACCCCGGCCCCTAAGGGGAAAAAGACATAAGCGTTAGCGCTTGCTGCAATAAGACAATGAACATTATTATGAAGCTTGAACTTTTGAACTTGCTACAGAACGCTTACAGCGCCTTACCTGAATAGTCAAGCTTATTTGAACTCCCATCAAACCTCAATCCAGTGAAGTAACTGGGTTTCAACGCGCCCCTGCATCAGAAGCAGGATGGAGAACCCATCCTTCCAGACCCTAAGGTGAGACTTCACGGGGAATCGTGGAAGGGTATCATGGAGGGTTGGAAGGGAGTGGGAGGCTTGAGCATTATTCCGTCAGTAGGTAATACTCCCTTTTCACGCACAGGGGAATATTCCTGCGTGCCAGAGAAGCCAGAGTAGAGGGGCCCTACCTGTCCATCTTCAGAGTCCTGCGCTTCACCATTGAAGAAGCATCAGCACTCGAAGCCAGACCCGCGCCTCCATGGGAATCAGGTGAGCGTGACAGAGGGGCAAGGGAGCATGCCTACATGGAGTACCCGCATGCAGGCAGAGGACACATGCATGTCAGTCATGCTATGACATTGTGCCTGGCCTGAGAGGAAGGTCACCCCACGCCACATGCAGAAGGGCCAATGTGCTGGAACATGGACCGGAGGGGTATACTGGTAACCAGCATGTGAGTAGGGTGCAATAGTGGTGATGCGGACAGTCCCCGTCTGCTCCACTTTCCACCATCCAGCAGAGCAGACATGCATCACGGAAGCATTGCATTACTTACACATCAGAACCATGTACATGTCACATGTAGTGGCAATCATGCACAACACATCCCACAAGTAAAACGCACACGTCCTCAACAAACACGCATCAACACTCACTGGACTGGGCATCAAAGTCCAGCATCTCTCCTACTCCTTCGACCGATTCAGGTGGTATGAACTCCGCAATGAGTGACTCATGCAGAGTGAGCTCTTCCTCCTCTAGTGCAGGCCCACCGCTAGTCACCAGAGTCAAGTTTAAAATTTGAGGCACGCTTAGCCTTAGCGCTGCGTTTGAGGTCATTCCAATGCTTTTTGCACTCTTGCGCCGTGCGCACCTCATGGCCGAATGAACTGACGTGTTCCGCAACATGCTTCCAGTGGGTGTCACAGTGGGCAGCCGTAGTCTGACTATTAGCACCCACTACCATGTCACGGCTGTGGCCCCGCACGTAGTCCACGAGGAAGTCCAGTTCCTGCTTGCAGAAAGGCTTCTTCCTCGACGTGCAGGAGATCGTGGCTGTGTGTGGGGTCACAGCCTGTGCTGCAGGTGCAACCTTCCTCCTCTTGGACTGTGGCGCAGACCCTGGCTGGCTAATGCTGCCCTGACCAATATGGCCAGTGGGTTCGGAGGATTGAGCCAAGGGAGTGGCAGGTGGAGGGACGACCAAAGGCCTGACTTGTGTCAGTGGCAGCTGGGTGCCCTCTAATGGACCCTGCACAGCAACATCCGCTGTGGCAGGGTCATTGACGGCAACGGTCCTGGTTGGCAGACTCACAACCGGGGTGTTGTTGGGTGCATCTGCCCCTGCACTTGCCAACACCCGGCTGTTCGGGGCAGCAGATGACATAACTGCCCCAGGGACACGTGTCTTGGTCACAGCAGCCCTGCATGCCCCTACGGTCTCCCTCCTGGCCTTTTGTAAATCTTCCAAGGGCTCCTCAAGTGCCAACACAGCCTGTGCTGGCAGACCCTGAGCCTGGGTGGCGGTGTCCACAGCTGCACCTGCAGCTACCACTACCCTTGGGCCCGTGGCAGTCGATGGAACGGACTGCCGGGTCACACGGGTGCCAGTGCCAGATGCAGAAGCTGCATCTCCCGGAACCACAGGGGGTGGTGGCATGACTGCACCGACACATGGTACAACATTGTGCTCAAGTGGCGCACCCCTGCCTCTTCGCCCTCTGTGGCCGCCCTGGACACCCTGGAGTCCCCCTACTCCCTGGTCACCACGGCCACGTCCCCGACCACGCCCAGCACGAGGAGTATGCCCAGCTGAGGCGCCCCTCACCTTTGCTGGCCATGGCACAGATGGAGTAGTGCCAATGGGAGGTGTACAGCACAATTGACCTGGGCAATTGGGGTGAAGGGGTGGGAAGCAAGATGTTAACAGCCCCCCTGCACCTGCAAGGCTGTATGTGACCCCGGTGATGTAGTGACAGGTCACGCAACGCTCAGGCACCCCAAAACTGCAGTAAAACCGTGCACGCAACCCTGCAGCCTATGTGCATGGAATCAACCTCCCGCAGTATGCGGTGGCACCCAGTAACACGAATAACGGGTACGCGTGGGACACGCAGGCTACTATGACCTTGAAAATGGGTGCGATACACAGTGGCACCCGCAATGGGAAAAATAGCGTGTGCGACTCACCGTCTGACTAGCGCAATGCAGAAAAACACGCGTAGCCAATATCCCCGCCAAAAGAAGAGATACGTCCTTGATAGCTGTGAAGTTGTGATGGCGTGCAAAACAACAGGAAGCAGCAACACACGTCGGTCTCCACGAAAGGTACGTACAGCGAACTGCTGCCCCTGCTCACCTTTAACCCGTGCTGAGCCTGCGCGCGTCATGTCATTTACGCACATGAGCCCTTTCCTCGGATTACACACATTCACATGCGTACGTGCAGTTTTTCACGCGCGCTGAACCATGATGCTAACGTCACGAGGGAAACGGCCACGCACGCCCGCGCGCATCACGTCACAGAGGTGCTTACGCTTGAAGGGCCTTTGGTCCAATGAAAGCGCGTACGAGTGCTGACGCGCTTACTCGCTAGGGGCCTTTCATCGAATCACACGCTGACGTGCACATTTTTCACGCGCCAAATCACTCCGTATCAAGATGTCCACGCGTTCACACACGGAAGACCACGCTCCTGCCCAAAAGGCCGAATCACTGCCCCCCAGAGCCCCGAGCACACTCCCACCTGCCATCTGCTGCTGCCTGACTGCCTACTGCCCACGTGCCCTGCTATTTGCTGCCTGCACATCAGCCAGGGGTGCAGTTGCTGTGACCACCCCTGCTGGAACAGAAGACTCCCGACTGGGATACCATCGCTCCACAGCCCAGCCCCAGGACCCAGTTGCCCACCCACTCCTGCCTCTGGGGTTGCCATGTCGGCACTACACCATCTGGCACCACTGGCAACCCCCAGCCAGAGAGGCAGAGGGCCACCAGCTTCACTGCCACCAAAGTTGGTGTCCTGGTGGAGCAAGTCCTGGGGCAGTATGATGCCCTCTTCAGAAGTTTGCGTGCCGACAAGGAAGGACGGACTCGGATCTGGACGGACATTGTGACTGCCATCAACGCGGAGGGGTGGCAGTCCGCGACTTCCAACATGTCAAGAAGCGCTGGGAGGACTTCAGGTCCAGGACCCTCAACAAGGCCCGGCGCCTCTTGAAGGCAGCGGATGCTAAGGGGTGCCGGGGCCACCTGTCGGAACATCAGATGAGGGTCCTGGAACGCATATGCCCAGCGCTCCACGTCCAGGTCCTTGAGAGGCAGACCCGTCTGGAGTCGAGCGGTAAGTGTACATGCATACTGATTGGAAGTTGTGCGTGTGGTGGTGTGCAAGTAGTGTGCAGGTTGTACATGTGTTTTTCTAGGGCCATGTATGGATGTGTATGTACAGGGCTGTGAGGCAGACACATGCAAGTCCTTGCATGTGTGAGACACATGGATGGTGTATGTGAGGGTAAGCATGCAAGCCAAATGCAGATGTGTGAGCACACATGTTTGGATTACTGTGTATGTCAGTTGGCATGGTTGTGGTGTCACACACAGATGTTGGTTCCAGCTGCATGTATGTGCACCGTGTACATGTGCATGTGTGTGTATTTGACAAGGGTGCAACAGTGATGCAACATGGATGCATGTGACACTGATATGTGGAAAACTGATTTGCAGATGTGACATGGATGCCGATCTCAACACTGCGATAGTTGGCGGAGGTGTACACATGCATGTAAGTGTGGTGGCGTGTGTGCATGTGTAGTGCACTCCCTGTGTTTCATGTGATGTCTGGCTCACCTTTGGCTGCTCATGCTGTTGTATGTGTATGGATGGTGCTGGCTGTTGCAATATGGCTGTGGAATAGCTCATGTGTGTGAGTCAAAATGACATGTGTGTTGGGGATTGTGATGCCATGTCTGAAGTTTGACAATGCCACTCATGTGGAACTATCATGTGTGTATGAGTCCATTGTACAGTGCCCTGATGCCTGTGTTTTATTTCTCCCTGTCTGCAGCGTCAACTGATGAAGAGGGCGGAGAAGGTGCTGTGGAGCACAGCAGCAGGGATCGCACCGCCAGCCGGAGACGCAAGGCCCGGCTCCCCTCCCAGGTTGTCATCTCGTCGGAGAGTGAGGAGTCCAGTGCCGCATCCCAGGCCGCAGCTGCCGAGGGGAGGTCCAAGAGGCGGAGGTCGGAGCTGGATTCCTCGGCAGCAGAAGGGGCAGATGAGACCCCACAGGGCCCAATGGAGGAAGATGGCATGGAGTCATCCAGGTTTTTGGGGGGTTTGGTGGAGGAGGAGGCCGTGCAAGGGACAGAGACGGGGTCTGTAGGTGGGGATTCTACTGGTGCTAGTGGTGCAGTGCAGGACCAGGGACAGGAGGCAGCACAGGCCGCCACGGAGGTGCCTGTGTGCAATCCTGTCCCTGATCCTGTCACTGCATCATCTTTCACCAGCAGGGATGCCTACGTCCAGACCCGTTCTCAGGGCGGGGATTGGCTTACACCCACTGGCCTTCCTCTCCCTGCGGATGTGGCTATCCGGCACCAGGTTGAGCCTGTCCTGGGTGGGGTGGCGTTGCGTCAACGTGCCATGCGAGGTGACCTGCAGTCTTTTCATGAGGAGACTGCACGTCTTCTCGCATGGCTCGTTGACCGCGGTGACCCATTGGGACAGCTCACCAGGGCCGGAATCCTCCGTTTCCTGGACCTTGTTCCGACCCCTTCCTCAACTGAACCCCCTATGCCCCAGTCATCCTCCATGCCATCTTCCCACCCATGTATCACCTGGGTGCCCTGTGGTGCTGCCTCTGACCCTGCGGCCAGGCTGGTGGACAACAGATCCCTGCCACAGTCAGGAGTCGGACATCCAGCAGGGGTGGCCACCTCCACAACTGCACCCCAGCTGGAGGAGGATGTGCAGGCAGCAGGAGCCAGGGCACAGGCAGCAGCACAGCAGCAACAAGGTGGGAGCCATGATGGCTCGGGGCCTTCATCATCGGAGGGCCAGGCATCGGCCAGAGGGCAGGAGGACCCTGGACGGGAAGTGTCTTCCGTGTGGCAGCGGTTGGGCCATGCGATAGATGCGGAGCGGCAGCGGGCGGAAGAGGCATGGCTCACGATGGTCAGGGCGGAGAACTCCATGCGTAGGGCCCTGAGGCCGGCCGAGTGCCTCGAAGCCATTCGCAGGGACCTGGAGTTCCAGATGTCCTCATCCCTGCGAACCCTCGGGGCCATGGAAGAGGACCGCCTCCGGGACATCGAGCAGGAGTTTGATGATGCCCTGGCCCGGGACATCAACATGTGAGCCGCTGGACTTGCCCGCTGCCCTTGTAAATAGTTGAATAGTATTAGGTTTCCTTTGGTTTTTTCTTTATTTTGGACCTTTAGGACAATGGACCACATTTTTGTATATAGTTTCTTTTATTAGGTAGGAGTTTTTGATAGGTTTCATTTCTCCAGTTGGGATCATGGACCCTGGAATGTTCATCTGTATATAGTTCACTGTAGGAGTTTTTGATAGGTTTCATTTCTCCAGTTGGGATCATGGACCCTGGAATGTTCATCTGTATATAGTTCACTGTTGGATTCTACTTTTTTCTTTGGATTTCCCCATGGAGCAATTTGTTTTGCCCTTGGATTTCATTTTTGGAACTGTGACTTTGGACACCTTTCCTTTGGATTATGATTTGTTGTTTTTCATTATTTTACAGACATGCAGCTTTTCTTTTTTAATTTCCATTGTCGTTTGTTTGATTTTAATTCCATTCATGTTGCTTTTAATACATATTTTTCATCCAACTTCGATGTGTGTTATCATCTCATTGGTTTCATGCATGTCATGATATGGGTTTTGACATTCACTTGCACCCATTGTGTGTATGCGACGGACATGTGTTCATTTAGATAATTGCCATTGGGGTTGTATCATGTAATTGGCATTTCTAAGTGGGTGGATGCAATACTTGGGTGAGTGTTTGGCATGTGGAGGCTGCCCATAAGGGCCAGGGATCTAGATTGTGATGACGTGTTGGCTGGGGGACATGTGTCGGGGCCTGCTGGCAGGTGCCCCACACTGTTGGGGGGTGGGTGTGCAAGGGGACATGAGTGGGGGCCTGTTGGCAGGTGCCCTGCACTGCTGGGGGGTGGGGGTGCAGTGGGACATGTGTCGGGGCCTGCTGGCAGGTGCCCCGCACTGCTGGAGGGTCGGGGTGCAAGGGGACATGAGTGGGGGCCTGTTGGCAGGTGCCCTGCACTGCTGGGGGGTGGGGGTACAGGGGGACATGAGTGGGACATGTGTCGGGGCCTGCTGTCAGGTGCCCCGCACTGCTGGGGGGTAGGGGTACAAGGGGACATGAGTGGGGGCCTGTTGGCAGGTGCCCTGCACTGCTTGGGGGGTGGGGGTGCAAGGGGACATGAGTTGGTGATCAGTGGTGCAAGCGGACAGGTGGCTTGTCTGTGGTGCATGGCCATGTGGATGGGCTGCCTGCGGGACATGACCAGAGGTGCGGGGTAGTCCCCTGTGGTGTGGTCTGCCTGCAGGGGCCGTGGAGGGTGTAGAGGGAACAGCTGGGAGGACCCACACTGCCAATTCACGTGTAGGATTCCCTGCGCACCCCCGAAATTCACGTACCCCGCTCTGACAGCTAAATCGCGTGTGAAACTTCCCGCGAACCCCTTAAATACACGTACCCCACTCGCACAGGGCCTATCGCGGGTGAAACTTCACGAAAACCCCAGGAATGTTGGCCCTGTGTTAGCGAGCGGGGTACGTGTAGTTCTGGGGTACAGCATGAAGTTATACACGTGAAAGGGCCCTGTTGAGCGGAGTACGTGTATTCCTGGGGTTCGCGTCCAGTTTCACCCGCGTTTTCAGCAGGGTACGTGTATTCCTGGGGTTCGCATGCAGTTTCACCCGCGTTTTCAGCAGGGTACGTGTATTACGGGGTTCGTGGGAAGTTTCACACGCAAAATGGCCCTGGTCGAGGGAGTACGTGAATTTCAGGGGTGTGTGGCAAGTTTTACACGCGAAAGGGCAACGCCTGTGCACAATACGTCACAGACACGCTTACGCGCTAAGGGCCTTTGGTCCAATGATATCGCATACGTGTGCTGATGCGCTTACGCGCTAAGGGCCTTAGGTCCAATGATATCGCGTACATGTGGTGACGCGCTGACGTGCTAAGGGCCTTTCCTCGAATTACCCGCTGACGTGTAAGATTTTCACGTGCCGAATCACTCCGTATCAAGCTGGCCACGCGTACACACACAGAAGGCCATTTTCCTGCCCCCCAGAGCCCCGAGTACGCTCCCACCAGCCATCTGCTGCTGCCTGTCTGCCTGCTGCCCACGTGCCCTGCTATTTGGTGCCTGCACGTCAGCCATCTGCAGGGGTCCAGTTGCTGTGTCCACCCCTGCTGGAACAGAAGACTCCCGACTGGGATACCATCGCTCCACAGCCCAGCCCCAGGACCCAGTTGCCCACCCACTCCTGCCTCTGGGGTTGCCATGTCGGCACTACACCATCTGGAACCACTGGCAACCCCCAGCCAGAGAGGCAGAGGGCCACCAGCTTCACTGCCACCGAAGTTGGTGTCCTGGTGGAGCATGTCCTGGGGCATTATGATGCCCTCTTTGGAACATCACTCGCCAACAAGGAAGGACGGGAGAGGATCTGGGACGACGTAGTGGTTGCCATCAACGCGGAGGGGGTGGCAACCCGCGACATCAAGCATGTCAAGAAGCGCTGGGAGGACTTCAGGTCCAGGACCCTCCACAAGGCCCGGCGCCTCGCGGAGGGGGGCCGGGCATGCCTGAGTACCATCCAAATGAGGGTCCTGGAACGCGTAGGCCCAGCGCTCCACGCCCAGATCCTTGGGAGGCAGACCCGTCTGGAGTTTAGCGGTGAGTGGCCAAGCATTGCTGTGTGGGACAGGGCATGTTGCAGTGTGCTGGTAGTCTGATGCTTGCCTGTATGTGTGACATAGCCATGTATGGATGTGTGTGTGTGCAGGGACATCATGGTCATGCATGTGAGACCAGTTATGCGTGAGCCACATGGTTGGTGCATGTGTCTTAAAGCAACATGGAGAGCTCTATGTGGAATGCACACATGAATGTATGGCTGTCTCTGTTACTGGACATGGAGGGGGGTGAGGAATGGGTGCTGATGTCATGTACATGTATGGTGCACATGTGTGTGTCTGTGTGTGTGTGCCTGAGAAGTGTGTGTGTTACTTTGAAACGCCATGGATGCATGTGACTTTGAAGGCAAGATTGTGGTTTCCAGGGGCCCTTCTACATGGATGTTGATGTTGATTGCAGGCGCCCGGACTGTTTCTGCATGTGTGTTGTGTGCATTCACCCATGTGTTGTGGAATAACAGGATGGAAGTGACATTTGACAGTGCCACTCATGTGTTATTGCTTCCTGTCTAGGGTATTTTGTACTGTGCCCTGATGCTTGTGTTCTATGTCTCCCTCTACGCAGCGTCAAGTGAAGAAGAGGGCGGAGACGGCGCTGTGGAGCCAAGCGGCGGGGATGCCTCCACTGGGTGGCGAGGCAAGGCCCAGCCACCCTCCCAGGAATTACCATCATCCGGGAGCGAGGGGGCTGGTGCTGCGTCTGCCTCAACGGCTATGGCGGAAGGGCCGGGTGAGCCCCCACAGGGGCTTCCAATGGCGGAAGACGGTGTGGAGACATCCAGGTTGGTGGTCTCCACAGAGGAGGAGGAGCCCGCTACTGAGCCGCACATGGGGCCTGGTGGGGGTAGTACCACTGGTGCAAGTGGTGCAGTCCAGGGCCAAGGTCAGGAGGCAGCACAGGTCACCACGGAGGGGCCTGTGCATGTCGCTGTCCTTGACGCTCTGCCTGCACCATCATGCACCAGCAGGGAGGCCCCATCCCAGGCCCGTCCGCAGGTAGGGGAGAGTGCCATGTCACCTGCCTCTCCACTACCTGCGGACGAGGGGTCCCGCGACCGTATGGGATCCGTCCTTGTGGGTATCGCGTTGCGCACGCGTGTCATTTGTGATGACGTGGGTTCTTCCTGGGCGGAGAACGCACGCCATCACGAAGAGCAGCGTCATCACGTGGCACTGCTGGGAGGGGCCCTGGTCGGAGGGTTCCTACATGTGACGCGCACTCTGGCGGACCTCTCCTCCTCTGTGGGGGCTATGCGCCAGTCGTTCTCCATATCGTCTTCCGGCCCAGATTCCACCAGGGCCCCCTGTGGACCTGGCCTGACCAACACAGCCAGCTTGGTGGAGATCCCATCCCTGCCACAGTCGGGAGTTGGTGGTTCAGCAGGGGTGGACACCACAACTGGAGACCAGCAGATGGAGGATGTGCAGGCACCATCGGACAGGGCACATGGACAGCAGCAGCAGCAGGAGCATGCTGTAGGTGGGAGCAATGATGGCTCGGGGCCATCAACATCGGAGGCGCAGGCATCGGCCGGAGGGCAGGAGGACCCTGGACGGGAAGTGTCTTCCGTGTGGCAGTGGTTGGGCCATGCGATAGATGCGGAACGGCAGCGGGCGGAAGAGGCACGGCTCACGATGGTCAGGGCGGAGAACTCCATGCGTAGGGCCCTGAGGCGGGCCGAGTGCCTCGAGGCCATTCGCAGGAACCTGGAGTTTCAGTTGTCATTGTCCCTGCGAACCCTCGGGGCCATGGAAGAGGACCGCCTCCGGGACATTGAGCAGGAGTTCGATGATGCCCTGGCCCGGGACATCCAAAAGTGAGCCGTCGGACTAGCCCGCAGCCCTTGTAAATAGTTAGATAGTGTTAGGTTTCCTTTGGTTTTTTCTTTATTTTGGTTGCGCTTGGACAATGCACCACGTTTCTGTATATAGTTTTTCATTAGGTAGTATTTTTGATAGGTTTAATTTCTTCCGTTGGGATCATGGACCCTGATTGTTCATCTGTATATAGTTCACTATTGGATTCATCTCTTTTTTTTGGATTTCCCCATGGAGCAATGGTTTTAACTTTTGTTTTTCCCTTGGATTTGCTTTGTTGGACTGTGACTTTGGACACCTTTCCTTTGGATTATGATTTCTTGATTTTCATTATTTTACGGACATGCAGCTTTTCTTTTTTTATTCCCATTGTTGTTTGTTTGATTTTAATTCCATTCATGTTGCTTTTAATACATTTTTTTCTTCATACTTCGATGTGTGGTATTATCTCATTGGTTTTATGCATGTCATGATATGGGTTTTCACATTCACTTGCAACCATTGTGTGTGTGTGACGGACATGTGTTCATTTACATACTTGCCATTGGGGTTGTATCATGTAATTGCCTTTTCTATGTGGGTGGATGCAATACTTGGTTGGGTCTTTGGGCTGGGGAGGCTGGCCATAAGGGCCATGATTGAGGATCGTCATGACCTGGGGGCAGGGGGACATGAGTGGGTCATGAGTGGGGGCCTGCTGGCAGGTGCCCCGCACTGCTGGAGGGTGGGGGTTCAAGGGGACATGAGTGGGACATGAGTGGGGGCCTGCTGGCAGGTGCTCCACACTGCTGGGGGGTGGGGGTGCAAGGGGACATGAGTGGGGGCCTGCTGGCAGGTGCCCCACACTGCTGGGGGTGGGGGTGCAAGTGGACATGAGTGGGGGCATGCTGGCAGGTGCCCTGCACTGCTGGTGGGTGGGGATGCAAGGGGACATGAGTGGGGGCCTGCTGGCAGGTGCCCCGCACTGCTGGGGGGTGGGGGAGCAAGGGGACATGAGTGGGACATGAGTGGGGGCCTGCTGGCAGGTGCCCCACACTGCTGAGGGGTGGGAGTGCAAGGGGACAAGAGTGGGACATGAGTGGCGGCCTGCTGGCAGGTGCCCCACACTGCTGGGGGGTGAGGGTGCAAGGGGACATGAGTGGGGGCCTGCTGGCAGGTGCCCTGCACTGCTGGGGGGTGGGGGTGCAATGGGACATGAGTTGGTGATCAGTAGTGCAAGGAGACATGTGGCTTTGCTGGGGGGCATGCCCATGTTGGGTGGGCTGCCTGCGGGACATGACCAGGGGTGCAGGGTAGTCCCCTGTGGTGTGGGCTGCCTGCAGGGGCTGTGGAGGGTGTACAGGGAACACCTGGGAGGACCCACACTGCCAAATCACGTGTAGGACTCCCGGCACCCCTGAAAAACACATACCCTGCTGAAATCGCGTGTGAAATTTCCCACGCACCCCTGAAATACACGTACCCTGGTGAAATCGCTTGTGAAACTTCCCGGGCACCCCTGAAATACACGTACCCTGCTGAAATCTCGTGTGAAACTTCCCACGCACCCCTGTAATACACGTACCCTGCTGGAATCGCGTGTGAAACTTCCACGCACCCCTGAAATACACGTACCCTGCTGAAATCGCGTGTGAAACTTCCCACGCACCCCTGGAATACACGTACCCTGCTGAAATCGCGTGTGAAACTTCCCAGGCACCCCTGAAATACACGTACCCTGCTGAAATTGCGTGTGAAACTTCCCACGCACCCCTGTAATACACGTACCCTGCTGAAATCACGTGTGAAACTTCCCGCACACCCCTGAAATACAAGTACCCTGCTGGAATTGCGTGTGAAACTTCCCACGCACCCCTGAAATACACGTACCCTGTTGAAATCGCGTGTGAAACTTCCCGCGCACCCCTGAAATACAAGTACCCTGCTGGAATCGCGTGTGAAACTTCCTGCGCACCCCTGAAATACACGTACCCCGCTCGCACAGGGCCAATCGCGTGTGAAACTTCCCGCGAACCCTAGTAACACACGTATCCCACTTGCCATGCTGGTACAGCGTTAGCTCAGCCCTTTGCACTGGATTGGGGATTTTGATGGCTTTTCCCTGCGTGAGGGCCGTTCTTGGGGGCATAACTGGCGCTGCTGCACGGTCGCTGCGCCACTGTGCGACACGGCTGGTTTTGGTAGCTGAAATCCATGAATACGCTGTGCGCGGAAATGGATTTTAGCGCACGCGGCTGGAGCAGAGATTCGCACGCGCACACTGTGCGCCAGCCACGTGCGCCACTTGTGCGCTAAATTCTATGAATTACCCCCTAAGTGTTATATACAGACTGAGCTGGCTTTGCTTTGCTACTCTTTTGTCTGAAGCTGCTCATCACAATATGTTGGAAGGTGGCACGGCTGCTGATTACCAGGAATCTTTTATGTTTGTGATGTATGCTTGTGCTGCTACTGCCCGTGTTGTATCAAAAGAGAAAGAAGTACCTTCATATAATGATTGAAAAGGTGCAAACTACAATTATTTCATGAAGTGCCAGGTTCTCAAAAACGATAGCAATTAAAAAAATGCACAGACTGCACTTTTTTATTTGCAATACTTTGAGAAATGCGCAGGTCACCTTATTTTCAAATGTGACCTCTACATTTCAGGCGAGCTGTGCAAGATGGCAGCACATTTCACAGGGAAAGGCACTTGAAGGGCTTGTCATTGTGAAATGTGTCAAAAAAGCATGTGGATCCTTGGTCACACCAAGCTTGCTATTTTCACTCGCAACAGAAAAGTAACACTATTTGTCATTTTTAGTTTGAATTGCTGCCAAAACGCAAAAATATAGTGTTGGACCCATTTGCAGCTTACTATAATTAGTCTGACAAACACATCCATGTCAATTTCTGATATTCAGTGCCTAATGAACTCCTTTTGGAAGATATTGTTTTCAATCAGATGCAAAAAAGGACATTAGAAATGGAATTCTGTGAATTCAGTAGCTATCTATAACTATTTTAATCAAGCATAAATGCTGCAACATATCCATATCTTTGCTGCAATATTTCCCTTTTCTTGCAGCAAAATTTGGAAATCAATGCTGCTATATGTTGGTTGTGGAGGGTAGAGGGTCTGCTTGTCTTAAGGATAGAAATGCAAGTGGAACAGCAGAAGTTCATACCGCTGTTCTACCACTTAAACGCATGACTGGGTAACAAATGATCCTGCCATGCCCCGCGAACCCCCCTTCCCCTGTTCCAAACAGGCGCAGCGGAATGTCTTTGTGTGCATCGCATTTTAAAGCACATTGTTAATATGTGATGTTCCTTAGGATGTGCTTAAATACCATCTGATATGCACGAATGTGCAAAGGGGTTTAAAGAGGGCATTTGAAGATGCACCCGATTTATGGGAAAGGTCTCATCGATCCCGGAGAACCTGCGTGCCGAGAGTGACTATGCGCGCTGTGTATTCATGGAATTGTTCACGCAAAGTAACCATACACACAAGTTGAGGCCGGAACGCCCACAACACGCCCCCATGCAAACCACACACTAACCTTTGTGCCTACCTTTGCCCGACCATCCAGCACCCCTGAGAACTGCGTACAATCACCCATTAATTTGCGCGCACCCAAGTTACGATCAGCATCACTCAACTTGTGTGAACCCAAGTTACGAGGTGCTGATCATAACTTACAGAGGACAAGCAAGTTGCGTGGCGCTGATCGTAAGTTGGGTGATTCTGATCCTAAGTTGAATGGTGCTGATCGTAACTTACAGAGGGCATACAAGTCACAAGTGCTCGTAACTTGCATGCACCCCTGCAATTTTATGTACCGTCACTCGTATGATCAGTGTTTTGCACGCTCGTTGTTTCCTATTAGCCTTTGGACTTTACGCCTGCTATCATGTGGCGTATGGGTCCTGGGGTTTGCATGTGATTTTTTGTGACACGTCAAAAATCCATGAATACGGTTGTATTTGCATTGCTATGGGCGTGCGATTGCTTGCCCATGGACCGT
Source organism: Ambystoma mexicanum (assembly GCF_040938575.1). Taxonomy (NCBI): domain Eukaryota; kingdom Metazoa; phylum Chordata; class Amphibia; order Caudata; family Ambystomatidae; genus Ambystoma; species Ambystoma mexicanum. The sequence goes on along the minus strand of NC_090932.1, from coordinate 509,542,167 downwards.
CCCTCAACACGCCCACATTTTCACATGTTCTTCCTCATTCTGCATGCTCCGCCCCCTATTTGCGTCACTGCATAGGCCCAGCCCACACTCTGTTTGGAGTCTAGCGCAAGGCCCTCGTCCACTCGCAGAGGTGTGCCAGGTCTGTGCGGAATCCACCCAAGTCCTGGAAAAGTCCTGCGCATTAGGATCCATGAATCACCGAACAGGGACTTGCACGCAGATTGGCATGTAAATCCCTGATTTTCCACATAACTATTTCCATGAATCAGGTCCCAAGAATCAATACAAATGTTTTCCCTGGAACATGCAATCCCAAAATGTGACATTTCAACATTACTTGTTTGCTATTTTTCATCATCTTATCGGGTGCGATGGTGAAGTGACCGACCTGCAATAAGTTAAAAAAAGGCAGCCAATGTTTCTTATTTTACACACAGCCTCTAAAGTACAAAGGGAGACGGTGTCCGCCCTCTGAAAAAAGTAGGTGGATGACATCCACCCGTGTGTAGCCTCGACTTTTGCCCAGGTTCTGGGCCTGTTTGTGTGTGTTTGTAACTTGCACTGTTGCTGCCTGTGATGTATTTGTAATGTCAAGGAAGGTTACATGCCCCCATCTCCCATATATCCATATATGTCGGTGTGTGCGTACATGCATGCATGTGAGCAGCTGTACCAGTTGTTATAATAAAGGCTGCACAGCATCTGGTTGTTTTATAACTGTTCGTTAGGATTAAGAGATGCTTACAGTGTGGCTATTTGTGTTGCTTCTGCTACTGTGTGTGTGTCTTATGTGTGCCCACCTGCCTGTGGTGCCGTTGGCTGTGCAGTATCTCTTCTATAGCTGCAAACCCGGCCTTTACTTTGAGGTATCTTTTACGCACCAGTAACTAGACCATATTCCACAGTCAGAATGGCTTTTTCGCATTGTTACATTATTTCCTCTGTAGTTCAAGATGAAAATAAATACATGCCCTTGGCACTTAAGAAAACAATACAAAACAATGTTCTCAAAGTCATACATGAAATAGAGAAAAAATACATACAACAGTAAGACAATAGCATTGTACACAATAATATTCATTAACTATGTGTCAGAGTATTGCATCTTTATTTCGATGATCGAATAGGGACATCGACATGGGCGTGACTGTAACATTATCCATAATGTGACGTGTAGTGTACCCCAAATCCTTCACGTGCCGAGGTGCCACCAGATTGTTTTTTCCTGCCTTTCTAGTCAGTCTCTTAATGCAGAGCTTGCCTATCGAGTTTATATTGCTCTAATATTCTTTGTGCGTTCCCCGCCAGGCATCTTCAATGGTTGTTTTGGCGACTGCTCGACATCCTTTCGACGGCTGCTCCTGTTTTGCCAATTCTACATATCCGCAAATCAACGACTGTTTCTTCTCGGCCTTGGCCCTCAGGCCTAGCCTCACAGTAGGGAGAGTGAGGACACATTCTACTGACTACTCTCTTGAGAATGCATTTTCTTTGCCCCTCTTCCTCTTTTTTCTTTCGTCTGGCTGCCTTTTCCCTCCTATATGGCGCGAATACCCTTTACATTTTGCTCGTCTTGTAATGGAAAAATTCCCTTGGAAGGACACCCACAAAGAGTGCAATAGGTACCTCCCTCGTGACCACGATGATTAGTGTTGCGAGGCCTATAAGCTCTTCGGCCTAAAACCCTAAAAGACTGGTGCACCAAGCAGTTGGGGGCCTTCACCATGCAGGCCGAGAGTCACTCTCCTTCCGTCGCCTCGGAAGAGGAGTCTATTGGCAGCCATGGCTCTGATTAGGAAGCTGTCGATATAACTGTGTCCACCTATTCCCGGGTGTCCGCCCGGCCCTGATAAGCATGCCACCAGCAGTGCGATGGGGCGTCTACCCTCGGCGACAAGGACACACACACCATAACCTTAAACATAAACACACAACCCCTAAGCTTCACTCAAAGGATTTGTCGAAGAAGCCATCATTGCCCACAAGCCCGTCAAAGTTCAATGAGGCCTACTGAACCTTGCGGTTCAGAGCCTGCTGCGCACCCACCATCGTGGCCTGTGCAAGGCCTTAAGACTTCGTCGGTACCCGGGGCCTCCCATAAATCTTCGTCCCTCGATGCGGTAGCAACCAAGGACGCACTGAAACGGGTCCCCCTTTCCAATGCGTTTCCAAAGCTCTGGCAGAAGCTTTCTAAGGCCCATTCTCATTGCTCTGGCCCTAAAAAGGCCTCCCCTTTGCCTGAGGGGTATTCTACAGCCTCTCCCCCACTATCTCAGGGGCTGCAGCAGGATCCTGTTCAAGCTGCTCCATCCTTTCCTCCCCCTGGTGAGTCTGCTTCTTCTGTGAGGACTAGGGAGAAATGTGAAGAGTGTATGGAGACGATGTCTGAATTTATCAACTTTTCAGTTAAATCAGATGACGTTATTAAGAGGCATAAGCCTATGGATACTTGCCCCATACCTTCCAAGGCCCCAAGGCACCACTCTCCAGAGAACACATCAGCCGTACACTAAGTGTCATCCACTGGCTTACTATTGGTCGACAAACTACCTTTAATCTTAAAGTCATGTGCATCACTCACCGTGCCATCAACACCACCAGCCCAGAATTCCTCCAAGACAAACTCACTCGCTACCACCCCTCCAGGACACTCAAATTTGACACAGCATCTCTCCTAGCTGCCCTCCATTACAACTGCTCCAGACTGGACTGATCCTCCTTCTCCGTCCAAGCTCCGATCTGAAATTCTCTGCCCCTTAACATCCGCAACATTTACAATCACCTGGCATTCAGATAGGCCCTGGAGACCTGTCTCTTTCAATCCTCCTCTTGAAATCTTCTTGCACTCTAGTGTGTGATATGTGCACAGAAACACTGGCCCAATCCCGACAACACCTATCCCCCCAAACCTCCACAGATGCCGGAAGCATTCGCAGCGGCACACCGTGATAAACTCCCTCCACCCCGCCATCACCCCCAGACAATTGTACATACTCCCCCATCCCCCCAGAACCTCTCCCACTTCTCAGGCTCTCAATATAGGTAGTTCTCAGTTGGAAAAATCAGCCAATCGCATAGGACCTAGGAAAGCAGCAACAAAGATGAAATCCTTCCGGGTTTAAGGTATGTATAACTTGCACAATGTCAGTGGACACAGGCCTGAGGCACGGCCACCCATCCATGCACTACGGAATGCAGCTATGGCTATGCAAATCAGGTCTAGCAGCTCGCATAGCCATCCACACTGAAACCTTTGACGTGCCTCAACACCTCTGCCATTATTATACTTCGACAACCTACGAAAAATGTCAGTCTAGCTGTGCACACATCAAGTCTCCTCCAGCACTAGCGCTCTATCCTAAACCACCAACAGCACCTGCCCATGTGCCTGACCTCCAGGCTGCTTACTGGAGACTAGCCAGCGCACCTAAATCCTAATCTGCCAAAATACACTCACGCATCATAAAGATAACTCTTGGATTTTCCCATACATGTACTTCGGTCCCCGTGAGCATTCAAACCCCAAAGTGCATTGAGGACATACAAATGGGGAAAGGGCAATATATAAATGACAAATAAAATACAATACGAAAACCCTTAAAATGCATTTAGAAGGGCCGGGAAGATAGCTCAAGTGTAACGCTTTTGTCTTGGAAGAGAGACAAGACCGAGCAACCCAGGTTCGAATCTGGTCCAAAGCTTAGAGACTGATGTCTGGTAATATTGCACAGTTATAAAAGATTCATTAATTAACATTAGTCAGTGAAAAACAAAACCCTGCTGAGAATGCCCATTGGAGATGGTAGTGAACTGATTCATAACGTATTTATTTTCAGTATTTGTATTTTGTATTTTTTTCATTTGTAGAGCGCACCTGGCCCACAGTCATCTGGGCGCATTTCTTAGGGAAGGGTAACAAAGGAGGTACAAGGTAATAATACATTTACAATAATAGTACAATACAGGCAAATGTATACTTTTTACAGAAGCTATATATCAAAGAAGCATATTTACAACAGAGCTACTAGCCTATAGTAATGTGTGGCAGTTACACAATGGCTGTGATGTGGTCCTGCTCAGTAAGCCAAGATTTGACTTTGTTCTTGAATGCCAGATAAGATGGTTTGGCTCTCAATGTGGCGGGTAGTGAGTTCCAGAGTTTAGCGGCGAGGACTGGGAAGCTGGATTCCCCCGCTTTCTGAGCTTGAACTTGGTATTACCAGTGAGTGGTCTTGTGCAGATCTTAGAAGTCTGTTAGGAATGTCTTACACTATGCATCCAAACACAGTCATAGATCATTAAAAATTGTTTCTGCACACAAGTAAAACTCCTCCTTGATGTTCGCTTTCACCATTACCTCCACATAGTTTTATTGCCATAATAATTACTCAAATTCCTGCATGTATGCTCTAGTCCTCTCATGACACCTGGGAGTGAAACCTTCAGCCTTAAATATCTCTGAACTATAGGAGGTATATTTACTTCTTCCAATCCCATACCATTTCCCTATTTGGGACCACACAGATATTAGGCCCAATCTTCACTACAATGTAAAGCATCTGGTTGGTGCTAATTTCCCCAACATATCTTTAAGTTATCCCGAAATCATGTTCTTTCTATGCATCCAATTCCTCTAAAAAAAAGTTCAAAAAAATTCATAAAGACCCCATCATCAAGCCTAGTGTTTTGTGGGGATTGATCAAAGCCCCCCAAATAAACAAAACTGAAGGGCCACGAGAAGCATGGCCTGCCAGCTTTCTTCAAAGAAAATAAAAACATTCACACATAAAATTAGCCACTTAAGGCAGTCTGTGGGGGTTTCTGCACATAACACCAATGTAAAGGAGCGGTAGAGGCACTCTTAACAGTTTCCCTTATTACCAGCACAAGGGTACTTGGGCCCCAACAAAATCCCAGCCATAAAAAAGGAAGACTCAACCATAAGACAACGTTTACTGTCTTTACTCCCAAACAAAATGACAGGGATCACACTAGTACAGCATGTCGTTTTCAGAGCTCTCGTCCTCCAATCGTGTCACACCATTTCAACCATACATGACATCACAAGGAAAAGTTGCATCCCTAAAACCTATCAGGGAAGAGGATTGGTCAGTTTAGAAAAACTTTATACGTAATACATAGGGCTTAGTTTGATTATTGGATCGCCATATCTGCTGGCTCGTCCTAGGACCACCCACAAATGTAACTAATAGAAAGTTGCAGGTTAACAGGGAAATTGGGGGCCCCTGCAACATAGTGTCCCTTAACGTGAAAGGTAGCTAAGCACTGGACAGAACGTGCCTTCCCAGCCTTGGGACCTTGGACAGCTACTAGTCTGAGTGAACCTTTTCAAAGTGATGGGAACGATCCCCAAGGTACTGTATGTTCCCATCATGGTTGCCATCTCTGATCGCCTTAGCCCTGAGAGAGTACATCCACCTTTGAACCAGTGTAATAATTATATCTTTCTACCTCTGGTTTGATGGGAAAACCTTTCCTCCTTCTATCCTGAGTGAATAGGTATTGTCCTCTTGTTCCAGGTCACATGTGTAGGGACCACCAAATGGTGCTCTCCTGCTTGTAATTATGAGGAGTTTAGGCTATGTTCCTTGCAGGTGTCTTATCACCTTGGTAAACTAAAAACATTCCATCTCTGCTCGTTCTTGGCTAGGATGTGCACCGTATCTGTGCTGGATGCTCTGTCTGCTTGCCTTTAGCTGCATCAGGCTGGTAGCTTCTCCATGTAGTCAAAGTCTGTCACACCTTCCCCATTCACTTCAGTGCACCTATGGCTTCCATCTTTGTTCTTATGACTTTCTGTGTTAGTCGCAGTTAAACATGTGCAAGCTAGATACATGTATTCTTGGCATCTTGCTGTTTCTGTCTAGCAAAGGATATGTCTGTGCGTCAGTCCTCTATCTGCGTGCGTCATAAGCATTTGTTTCGTGTCTACCAGTAATAAACTAACAAGTGTTTGTGTAGCTTTGTGCGAAGATGCATATATGCTTCATATCTACGTGCACCTACGTTGTGATGTCAGTGATGATGTCAAAAGCCTTTCGAGGTTAAAGTCAGTCAACTTGTTCGATCAATGACAACTCTATTTCCTCCATATTGTCAGTCGGCTAGGGTTTGAATTGCTGACTGACTCAGTAACATTTCTCATATCTGTGATACATCGATGATGGTGATGAAGGGCCTAGGAGTGATATGCATCTATCATTTCTCTGCCTTCGCCCTGTGAGTCGGGTTGGGGTCACGAGGGCCACACTTGGACCTCGGTCTTCAATTCCCCCTTTGGTCGATGAGCCCTCCACACTTCCCAGACAACTCTCTCTATTCACGTACAGTTTAGGGAGTCAGACATTCATTATTCCTATGAGTTGTCCATGTAACTTCGCCTGGTTGTCCAGACTCCAGGTCTAATAACTGCAATTTCCACTAGGGTTGCACCATACCAATTTTCCCCAATAGTCACGTGTGATGAAGGGAAACTCAAACACTGTTCCTGGCGGGAACAGAGGACACTGCGTCAGCTGTGATTTCAGCACATTATGGGCCTCATTCCGACCCAGGCGGTAAGGGGTTTACGGCAGCGTAAACAGCGCCGACCCTTACCGCCTGATTCCGAGGTCCCTTAGCGCCATGGAGGATTTAACACCTGCTTTTAGCAGGTGTTAAAATCCATGGCGCTAAGGGACCTTGTAGTTAATTATGCCACCGTAATTTACGGTGGCGTAATTAACGCCTTCCCCACTCCCATTATGCCCTATGGGGCAAAAATGGGAATGGGGAAGGGTAAATGGGTTTGGGGACTTACCGCCCCGCCAACCTCGGAATGGGGCGGTAAGTCCGCCAACCACCATGGCGTAAACGTAGTTTACGCCATGGTGGTAAAGGTACGACCCAGGCGGTAACTTACCGCCTGGGTCGGAATGAGGCCCTATGTGTCTTTGTTTCTTCGTCCTCTTTTGTCTCTAAGTCCAGTAATACTTTCAACCCTATAGTACTTTCAGTGGTTTTCCTGCATTGTGACATCGCTACTCTGACAAAGAAGGCGAACAACACTAGTATCAATGCTGCTATCAGTACTTTCAGTCCGTTGGCCATCCATGATGGTATCCAGGAAAAGATGTATGACAGACAGTCATCATCCTTTCCTACAGCATTTGTCTCTTGCTCCATTTTAGTGTGCAGGTCTGATAGTTGAGTGATAGCTTCTGACAGGGTTCCATTCTCTTCATCATGGGAGGGTGTAATGTACAGCAAGAAGGCCCACTCTTGGCGCAAATGCCTCCTTCCATATCTTTGAGAAGGTCTAGAATGTATCAGTTCTGAAAGGCCATCAACCCGACAGCTCTCAATTCATCTTTGATGGCATTGAGCTCCTCAACAGTTGAGTTTTTTCGTCTGCATCAGCTCCCATTGCGTGATTTAGAGCCATTTGAAATTCACATTTGCTTGAATGGCAGGAACAATGGACATGAAGAACAGCTCAGTCTTGCTGAACAGCTTACGTTTTGGTGGTATTTTGTCCAGTGCATCTTCCATCTTTGATAACGCATAGTTCCCTCTCTTCACTCTTGAGAGCACTACAGATCTCTTCTTCCTATCAATGAGCATCCACCTTACAGAATCCATATACTTGTATGTCTTTCTAGGGTACTACTAATGGTGATATGTTTAGCTGTACGAGAGAACGTATCCCTCCCCAGTTAGATGGTAATTGCATGTATGACATTGAACCACAGGCCCAGTAGTGGCCCATTAGTACTGCAATACTGACCTTCAGTCCAGGTATCTTTGAGATTTGCTTGCATCCCTTATTTTCTCCAACCTTCACTGGACCATCATTCTGCAAACACAATGTAGCCCTCTCGAGTGGTAGAACTGGCATCGGATCTGCTTCATTCTCTACCCATGTGAGCAACTTTGCACTTGCTTTGCATTCCTTGAGGCAGTTGTAGTTTTCTTTTTGCACTATTTCTACTGGATTAGTTAGGACCGCATGTGCTTTGCTCCCAACCATTCCCTCTTCCCACCCTTTTGCCGTGTAGATTTCTCCATATACTAATAGCTGTGGTCTTTCCCAGCGTCCTGATATTCCTCCTATTGCCTTTTGTCCTGTCTTGGGGAATTGTAATTCCTTTTGTGTCACTATCTTTGCTTCCCCTTTGTGTGGTCATCAGGGATGTACTGTATTGCCTTGTCAGTGCTCCAGTAGTTATCTATCATGTCTTGAGTCTTGATATAATTGTCTTCATATGGGAAGGTCTTCTGCTACATCCACCTTAATGTAGCCCCTGTCCCTTGGAATCGGCCTCTGGTGGTGCAGAGCGACAGATGCATGAGGCATTGTGCTCAGCTGGTTGGAATTTCAGTTGCTACTAATGTTCTGGATGTACTCATGGCATGGGGGATGAGAAAGCATACATAACAGCTCTCCTTTATAGTTTCATACTCCACCTTACTCATGTGTTTGTACCACATGTTGACGATATGGGCTTAATCAGTTAGACACAAATTGACCTGGTCAAAGTCTACGTCTACATTGCATTTAAGTCTTTTTACTTCTTTGGCAGCATTGGTCTTCTGCCCAAATATAGCTTGCTTAAAAGCATTAATAGGGGTTGTGTTAGTAGGGGTCAAAGCATGGGCATGTGAAAATAGAATCCTTTGTGCTGCAAAGAGGGTAATGAAGTAGACACACCAGAAGGCACAAAAAATCACTACAGCAGCTCAAATTACAGTTCCCATTTTTCTAGTACCAAATGTCCTCTGTGTTGTTCCAAAAATCCACAAGGTTCACCTGAAAAGCCTCAAAAAAGCATAGTTATTGTTTTTGTGTGTTAGGTTAAGTTCTTTGTCTAAAATATTGGGAGAGCGCTGCATACAGCAACCGCTCCCACACAAAACAGAACCTAAAACTACTTAGTAACGCTATGATGGAAGGGTCTCTGTGGGTCAGACGTGGGTAGGTTTGTGCCAAGTAAAGCAGAAAATCATGAAAAAACAATCTAGGTGGGATCATCCGTTCAGACTCAGATTCAATTACAAATCTAATAAAGTACTCCTCAAAGGTTGTGTGCAGGTATGGAATCATGTATTTGAACAGTCCTTTTATTTTCACAATGAATACCTAGTGTGAGAAAAGATAGTGTGCTTAGTCTAATTCTGCGTTTTGCCCTGCCCTAATTCTAATCATTGACCGAGCCACTCTTTGCTCAGATGCTCTCCTTTGTCTTGCTCTTCTCAAATCATCTTCCTTCTGGCTGGAGAATGTCTCACCTCGGCAGGCCTTGCTGTCTCCAATGTAATTCCAGGCTTTTTTCCCACTCAGCTTAACAGCACAATCAGTGACCTGCTCTACAAAATAGGGTCCCTCAAACCTTGGCTTGAACCAAGGCCTTCCACAATTTCGCATGAAAACACAGTCCCCAGGATAAAGTTGTGGTTGTTTCAAAAGTTCATAGTTCATTTCTGGTGTGTTATCTTCCTCAATTTTCTTCCACCCCTCCCATCAGGATTGTATCTGTCAAGAGATAAAAGAGGCACTGGCCATCATCGAAGCAAGGTAATCATGCATTTCATCTCCTAGGACAACAGCAGAACTAGAGGCGTCTGTCAGTGCTCTAGTGAGAGGAGCAAATGGAAGTTGCATGTGCCGCCCTGTCACCACTTCATGAGGGGTTAAGTGGTGGTCGGATCCAGGCTGGTTGGACAATACGTACAAAGCTAGGGGGCAGGCAATCAAGCCATCCCTTTTTCCATGTGGCTTTAATTTTGGCTATTTTCTATTTCAGCAGGTCATTGAGGCGATTGTATATTCTATTTGCTTGTGGGTGATAAGCACAGGAGAACTTGTGCTTGAACCCCAGTAGCGCTGTTATATGCTCAAAGGTCTCATTTACGAAGTGAGGTCCATTGTCAGACCACAGGACCTTGCACATGCCCATCGTGGGAATACTTCTATAATGAGGAAATTTGCGGCTCTGAGGGCACCAGGGTGTGAAAAGGGACCTGCTTTGATCCACCATGAAAATGGGCAGGCAACATTTATCATGTAGCGGTAGCCTTGGCATACTTGGATCATGTCAACATAGTCTACATGGAGATGTTGGGGTATTGCTCCCCGCACTACACGTAAACTATGGCCCGCATCAATCTTTTTACAGACAGTACAATAAATGTCGCTATATGCTCTGTCGTATTTGGACAGAACCACTCTTCCCCAATGTGTGCGGCAAGTGTGTCCCAACCTAAATTAGTGGGATGATGTCATTGTGTGAGCACAATCTGCAACAATGCTTACGGGATCACTAGCTTGCCTGCGATCTCCTGTCGCCATAATGCATCTGTAGGTGATATTGAACAGCCCCTCTTTACCCATAATTCCTTTTCTTCTAATGGTGTATTTCCCTGAAATTCCATTATTTTGTGGCAGGTAGTGAACTATACCCTTCCTTCAATATCATATTGCACAGGCACATATGTGTGTTCGATGGCGTATCAAACTCATTTATTTCTGCAAAATATGCTACGTGCTTCGCTTCTGCTTCTGCAGCTTCATTGCTATTGAAGTGTAGGTCCTCCCCCTTCGTGTGTGCTTGGCATTTCATGACTGCTATGGCTGATGGGTGTTGTAGCACGTTTGTGAGTCTGCCCAATAGGGGAACATGATGCACTGGTGTGCTGGCAGCACGTCGGAAGCCCCTCCGTTGCCATTGTTACCATCCAGCATGTACTGTAGATGTTACGTAGGCCAAATTGGAATACACTGTAACCTCCTTGTCCATGCATGCTTCTAATGCCATTATGAGACCCACTAATTCTGCTGCTCGCGCTAAAAATGTGAAGGCAATCTCGCGATTGCTAGTACTTTGGCTGTCCTGTCTGATTTCATTTTCACCACTGCTGTCCCAGTATGCCTTTCACCCATCGTCTGGTCTATAGTTGATGACCCGTCAATAAAAGGCAAGGACGTTCTCCCCTACTTTAGTAATGCTGTCATTTTTTCCATGTATGTAGTACAGTCGTGCACATAGATTCCCTCTTCCACTGGTTCAGCTAAACATTTCACTGGGTTTCCAATTCTGCAACTTACTACCTTTATTGCTGGATTTGAGATAATAACCTTGTATCCCGATGCTCTCTGGGTGGTCAATGTACTTTTGGGCTTTTCGAGGATCGCAAAGAGAGCATGCTACACATAAAGTGCGGTGCTGCACCCCATTGTGATACTCGCTGACTTTTCTACTACCAATGCAGCTGCAGCTAAAGCTTGTTCGACCCGATAATGTCCGCTCGTCACTGAGTCTAACTGACCACCATAGTAAGCCATTGGTTTGTATCCTAAGGTTGCCTTCTGTGTGAGTATTGCAATCATCAATACTCTGACGGAGTGTGAGAACAGGTAGAATTCATCATGGTAATTGGAAATCCCAAACACAGGAGCTATGCCTATTGCCTTCTTCAGCTCCATGAATGCTTCTGTCATTTTGTGTGTCTATGCTAGGTTACCATCCCCTTCTATGCCTCACAAAGCCAGGCAACCAGAACACGGCCAACGCAAGAGACTAAGGAGCTCAAGGAGAAAATCCGGGGATTAACCCTATGACAAAATTTACCACTATGCTAATGAGCGAAAATACCTAGAACAATCTGGCAAATAGATTATGGTCTTCTAAGCCCAGGTTTGAGAAAGGCTCTGTTGAGCCGAAACACATGTTATCAAGGGCTTTCAATGTAATAAAAAATAACTGTCTAGAGAAAAATTGGTGCAGAGTCAAGGAGTCTTCACTCTTTTATGTTAAGTTTTAAGCGGTTTAGGCTTTATATCGCTGACTCTGAGGAATTGCGACAACCAATACTATTATATTAATCAATAACAGTGTTTGAAGTTACTCAAATAAACAGGTTGGAAATAGGAGTCACCCACTGGACCAGCTGTACCAAAAAAGCCAAATGTGTATGCTCCTTAATAAGGGTCTCATATATTTCCTATAGTCAAATACCCAGGCACTGCAATAATTACAGATGCCCAAGAATTGATGCCTCTCTCTTACTGTCTTCACCAGTGGCACTCTGAAGATCGCCACACCCTTTCTGGAGTTACTTTTCGGCCTTCTTGCGACATCAACTGTCCGACTGTCACAAATCAACATTCGGGGCACCAGTGGTCCAGGGATGAATATCCGTTTCTAAACCAGCAAACACCCCTACACCCCTACACCTCTAGTACACCAGAAAGGTTGTGAACAGATTGGAAACACAAGTAAATTATAAACCTCCTTGTCCAATTTTGGTAACGTGGACGGAACAGCATACTTATTTCTGCAAGGTGGTGGATCATTGGTTAGTTGCAACACAATTATTACCCAATGATAAAAGGGACTGTCCATTCAAGGTTGTAGTTTCATATCCACTTTGTTAGTACCACAACAGATAGTTCTAGCACACTACAAAATACAACCCAACCTGGGAACACAGAGGACAGACAGTTTCACAAAGGAAAGGAATGCACTCTGGATACTGACAGGAGGGTAGTCGGTAAAGCAATTAGTCTTAACTGTTCAACGTTATTTGGTTTCAGCACCAAGGGAGCAAGGTGTCTTAAATGTCACTGGGGGCCTTCAGAGAAGGGCCAGGGGAACAGAACTGCAATGTACCTAGTGCTTGAGATGTTCTTGATGCTTGACAGCGTCAAGTCAGTTCCAGGATGCTTTGCAGCTCCTGCGACAGAGTTCAAGGCAGGAGCCAACTGTGGGTATCAGGCGGCAGGCAGTTAGGCAAGCAAGACTGGACGGACGGCTGCAGGCCGGCCTTCACGGTGGCTCCGGTTCAAGAATCATTGTCTCTTAGCTGGTTGGTGGATGTGGAAAAATGGTCGAGGCGTCTCAGACGGCTTTAGTGACTGCAGCATGACAACAGTCAGTGGTGCAGCGAGTCGCGGTTCGAGGGCTCGAGTGCCTCAAAAATGCCCTTAAAAGATGGACGCTGGTTGATGCTTGTCGTTGCACTCCTCCTAGCTTCTTCACAGGGCTCATGTCGTCCTTTAAGGCGGATGGCCCAAAGCTCAGAGTGTTTACAGGCAACAGCCTTGTCCTTTGTTCAGAGATTCTCTGGCACTTCCCAACTAGGAAGCTTGCTGGCAGCACCTTGCAGGGCACAGAGTGTGCTGGCTGGGTACTAGTTCTGGAGCTGCTGTACAGGTCCTTTGAGTCTGGTATCTCCCTCTGTTCCCTGATGTACTGGGGGAGGGATCTTGCTTCCCTCTAGGAAATCCTAGCCTTCCTTCACTGGCAGAAGCTGTAAGGTAGATGGGGTCCAATGCTGATTTCTCATTTCTTCCTTCTGGTGATGCCTTCAGATGTTCTGGTAAGTGAGGGACTCAGCCCTCTTTTAAAGCTAAAAGGGCCCCAGTGAATGGTGCAGGCTAATCCTACCTTAAGGAACCAATCTGGGGTCCCCACAAACAATCTTCTGTTATGTGTGAGATCAGGACCAGAGTGTTTTGCAACAGAAAAGGCAAGAGGGAACAGCATGTACTTCTGGGTCGCACCCATATTCCTGTCTGTTGTTGATCAAAGTGTCTCTCTGGTTAAGTGAGCCCTCTGTGGCTGTTGATCAAAGCGCAGGTCTCCCTTGAAGTTTGTGACGAGAGTAGACTTCCTGTCTCCCTTAAATAGCATACTTCTCCCTCTGAAAGGGGTCCGCTCTGCAGGGGTTGCCTATGGTATATAGTGGACCCAGACATGCCATTCACTATCCTTCATACAGAGGGTGGGAATTAGCTTCAAGTTGACACATTGCATATCAAAGAGGTGTTTGTTTTCCTGCCCATTGTTAAGTTCTGTAACCAGGCCTATGCGCATGCCTGCTTCAATTAACCCTCTTCAGTATGCACCGCCACCACACAGAACTTCGGCAATAGCACAGGGCAGATCCATGGAGCCTTTGATATTTAATTAGGTTGCCAATTTGAGGAGGAAGGTGTTGCCCTTCTCCTCTGGATGTTTTCGTGCACCCTCACTGTCACCTGTCAAATAAATGTGACAGGGAGGCCAGTGCCTGTAGGCTGTGTCCCCCAGAGTACAATGGACTATGTGTTTTTTGTGTGGTGAGCATTAGAAAATGTGTGCGGATTTGCCACACACATATTTGGAAGTTTATCTCCCACCATTCCATTTCATTTAAAAAAATCAAAAAAGCCTAGGCGAGAGCATACTCCCAGTGGGGATGGTCGAATTCCTCACACCGATCTACAACACTTCTTCCTGGCAATATTGTAGTTTCGCCTTATCTATGTATCAATGTAACCCTTCTCTGCTAGTACTGACAGCATGGGTACTGCGTAATTTCAACACTGTTCTTCAGATTTTCTGCAATTCAAAATGGTGTCTACATACTGAATCAATCAATCAGATATTTGTAGTGTGCACTATATTTGTAGTGCGCACTATCACCAAAGGCATCATGGTGCAATTTGCTACAAGCAAGAAATAAATATTTATCACACAAACTGGTAGGTTTTAAGTCTGAACTGCTCAAAGTCCAAGGTACGGCACCGGGCTAACGGCAAGGAATTCTGAAGTTTAGGCCCTGCGATGGAGAAGGATCTACCACCCATTTGTTCCTTAGGATAGGTAGGTACACACAGTAGTGCCGCCTCCATAGATCTAAATGGCCGACCTGGACTATAACTGTGAGGAATTTGACCATCCGCACGGGGATGGTGCGCTCACCTGGGCTTTTTGATTTTTTGGTAAAAGAAAATGATTGATTGGAGACCAACCTCAGATCAATGTGTGAGGCCATTCTGCACACATTTCATCTGCTTCCCACACAAAATGCATAGTCACGTGTACTCCGGGAAGACACAGCCTACCGGTGCTGTCTTCCCATGTCATATTCAGCTGGAATGTGGCAGCCACGGGTACATCAAAGCATCTCATGAAGGAAGAAGGCACACCTTTCTCCAGCCATGGGAAGCCTAATTAAAATGTCAAAGGCCCCATGGATCTGCTTTCCCTTTGTCTAATCCGTCTGGTGGCAGTGCATACTAATGAGGAATAATTAAGGCAAGCCTGGAGAAGAGGCTTGGTTGTAGGAAGAGTCGACAGGAAGGTGGGGCTAACACCCCTTTCATGTGCAATGTGTCAGCTTGAAGCTAGTTCCCACCTCTCTGTATGAAAGGCAGTGAATGGCCTGTCTGTGTCCATCAGTTACTGCTGGTGTCCCTGCAGAGCGGACCCCTTTCAGAGTGATGAAGGATGTGATTTAGGGGAGACAGGAACTCTGCATCCATCACAGACATCAAGGGAGTCCTGTGCTTTAACCAAGAGTCACAGAGAGCTCAGTTAACCAGAGAAACACTTTGATCTACAACAGACAGGAAGATGGGTGGGACTTAGGTATGTGTTGTCACCCCTTGTTTGTCCTGTTGCAGAGCACTCTGGTCCTGGCCTCATGCGTAACAGAAGATTGTTGGTGGGGACCCAGGATTGGTTCATTACGGAGGGCTTAGCCTGCACCAATAACTGGGGCCCATTTTGCTTTAAGAGAGGGCTGAACCCCTCACTATACAGATCATCTGACGACTTTGAAAGGAGTAAGAGGAAGCACTCATTTGGACCCTGACTGAAAGTACAGTATACCTTACATCTTCGGCCAGTGAAGGAAGTCCAGGTGTTCCAAGAGGGAAGATACCGGACTCAGAGGAAGTCCGGCAGCTCCAGAAACGGTACCCAGCGAGCACACAGCGTGCCCTGCTAGGTTTTGCCAGCAAGCTTCCTACGTGGGAAGTGCCAGAGAGTCATTCCACCAGCATTCCAGATCCGCCAACCAGCACAGAGACGATTCTTTGCCCGTGCTGCTGCGCCAGCCAGCCTGCAGATGACTGTCCAGCCTTGCTTGCCGAACTGCCTGCTGACTAATACCTGCAGCTGTCTGCCGCCACAAACTGTGTCTCAAAGGCGGCAAAGTGCCCTGGAACCGCCTTGATGCTGTCGAGCACCAAGAACTTCTTTAGCACCAGGTACATTGTGGTTCTGCCCCCCTGGTACTTCTCCGAAGGCCCCTAGAGAAAGTTACAACCCTTTGCCCCCTTGGTGCTGGTATCAAATAACCTTGAACTGTAAGACTGATTACTTTACCAACTGCCCTCCTGTCAGTATCCAGAGTGCTTCCCTTTCCTTCACGAAACTGTCTGACCTCTGTGTTCCTTTACAGTGTGGATTGTATTTTGTAGTACTCAAACTGGGTGTTGCAGTAATAACAAAGTAGATATTTGGATAGAAACTTGATTGGACAGTCCCTTTTATCAGGTAATAATTGTATTTTCGCTGCGTTGCAATTAACCAACGATCCGCGACCTTGCGGAAGTAAGCCTACCACTCTGTCCACGTTACCAAAATTGGACAAGGAGGTCTTATAATTCACTTGTATTGCAATCTGTTCGGATCACTTCTGGTGTACTAGAGGTGTGGGGTTGATTGATGGTTTAGAAACTAATATTGTCAGGCTTGATATCCAATTAATTAATTGTTGGTCCGCGGAAGCTGCTGAGCCCCTGTGATCCCCCATGAATGCTTCCTTCTCAACTGATATTACCAACAGTTAAGTTGACAGCACCCTTAAGGGAAAAAGGGAAAAGGGGAAAATGGGATAAAATAATAAAAAAGACCAGCTCTGCGTCTGCTTGATATGTGTTTTGCCGTTTTACCTGAGAGGGAAAAGTTGGATAACATTTAATAATCACTAACCTTCAATTCAGGTGTTCTCCCATAAACTTTGTTTATTTATTACATTTGTTATACGCCCAGACCCTGAGGTATCACGGCTTTGAACTTAATTTGAGCAGAGACAGGTAGCCCATGCAAAGAAGGCGAGTCTTTGTCACATGTTGGCCGAACGGAATGCTGTTAACCAGGCAAACAGCAGCATTACGTAGAATCTCTATGCAAGGGATTAGATATGCCGAGTGATAGATTGCATTGCAATAGTCAATGCTGCTTTAAGGCATGCAGCGATGACTTGAGCATAAAGCTCCTTGGGGATAAAAGGAAGAACCTATTTTAATTGTATCAGTTTAAGGAACCCAAGACCACACACAGAGTTAATCTGGCAGTCCATCGCTAGCGAAAAAAAAATCTTAACGCCAAGATCTCGGACCATCGGCGCCAGAGTTGGCAGCGGTCCCAGTGATGGTGGCCAAAAATCCGATGTCCAATCTGCTGAAGCACCAGAGGGGCCCACAATCAAAACTCTGGTTTTACCGCCTTTTAATTTTAGCCAATTAGCTTCCATCCAGCCGCTGACAGCATTGATGCAAAGCCTCAACTGGGTTGCTATCCCGCGTTGATCCAAGTCCATCTTGGGTTTCATCAGCATAGGAAAACAACTGAAACCCAAAGGACTGGATGAGTCCTGGGAGGGGCTGGATGTACAGGCTAAAGAGCAGACGGGACAGAGCAGAGCCATGCGGAACCCCACATGTGACTGCCACTGGGGGTGATCTAAAAGACTGAATAGAAACCATTTAACCTCGGGAGGCCAGAAACACACAGAACCAGCCCAGTACTGGCCCCGATATCCCTGCACTGCAAAGCCTAAATACAAGAATCCCATGATCAAGGGTGTCAATGGAAGCCGACAGGTCCAATAAAATTAGGCCTGCCGTACCGCCTCTGTCCCTGATCATGGTAAGATCATCCAATGCTGCTACAAGAACTGATTCTGTCCCCATCAGGGGATGAACACCCATTTGACAGGGATCAAGGACTTCATGTCCCTCCAAAAAAGATTTCAACTGGGGAGTAACCACCGCTTCCAGTACCCTCATTAGGAACGGTAGAACAGGAATACTAAATACTAAAAATACTAAATACTAAAAATACTAGCAGAGAGATAGGGCAACCGTGGCATCCAGTGATGGCTTTTTAAGCAAAGGAATCACTAAAGCTCTGGATCTTCCCGAAAGACAGCGAAGAATTGAACGCTTTGACAATATTTGCACAAAGGTTCTCCCCGACACCTGCTTAAATAACCAGAGAGGAATATCATCAAGAGGTGAAGCTGACATAAGACCCACCACAAAGCAACTCATTTCAGAAGCATTGATAGCGGATAAAATGTGGAAAGGACTATTCACTGCCTTCCTGAGTAAAGATTGAGGGGCAGTCTCCTTTGAGCCCTGTCCGGGGCTCTTGGTTCCCATATGTATAATATCACCCTAATCCCTTCAATCCTTTCAATAAAAAATGTAGACAAACTGTTGCACAGCGTCTGCGAGTTAGAAGACACTGAGTCAGTACTGGAATCTGAGAGAGTTTTCACAATTTGAAAAAGATTTTTGGCGGGTTAGCTGCCGATAGAGATGCCAAATTAGCTTATTTTAGGATCTCCATTCTAAGAGCTTTATGGTAACAAGCAGGATGTGTCTTGAGCTCGGCTAGCAAGTACGGGTCATAGAGCTTTCTCATCTACGCTCCGCTTGGCGAACTGAGAGGCAGAGAAGGCATAGTCCCGCTGTGAGCCATGGCACAGACGAGCAAAGAGGCATAGCAGTCCACTCAATCGGGGCGAACTCATTAGCAACTATATTAAAAGTTGAGGTGAGTCTAGATATTGCAAATGGCACTCGACGGCAATCATGCTCTGTCCTAAATAGTAAGAAGTAACCTTAGAAAACAGTTTAATGTGATAATGTCTTAGCCAATTCCTTTGATAAACTTTAACTGGGCTTTTAATTTGCTCAGGAGGGCCCTGCAACCTAAATTATAAAAGGGAATTATAAAAGGGACCACCCGATGATCCGACATAATGATGGTACTCTCCAGCTGTATGTTGCTGAGGTCCATTGGAAGGACCCTACTAAAGATAGAGGGTGACTCACAATACCCTTACGGTAAACGTGTGTGTTTCTACTTCTGGTTTCTATATAAGAAGGAACTCAAGACCTGTGACTCTTCGTGCAGTGGTATAGAAAAGTAGAAAAGAAAGCGTTCTTCAAATCTATTACCATGAAATGGGTAGCTTCTGGCAGTACTCTACATAAAATTGTCGCTGGATTGGTAACTAATGGAAATTCTGCCTCAACAATTTGGTTCAGAGGACATAGATCTTGCAGGAAATGCCATGATTCCCCTGTTGCCTTCTTCATCGGGTACACATCAGTAGATATTGTCTCTCCCTCTGTAAAATAGACCATGGCTTGAGCTTTATTTTGACAGCTCCTATTCCCTTTGGCAGGCCCATGTCATATGGACTGCTAGTCCATAGGACACTGGGTACTTGTCCCAAGTCTTCCTCGAGAAATGGTGGTGGTGCCCTCTGCTGCAAAACCATTCTCTGAGGTACTTCCCTGTAATGTAACCTTGCCCAATGGGTAATGCTCATAAAAAACACTGTCTTGTGATCTCAGCCATCATCTCAAAACTGCTCCTCTTCCATCAAGTCAGTCTGTACCCTTCTCCCACTGCGATTACTGTTCTCCTTGTTCGTCATGTGTCGTCAGTCCCATGCAACACTACTCTCTCATCCTTCATTATAAACGCTTCTAGTTCTATCAGTATCACCTGTTCATCCTTCTCATTTAGGGCAACCTCTGGTCTGAACAAGAACTCATTGGGTATATGTAACAATGTGCCCTGTATCCCTGGAAGCCATGCTATTAGCACTCCATATTGGAAAAGCTTGAGATTCGCTGGCACCCCCCTCTGTACGGTCTTCCCGCAATATGCCCTCATGTTCATTTAGTGAATTCCTGTAGTCAAGCACACTATCCCCTTGTCCCCTGGTGAGTGAATTAAATGCTCATGTTAAGTCGTCTCAGCATGTCCCTACCAGTTATGTTAATTGGTGTCTGTCAGGAATATAACAATGGCATAGTCAGGTCATGTTCTCCTGTGGAAATCAGAAGTTCGTCAGTAAAAGCAACCACATCTGTAGCCCCAGAGAATCCCTGTACATTCACCTCAATGCCTGACATTGGGTATCTCCCCTCCCTAATACAGGCTCAAGTCGGCCCCATATCGACGAGAAATGAGAACGTCTTGTCACCTATTGTCACCCCTATATGTGGTTCCTCGTTCGGGTTGGGTGTAACGGATAGGATCAATCACATCAGGTTTGTCTATGGGCTGTCCTATTGTGGATGTAATTACATTACCATTCCTGTAAAAGGATTGCCCGCTCTCTACAGTCACCCCACCCAGTTTTCGTATGGAAGTCTACATCGTGGAGTCTGTGCGAGTTGTTGCTACAATGTTGTGCTGCATCAGTGCCTGCTGTGCTGCTTGAAGTGGTTGCATGTGTTTATGTGCGTGGGGTGCATGTGTCATGGGCTGATATGGCTGCACTTGGCTGTTTTGTGTTTGTGCTGGTTGTGATGCATATGCCTGCGCTTGCGTATGATCCTGGGCATAATAGTCAGTTTATTCTTTCTAATATGTTGGCTGATGCATTCTGCGCCTGCTTCTGCACATTCGAGCTATGTGGCCTATCCGTCCACACAGCCAGCATTGTATCGGACCCCTCACTGGTATCGGCTGTCCCCCATTAAATCCATCTCCACCCTCTTGCATTTGATATCCAAGCCCTCTTCCCTGGGGCAATCCTCCCTGTACCCCTGGCCAGTGGTTTGCATTGCCCAGTCCAATAAAGCCCCTTCCTACAGCCTGGTCAATTTTTTTATATTCTGGCTAACTACTCCCTCTGCGCTCATCAACATCGCCCCTTGCATTGTATACTTCGATAGATTTTTTGGCACTAATTACGCTTCTTCATGCTTTCTCTCCTCACTTCTTGCTCCCATTTTCCTGCATTAACAGACAATAGTGCACTATAGTTGGTTGGATTTCTGACCATGGCTTAGCCTCCATCATCACTAACTTCTTCAGCTGCTTTTGTACCTGTTCTGACAACCCTTGAAATAACATGTGATAAAATAACCCCACTGTTTTATCCCATTGCTCTCTCATGCCAAGACACCAACGCTCTTGAATCTCCTGAATATATTGCAGTGGGTCTTCATCTTCTCGCATTTTGCATGCCATAATCGCGGTAATGTCAGATGTGTCCGGGTACTGTACCCTTAGAGCTTGACATGCGGCTGCTCAGCAGTTATTGAATGGTGTGCCATCATGCACCGTGTTCTGTGCTGTCACTCAGGGGTATCCTGCTCTTTTCCAAACATCGTCCACTACCTCCTTGAGAATGGCTGAGAGTAGGCTCTTTATGTCGCCCACTGCCAGTGTCGTCTCTGCTGTCTTTCAATCTCGTAAATCCATTTCCCAGCCTCTGCAGTCAGCAAAGGTAGTGTGCATCTCAAATTATCCTTATCCATCTGTTGCCACGGTATATACTATGGTTGTCTGCCTCCATTGTCTAGTAACGGAAACTGTGCCAGTCTCATTCCTCCATCATGACTCCCTATGTCTTCAGTGGCCCTGGCAGGGGCTCTGAGCCTCTGCTCATATGGAGTAATTTCATCCACACTATGTGGTCTGTCCCTAGGACTCTCCAGTTGTCCCTACGGTTCTCCCACTTCTCTTCCCATGTCTTCCCCTTCTCCCCCAATGTGTCTTTGTCAGGGCTTGCTTCCCTGGAGCAGTGGTGAGGTCTCTCCCCTTTGTCATCATCTCTTTCTTGTTCATCTTCATCTGACCCCATGGTACCAATACCATCATCACTGTCCTCTTCTCTTCTGTCCTCAAAAGCAGAGCCTCCTTTACATTGGTTTCTCCAATTGTTTCCCCTTTGCTTTATCTGATAAGCTGCATTTTGCCCCTCAACTCGTCTTTGAGGCAACCTAACTGTCCCTTCTGCTCCTATAAAGTTCCCCTATTCTTCTTCGTATCGTCTCTTTGTCATCGCCATTTAGATGTGTCAAGTCAGTTTTGATGTCTGTTGCTTTCTTAGACTGTCTCTCCCTACTTTCGTCTCTCTCCCGCTCACAACTTCTATCTTCCTCTTCTTCTCTGCCTTAGTGCTCATTGAATGGCTCGATTCCCAACCTTCTTTTCTCCCTCTTTATTTGCAATTGTCTCTCCTTCTCTTCCTCTGCCTTTCTCCTCGCTATCTCCTCTAGCTCTCTCTGCTTTCTCTCTCTCCTCCCTTCCCTCTCTTCTGCTGGCTCCCGCCCTCTTCTTAACCTGTTGTATTCCTCCTTCTCTCACCTTTCTCTTCTCTGTACTTCCTCTATGATCTCAACCCATTCTTTAGCTTCTTCCTCTGCATCTTTACGATTTGGAGCTTCCTCCCCGTATGTCTCATCTGGCTTGTGGTCTTCCCGTCCAGTTTAAGCAACATCTTTCCACCTACCCTATCATTTTTCGGCACTATCGCCTCATGGTCTCCGCTATGTCCTGTCTTTCCCACGTCATCTTCCCTTGGTTTCGCTTGCAATTTGCTGCCTTCCTTACATTCACCACTGTTGACCTGTGCTTTTTTATTCATCTGCTTCACTTCACTAAGCGTGCCTTCACTACTATATGTTTGAGGTGCAAATGTTTCTTCATCCTGAAACATCTACCATAGCTCAATATAGCCAACCTGTTACTCAATTCCTTTCCCTTATAAGCTGCATGTAAGTTTGTGGTCATATGTTACTGCATACATTTGCAAAAGCTTCCATCTTTGGGCCATGGCTTTGCAGATTTGCCCTTTGTATCGCAAGTCCATTCCACGCTATACTTGTTTATTTTGTCTTGATATTGCAGGAGGGACTTGCATACATGTTGAATGGGTGTCCCTCTCATTTTGGCACTTTACGTTGCAATCTTCAATACTTACTTGACCTCAAATCTGGATTTCGACACATTCAATTTACCTTCCTCAATTTGCAATTTTCATAATTAACATCAGTGATCAAATTTCTCAGAACAGTAACAATTCAAAGAATCTTTTCAACAGCCTCTCTGGCTCACCACCATCATATAAGAGTGTTCTCCGTGCACCACCCACACTGCACTTTCTGCCCTTAAGGCCCAAACCACGATTTCATTCATGTGCTCCTCGAGCTCTGCCCAAATGGCATGACACTTCTCATTGATTCAAGCAACAGTTCAACAAACGGAATCTACCACTTGCTACGCACCTCAAGTCCTAATCGACAACTGTCCAGAGGAAAATCCCTTAATACTTCACTATATATGCCCGCTTTTAATAACATAGACGCAATAACAAACATGACATAATGCATGGCCATCTTCCTGCCTCACAGCGTATCTCAATAAATCATGTGGTCCATCTTCTATTTTGCTGCGTATAGGAATACATCTCAAAGAGATACATTAAGTAACCACCTTCTGTGATATAAGCTAGCGTCTCCTGCTAATACCTATACAAAGGTAACCATAAAAAATCATCCATGAACCAAGCTGAACTGCTTAACCAATTGGTATCCTTTTTTTTGTATTTTTTAATGTTTTTCATTTTTAAACCAAGCAAATCCCTCAAATATAGATAACCTTTTTATAATATGTTTTATATTTTTCATCCGTAAAATAACTTGAACGTCTAAGCTGACCGTCTAAGCAACCGGTAACCTTTACACAAAAAATACAAAAACACAGAATCACAATACTAAGCAGAACTTTCCCTTCCCCTATATTTGCCATATAGTTGAGTCTATATTTACACTCTGTGATTGACTGAAGCCCCTCGGACATTGGGCCTCATTACGAGGCTGGTGGTAGCCATGCCTGTAGTACAGGCACGGCTGCCGCCAGTGTTCATTTTTTCCCTGTGCTCAGAAATGGGCAATTACCAGGTATTACCCGATATTTGCCCATTCCTGGGTGCCGGAAAATATTCTTACCCATTCCCATTTGAGCCCCATAGGGGTTTATAATGGTGCCTGTGCATCCGACATGCGGTGCCCGCGCGTGCATTTCATTCTGACAGGTCAGACCTGGTGGAATGAAAGGCACCCGCGATCACAACTCGAAGTTTGCTAGTCTGGATACAACGATACCGACAAGCTTACCGGTACCGTTGTATCCAGACCGGCAAGCTCGTAATGAGGCCCACTTACTCTCTCAAAATCTGCCACTCTGCTGTCCGGTCTGCTTGGTGTCCTACGGGGAGCGGGCAGGAATTCCTTCAAGGTGGCTCCCGACGACTTCTTCACTTGTTCCCACGCGTGGTTTTAGGGTTCAATACTCACAGGTTATTGTGCATCCCTTCAGGCATGCAGCAGGATTAGGTGGGCTTAATGCCGAAAGGTCTTAGCAACCATCCATCTGCTACCATAAGTAAAGGAGCGTCAGAGGCACTCTTAGAAGCTACCTGATTTCCAGCAAGAGGGTACTTGGGCCCCAACATTAAATCTCTGCTGCAAGAATGGAAGACTCAACCATAGGGCAAAGTGTACTGTCTTTATTACCAGAAAAAGTAACAGGGATGACACTAGAACAGCATGTCACACCGTTTTAACCATACATGACGTCACAAGGATAAATTGCATCCCCCAAAGCCTATCAGGGAAGGGGATTGGTCTGTTTAGGAAAACTATATATGTAATACATAGGGGTTAATTTGGTTATTGTATCATCTTATATGATGGCTCCTCCTACGACCACCTCCAAATGTAACAAATACAAAGCTGCAGGTTAACAGGGAAATTATTTGCCTCTGCAAATAGTGTGCCTTAATGTGAAAGGTAGCTAAGGCTACGACAGAATGTGTCTTCCCAGCCATGGGACCTTGGACAGCTACCAGGCTGAGTGAACCTTTTCAAGGTGATGGGAACGATCATGAAGGTGCTCTATGTTCCTATCATGTTGCCATGTCTGATCGCCTAAGTCCTGAGAGTACATCCAGCTTTGAACCTGTATAGTAATTGTATCTTTCCATCTCTGGATCGATGGGGACAGCTTTCCTCCATCTACCCTGAGTGAATAGGCATTGTCCTGTTTTTCCAGGTCACGTGTGTAGGGACCACAAAATGGAGCTCTCCTGCTTGTAATTATGAGGATTTTGGGCTATGTTCCTTGCAGGTGTCTTATCGCCTTGGTAAACTAAAAACCCTCAATTTCTTCTCATCCTGGCTAGGATGTACACTGTGTCTATGCTGGACGTTCTGTCTGTCTGCCTTTAGCTGAGTCAGGCTGGCAGCTTCTCCATGTATTCGAAGTCTGTCTTGCCCTCCCCATTCAGTTCAGTGCACCTATTGCTTCTATCTTTGTTCTTATGGCTTTCCGTGTTAGTCGCAGTTAAGCATGTGCAAGCTTGATATATGTATTCTTGGCATCTTGCTGTTTCTGCTTAGCAAATGATAAGTGTGTGTCAGTCCTCTATCTGCGTGAGTCATAAGCATTTGTTTTGTGTCTAGCATTAATAGACTAATGAGTGTTTGTGTTGCTTTGTGCGTGGATGCCTTTAACTGTCATGTCTATGTGTACCTATGTCATAATCTGAGTGATGATATCATCAGCCTCTCGAGGTTCAAGTCTGTCAACTTGTTCGATTGATGACAACTCTATCTCCTCCATATTGTTAGTCGGGTATGGTTTGAATAGCTGTCTGAGTGAGTAACGTTTCTCATATCAGCGATGCATCGATGAAGGTGATGAAGGGCCTTGGAGTGGTGTGCATCTATCATTTCTCTGCCTTCGGGCTGAAAGTCGGGTGGGGGTCGTGAGGGCCACACTTGGGCTTCTGTCTTCACAAGGATACGCTATGTGAAAAGGCTTACCTGTCATTACAAAAGGAAAAGCAGCATTTTAATTCACAGTGGCAGAAGAAATGCAAAGGCCCTTTTCACATGGAAAGCAGGATTTTTGAACATTGACCCCAAAAAGACTTTGCATGGGTATTTGCAGTTTAAAGTAAGACATGAGAAAATGTACCCCTGCATGGTGTGTGTAGATAAAACGTAATGTATATTATGCTTCACATGCACAAATAGGGCAAACATTTGAAAAGAAAAGCCCACTTTGTTTGCAGGGGTCACATGAAAAATTCCTGTAGGCCTGAGGCAGACCCCTTTGCTTGCTGTGCGGCAAACTTCACATGGGACTCCACCACTGAAAGCATGGCTGTTTACAACTGCAATAAGGTATGGCTGCTTAAAGGTGTTGAAAACACACTTTCCCAAACTTGCTGTCTCTGAAAGCTAATTTCTGTGCAGAGCAAATGGCTCTAGCTGGTGCAGGACTAGAATGTGGGGAGGGGGATCTCAGTGTTGCTAAGGCCTCCCACGTGTTTACAACCAGCAGCTACCAACTTAAAACATCAAACAACAAAGAAGATGGCCCAGAGAGGAAAATGGTGCTGGGGACAGGAAGACTCCAATTTGCATAAGCTAAATATTTCCTATTCATTTAAAAGGACTATTATCATTCAGGCATTTTTCTCAGTAACCATAAGTCATACTTCCTTGATTGATGTGTCATTTTATAGGTCATTTGCAGGCAGTTTTGTTGAAATAAAATTCATCCACCTGTGACTTAGGAAATTGTGATGGCGAGCTAAAAGGTGTTCCTGGCTGCTATGAACCTGTCCTGGATTTAAGAGTTGGCAAACTGGTGCAGGGTAAAATTAGATATTTGGAGAGTAAATTACATGTTTATAATTATTATGCTTTTTGTCTAAACAGCGGAATAGTGCCACACAGTCGTACAGCATGATGCGGAAATGGTTGTCGTTTTATTAAATTCTCCATAAGTAGTTGAATTGGAATATATATAAGTTATGGCAGCTACTGGTAAATTATGAGGTTTTGCTACAAAACTAAGTTTTTCCAAAAAAACTGACATAGAAACAAAAGGGGATTTCAAAGGGAAGTTGTCATATGTCTGTTCCAGACTCTTAAAACAATCCATAGAGAGAGGCTGGATTTGGGAAGAGAGAGAAGGGTAACTGACCAATTCTCATTGCGAGAACTCTTGCAGGGAACTGCCCAATCTGTAAACTTGATGGTGTCATCACTGATATATAAAGTGTATGCACTATGAGAAAAGGGAGAGATTCTTAAAGTACCACCAAGAGAGCTGCTGAAACTTACTATCTAACAGCCACAAGGAAACACCAAAGGGATATTTGGCTGTGATTGCATCTGGATGGAGCTGTCTTTTGTTGAGAAAGCCTAAAAGCTGACTGGGTACTATGTTGGAGAGCTGGGGACCATCCTTGAGAATGAAGTGCCCAGACCCCTGCCTTGTCCTTCCAGAGGGTCCTGGCATGCAGCTAACTTTCCAGAAGTTTAAACAGAGGTTTTCTATGTAAGTAGAATTGGTGGGGGATCCTGCTGGCCTTAAATCCTTTCCCTTTATATCAGATGGGGGTGGTGGGAGTGGTGTCGATCCTTAGCCTATTTAACTGAAACAAATGTTATTCATTCCCCTTGGCGGAACACCATGGGGGGATTTTTGTTAAAATTCGAAATTAACAAAGCTCATTACCAGTGTGAGCTGAAAACTATAGTCTGTAATTTAATTGGGCAATCTTCCTGTTCAGTTTCCCAAACAACACAGGCCTGTAAGTGGAGGGGGTCTGTAATCCAAAATTCTCAAAAACATCCCAATTTGTACCACCCCTCTTCCCTGACACAGGCGTTTAAGTGGAGGGCGATCTGAAATTCAAAATTCTCAAATCATGCCAATTTGTACCATTCAGCTTTCCCAAAATGGGCCCTTAAGTGGAGGGGGGACTGAAATCCTACCTTCTCAAATCATCCACATGTTTGGCCCACCCAGCTTCCCCACACAGGCCTTACATTGGTGGGGTGGGGGGGTCCTGAAATCCCAAATTCTTAAATCATCCCAATGTTTCTGTCCAACTTCCCCAACACAGACCAAAGTGAGTGGGGAGGGGGGTCTGAAAAATCCACTGCTAAATAACCATGTGTTTATTTACTGCTAGCCTTTTAAGCGCGCAGGAAAACAGAAATTGTACAGCCTTGCAAATGCAAAGTGATTATATACAGAGACCAGTGTTGATGATCAATTGTTTTGAAATTT
This sequence comes from Ambystoma mexicanum, assembly GCF_040938575.1. Taxonomy (NCBI): domain Eukaryota; kingdom Metazoa; phylum Chordata; class Amphibia; order Caudata; family Ambystomatidae; genus Ambystoma; species Ambystoma mexicanum. Next base: position 509,514,202 of record NC_090932.1, on the reverse strand, counting down.
GTATAAAATATAATATTGTGATTTGAGTTTTCCCAACCAAATTGTGTGAATTATTCATGTAGAAAGAAGTTTATTGTGTTGTGCCACAGATAATGAGGTGTGTGACATTTCAGTCGAAATAAATGCAAATATATTTCCTGTACAGCGGCCTAGTTCTTGGCTCATAGATAGCTTAAAGGGAGGCATCAAAGGGTTATGATATGCATCAGAAATAGGGCTGACATTAAACCGTTTATTGTGTGACACCCAGATTGGGGGGGGGAGGAACTCCCTGTGTTGAGGGTGGCCTCTCAATAAACCATTACAATTTAGGGCTCGTAGCCAGGATTTTGCTGGCTATTTTTGACTCATGACAAGTGCATTGTGACGACTATTCATTCTGATGTAATTGCATTAGAGTGGAGGGAAAGTCCTCAAGGACTTGATCCCTGAATTCCAGGGAGGTGTACAGGTGAAAAATTAAGCTTCAGTAAAAAGTGATTTTAATTTGGCATTGTGAGTGGAAATTAAGCAGGAATAGGGTGATTTTGCCCCTGCACAAAGGAAATTGTACAAAAATGGCAAAAAGTCAATTTTTTAAAATTAATATAATTGAATTAGATCATGAGCGCCTAACAAACGCCCTGCACGGCAAATGCGCCCCTCGATCCCGCAAAATGCAGGTCGCCAGGACTGTTTACTTTTGTAATGAGATAAGGCCCACTTCAAGCAGTCGGCCGCATTTCAGTACATAAGTAAACAGTTTGACTGAGACCTTTGCTGAGGCCAGGCATTCATGACAAGTCTGCACCTCTATTAGAATGGCTATTAACATTATCTTTATCTTGATTATAATGTATGCCCCCCTCCTTAGCCTAGAGTAGAAAGCAGTCTGAGCATCCACTGGGGGGGGGGCATACATTATAATCAAGATAAAGATAAGGTTAATAGCCACAAAGTATCACAAGACAGGAAGTCAGCTTTCAGCCACTTGCTTTCAAAGAAAGCTTCATGGCTACTCAGCAGGGAGCTATGGCCCCAGTAAAAAAATGCTTTACACCTGTCAACAGGCTTGCTCAGCTCTTATCCAAAACTATCTTCCCCTTGCAGGGCCTCGACTCCCTTGTAAGCATCTTGTAAAGCTGGCATCCTGCCTTCAGCTCAAACACAAACATGAGCAAACTTTGTTTTCAACTATATATTCCAGCCACTGTACGCAGCTTCAAAGTTACTTTTGTCCCTACACAAACACCAGTTGTGCACCCCTGAATTAGATGATGCTAGGAGATACTTTCTTACTAAACTGTTCATTCGTGGTGAGTGGATAGAGGCGGATGAAAGGAGCTGGCAAGCTAAAATGATGCAGGAGGTTATATCAGAAGGAATTGACATTTGGTGTCAAGGTGGGATATGGCACAATACATTAGAGCCATTTTATATGACCCAAAAAGCTCAAGAAGAAACAAGTCAAATGGCTCAGCTCAAAGCTTATCTATACTTCCACTTGCAGTTAATGGAAGAGCAAATGCAGAAGAGTGGGGCGTGTGTGCATAGTCAGACTGAGAATATAAATGAGGCACAGAAAGAACCATATTTTCGAGTTAAAACAAGACAGCCTCATAGAACAACTCAAAAATTAGTTAAAACCCCAGCAGCAAGAGAGTGCATAGCGTGAAACACAGTTTTCTGCATTGCAAGATGCACAACAAGAGTGTGTGAGTAATTTGAGCACACTGCAACATAAGGTTAATGATCAGAGTAGTTTTAATAGAGGGCTGTTAGATGACCCTATGGCCTTCCAATTACAAATAAAGGAGTTGAAAAATGAAACAGTCAGTTTATTATAAAAGGGGTTGATTCCCAAAATGACTTTGATCAGATATATCAGCAGGTACATACTTTAAAACACCAGAAAATGCAACTGGTGAAGAAAAAATACCTCTTGAACCAGGAGGTGCATCAGTTGAAAATGAATGCAGAAAAGAGTCAGTGGGCAGAAAATGTAGACATTATGGAGCATGTGAGGCAAACGAAAGCTGATCTGGTACATGCAGCGCAGTATAGAAATGTGCAAGAGAAAGAGATTGGTCTTTTGAAAGCCAACCACTTTGAATATGTGTGCACAATGCAGGCTGCACAAAATGAACATGAGTCAAGTCAGAATGAAATCAGGGAATTGAAAGATTGATTAATGGCGTAGAGTAACGTGCTTGTGGCCAATCAGGCCCTGGTCTCAGAGTCAACAAGCCAGCTCTATGAACACCATCAGGAATTAAGGACAGAGAGAAGCAGGCGTTAGAGTTTGTCAAATTCAATTGAAAAACACAAGCAGGCATTGAGGCACCCTGACCAATCAGGGTATGGGAAAGGGTCCTCTGATCCAGGGGTGATGCCCTCCCCATTAGGAACATCATGCCAGTTAACCACAAGTACCCATGGGCCGACTGTGACTGACCTCAACTTCCACCTACAAAGCCCAAGGAAACATGAGGCACCTAGACTCTCCCAGGCCTAGCCAAACTGATCCAGAAGGCCAGCCCTTATCTGAGATTGAGGAGTACTCACCTCTATCACACAGAAGGGAAGATGGCCAGAACAGTTTGTCCTGGGAAGTTAAGAATATTCCAGTGCGTACTTCGGACCATGAAAAATCCCTTGATGAGAAAATGAGGGAGTTGGACTTAAAATAAATGAAATTGCAGAGAGACTACCTAGCTCACTTCGCTGGAGAAGGACATTCAAAACCTCAGCCCAGGAGGGGCATATTAACAACCTCCTTGCATTCAGGGTAAGGGGTGAATTTTCCCAGACTGTCTGGAAGGGGGAGACTGCACAGTTGAGTCAGCATTATCCTGTGCCAAAGGGTGGCTACAGGGGAAATGACTCTTAGAATTCACAGCAGCACAGACAAGAGGAGTCCAGACCCTGTCGTTCTGGGAGGTATTCCCAGACTCACAGAGATAGGGAGCGCATAGAATATAGGGAATGGAGTACCAATAGCAGCTCTGAGTGAGAAGGTGCATGGACTCGGTGCAGAGAAAAAGGGAAACAAAGAAAGGGTTTTGTCAAAGACCTAATTAGACAGATCAAAGCCATCAAAAGCTTCATGGCCCCATACCATACAAACGCTAAGTATTCAGTGTGGGAACATCTAGAATTCTATGAACAAATGATATCCTCATTTGGAATTAAAAATGACATAAATTGGCGGGAGATTGTAAAATGGACGTTCTCTCCAGAGTACTCCAGTATCTTGGGACTGCAGGACCAGAAACATTGCAAATGGTTCACTTATAGGGTGGCCATTTTGAAGCATTTTCCCACACAAAGGAACCCACAAGAGGCCTATAGGGCTGCATATAATTTGCAATGTGGGGAAGATCAGGCGCCATGGGAGTTTGTGCAGGAGTTGAATCAGGCATCTGATCATACCTCCCGGCGATTGAATACAAATAGAAGGGAGTTCATAACCACATATTTCCATCCGCTCCCTAAATATATCATGACTCAGTTGGTGCGTGATTTTTATGAGAACAGGACCCTGGATTGGGTGATTGAACAGGCCACCAGGCTCTATGATGTCCAGAAGCTTGCTGAGAGTAAAAACACCCTCAAAATCCCCAGACCATCCAACACCCCTGCTGCTGCGAATGTGACAGGGATGAAAATGACCCCTCCATTGAATTTGGAGACAGGGGGCCTAAAAATGCTCCTTCTGCCAACAAGCAGAATAAAAGGCAGGGAAGACACTCAGACCAAGCCCAATCGAAGGGTAGTCAGGCTGGATCTCTGACCAATGACTCCTCTGACCCTGCCACCTATATAAACCCTATGTAAAAGGGTACCAACCCAATTCTGGGGTATGTATATAGGCCCCCGGCCAGGGGGGGGGCAATCAGGTAAGTACTGCCCCGGGAAACTTCCCTTCAAACTTCCCTCAGGAGAGTAGTATCACTCCACCTCCTAATATGAACCTTTAGTATCACTCCACCTCCCAATCTGAAACTTTTCCCCAGATAGCCCCCGAACCAGAACTTCCAAAATAATCCTCTATTGCCCCAATTCCACGACAATAGATCCCTGAACCAGGGACAAGGGAGATTCAGGATGGCAAATTATGGGGGGAATGTCCAGTACCCTAGCTACTCTAGGAGAAGGGGCAGTTACCCTTTTTGGGAGCAGCAGAGGTATGACTCGAGACCTTTCTACAACCCAGAAAAGGTCTTGAAGCTGGAGCGACAAGTCCAGCAACTGACCGACGACCTGGGGCCCATGCTGAGGGCTCAGTCCAACCCTCAACCTAACCCTGCTTCCGAGAATGCCCCAACGCCCAGGTCTGATGCCCCTGGGGAAATGACAGCAAACCACAGGTTCCTGAGGAGGGGGCCAGAGTAGAGGGGAGATGTGAAGACCTAGAGGAAGCTTCCTTTCTCACTCAGACAGAACACTTTAAAACCTCTCAGCCTGAAAGTGTCTATTCTACCCCCATAATGTTAGAACCCAAAGAGCAAAGGCTAAGTAGAGAGAACTCACTTTGTGGAGGAACTCTGGATCATCCCCTTTGAGAGTGAAGAATCCCTGGACGATGCAGGTAAGAAAATCTTCTCTTTCAGGAATGGAGGGTTCCCTCCCAAAGACAAATGAGTTCCAAAAGACCATAAGTAGGACAGGGTAAGTATGGTGACCGACCCAAAACAAGAAACATTTCAACCCCAAAATGGCGAGCCAAACAGAATTGAAACTGAGGAGGTGTCTTTCCCCCAAACAATTTCTGTGAACTGCCTCCAGGAAAAGGGGGACAGCAAAGAATCATAGGAGAAGGAGGATTCTCGAAATCTGGCCATTGTTTGGTGTAAACCTTTCTTCACAGACTCCTGATCTCCGACACAGAAAATTGTCCAAGATCACACAGTGTCTGGGTTCAATATTAAGCAAATTACCACTGGGCTGGCAAATAACTCACATTTTCTCTGCACTCTGGAGGAGAAAGAAGGCCAATTCTATGCACCAGTCAATGTGCAGGTTCAGTGTGAATTATTAGGTCTGGTGGACACTGGATCCCAAGCCCCTTTCTGTCCAAAAGGCATTTGGCCAACTCAATTCAGGATGGGGAGGGCCACCAAATTCTTCTCACACCACATCCCGAACTACTCCAAAACTTGGATGGGAATTACATTTCCATCTAAGGGACTGCAGATCTGGAAATAAAAATGGGCGCCATCGACTGAAACATCCGTTGATAGTTGTGACTCCATGGAGCACACCTTGTTTACCAGGGAACGATCTCCTGAGGAGGTTTTCACCTCTGATCGACTGTGTAAACTATGTCCTCTGGACCGAGACTAACCGGCCTATAAGATAAAAAATGAGTACCAAGTATGTTAGCATGAATGGTACCTATCAATTAATTGGTCAACGTTCTGAGAATGTAGAATTCCATTTCAAGAATAACCAAGTCCCAGACATCACTGTCATCTCTATGGTAATGGGAACCCTTCTACATTCTTGAAATTCAACCTTCTTCCCAGTTTTAAGTGGCAATCCACACTAGAAGGGGATACCCTAACATTTTACACCAGTCCAAAATCAGAAGAAACAATGAGCCTTGTGAAACCAGACAAGTAAGAACCCGCTCTAAGTCTGACAGACATTCAGAATAAGGGCAAACAGTTGTTCCCCACCCATTCAGTTAAAGGAGAGGGAGTAGGCCTGGATAATTGAAGGAGCTGCATCAGCAAAGGATTGTTCAGGAAAGGCCCAACAAATCAAACCATTCCCACATTTAAATTGATTGACAAATGGGAAATAGGCCTCGAAACCCTAAAATTCCAAACATCTCCTGCCTAGCACGTATATGCTAAAAATGTCCATTGGCGACAAAAGCATAGAACATAATTGTTGGGTTGTGAGAGATGTCCCTTCTGTCTTTTTTTTAGGCAGTGACATTTTCAATCTATTCACAATCAATTTGGACCTAATTAATAATAAAGCCTGATCACGACTGCGGGGTAAACCCATGGACTTTGACAACACTGAAAAAGAATTTCAGTCAGCTAAATTGCTGCCTTATGCTGTTGAATTTCAAGTACAAGAAGAGGTTATCATCCCAGGACAGGTGCAACAATTCATTGTTCCCCTCATAATTAAGCGATGACAGAACCTCAAACATCAGGACGCCTATATAAATTTAAATTCCTATCTCCAATAACAAGGTTTGTATTTAAATATGACACCTCTAGTAGACCTAGAACACGACACCATTCGAATACTGGTAGATAACAGCAACCCTCAAAGTATCACTTTGGGCTCAGACACCTTTATTGGAATGGTGGTTAATGGCCATCATTATTCTATTGATTTAGGAAATGAAATCATGGCACAAATCCCAAATGACTGTTTTGACATCAGCAACGGTATTCCTCCAGAAAAGATTTTTACTAAGCATGGGGGAATTTCATGGTGCACTCGTTCTACCCTTACCGGGTAGATGAGGTGACCTGTGACATCAGGAAGGAGGAGGTATTGTTCCGAGTTAAGGACCATTTCCTCAAATCCCTGGATCCTGCTTTCCAGGTCAACACCATCAAAAGAGATCTCTCCACCCAACTGGAGGATACCACTGAAATTTCCAAGCCCGAGGTCTTTCCAGGTTTCAAGCAAATGGTCGAGGAAAGGATCAATCTTGCTGATGCCTGTGAGACCGAGGAGCAAAGACGAAAGCTGAAGCAGGTCTTCCTGGAATTACAAGATATCTTTTCAGTGGACTCATACGACTGTGGACGTACATCCATTCATTCAACCACCATTCCCATGGACCACGAGATGACGCCAGTATTTGTGAAACAATTCTGGTTACCTCTCGCGTCCATGGAATCACTCACAGAGATGATTACCAATTTAGAATCCCGTGTGATAATTTGTCTGATCCATGTGTCTTCAACAATCGGTGATGGGGATACTCAAACCAAAGGGCCAATGGAGAATATGTGCAGAGCTGTGGGTGTTGAACAAACGGGTCCACATGTCAAGATGGCCACTTCCCTAAATCAATCAGGGGCTGGCACAGATCCAAGAGTCAAAGGTGTACACCGCCATTGACCTGACCAACGGCTATTGGACAGTACATGTGAGTAAGGAAGGCCAGTACTATCTTGCCTTTACCTTCGGGAAGGGGGCAGAAATACACGTAGACCCGAAACCCCTTTGGACACATAAACTTCAACAATGAGTTCAACATCTTCCTACATAAGGCCATGCCCGACTTGTAGGAAAGAGGAAACTTGGCCTATGCAGATGATGTTCTGTTCAAGAGCTCAACTATGGAGCAACATATAGCAGAAATCTGCCATGTTCTAACCCAGTTGCAAAAAGACGGAGCAAAACTGTCCTTTCAGAAGGCACTGTGGCGTAATACCCAAGTGGATTTTCTAGGGCATGAGATCACCCCTGAGGGTCTTAATCCCCAGGCAAAGAAGGGGGAAGCCTTATTGAAATTAAAAGACCCTACTACTCAGCGATAATGAAGAAGCCTCCTTGGACTCACTAATTAAAGTTGAATGTTTATTGCGGACTATGCAGATGTCACTCAACCATTGGTCCATTTATTAAGAGTCAGAGTCAAGTGAGCATACAGTCCGGAACAAGCTGAGGCAGTTAAACAACTGAAAATAAGCCTTTCCCAGGCTCCTTGTTTGGCTTCTTGGAGACAGGGTTCTCATATTCTTGCCTAACAATGGTGTTGTATCAAAAGCAAGGCTAACAAAGTAATCTTATATGCGAGCAAGACTTTGTCCTCTGTGGAGGAACAATTAAATGACTGCGAGAGGGGACTCCTGGCAACGGTGTGGGCATTAAAAAACAACTGCCTATTCATCCAGGGGGGCACATCACTGTCCAGACTCCTCAACAACCCTTGCAATATCTCCAAAGTCACAGAATCTGGGTGGGGAATGTCAGTAATTCCAGAATTACTTCCTCGAATTCTGTCCATGCAAGGCTTTCCGGTAGAGGTCAGATATGCCAAAACAAGAACAGTCCCCTAGCACAAGGGATGGTGGACCTGCATGATTGTGCTAAAAAAAACTGTCTCGAGGATGAAAGTCTAATGACCAATAACAACATGGAAGCGTACTTAACTTCCCCACACAAGGTCTATGAGGAAGACACATGTCAGAGGATACCCACAGTTTATGTGGATGGGTGTTCCTGCCATGTTAATAACAGAAACAACTAACAGTGGCTGGCATATTGAATACCTGGGTGAATGATACGCCGCAACCCTCTGCTGGTTACAAAATAGGACCCAGGATTTGTCCGGTTGCAGAGTAGATGTCCGTTCATCAAACCATCCTCACTGCAGTGCACCACCAACTCAATTAACTGGTCACAATCACTGACTCTGGTTATGCCAGGAATGGGTTTGTGGAGCACCTGATTAACTGGAAGAATCAAGGCATGCTCTGGGCCAACAATAAACCCTTAAAGCATGCCAAACTGATCCAGTCAATTGGCGATTTGGTGACCTCCAATGAGAGGACCATCTATTGGAAGAAGATAAGAGGTCATTCCAAAATAGAGGGGCCAGATAAGACTGGGAATTACCTGGCTGACCAGCTGGCTAAAACCAGAGCTCTACAGGGGGATTTCATAGAAACAGAATCCCTGGGTGAAATCAAAATTGCCACTGTCACCAGATCACAAACACGTGCTTACAGTGAACGCCCAATTGCCCAGAGAAGTAAAGATACTCCAGATGCAGATTTGATCACTGCACAGAAAGAGGAACCGATCATTGGGAAATTTTATCGACACATTGAAGACCCTTTCAACTTTCCTCCAACTGAGTTGGATTGTACCAGTAAAAAGGATCTTTGGGTGTTGATGAAGTTTTCCAAGATGTTCTGGCTCCAAGACAGTTTGTTTGTGAGGTGAGCTGTATCTGGCAGTAACCAGTGGGTGATACCTTCTTCATTTTGAAGCTTGATGTTGAACCATGCCTATAATGCTGCCACTGCCGGCCATAGGGGGTTCACACAACATTAAAAGTCTTGCACAAGGTTGCCTGCTGGCCACATATGGGCCAGGGCTGCAACACTTAGCTAAAGGGGTGTCTTGTGTGTGCTCAATTTGCATCCAGTTCACTCACACACAGAGCTCCCCTACGAAAATGGGGAATGGCACTGCCTTGGTCAGATTTGCAAGTCAATTTCATTGGACCAGTGATCCGCTACTCTAGAGGAAACAAGTACATGTTCACTATGGCATGCTTGTTCACAAAGCAGGTATAGTGTTTCCAGCCCTAGATTGTAAGGCGGAGACAGCTGTTGCACTAATGATGAACCACTTCTTCTCTCGTATCGACCTCCCAAAAAGGATTGAGTCAGATCGAGGAAGTCATTTTACCAGTCAGGTGACGGCGAAGATGTGGGAGATTCTAGGGATAAAAAGAAAACTCTGCCTACCTCCTGGCTTCAAGGAGAGGTGGGGGGGTTGAGAGATGCAACAAAACAATTATGAGTATCTTAAAGAAGTTTGTAGCAGACTATGGACCCAGTTGGGACATCCGATTACCGCTTGTCCTGATGGCTATTAAGTCTACACCATCTTCTGCAATAAATATGTCTCCATTTGAGCTCATGACAGGATGAAAAATGGTGTTACCTCAGCATTTGCTTTACAAAAACACAAGAGTAGACACTGATAAATGAGTCCACTACTCATGAGTACATTAAAATGTAAGGAAGCGCCTCCAGCACGCTTTTGTTTGTGCTCAGCACAATTTGGAAAAGTCGGCTGAAGGAATGAAGATCTATTATGATCTAAAGACCTCCATGAAAGAGTATGAAGTAGGGGACAAGGTTTACCTGTACAATTTCAAAGGTATCAGGCCAAGGAGCGGATGTTTCTCCCATATTGGCGCCTTTGAAATTGTAGTTAAAATATCACCTGTTGCCTACAAGATCCGTATCACAAAAGGAGAGCAGACAGAAGAAAAATGGTTCCACATCAATCAATTGAAAAACTGTCATCCCTGACAAGCTTTACGACTGTTGAAAAGCCAAATGAAAGTCGAGCAAAGAAACCATCTGAAGAATGAAAAGGAAAGATGAAAAACTGGATGGAAATTAAAATATATACAGGGAGTAAGTTACTTAGTGCTCATTGTAAAAAGTAAAAAAATAAATAAATAAGGTTTTTGAAATGGTGAAAATGTCTTATTATAATAGTATGCTGTTGTTGTTTGATAATTAACTTCCTTCACTTCCAGCCTGGAGGCAAGAGAGGAGTCTGGAAAAACATCAGGGACCCTGGAAAGAAGGGGGACAAAAAGAACAAAAGGGCAACACCTCCCAACCCAAAGACAGAAGAGGAGGCTGGAGTGCCGACTTCCTAATAAAGGAAATTGTGCCAGACGGGCTCCAACCAAAAGAAAAATATGAGAAGAAAAAGAAACAAAAGAGGACTTTGGAAGAAAACCCCACTCTGCCCTGCTCTGCTCCATGAAAGAATCATGGAAGAACTGGGTGGGGGGACATGTGGGGATTAATCAAAGCCCCCAAATAAAAGAAACTGAAGGGCCTCAGGAAGCAAGGACTGCCAGCTTTCATCAAAGAGAATAAGAAAACCCTTCACACAGAAAATGGTCCCATTAAGGTAGACTGCAAATGTTTCTGCACGTAACACAAGGATGCGTCTTTATGAAAAGGCTTACCTGTCATTACAAAAGGAAAAGCAGCATTTCTATTCACACTGGCAGAAGAAATGCAAATGCCTCTTTCATGTGGCAAGCAGGATTTTCAAACATTGACAACACTGGAAGCAAGACGACGCAGGGCAACACATGTTCGATCCCCAGTACGCACTTAGAACCTCTGAGTATAAAGAGTGTTATAAATAACCAAGTAAACAAACAAGCAACACAGACCTGTGGCCCGTCACAGCGCCGACGCAGTGAAACCATCACTACTGTGACAAGAACACAGATCAAGAAGCATTTCTTACCGTGACTGCACTCTCAACCAGGGAAGTTGGAGTAATGAGGCACAGCCTTGGTGTCCAACATCTCCCACTGATGGATCAAAACTGTTAGCAAGATAAGGTTCTCTCTCGCTATGCGCCAGTTACCAACTGAACTCCCAGGCTCCTTTATCCTGTCATGCAAACATGTAGGAGGGGGTCCTGCCCTATCCGGCCACCCACAACACCTGTCTTTGAGGCAAGTGGGAATATAAGGCAACAGGCTTCCGACCAAAAGTTACAAACAGTGTTCTCACTATATCCACTATAACATGGAAGAACTTACATTATATCTGGTGTGTTTTTAAAAGTATAAATATAGAGATGTTATTTGCACTTCAGAAACCTTGTCTTCTCCAAATCGTCCTCTGCTTGCTAGGGGTTTAGGAAAGCTTGTTGTAGCAAAACAGCAATTGTGTTTAGGCACCAATCACCTAGACCAGCACCAGCCCTGTTGATGTCTACGCTCCCCTCACCTAGAATCTGCCCTGTATTATAGAAACTCATCACTGGTGCAAGGACAATTTTGCATGGTTTTAGCACAAGGGCAAATCTACTGTCCTATTGCAAAGATTAATTCTTTCAATGCATGTTTGCATCAGGGAAATGTGTGGCCTTGTACTATTACAATGCCCTCTTGATACTAGGGCAATGGGTGTAAAAATACATTGAAACAGTGTTTTTTTGCACTAGGGTTAATATCATTTAAAATGTCGCTTGCAGTGGTGCAACGTTTGTATAATACGAGCCCGAACATCCTGCATGTTATGAACATACCATCTTTAATTGGTCTCCTACTACTGAGGACGACTGTTTAGCTGTGGCTCTTCAAAGCTTGTTCTGTCTGAATGCATTTACAGTGTCGTGGAAACTTCTGCTGGGAGGCTCTTCCACACACGTGAGTGTTACCCTTTCTGTGAAATAATGTTTTGTTACCATTGTAACGTTAATGCACAGCATTCTTCAGCAGGGATGTCATTTTACCAAAATGCCTGGGGTAGCGGAAGTGACATCCCACGACCCTTGACCTCTCATGACATTACACGAAGTGATGTCATTAGACCACACCCTGAAGTGGCATTACGGGAAGCGATGGAACACAACCTTTCACCCCTTGACAAAACAGGAAGTGGCATCACATAGCATTGTTCTAAGTACACTACGAAAAATATGATTACAATATCACTTTAATGTGATATAAATTTCATACAAGTATGGATCACCATATATATTGTTAATATCAGTGTGTATAGGCCCATGTTACCAAATTACTGTGAATACAAGCAAACGTCCAAGGCCAAATGATAATGATGTGTTATTATATAGGACTTCCGCTTGAACGCTTTACATAGAACAAATATACATGAAATATCACCCAACCTGTGTTGGTACTCATTTATCGACATCAGAGAGATGAAAGGCTGAGTTGGCCTTGCCAGGATTCAAACCTGCACCCTGCAGATCACGCACACACATCACAGCAGTAAGCACTAAACCCACTGAGCTATCTTACTGGCTATAGTTATCTTACCAGCTATAGTAAAATGAGCAATTACATGTCTGAATGTTCTGAAAGTCAGAAAGCAAATTACACTCTATAGCGGATACCATTGATATGATATGCTATGATCGTTTATTTATATTGCGCCTATACACGATGTATTTCAAAGCGCTTCAAGGCAAGCGAGGGAACAAGGGAAAATACAATGACATTCTTACAGGCCATAAACAGTAAGGATGGGAAATTAACTATTGTACTCGCCCTGAGGACAATTCAGATAGTGCAAGAGCTAAGACATAGATAAGGAAGGGAGGGGGAGAATGGGAAGGAAATGGAAGCAGACATGCAACTACTGTACTAGGTCTGACGACATTTCTGGTAGAGCCGGAGAAAAACCAAAGGTGAGCGAGAGGGGTTCAGAAAGGGAGGGGAGTAACCAAACAAGCTACTATCGTACTAGGCCGGACGACATTTCAGATAGTGCTGGGAGGGGTGGAAACAAGTAAGGGGAGGGGAAGGAGACAGACGAGATTGCCATCATACTAGGTCCAGGGACAATTCTGATAGAGTAAGTGCATAGAAGAAAGTAAGGGGAGGAGATAGGAAATGGGAGAAAGGGAGAAGAGGAGAGAACAGAGATTAAGCAGTCAAAAAGTTTGGAGAAGCAAGAGGGGAGAGCGAGTACAATTGCAGAAGTCGGTAGTAACACATAATGTTGCAAGCCAGGATACAAGATGAAGATGGGAACAGCATGATTCAGGGCCACCGTGAGTACAAGATGAAAAGTCCAGCATGAGAGTTGAGAAAGGGTGACGCACCGTGAATCTATGAAGTCCATAAAAGTCAAATCCAGCATTGGCCACAAGACGGTGATGGTGAAACCAGAATGTAGCAGGACAGACTCCTGCAGAAGTAGGCTGGGAGGGAGGCCGGGGGCACAGTGTCGAAGAATCAAGCAAAACAGGGAACACCTGTGTGCGAGAAGGGTGGGGGCATAAGGAACATCACCATTAAACTGGTAACTGAGATTTAACAGCAGGCCAGTTCATCTACAGGTCTGGTGCAAAGTTGGCCACATGTCAAGCCTGTGTGGATCTACTTTTCAGGCTTCAGAGGTTGGCAAAATACATAACAATGTGAGGGTTCATAACTCTGTATTAAAGAATTTATATCAGCGCGGTGAATGCAGTGCACTCAAACAACATCCCGTACTCTGGGCACTCTTTACCTGATACGTGCAAACAAACATCCTGAACAGCATGCCAGGGCGATAGGAAAGCTAGGCATATTACAACAAAGCATTAACTGTGGCACAATGAAATCATGGGCCACTTTACGTACTATGGTCAAAAATGTCTACACTGTACACAAGCTTTTAGGCACAAGGATTTTGTCAAGTGAGCGAGGACACTGAGATGGAATGTCTGGTGATGATTGTAACAGAGACAACGGCAGAAAAAAACATGCTCGTTTTGGTCTGCATTGTGAATTTGAGGTGTTTAAGAATAGACTAAATCAGTGACTCACCCCCTGAAGTGTACCTGAAATAAAACTTTAATGAGTCTAGCAATTATTGTATAGAATTCCAGAAAGACAAATTATTTGTTATTCCTATTCTTTCTGAATTAGGGTCACTGCTCAAAGTGTTACACTTGTGGAAGGAACCCCTATTTTTTTTTAAGCGGCCTGAACAAGAAAGCCAGCCACTCCAGAAACAAAGAGCCACAGGCTCCTGTTCCTCCATTCCTTCAATAAATACGCAGATTAGTTATTTTGCCTCTCCCCATAGCAGCTATGCGTAAAAGCCTGCAGCACCTAGTCTGCCATCGCCTGTCCATCTATAATCTCTATTAGCATGGTTCATTGGGATAGGAGGGAGGTCGGTGTTGTCCGGCCACCCACACCCGTTAGTCATCTGAGCTACTATGTTACCAATTCACGGGATTGCTTCACTTTCTCACAGACATATTTCTGCAGTACAGTATTTCGAGCATGATAAACAAAAACAAAAACAGGGGCCATGTGGTATCCTCCATTCAATGGCAGGGAGGGATGACACCCCTCCAGAAAAGTACTGGGTAAGCGGTGTGCTGGAGTGGAAAAGGGGGTCGTGAAATGACCCGCAAAATTGTGACTCTAATTCGCAATTGAGAACCTAGGCATCAAAACACACAGTGCAGTCGAGAATAAAATGAAGCGTCGATAATGAAGATGCTGTAGCTGTGCTACTGGTTTAAGAAGAGCCATAATCAGCCCCTTGTCATAGTTCTCTTGGCTGTTCAAAACCTGCCTTGGGATTAGTCCCACTGGGTTTGTGGGCTCTTCTCCCACACTGGGTTTCGGTTCTATTACAAGACATCATGTTTGCCCCTGTACCATTTTGCACCATGCGTTGAGGAGACACTTGACCTTTAGACTTCAAACTTCCTGTATACTTGGTGGTGGATCTTCTGGGGGGTATATGTCTCCTGGTTCCTCCTAACGACAATGCTGCAGAACGCAACTATATATAAGGGTGGTGGGCGGAAAATCTGTGTCCTCTATGCACTTTGACCCGGAATTAAAAGAATCCACCAGCTTGAAGAAGGCTCTAAGAAGAACCGCTGCCGAGCTGCACCTGACCACTCAGAGCAATGATGATGATATTCCACCCGAATGAGCACCCTTGCAGTACCTTCGATTAATATATATATAATGTATTCTTTGGTATAAGCTTACACTCGTAGCTAGATGAAAGTCAAACATGCAGGCTCCCCCACCTCCCACGACCCAACTTGCATCATATTTTAATTTACTATATTAAATCACTTCCTGCTACCCCCTTTTGCCCCTGATGTGTCTGTGCTGCATCACCTCTTGCCCTGGTCAATGTGCGCTATGGAAAATTAGAAGGGGCCCTATGCATAGCCTGCTTCTCTCTTTACCACGGCAGCCATCTTGTTTATTATTGTATTGCAATCGATAGATGCAGCACTCAAATATGAATTTTCTCTTTAAGGCGAACACATGTAGTGTGCATAGAATACATGCATTACCAATCAGGGGGTTGGGAAAACATTATTGATGTATTGAGGGCAGAAAAGTAGGAACGTTTCAAGGTCTGTCGCTTGCCCATTACAGGTCTTCAGTATAGCAGCCTGGGTGATTTTAAGTGATCTCAAAAACACGTGTACATTGAAAGTGCAAATGTTTATTCTGTCATTATTCCACTTTCCAGGTTTCTTTAAGGATTTCTTTTTTTTAGAGAAGTCTGTGTCGTTTTGGTCTTGCCTTAGTTCAGGTGCAGTTCTGTCCCAAACATTTGGCGCCTGAGATTATAGGCATGGGCTGTTAGATTTGTTTTTCTTCATGATGTAGTTTTGTGGAAGATCTACATGTCATGAGTGAGTTGAAATGGGTGGAGCAAAGCTACAGACATCCAGGACCCTTTTCCCAGTAGCTGCTGTAGGTGGTACATAGGGTTTTAGGGATTTGTTTCTCAATGGGAATAGTTTTCAAAGATTTAAGGGCTAGCGAAATGTGATCCTATTTACTGAAGCCAAAAATTAGTCTTGGCCCTCTACTTTGGACCAGTTGCATTTGTTCAATCAGCAATTTGGGAAGGCCAAAGTACAAGGAATTCAGTAGTCTATCTTGCTCAAAACCATTGCTTGTAAAAGTTCGGTTTTGAGGCTAGTTCATAGAAAAGGTAGGAATTTGAGGGTGTGAAGTTGTAGCCGAGTGTTTTTGGTGACAGTGTTTATGTGTCGTATGTACATTAATGGCCTTCAGATCCCGCTCTCCTCCTCAGTGAAGACACTGGGAGTCTACCTTGACTCTTTCGCTTACCCGCCATGTGAATGCCATTGCTTCTTCTGCTGCCTAAGCGACAAAATTGATCAATGCAACAAGACCCTTCCTATCCCAGAACAGCTGTCTAACAGTTGCTCGAGCAATCATTGGTTCAAAGCTCGACTACTGCAACACTCGCTTTGCTGGCACCTCTTCGCACAACATCCGGAATATGCTGGTTATCCAAAATAACGCCCTTCGAGCAGCACTCGATATTCCCAAACGCGAACATATCTCGGCAGCAAGAAGAGCAGTCCACTGTATCCCAATTCGGGAAAGGATCGTGTTCAAAAGAATCTATGTGATCACTGCGCCACCCGTAATTCCACCGACGAAAGTTTCGACGACCATTATGGCATGGCACAGTGATCAGAAAGCCCACTGTAGCCCACATCCCCCCACCCAACTCCCCCCCTGGCCACTTACCTTAACAGTGGCACACACGGAAGTGTGCCGCCCACTTCCCTCAATCCCCTCGATCCCCACTACCCCCGACCCCCATTGCCATGACTAAGAGAAGTGGGAGACACCCCGCAACCGAAGCTATCCACAGTCACAGTAATGGGGGTCAGCATTTTTGTAATGTGCAAAGGCACATTTCTAGTACCAGGCGACCTTATGAGGTTGCAGTACTGGAATTATTCCTGTGCAAAACCCTGTCAAACACATATAGATGCCTCACCAATGTCCCTCCATCTTACCTCACACAGAAAATGATCAAAATACAGTCTCCCAGGCCCACCAGATTGGCCTATGCACACCGTCTCGTTCAGTGGAATTTCAAACACACAAACGCTGAAGGCTCTAGCATACCCTATATTGCAGCAGAACAATGGAACTCATTTCCTCCTGCCTTGAGAGTGGAACAACCCTACTGGGTCTTCGGAAGAGCCCTGAAAAGCTGACTGTTGTATAATCTGAGCTTGGTCGCCGAAATGTATTGACCTATGAACTGTTTCTGTGACCCTTGAACATGTATTGCAAGTAACTGTAGGGTTCGAAAATTGAGGGGAGCTGGGAGCTATTTAGCTCCTGCTTCTAGCATAGAGAAGCCTGGTTAGCTTGAAACCAACAGTTACCATGAGCTATTTTTGGCTCCTAGGGCCAACTGGTGCCTTCCAAACATGTAAATGTGACACGTTAATAAAGAAGAATTAGTACACATCTAATACACGTTTAAACACAAAGGTTCATACAAAATTAATACAATTTTAAAAGGAGCATCTCTGGTAGATCCTGGTTCCCCAGTGGTAGCTCCTGTCTACAGGATGATGCCCAACACCCAGGAGCTGGTTTTAACGTCTGCTCATCGAATCTCAATTTCGAACCCTGAACTGGTGTTATAATGGCACCTAAATGCCCCTGGGGTTAGTGCACTTTATAAATGAAAAAAAAATGAAATAAATGTGTGAAACGTGAGGATGGCAAGTGTTTCTTTACTGTGCTTGAAGGTGTAGGTTATGGTCTTAGTGTGTCTGGCCACTTGAACGGAATTTCCAAATCTCCTTTGCTCCCTGTGTTTAAGATGACTGTCTTCCCTGCAGTCCATGAAGTCGCTCACTTTACATGCCACTGGCTTCATATGCATTGCAGTACTAAGGAGACATTGGGAAACTTGTGGGACTCCACATTGGACATTATTTTACAAATTACTGTGAGATTGAATTCAAATTCGCTGTTTTTATCCATTTAATTATTTTTACAATGTTCAATGGGTTCATTCACATTCGATCAGTTTATTGACAGCTAAAACAAAATAAGCATTCTATTTTATTGTGTGTAATTATTGTTCATCGCCATTGATTAAATCAAAGAAAGAATTATTCTTTTTGAAAGGGTCCCTGGCAAGACATTTACAGGTAGCATATAAAAGGAAGGAAGGTGGCAGAGAAAAGAGGCCAGCGGCAGAATTAGCTTCTTTGATGTTCACATTAAGATTACTTCTCATAGATGTCCCTTGGCTGTTTACATAACAGTGTTTGAAAACTTTGTAGTATGTCTGAATTCACTTGGATCCCATTGCTTTTTGGTGTACATTATTAGGAAGCAAACAACAATATAACCAGCCTTCTGTATGTCCAAAGCATCTTATCTAATTGGGCGTACTCACCTCTGCTTTCAACGTTTTTATTGGAACCCACAGTACGTATGCCTTGATCCACTTGGGAAAATGTTGTTTTAGATAATAACTGGGCTCATTGCACCTTTGGGGATCTGCTTTGTAGCAAGGATTTCATGCATTGCATGGCCTTGCCACCATTACCCTGGTTGGCTCTGATTCTGTCATGAATAATTTTCGGATCTTGTAGATTGCTGATAGGTCTAACAATATGTCTTCATTCTTCTCTAGGTTCTTTAGTTGTATTCACTAATTGATTAACTAATCTTTTATCACGCTTAATACCGGAGAGATTTACTCTGCGTTGTTTTGCTTAGAACACACCCGGCTTGCTACTGAGCTACCCTCCCAGCCCAGCACTAATGTTGATTACAGTGGTTTCTGTGGCCCCGTTAAGTATAAACCTAGACGGACACGGAAGCGATTATGTTTTTGCTATACGTTTGCAATGGGGGTCTGGCAAGTCTTTCAAGTATTTTGCTTAAAAAAAGGTTAGTAATAACTCTGAAATTTTACAAGCACCTTTTGTAGTCATTTTTTTGGGGGCGTAGCCAGGTTTACCTTCTTGCACAAAGCTGCTGACCAAATAAAAACTCAAAGCAGGCTGTACCTCGCTTCTCTCAGGCATTACCCTTATGCCGGTGGCCCATTACCAGTTGGTATAAACTGATTATCGCCTACCTAGATCCTCCCCAGAGTCAAAAGTATGGCAGTAGTTGTGAATAATAATACTAATCATGATCGCGACAGCAATAGAATGATAACAATAAAGCACTTTATTTTGTTCAGACTTAAACAAAGTTCTTTTTTGTATTGTTATTATTTAAAAGAAAAAAAATAAGGGTGCTTGTAGAATGAGAGCAGGGAGCATTCAGCAGTGTATACACCTGGAGAGGATACTAAAGATAGTTAGCGACTGTTACAAGCGAGAAGCCCTTCCATTTACAAATCATAGAGGGTGGCAGCGGCAGGCAGTGAGAGCACATCCCTACTCAATGGAAGTAAAACCATGATCCTCAAACCATGAGTCAACACCTCCAGCATGATTATGGAAGTATTTCCTATACCCGGCTGTCGAAGAGCCCCATCCACGAGTCAGCATCTTGCAACATGATTGCAATAGCATGCCCTTTACCACACACTTGTGAACCCCACTTAAAACAGGTAATGTCATACTTTGTAAATGGGCATCCAGTATGACTTTGAGTCGCCCCTTGAGGCTCAAGTGAACTTAATGCAGACAGAGCAGTCTTCAGGGACATGCCAGCTGAGAAGGATTTCACCCATAACATCAGGTCCAAGAGAGCACTGATAGGAGGATTCACCTCCAAATTCATTGGTGGCCTTCTAATGGCCTCACACTAACCTACCACAATATCTGACATACAAACGTTGAGTTATCTACTGACCAGGTTTCACCCCTCGTCTGAGAAGGAAAACCGAGAGCAACTGCTGCCCAACGATAGATTGTGAGCCAATGAGACTATCTCCAAAGGTCTTCGGGTGGCGTGCGGAAGCACTGCAGTGCAACGGGCTGACTCGCCTACTGCATTTCCCTCCCCAGAACCTTCTCTGCATTTTAGCCTGTCCTTACACTTTGCATGCTTCATCCAAGGACCCCTCTTCAGTTTTCCTTAAGCCACTGTGGGGTGGTTATGCCCAGACTTGGGTTCCGAGCTTGATGTGCAACATCCCAAGCTACACCTTGCCAGTGATGCCAGTGAGGCACAAAACATATCTTGGTTTGCTTTTGGTTTCATACACCTCATGACTTTGGCTAAGTTATATAAAATTCTCCAGTCACCAAAAATAAAGCCATCTTGAGAAAGCAAGACACAACTTCTTTCTTTTCCTACAATTCAAAGAATCAGTGCAGGCCTGCAACAACTTTTGTTCAGCAGCTGCTAAGAATTCAGTTAAAGCTATACACAATACAATGTCCATCATTCACTAGTTTCCAACTATGATTGAATACCTTATTTAATAAACATTTCTAGACGGAAGACTCTAGAACGCCTGCTAAATTATTTTTTTTCTAATGTCACAGATGTAACGGTTTATTGAGAGACCACCCTCAACACAGGTAGTTCCTTCCCTGCCCCTGAGCTACCAATGAGCCAAGCACCAGGCCGGTGTACAGGAAATATATTTGTATTTATTTGAATGATAAATAATGGAGATCACACTAAAATAACACACGCCACCTTCTTTGTGGCTCACAATTAAACTTCTTGCTACACAAATAAATCACACCAGTTGGTTGGGAAAAACACACATCTTAATTCTTTACTTTCTACAGATTTCACTTCAAGAAATAATCAACCTGGTCAATGAACAAAATCAGTGACATATGCAATGCTATGCAATTTCGGTTTTTCCTGCGTACTTAAAAAGGCTAGCAGTTTAGTTTAGATTTGTACAAATGCATATGGCAATTATTATTTTACCCACACTTTTGCTTTGAAATAAACACAGGGTGATTCAACAGTTTGTTCTTTAGACCAGACCCGCCTCACTTTGGTCTGTGTTGGGGAAGTCGGCTAGAGAAATTGGGATGATTTAAGAATTTTGGATTTCCGACCCCCAGTCCACCCCTCGACTTAAAGTCCTGTATTGTGGAACCTGGACAGAAACAATTGGGAGGATTTGAGAATTTTGGATTTCAGACTCCCCTCCACTTAAAGGCCTATGTTGGGGAAGGAAGCTGGACATAAACATTGGGATGATTTCAGAATTTTGGATTTCAGAGCCCCCTCCACTCAAAGGCCTGTGTTGGGCTGGACCAATAAATTACCCAATTAAATTGCAGTCTATAATTTTCAGCGCATACTGAGAATGAACTTTGTTAATTTCGAATTTTAACAAAAATCACCTCATGGTGTTCTGCCAAGGGAAATTAATTAAATTAATATTTTTAGTTAAATAGGCTAAGGATCTACACAGTTTTGTTCCTCTCCCCACCCACTATAAAGGAAAGAATTTAAGGCAAGCAGACTCCCCGCCCTTTGGTCTCAATCGGATCAATTCTACTCACATTGAAAGTCTTTTTTTAACGTTCAGGAAAGCCAGCTGCATTTCAGGACCCTCTTGGAGGACAGGGTGGGTGTTTGGTCACTCCACTCTCAAGAATGGTCCCCAGCTCTTCACTATAAGGCCCAGTCAGCTTGCTTAGGCCTCTGAAGCAATAGACAGCTCCACCCAGATACAATCTCAGCAATCTCCTCTGGTGTTTCCTTGCAGCTGTCAGATGGTAATTTTCAGCAACTCTCTCCCTTTCTTATAGTGCATCCACTACATCTACCAGTGATGACACCATCAAGATTTCAATATTGGGTAAAGCCCTGCACGAATTCTCGCAACCAGGATTGGCCAGTTACCTTTCTATCGACCCCCAAGTCTAGCCTCTTTCTAAGGATTGGTTTAGGAGCCTAGAGCAGACATATAGCAATTCCTCTTTGAAATCCCCTTTTGTTTCCATGTCAACTTTTTGGGGGAAACTAGTTATGTGGCAAAAATTCATACTTTACTAATAACTGCCACAATATATATATATATAATATATATATATATTTATATATATATAATATATATATATTCTGATCCAGCTAATCATGGGGAATTAAATAAAATGACAGCGGGTCCACAGTGTTTGGCAATTTTCTGCTGTTTTTACAAAAAGCATAATCTTTAGGAACATGCAATTTACTCCCCACATTCCTAATTGTACCTCCACCAGTTTGCCAACTCAAATTCTGAACATGTTCAGAGCAACCAGGAACACATTTTAGCTTGCATTACAATTGCCTAAGTCACAGGTGGATGAAAGTTATGTCAACAAAATGGAAAATGATTAAAAAAATGACAAGAAATGAAGGCAGAATGACTTATGGTTGCTGAGAAAAAGGCATAAGTTTGAACATTGCCTTTAAATTAATATGAAATCTTCTGTTAGGAAAGATTCCCCTTAGGTACAATTTTTCCTCCATTTGTGAACCCAACAAACATTTTGCATTTGTTTGGCTTACCTAACCTGACTTTTTGTAGTGGAGCCCAGCCTTCAGCTACACTCCTCTGGGCTTTCTCTAATTTATTATGGGGAAACTAATACGTCCTTCAGACTGTCAGTACTGGGAAACTATGTTTCCCTCAGTGTTTGACTATGTTGCCATTTCCTGGTAACATTTTATCTATGTGCCAAGTACCTTACAGTACCGCACATAGGGGTCATTTTTGTTTTATGGCCCTAGCTACCACCTAAGGTTTTTTTGGGTGTTTGTACAAGTGTACCTAGGATAAACTGGTGGCAGCAGTTTACTTTTAAAGTATTTTTACTTCGTTTTTATGGACCATACAGCATTTAGCGCATTAGGCCCAAGACAGCTCTGCCTCACGTTCACCAGGAGTGAGTCATCGGCCTCCTCCTGCAGCTGCCTGTGCGACAGAAGGAGGCTGATGCACAGAAGTTTCATGCTTTTTTGACTGGGGCACCTGCTCTTTGAATATGGCCACCACTGCGACCCCAGGACCAGCCAGACGACTGCCTGAGTCTCTCCTACACCAAGGCCGTCTCTATGGCCCCATCAAACAGCTGATTGGCCGGATTCTGCCTCATCAGCTCCTGCCTCCCAGCTGGCAGACTGTGCCCGCATCCCCGACCCAAGGTCCCTACATAAGGCTCATAGCCTAATTGCCTGTCCAGGGCACGCTCGGCGCATTTGGCGCAATTACCACCTCAACCCTCCACTGCTCATCTACCCAGTAGTCCTCACCACCCCTGGTATCCACTTGTTGCACCACTGTGCTACCACGTTAGGCCACATGCAAGGTAAAAATACCATTAACCCTGCCTGCAAATATCTTCCAAACTGCACGTTGCAGTATTCCTATACTTGTGACTTGTCTAACAAAAAATGTTGGCCATCGGAAGACCTCTGCCGTTGAATGCTACCCTGTTCCTGAACTAAGCCATCTTCTACAAACTGCCTGTATTCGCCGATCTGCCTGACTGATGTAGCCCCTCATTTCCCAGCCAGCATCCACTGTTATCTAACTGTATGACTGCATGTCTGGCCCCCTTCATGCTCTATACCAAACCTATCCCCTCATTCCTGGTATCCCGTCAAAGCTGAAATAAATGCATAAATAAATTAATACTGGGGCCAGTGCCAAAAATGGCTGTGCCATGAAGTCTTTTCTTCTGTCCTTTGGCCATTTTGTCCCTTTGCCTTCCCCCAGGTTGAGCGACCCGGGTATTCCTTATTTAGGCATGCAGCCTCCCGCAAAAACTGCATCTTTCGCGGGCTCCTGCATGTCACGTGTGCTAGTGCCCAGGAAGAGGGTTGGGACCGTCTGGTCCCAATCCCCATTACTGGTGCCAGTATGTCTGGTAGGCCTGAATGACTGGAACCGCTGTGGGCCACAAATGAATACAAGACAGCAGATCCATTGGATATGTGAGATTTGGGCACAAAACTAATTTTAGATGAGAGAAGGTGCTCTGCATCTATTCCTGGGTAATCACTTGAAGTTCACACCAAACTACAAGTATCCTGAACGAAAGAGCAGACTGGTGGAACTGCCGTAGACGTGCTGGAAGGTTTGGTACCCTGACACTGTTACCGTCCCATTGAACCCCTGCTTTTGCATCGTACCAAGAAGGCCTGTAAGAGTGCCTCGACCCTTTGGTGCAGTGGGACGAACTACTCTTGGCACCACCTGCTTACCCTTGGAAAGAGCTGCTTTGGATGCGCTCCTGGGCCATCCAGTGAACTGACCAGCTCGAACCTGGGGTATTGCACAGGAGCGCTGCCGTCCCTAGTTGAGACCGGAGACTTTGTGAATCGCTTACGTGTGGTCCTGAACCCTCTCCCACCAAAACTTGTTGTCCAAGCTCCTCTGGGTCGTGATTTATGAGAGTGTGCCATGCCGCAAGCATTTGCAGTCCCTGTCACCCCGCTGGGGTGACTGTCACTGTAAGTTCCTGCAGACCTGCTGTAAAGACTGGTAGGGGGTGTCTGTACTTATGCTCTCTATATGGTAGCGGAGAGGCACAGAAGACCCAAGCCAAGATTCTCTATTGTGGTAGCAATGGACGAGCAATCAAGGCCTAGCTTCTCAGGAGGTGATGCAGGCTGGTTCTTAAGTACAGTGTAGTCTCCGAACCCGCACAAAGGAATGTCCACACACTGTATTACTGCAAACACAGTCTTTATATAATTAATATTCAAAGGTATGTACACAATCACAATAACACACTTTGTATTCAGAAGTCAATAATGATAAATATATACAATTCTAAAGTGGTACCACCAATGTTATCAAATCTCATTAAAGTGCATCAACTGTACAGTTAAAATGTCACACAGATCAATAACGAGGAAACCAGCAATAGAGATAGGAAGGAACGCAAGATGGTTGAAACGATAGGCAGAATTCTGACCCCTACCCTTAGGCACAGTTCTGTGTGGAGATCCCCCCACTTGGGCAACCTGTAAATAAAGATATATAGCACAAGCCCAGTCCATGTAATGTTCAATAGTCTTATTTCCTCCTATTAAGGTTTTACCCCCCAATGTACCTGGTGGAGTAGAGTTCTCCGAAGATGCGTCGACCAATCCTTCTTGAGTGCCTCCCTATAAAGCAGGAGCCACTGATCGTCGAGAGGCGTCAGGGGAACTTGGCGTTGGGTGTCAGGGAATCGACAGCCCTTCTTGAGTGCCCTCCCTTTAAGGCAGGAGTCACGGGTCGTCGAACATCCGACGGTGAACAGGTTGAACTACGGCCGCGAAGTGGCAGCTTCGTTCCTAGCGGTGCTCGTCGACGACAGAGCGTTGGCGTCCTGCAAGGAAGAGGCGTGCGGGGCACCTCGGTGACGATAGTTCTGGACCGCAAAGAGATGATGAAGAACTGTGGCCCAGCAAGGGCATCGAGTCGTCGGCGTCTCTGTGGTCTTTAGGTGGCGGGAAACCCACCGGCTGATGCTCCTCAGCGCGTCGACGGTTGAGCCTTCTCCAGCGGGAGAAAAGCGTGTGACGATGCAGACCAGAGCGTCTGATGATCAATTGAAGTTCTTAGGCAAAACGGGAGCACGGCGGCTCCGGTCGGCGACGGCGGTCGTCGACAGTGGCGGACAACAGCCCGAGTGCTTCTCCTTGAGATTCCGCAGCAGTCCCCGTCTCGGGTCGGCAGCCTGTCGTACGTCTCTCCACCAGGGAGCTTTGGCAAAGATCAGCTGTGCACGATGGTCCCTCGTAGCTCGGGAAGAGGGCGCCTTACCAGGTCCTCTCTGGGTCAGTCCTTGGAGGCACAGCAGCTTTCAGATTGTGAAGGAGAGCAACAGCAATTCTTCTCGTCCAGCAGGGCTTCAAGGTCAAGCTTCAGTTACTCCAGTTGCTCGTCATAGTGGACTTCAGCTTCTGAACACGATTCCTAGCAGTGAGAGGTCCCCAGATATACTGTTGATCTCCCATTCATTCCGCTGGGTCACACTCAAGCATCCAATCACGACTAAGGGCATTCATGCAGGCAGGCAGCCAATCAGGCACACGAGGTATTCAGGCCATTCACTTCTCTCCAGACACTCACAACAAGTTATGTGTATTGGGACAAGTACCGAGCCATTCAACACTTGAAGCTGCATTCATACCGGTTTCGGGCAGGGCTGTCTCAGTCATTGTGTCAACCACCAGATACTAGACATCCACAACACAGAATGCATATTCGACACACACTCTATTCACCCGGGTCCCACCCACAGGAGGTACCCACAACATACATCACCGGGAAGGCTCCAGCTAGTCTGGCCAGGCCTTCACAACAACACCATATATGGCACTTCCACCCAACAGCCAGTCAGGGGGAAGGGACAGAGTCAGGGCTTCCCAGGACTTTGGGAAAACAAGGTAATGGGTAATAGAAAGCAAGAGGCCACCGGGGCCATCTTGTTTTCCATCAGGAATCAACTGATCCCAATGGCAGGGCCGGGGTATCCCAAAATGGAGGATACTCCGCGCACCTGTCAAATTCAGCATGGAGCTGCCACCAGCCCATACCCTGCTCTGTGGGCCACCCACAGGTGCCCAACAACATGCACTCGGGGCACAGGGTTGCACCCCCATCCATGGGTGCCATAAGGGTATCCCACGGGTCCGTTCACCAAACCAAAAGAGAGAGAGCTGCACCGCCAGGAGTCTCACATGAACTCCTGCGTGGAAAACACGACAGAACACACGATATAACGAAGTAAAGGACAAGGATGCGGAGGCCCTGTCCCTCCGATGCATTTCCAGCATCACAGTCGCCCCCCCGACTGAGGTGGAGGGTGCCTAATCTCCCACGGGATAGGCACCCTCATCCAGACGGTCAACATACCTTCTGGAAAGGCCACCTGCATTATCGTGACTCTTCCCTGGTCTGTGCTCTATGGTGAAGTCTAGCCCTTGCAGGCTAATGGACCACCTGAGCAGTTTCGGATTCTCACCCTTCATCTGCATAAGCCACTTCAGGGACTTATGATCTGTTTGGGCCTTGAAGGTAGACCCCGTAAGGTAGGGCCTAAAACGCCTAAGGCTCCAAACTATACTAAAACATTCCTTTTCAACAGTAGCCCACCTAAGTTCTCTACCCTTGAGTTGTCTACTGATGAATATGATAAGATGTTCTCTCCCTTTGTCATCTAACTGGGACAAGACAGCTCCAATTCTGCTGTTGCAGGCATCCGTCTGGACGATAAAGTGTCGGCTGTAGTCAGGCGCACACAACACGGGTGCCCTACACAGACTTTCTTTCAAGCCATCAAAGGCCCTCTGACAGTCTTCAGTCCAATTAACCTTCCTAGGCTGTTTGGGTGAAGTCAGAGCTGTCAGGGGTGCAGCTATGGTTCCATAGTCTACCATGGAATTGCGATAGAACCCAGTGAGGCCCAAAAAGGCTCTCACCTGAGTTTGAGTGTTGGGAGTCTCCCAGTCATGTACATCCTGTACCTTACTGGGGAGAGTTTGGATTTGACCCCCTCCTACCTCATGACCAAGATACGTGACTTTCCCCTGAGCTATCTGGCACTTGGTGGCCTTGATAGTGAGGTTAGCCCTTTTCAAGGCCTGCAACACCCTACCCAGATGTGTCAAGTGCTCTTCCCAAGTGGAACTGTAGACGGCAATGTCATCTAAATAAGCCACACAAAAGGCTTCCAGCCCACTGAGAGCATGATTGACCAACCTCTGGAAGGTGGCAGGGGCATTCTTCAACCCAAAAGGCATGACCCTAAATTGGTAGAGTCCCTCTGCTGTTGAGAACGACGTCTTTTCCTTGGCATGGTCCGTCGGAGCTATTTGCCAATAGCCTGAGGTGAAGTCAAAGGTGCTCACAAATTTGGCGGCACCTATGGTGTCCACGAGCTCATCAGCCCTGGGCAATGGGTACGCGTCAGTTTTGGTAACGGCATTGACTCCTCGGTAGTCCACACAGAACCTCCAATCCTTGGTACTGGCCTGGGAACTTGCCTTGGGGACAAGGACCACGGGACTGGACCAGGGACTGGTTGAGGGTTCAATAACACCCAGATCCAACATCTTGGCGACCTCAGCCTGGATGTGGTTCTTAACCGTATCTGACATTCGGTAGCTCCTGCTCTTGACAGGCACGCTGTCACCAGTGTCAATTTCGTGCTTACACCACGGTGTAAGGCCTGGCGTCAGAGAAAACAGAGAGGCATACTGCTGGAGCAAAGTCATGCAGGCCCTCTGCTGCTCGGTTGTCAAATCTGGAGAGAGATGCACTCCCTCCACTGAACCATCCTGAGGGTTGCTATGCAGCAAATCAGGAAGGGGCTCACTCTCATCCTCTTCTTGCTCTGAAGCTAGCAA
This sequence comes from Ambystoma mexicanum, assembly GCF_040938575.1. Classification (NCBI taxonomy): domain Eukaryota; kingdom Metazoa; phylum Chordata; class Amphibia; order Caudata; family Ambystomatidae; genus Ambystoma; species Ambystoma mexicanum. The sequence goes on along the minus strand of NC_090932.1, from coordinate 509,485,893 downwards.
GAGACATGAGACTTTGGCTCGCCTGTGGAAAGGCTTGAGCCTATTAACATGGAATACCTGAGGGGCTACCCCGGGGATTCCCATGTCAACCAGATAATTGACCTCGCCCATTATTGGAGATTATCCGGAAGGGTCCAGTCCATTTATCTCCCAATGCTTGAGGCTTGGTAGGCTCCATCACTAGGACCTCCTGTCCCGGAGTCCAATCCACTTGCGACGATTTAAGGTCATGCCAGTATTTGCTCAATTCCTGGCTGGCCTTGAGATTTGCTGTTGCTTCACCCATCATCTATGTCATCCTCCAGCTGAGGCCTAACACGTAGTCGCCCACTTGCTTGGCGGGACCTGGAGGGGTGGCTTCCCAACCTTCTCGGATCAAGGCAAGGGGCCCCCTCACGGGATGTCCAAAGAGTAACTCAAAAGGGCTGAAACCAACACCCTCTTGAGGTACCTCTCTGTAAGCAAACAGCAGGCATGGCAGGAGGAGATCCCATTTCCTCCGTAGGGGCTCTTCCAAAGCACCTATCATGCCCTTGAGAGTTTTATTAAATCTCTCAACCAGACCATTGGTATAGGGTGGTAAGAGGTGGAGAACTTATAGGTTACTCCTCACACTTTCCACATGGTCTTCATGTAACTAGACATGAAGTTGGATCCTCTGTCGGAGACGACCTCCTTGGGGAATCCAACACGGGTAAAAATGCCCAGGAGAGCCCTCGCAATCACCTTGGCAGTTACAGTCCGAAGGCGTATAGCTTCAGGGTACCTGGTGGCATGATCTACCAAAACCAGGATGAACCGATGTCCTCCTGACGTGGGAGGGTCAAGGGGACCGACAATGTCGATGCCCACCCTCTCAAATGGTGTGCCAACCACTGGCAATGGCTGCACTGGGGCAATGACACTGCCTCCAGTTTTGCCGACAACTGACAATTTGGGCAGGTCCTGCAGTGTGACTCCACTTCTACTCCCATCTGAGGCCAGTAGAAATCTGCTTAGTCTTCTTGGTACCAAGATGACCAGCTAAGGGCACCTCATGCGCCAACTGCAGTAGGAAGGGCCTGTAAACCTGGGGTACCACCAACCTCTTGAGGGCACCAGGTTCAGGCTTAGTGGGCTCACTAACAAGGAGCTCACCCTCCCAATAAATCCAGAATGTCCTAGGCACATCTCCTTGTACCTGGGACAGGGCCTGTTTCCTCAGACCCTCGAGCGAGTGACACTCTCTCTGTCCGTTACAGAAGTCTGCCCGGGAGGGTCCCCCTTCAGCTAGCAAGCATTGAAGATCGGGATGATCCTCCGGGTTGAGAACCTCTCCCACAGGAGAGTCTTCTGGCTCTTCTCCCGCAAGAGTTGAGAAGGGGTTTACCACTGGACCCAGCCCGTCCGGAGCATGGATCCCAATGGGTGCTGTAGGAACAGCAGGAAGAGAAGGAGCTCCCTCCACAGAGGTGGCCTTCTTGCTCTTCCTTCGTCTTGCCTTAGGCCGCGCCTTCGGCTCGGGTACCTGACTCACAGCCAGACCCGGTGTCACCTGTGATCTAGTGACCGCAGCAGGAGTCATGGGAAGACCATCCGCGATCAATCCCAACTCTACTAGATCGTTACCTAACAGAATGTTAGCAGGGACATTGTCCTGAACCAGGACAGGAAACTTTGCTGTCTTGTCTCCAATTATGAGTGTGACTCGGGCTACAGGCAATAATTTGGGAGGCCCACCAGATAACCTGGTGGTTCTCAGAGGAGCATCTACATAGTCCTCTGGTTTGAGCAGGGTCCTGTCCACCACTGTCATGCTCGCCCCAGTGTCTCTCAAACCAGTAGAAGGCTGGCCGTTCAGGAGGACACTTCTCAAAGATCTACGGGTGTTCTGTGGGATAGTCGCCAGTACTTCCGCGTACTGGTCCCAGGCCCCAAGGGACACTAAGGAAATCTCTACGGGAGCACCAAATGTGATCCCTGTAGAGGAGGGGAGGACAGTGGCCTCCACCTCAGACATGGAGTAAGGGTAGGTCATGCTGGCAGCCTGTACTCCAAGTGCCTTACCTTTACGCTTGGAGTCACCCCTTTTGTGATCCAGAGCCCCACAGACCCAACAAGTGCCGGGAGTGCGGGGTACGGTACTGGAACCACCGGGAGCCTGCTTTGCAGCAGGTGGACCACTACTCTTATTCCCACCCACAGATGACTTATCCCCACTAGAGTTTTGGGTCTTAGGAGAGGAGGGTTTAGGTTTATTCAACTGTGACTGCTTTTGGGACTCCTCAGCTTTCTGAGAGGCCCCCTTTTCTTTGTCCTTGTCCTTCCCACTGGAGTCCTTAGGGTACACCCGGTGGGAGACCTACTTATCAGCCAACCTAGCCAGCTTAAAGGAATCCAAAATGTTCTGGTCAGCAACATACTGACGCAGCTCCGGTGAACAGGCTTCAGAAAAATGCTAAAAAAATAACAGGTGGGACAATTCAGCAAAAGTTTTCACCTTGTAACCATCAATCCACCCCATCATATTCATGTGCACAGCACTCACCCAGTCAACCCAAGACACATTCTCTCTTTTCTTAAAATCCCTGAACCTTTTAAGGCAGGGGTCCCCAACCTTTTGTGCGCAATGAGCAAAATTGGCATATCAAATTAAATGGTGAGCAACATCAATTTTTTGACGGAACATATCGGCGCACAGTTGGCGGACAAATGATTGCAACACAAATTAGAAATGTAACAAAGTTAAAACTGTGTATAGAAGATTTAATTTGCAGTACTTAATAGTTATCTAGACCACGTGTTATTCTAGTCAAGGAAATGTGCAAGGTCTTTAACTTCATTTGACGTTAAGTGGTTGTTTACAAGCAATTTTGAGGAAATTAAGTGATGAGTTGTACATTTTGAGACATATAAGACCAGTCCAGCTGTTCAAAAATTGAATAGGAGTAAATAAACATTACCAGGGGTTTCAGGCTCCTTAGAAAAATATTACTGCAAATATGACAGTAAAAATGGCCACAAACGGAGCACTGATTTTTCAGGTCTACTGGGATTCTGGCTAGGATTTTATGGGATCTTTAATGGGAAATGGTGCATTCCTAAGCATACAAGATCACCAATACTGTTCCACAGTCATTGATGACTGTATTGTGGATTGTTTTTTTCTTCATTCATGTTATGAAATTTTACATTTCTTGTTGTTCAAAGAGTAAACACAATCCTCTTGAGTTAATTTTCCAATGGCCAGGGTAGGCACCACAAAGAAGCTGGTTGCCGATGCCTACGCTCGAAAAGGAGGCATTGGAAAGAATTACTAATTCACAAGAAATTAAGATATATCCTTAAAACTGTTGAACAGTTCAGAGGCCACAAAGGAAAAGTGTCCCGTTTTTTGAGTCTTTAGGAGAAACTATCGAGGACAGAGCTATTGGCAAACCATGCCCCCAAGTTCAGGAGGTCCAGGTTATACAAAGGGATGCACCATGGTTCGATGCAGAATGTAGAATCTCGAAAAGAAAAGAAAACTGAACCATGATTTAATGAGTGGTGTGTACACTGCTGGTCAGATTCATAGTTTCAAAATGGCATAAAAAATTGCCTTAGGGCAAAAGAATTTGAGAAACAATGGGCCATACTAGGTTTGGGGGAGCTTTTTTGAAAGACACAAAATCGGTTTATGTTTATTGCTGTTGTCAAGACAGGCATTATGCCATCCCGTTAGAAAAGTATTTCTTGGATCACCAGCCCCTGACGGTTATTCGCCAATTCCCTTACTGGACATTGGGGCTCATTAGGAGTTTGGTGGCATCTCAATGGTACCGTTACTGCCACTTGATCCAGCGGTATCACTGCCAGATTCCAAATGGTGGTTTGGCAGTGTTAGTCCCCAATTATGGAGTCCGTAGCACTCCAGGGTGGATTTTGTCGGTATTTGATTGATAGTAATGTGGTGTAAGTTACATTTTATTGGAGTCTGTGACAAATCTGTGGATGCTGTCCCTTCTCCCCTAAGGGGGGGGGGGACCATTCCCATGGGGCCAGGGCGGGATGTCCTTGGTACAATAGTTCTCCTGAGGGTGATGCACAGGGAGAGGGTCACATGGGAGAGGAAACCCCTCATGGGACTAGGAACGGCCCTCCCCTGAGAACGCGATATCCCCACCAATCACCAGGCCCTAGACACCCCTTCCTATAACTAAAGAACAACCCCTTCCCTAATAGGCTCAGGAGCTATTGTCGCCCTGCCATTTCCCTAGATAAGTACTGGGACTATGATCAGCACAACTAACCCAAGGGAGATCAAGTGTAGAAATACTAAGATGAGTAAGAATGGAGAAGAGTTGAAAGATATGCTATTGACAACCACTGAGACAAAGAAGATGACTGGAGGAATGTAGAGTGTTTCGCATAACCAACTTGAGCATTCTAGACAACTTGGAATAAGTACTGGGATGAAGAGGAGGAGCGAAGGCATGAAGAGTTCTCCTAAAAACCACAATGAGCAGTTTAGTTGTTGCTGGCTGCTCATAGAAAAGGAAGAGAGACTCAGGAAGAAGTTGTCTAGTCCTCCATGGAGGAGCTGCAGGAGCCAGCAAGGTGCAGGAAGGTGCAAGGAAGCACATCAGGATGCCAAGAGAGAAGCTGGGAGGACAAGGGCCAGTCCACAGTGGAATGACCAGAAGGCGAGCTGGCAGAGAGAAGCTCCCGGTGTTCCTGCAGACTGGGAAGTGTGTGAAAGTAAGACCACGCTGCCTGGGAAAGATTGACACTGCAGTGTTCCCGGGCAGACCAGAGCCCACTACAAAGGGTGATCACTCAGGCTGGCTGGTGGGAAACTAAGACGCCGCAGTCTGCATCTAAATAGTCACAGTACCTGGCAGGCACGGGAACCAGGTCTGTCCCCCAACAAGAGAAACCTAAGTGTCTGGGACCCACCAAACAAAAGCAACGTGAATCCTCTTCCTTGTGGCGGTACTTGGGAGGAAAGTGCTCCAAGTACCCACACACAAAGAAGAGGTGTCTGGAACCCACTACACGAGAACCACACAAGTCATCTTCCTCGTGGTGGTACATGGGAGAAGAGGGCTCCAAGTACCCTCACACAAAGAAGGGGGGTCTGGGACCCACTACATGAGAAACACACAAGTCCTCTTCTTCGTGGTGGTACTTGGGAGTAGAGGGCTCCCAGTTCCCCGAACATAAAGCGTGGTCTGGCACCCAATCCCATGAAAAGAAGCAAAACCACAGAGTAATTTACTAAGGAGCGTTCTTGGAAGGGAAGTGAACCAAGTTGGCCCAACCGGAAAGAGAGAAGCAGAGATCTGGGACCTACAAGAGAAGGCACCAGGGCAAAGGAGTAATTGCCCCTGGTTGTGGTTCAAGAAATGGAGAATTGCCAAGAGAAGGAACCAGGACAAGGGAGTTGTTGCCCCTGGTTGTTGCGAAGTTTGTGCAACAGAGAAATATCTAAGAATTTTATGAAACTTTGATTTACATTTGAGAACTTTGGTTTTGGAACCTTTGTTACTTGGAACCCTTTGATTAGATCTACAACATAGTCTTATGAATTAACAAGACCTTTTGTTTTTTATAGTTTAGTCAATAGTGTGAGGGATGGAAATAGTCTTCGAACTTGTGACAGTGGACTATTTGCTTTAGACAAGACATCTTAACAGTTTCCTTAGTTTTGGTTGAGGTAGGGAAACCCCTCTTATCTTTAGGGAAAGGCAGGAGTTTCCCCAGTCCCCCACCCTTTTACATTCAATAAAAGTATATGTCAATCAACATGAGCCTACTGTGTCCGAGTTCTACATCTACACTCTTAAAGGTCACTAATGTTTTTTAAAGTCTTATCCAACGGTGATACACAGACATCTCAGCATCTGTCCAATATACAAGATTGTGGAATTATACATTGTTTTCTAACACCAATAAAGGTGACAAGCAGGGATGTCAGTTGGTCCCAATGTATTCCTTTTGGATGTTGATTCGAGTACTTCTGTTAGGAAAGTTAATCCACCCTCCACCTGCAGAAGACACAGCTATTTTGGACTTGCCCGCAGCAGGTCTCCAAAAGGGCCTGCTAAACACAAGTTACTATTTTGTGAATTAAAGTTTGAAATTAAATATAGTAAAAACAAAAATAATGGTGTTCAGGCAAAGGGTGAAACCTTGTAGCTAGTTTTTAAATGAATGTAGAGATGAGGAGGCAGTCTCATTTTTATTTGAGCCTACTCTTCTGAAAGAGCAGTGCTTGTGTCAGCCATTTTAAGAAGATTGCTGAAAAGGCATCATTAATGATTAAATGGCTTTTTAATTTGTTATTTCAAGTTTGCGGCATTCTGATTGGAGAAGTATCTGGAGGTATATAAGACAAAGGCCTTTTCCATGATTTTAAGGCCGCAAAATCTAGGGTGGTTAGAACTGTTATTTCCTGGAGGGGTTGCAAAATAAATTCCTGTACCAAATGGGTCTCCCTGCAGATACACCTGGTAGCGCCTTGTGAGCTGAAATGGAGGTGTTCAATTTTAAAGTGTCAGGCCAGTTAAGAAAGTTCCTTATTTTTTAAAAGCACGTCTGGGATTTTCTGCTAATCATAAAGTGAATTTCAGTGCAAGTGTGATTATAGCCTCCCCTGGTGAAGAAAAATACTTGTGGTTATGGGCGGATGTAAGGCACTATCCATTTGGCTAGGGATGGGATATAATTAAATTTGGTGCATTAAGTCAACTCAAAATAGCTCCAAAAGCAAGAGCTTGTCCAATGGAAAAAGTCAGATGTCCAAAATATACATAGGCTGCCCACTTTAGCCTTATATACAGACTTGCGTACACAGATAAGATGGCAAGGAGAAATCTGTGAAATAAGATCCCCAGAGTGCAGGAGGCTGGTGGTAATGGTAAGTTTAAATGTACCTACTCCTCAATAAATTAAGAAAGTGTGCAGGAGGAAGCACAAAGTGCAATTGCAAAATAGGAGTCAAAGAGTTCATTTTCTGTTCATTTGCCGTTGCTTCTCGGTTTTGCATAAACGTGGAATGCATGGGAGCTATGTTATATATAATTAAGTGTAATGATCAGGCTTTATATATATAGCAAGTTTGAATATGTTAAAGTTGTTTTTTTATTTTGGGCTTCTCTGTGTGAATTGTATGAAAAATATGAAACATGTTTATAAATGTTGCTGACTTAATGGAGAAGTACGATTAAATATTAATTAGTACGTCAGGTCATTACATGGTAGGCTTTAAAGATCACTTCATTGGGCCTTTGCAGGTTACCTCCTGTGAATTATTTGGGTATGTTATGGCAAATGTTTTGTTTTAAAACTCCTGAAGGCTGTTGCATTGGTGAAAAAGTGGTTAGGAATAAAAAGTATACCTTTCTCAATTATTTGGAGCCTATTTTCTCTGGCCAAAAGAGATTTTACACAAAACTTAGTGGCAAACATTGGTCAAACCTTTGAGCATTTGATGACCACTTCATAGAGGGGTGTGGTGGTGTTAACTAAGTATTTGAATCAATTAAGTGGCTTGTTAGTTTAAACCTATTAACAATAACTTAATCAGATTGGAATACAGGGCAAAGTAATTGTGAAAAATGTGGAAAATGTGGCTTGCATTTACCGTATCTGCCCATTAACCATGAGCCAGATGGGCAGAGTATCAAACAATTACCATTTTTCCACTAGGATACTATGTAATAATAAATATAGGTGACACCAAAATGAATAGTGTCGATAAATATGCATGGTAGCTTCAAACACATACCTCACTTACACAGAAAGTGTACATGCACATTATTTAATAAAGGAAAGTTGGGTATGCATATCACCTCATTATGCTCATAATAGCTGTACCAAGGAACAGAATATGCCAATTTTCTCCATGACACAAACATGGTTCAAATATTTTACTCATTAATACATTTGTCAGCAGGGTAAAGTAACTGGAGATGACAGGGTTTTAACAATGACACTACCATAACAAGTAAAGACATTTACTGAAAAATGATGTGCATGGTGGCACCAAACACAAATCTTGCAAGTATAAAAATAAGCCAGTTGGAAACACAGCAGCTCATTGGCCAACATTCTTGCACTGTCCAGGACTCTGTCCTGACTACAGTGCTACTGAGGTCTCATCCATTCAGCACCTCCTTCTAGGGCTCCACACCATGGCCCAGAGCAACTGGCGAGCAACAATTTAGGGTGCCGCGAGCAACATGTTGCTCCCGAGCTACACGTTGGGGATCCCTGTTTTAAGGTATTGGGTAGGTGTCTTGCCAAACTTGGCAATCAAAGCAGATTTCATACACTCATACTGACCCCTTTCTTCCACACTCAGCTTCAGAATACAGTCATATCCAGTTTGAGGCACTCTGCTTAGCAAACACTTAGCCCAATCTCTTTTGTCAACATCACGAATTGCACAAGCCATTGCAAACGCTTCAATCCATTGGAGGATATCAGAACCCTCCACAAACACACCAACCAAATCTTTCATGAATTTAGTTGCTGTGGACCTGACACTCTCACTGTGTTTCGCTGAAGTCTCCACTCAAGCTTTCTCTAGCTGGATTCTCTGACATTCAGTGTCCTTGTCTTTGAGTTCAAGATCCCTATTCTTGAGTTCAAGATCCCTATTCTGGAGCTCCACTTGTTGAGCTAACTCCTCCTTCTTAAGTTCAGCATCTATTTCTAACTTGCGATATTAAAAGGCCAATTTTATCCTTAATAACTCAAGCTCCAAGGAATTGCTGGGGTTCGGAACAGAGGCAGCAGGAATGGCGGCATTCCCAGAAACAGATTCAGTAGAAACCCCAGGGGCATTCCCCCCCTCATCAAGAGTTTCACCATCGGTCTGGTAGTCCACCAGGGTAGCTATCAGCTCAGCCCTAGACTTATCCACAAAGTCTAATTCCCTGGCTTCACAAGCACTCTGGAGAGCCTCTGAGCTCATCCAAGTCAATTTACCATTTGCAATAGACTCCATTGCTTGTAATGCAGTTATTTTGTACACACCCAAACCTTAATCTAATAAAGTGCAGATATTTTGTAAGTGGCATGGTTATACACTGATTCTTAAAACCATAAGCATCCCACCTCTGCCACCAGTGTAAAGACTGGTAGGGAGTGTCTGTACTTCTGCTCTCTATATGGTAGAGGAGAGGCACAGAAGACCCCAGCCAAGATTCTCTATTGTAGTAGCAATGGACGAGCAATCAAGGCCTAGCTTCTCAGGGGGTGATGCAGGCTGGTTCTTAAGTACAGTGTAGTCCCCGAACCCCCACAAAGGAATGTCCACACACTGTATCACTGCAAACACAGTCTTTATATAATTAATATTCAAAGGTATGTACACGATCACAATAATGCACTTTGTACTCGGAAGTCAATAATGATAAATATATACAATTCTAAAGTGGTACCACCAATGTTATCAAATCTCATTGAAGTGCATCAACTGTACGGTTAAAATGTCACACAGATCAATAACGAGGAAACCAGCAATAGAGATAGGAAGGAACGCAAGATGGTTGAAACAATAGGCAGAATTCTGACCCCTACCCTTAGGCATAGTTCTGTGTGGAGATCCCCCTACCTGGGCAACCTGTAAATAAAGATATATAGCACAAGCCCAGTCCATGTAATGTTCAATAGTCTTATTTCCCCCTATTAAGGTTTTACCACCCCAATGTACCTGGTGGAGTAGAGTTCTCCGAAGATGCGTCGACCGATCCTTCTTGAGTGCCTCCCTTTAAAGCAGGAGCCACGGATCGTCGAGAGGCGTCGGGGGAACTTGGCGTTGGGTGTCGGGGAATCGACGGCCCTTCTTGAGTGCCCTCCCTTTAAGGCAGTAGTCATGGGTCGTCGAACGTCCGACGGTGAACAGGTTGAACTACGGCCGTGAAGTGGCAGCTTTGTTCCTAGCGGTGCTCGTCGACGACAGAGCGTTGGCGTCCTGCAAGGAAGAGGCGTGCGGGGCACCTCGGTAACGATAGTTCTGGACCGCAAAGAGATGATGAATAACTGTGGCCCAGCAAGGGCGTCGAGTCGTCGGCGTCTCTGTGGTCTTTAGGTGGCCGGAAACCCACCGGCGGATGCTCCTCGGCGTGTCGACGGTAGGGCCTTCTCCAGCGGGAGAAAAGCGGGTGACGATGCAGACGAGAGCGTCCGATGATCAATTGAAGTTCTTAGGCAAAACGGGAGCACGGCAGCTCCGGTCAGCGACAACGGTCGTCGACAGTGGCGGACAACAGTCAGAGTGCTTCTCCTTGAGATTCCGCAGCAGTCCCCGTCTCGGGTCGGCAGCGAGTTGTAGGTCTGTCTACCAGGGAGCTTTGGCATAGATCAGCTGAGCACGATGGTCCCTCGTAGCTCAGGAAGAGGGCGCCTTCCCAGGTTCTCTCTGGGTCAGTCCTTGGAGGCACAGCAGCTTTCAGATTGTGAAGGAGAGCAACAGCAATCCTTCTCGGCCAGCAGGGCTTCAGGGTCAAGCTTCAGTTACTCCAGTTACTCGTCGTAGTGGACTTCAGCTTCTGAACACGATTCCTAGCAGTGAGAGGTCCCCAGATATACTGTTGATCTCCCATTCATTCCGCTGGGTCACACTCAAGCATCCAATCACGACTAAGGGCATTCATGCAGGCAGGCAGCGAATCAGACACACTTGGTATTCAGGTCATTCACTTCTCTCCAGACACTCACAACAAGTTATGTGTATTGGGACAAGTACCGAGCCATTCAACACTCCAAGCTGCATTCATACCGGTTTCGGGCAGGGCTGTCTCAGTCATTGTGTCAACCACCAGATACTAGACATCCACAACACAGAATGCATATTTGTCACACACTCTATTCACCCGGGTCCCACCCACAGGAGTACCCATAACATACATCACCGGGAAGGCTCCAGCTAGTCTGGCCGGGCCTTCACAACAACACCATATATGGCACTTCCACCCAACAGCCAGTCAGGGGGAAGGGGCAGAGTCAGGGTTTCCCAGGACTTTGGGAAAACAAGGTAATGGGTAGTAGAAAGCAAGAGGCCACCGGGGCCATCTTGTTTTCCATCAGGAATCAACTGATCCCAATGGCAGGGATGATGCCAAAATGGAGGATACTCTGCGCACCTGTCAAATTCAGCATGGAGCTGCCACCAGCCCATACCCTGCTCTGTAGGCCACCCACAGGTGCCCAACAACATACACTAGGGGCACAGGGTTGCACCCCCACCCATGGGTGCCATAAGGGTATCCCACGGGTCCGTTCACCAAACCAAAAGAGGGAGAGCTGCACCGCCAGGAGTCTGACATGAACTCCTGTGTGGAAAACACGACAGAACACACGATAAAACGCAGTAAAGGACAAGGATACGGAGGCCCTGTCCCTCCGATGCATTTCCAGCATCACACCTGCCCACTGTGTCCTGAGACATGCTACACCAGAACTATCTTTCTCCTTTCTTCAAGAGCTGAGAAAAGACTACTGTCCCGCCATTGACGATTGCCCTGTCCCTCAGCCGCTGAGAGCCGGGGCACCCAGTAACTGCAGGGGTGAAACCTACTAGCGAAATGGACTAGACTGACAAAGTTTGGTCTGGACTGTGTCGAATGTTGGGGAGTACTTTCATCAATTACCAGTGGCCCCCTGGCACATCCATCTGTTTTTACGCACGAGAATCCCTTAAAAAAAAAAACTCAACTTGACTGGGCTAGGCTGCTCTCCCCAGCTATTCACGAACTCTGAAAGTTGCTCTATCTGCAAGCGTAGACCCTCCTCAAGGAGAAGAACTTTATTCTTCATCACCTTATTTCCCTTCCTGAGCAGCTACAGCTCCCCGAATATGACCCACTTTTCTATTTACGCACAACTGCGCATTGTTAACTCACAGCTGTACTTTGAGCATAATTAGCTGTGCCCAGTGGCTGCATTGTGTTTTCATTCTGTTCTGCTAAAATTGAACTTAGCTGTGCCCAGTGGCTGCATTGTTTTTTCATTCTGTTCTGCTAAATTGAACCTAGCTGGGCTCAGTGGCTGCATTGTGTTTTCATTCTGTTCTGTAAATCCAAACTTAGCTGTGCCCAGTGGCTGCATTGTGTTTTCATTATGTTTTGCTATTTTGAACTTAGCTGTGCCCAGTGGCTGCATTGTGTTTTCATTCTGTTCTGCTAAAATCAAACCTAGCTGTGATAGAGGCTGCATTGTGTTTTCATCCTGCTTTACTAAAATTGAACCTTCCTGTGTGCACTACCTTCTTTCTTCCACCCGTGGTGCCCCCCCATCCTCCTTGTGCCTCAGTACTTCAGACTGTTAAGTGTCCTCCTTACCACTGTAGCTAGCTAGGTCACTATTTATCCCCCTATCTTCTGTAACTGCTTCTCTATCTCCTATCCTTCTCCTATTACTAAATCTGGCCGGAAGAAACTTAAGAAGGACATACTGGGCTCCAACCCAGGCCTTCCTGTTTTAGACACTTATATCATAGCTTCCGCCTGAGAGTCTCTCACAGACATCCACTTTTTTGTTAACGTACCTGAACTATGGACTCCCTACATGTTCGGCTTTTGCTCTCCTATGGCCTCTTCTCCCAATAATGGTGGTACTTGCTGGGAGGTTCTCCTTGACCTCTTCACCATTTCCACAGTCATCATTAATGTCTATTTCAATGGAACCATCATGGTTCACGGTCCTCAACCCAACCTTCCTCTCTTTGACAGGCTCCTCCCTCACCTCTCTAACCTTACCTCTTGCTCCCGACATACTCCCTTGCCTTCTGTGCCTACTTCCTCTCCTGCACAGGCTCCCTTGCCCACTGAGCCCTCCTCCTCTTCCTCTGCACAGGCTTCCTTGCCCACTGTGCCTTCCCCCTCCTTTGCACAGGCTCCTCTCCCTTGCCCACTGTGCCTTCCTCCTCCTCTGCACAGGCTCCCTTGCCCACTGGGCCTTCCTCCTCCTCTGGACAGGCGCCCCTACCCTGCCGCACTGTCCCGGCTCCTTTGTTGGACTTGGCTCCACCACCATCCTCCACTATCCCTCTGGCCCTCTTGCCACCCTCAGGGGGGACCACCCTCCCCTGCACCCCCCGTGGAAGACTCTCAAAGATGGCAAGCTGCTCCACATTGCCACGCTCAACACTTGCTCCGCTGTCAAACACTCGGCTGACATCTGCAACCTCCTCGAACTCATGGATCTTGATGTGCTCGCCATCAGAGACATTGTTCAAGGTTAGCTCTGTCACAAGCTTTGACACTCTCCTCCCTGAAGGCTACAAGATCCTCTCTGCGCCCAGACCAAAGAAGACTGGTGGGGGAGTGGCGCTGATCTTCCCAGAATGGATACCTGTGTCCATCATCCCTACTCAGGCCTACTCCTCCTTCGAGTACGTAGTCTGCAGCCTCTCACTCTCTCCTAAATCTTCTCTCCTTCTTGCTGCCTTCTATCAGCCACCAGGACAGGCCACTCTCTTCCTCTTGAAATGGGCTGACCTGGCCTCCTCTCTACTTTCCTCCTCCTCTCAACTGTTCCAGATGGGTGATCTCAACATCCATCTGGACTCTCCTGACTCCTCAGGATCTTTCCGCAACCTATGCGACTCTCTCTCCATCTCTATCCTACCCTCTGTCTGTCTCTCTCTCTCTCTCTCTATCCCTCTCACTACCTCGCACTTGGACTGACCACTCTCTTCTCTCATCACACTTGAATCTCTCCTCTCCTCTTGCAACAGTACGCCCGGCACGGCCACTCGGCTTCAAAGTCACCAGACCCATGAAAAGAGTGACAACGGCTCCCTTTGCCCTACTACTCCTATTCCTGCGGCTGACTCCCACCCTAACACAGCCCTCACTACCTTCAATCTCTCTATCTCCAAGACTCTTGATACTCTTGCCCCTGACACAGGGGTCCGACTGAAGCCTTCCAAAAAGTGCAACTGCTGGTATGACTCCAATCTGGCTGCCCTTAAACACAAGCGTAGGGCAGTTGAACAGAAATGGAATTCATCGGGCGGACCCTCTGACAAACTGGCCTGCTGCCTCTTTCAAAGACAACTTCGACTCTGCATCCACTCCCAGAAAAGAGTCTTTATTCAAGCCTACATCTCCACAACATCATGCAACACAGACAACATTTTTAGCCTGTAAGGAACGGGCCAATTCTGCAGCAGCCTCTTCTGTCACACCCACCCAGGACCTTTGCTCAGCCCTGGCCACACACTTCATGACAAAACCCAATACATCCTTTCCTTCCTCTCTTCCACATCACAGCATACACCAACACTGGAGCTTCCCTTGCCCCCCCTTGCACTTCTCTCTCTCACCCTTCACACCCAATGAGGTCGCCAGACAAGTCCGGTCCATGAAGACTTCGTCCAAACAGGTGGACCCCTGCCCCTCAAAAACCATTAAGGACAACATTGACTCCCTCGCTCCAGCCTTGGCTCATCTCTGCAATCTCTCTTTTGTCACTCAAGGTTTCCCAACTGCTTTTAAGTACTCTCTTGTGCACTCTTGGCTCAAGAAACCCTCTGCCGACCCCTCTATTCTGGCAAACTCCCACCCTATCTCTATCACTCCTTTCCTGGGCAGACCCCTGGAGAAGTTGGCTATCTCTCAGCTGACCCTCCACACTGAAACCATTGGTTGCTTCCAGGACCATCAGTCTGGCTTTAGAGCATCCAGAGGCATGGAAACTAACTGCTCTTCTGAACACCAGTGAAGACCTGCTCTCAGATCGTGACACTAACACTTCCTTTGCCCTCATCCTCCTTGACCTTTCCTCTGCCTTTGATATTGTTGACCACAACAGCCTGATCGCACGTCTCCATGACACCCTGGGAACAGGGCTGGAATGGCCTATTGGGAACTCTGGAGATTTCTGTTAGGCCTCAGCACTCTACGCCTCTTTTGTGTTGCATTTCCAAATGTTCCCATACGAAAAGGTTTGGACTTAGTGAAAATGTGTAATATGGGCCACTTTCAAAATGTATTTCCAGGGCCTCTTTTGGTTCTCAGTCCACTTCTGCCTGGAAATCACAGGTCAGGCTCTGGCATGGATAACCTCCTGTTTCTCTGACCGCCCATCCCAGGTGGAGCTCGGAGCCTTTCTCTCTACTATTGCTCTTTCAACCTGTAGTGTTCCCCAGGAATCTAACCTATCCCCCTGTTTCTTCAAAGTATACTTGGTTGCCTTGGCATGTGGGATTTCCACTTTCACCTCTAACTTCCAGTGTTATGCGGATGACATGCAACTATCTTTCAGGCTACCCTCAGCCACCTCCCCTTCCTCGCTCGTATCTGAATGACCGCTATTCAGTCATGGTGTGGTGCAAACGACCTCTGCCTCAATGCCAGTAAGACTGAGATCGTTCTCATTGGGACCCCTGCTCCCGCTTTCCCACTTTCACTCTGGCCGGCCTCCCTTGGCCCCGCGCCCGTACCCACTGGGAAGGCTAAAAACCTTGGGGTCATCTTCGACTCCACTCTCTCCTTCTCCTTTCACATTTCGGACATCTCTAAAAAGTCCAACTATCAGCTACACCTCCACAGATGTACTCTACCTTTTCTCACTTTCCAGGCTCACTGTCTCCAGAGCACTGGTTCTCTCTAGGCTGGACTACTGCAACCTCCCTGCTTCTGCTATGCGCCCTATGCGGTGTCCAGTTAAAGTTTCGAATCATTTTGGTCGAATGCCAAAAGTATCGAATCAATAGACCCGAAAACAAAAGGGTCGAATTGTTTTTTTACATGTATTTTTTTTTGGGGCTTTTGTACACATAAAAAAGGACCGCATGACTCATCCTTGGCCTCGAGCCCAGGGACTACATCTCTCCAGCGCTGAAATCCCTCCACTGGCTCCCCGTGGCTGCAAGGATCGAGTTCAAGACCCTCTGCATTGTGAACAAGGCTTTCTGGGGCCTGGGACCTACCTATCTCCAATGATGCCTACCAAATTACTGTCCCTCCCGAGCCCTCCGCTCATCTACCTCCAACCTTCTGCAAGTGAGCCGGCTCTCAAGCAGAGATTTGGAGGAAGATCTTTATCCTCAGCAGGGGCCTCCCTCAGGAATAGCCTCCCTGCCGCCATCTGTCTTGAGCCTGATCTCCTTAAGTGCCGGAAACTCCTCCAGACTTTCCTCTTCTCTATGTCCTTCGCTCTCCCTCTACCCTGCTAACCTATCTCTCTGCTTTTTTCCCCCTCTCCCTCCTTTTCCGTACAGTTTGCTGACTGACCGCCTGGTGTACCTCAGAGTCTCACAGGTCTCTGGCATCCCTGCCAGTCCTCATGAACTTGCCTCCGGGCCCTGCACTCGACTCATCATCACTGCACTTGATCATTGACCTAAGAGCGTGGCATCTCTCAGCACTTACCCCAGTCTCCACGCCCCCAGGACTGGTCCCCACTCCACCTCCCCCTGTCTTTGCACTTGCGTGATCTGAATGCACCATGCCTGAAAATTGGTTGCCTGTTCCCCCTTGTGTTCACCCTTGCATGGTGGCACCTTAATTGCACTTGGGAAATCAGCAGGCAAATTTGCTGTTATTTCCACTATTAACTGTATTATATGCACTTACTCTGCCTGTGCAGTCTATTATCATTTCAGAACTTCAAGGGCCCTGAACGACTGTTTTTCCCCTTGTTCACTCCCTCCTTGAGCGCTTTGAAACACTTTCCTTTTGTATAGGCACTTTACAAATAAACATTACCATACTATACCATAAGGCTCCTCACTTTTCAGGGCTGGATTGCATAAAATAGGGATTAACTTTGAAGAACTGCCTAATGTGATATCTGTGTTGAACTTACCCCTTTCTTTTGCAGGTTGTGGTTATTTCCTCCCTTTCATCAGCATTAGGCTAAACACATTTTGTATATATGTTACATAGTGAAATAGCATGTGTGGTAACTGTTTTATTCTTACTGTGGTTTAATCGTGTTTGTTATAAAGGCCTATGATACATGTATTTTTGATATACATCTCTCTAAGAGTAATCTGTGCAGTTTTACTGTGTGTGCTCATTGTGGGCTTCTGATCACTCTCACCCCTCCTGAAGGGCCTCATTACACGGTAGGCGGAGAACCATGGCGCTATTAGCGCCATGGTTCATGCCGGTAAAATACCGCACCGCCTTGGTGGAAAGGGGAATTACCGGCCCATTCCAAGGTTGGCGGGGCGGTAATTCCCCCTTCCACCATTGCCCTTCCCCATTCCCATTTTTGCCCCATAGGGCTATATGGGAATGGGGAAGGCGCTAATTACGGTACTGCAAATTGCGGTACCGTAATTAGCTCCACTGGTCCCTTTGCGGGTTGTTTTTTAACGCCTGCAAAAAGCAGGCGTTAAATTCCCCAACCCGCAAAGGGACCTCGTAGTAAGGCGGTAAGGATTTACCGGTACCGGTAAAATACTGGTACTGGTAAACCCTTACCGCCTACCGTGTAATGAGGCCCTTAGTCTTGACCACCTGCCAAGCTACTGTAGATTGGCCTGGTTTGTCCAGAAGGTTTCCCTGTTCCACTAAACTAGGGTGGCCTCCTAAACCTCCGCCTACCAGGTCAGAGTTAAGTAATACATCTTAACATCTTCATGTTATGCAAATTGGAGCTCTCCTCTCTCCAGGCCATTTGCCCCTCTTGGCCAGCCAGTGGCCAGAGTTTTATTTTTATTAGCCTCTTTGTTGATTGAAGTTTGTTGCTTGAAGTTGATGCCTGCAGGTCGTTAAGGCTTGGAGGCCTTGGCAACACAGAGATCCCCCTCCCCACATTCCAGTCACGCACTGCCTAGAACATTTGGCTTGCACAGAACTGCCTGCAGAGACAGCAGGTCTGGGGCAAACTTGGTTTTCAATACCCTTCAGGCAGGCCACATTGTATTGCGGTTGTAAATAGTGGGAATGCACAAATCAGGCTTGCAGGGGGGGGAAGCCATTTGCAAATTCTGCCCAGAGGTCCATCAATTGTCCTTGGCTGAAAGGATCTCACATATTGTATTTTCTAACATCAGCCTTTATTCTTTGACATACTGTGTGTTTTACTCATCAGGGTTCGCTTTGCTTTTGCATCAATGGATTTGTTCTTTCTTTTCACACAGCATTGGTTCTTTTAAAGATGACAGCTGAATGTACAGGGCTGTTCCTTTCAGTCATTATTAAAATACACTTAAATTATCTGTTGTTCGTTTTTCTGCTGAAAAATGGATCTGGATTGTTACAGTGCACAACCTTTTGATGGGTGACAGTTTCAGTGAAAAATGCTGCATTTATTTCTCAGGCCGCAGTGTGATGTGCTTTTCTAATCTGCGCCCAGATTTAGTTTTTGTTTGAGCTTTCTCTGGATTTCCACAGCAGAAAGACATCCACATAGTCTGCCAGAATAGGCCCATTTTCAGCATGCAGGTATCTGAATGCTGGCAGGTAATTTCCACTGTGGGCCCTTCAGTTTGGTTGGTTTGGGGCATTTGATTAAACCCCACACAGACCTATTGAAATCGCGAAATTCTGTGATGAATTCAACAATCCGCACGGTGGGTGTGCACTCGCCTGGGCTTGTTTGAAATGTTTAATTAAATGGAATGATTGTAGACCAATCTCATGACAAGTGCCATCAAGTCCCACATGAGCACCCCGGTGCTTAAACGCCCTCCAGACACTCACCAGCCTTTTGTATGTCTTCCTCGTGGTTCACAAAAATTCCTTTTGCCTTCTGAAGTTGGGAAACCCACCAGTGCTCGCCTGCCATGTGTTTCACTCTACACACCGGCTCGAAGGCTGCTTCTCAGATGTGGGCGGTGTCCTCTCTTCACCGGGCTTCTCCTGAGCAGCTCATGCTGATCACACTTGGAGATGGAGGATCCCAGACCTGGGAAATAAACACAGCCCACTCATTTCGTGTCTCACAAGTCCTCTGGAATTATTGCTGGCGTCCTGGCTCCATCTCCGAGCCCCCAACAGCTGCCTCCTCGTAAGGATCCCCTACTGCCCTCTCAGTTGCTCTCCTGGTCCCCCTTCATACACCTGCATGCCCTTGACAGGCTGCAGGTGTGGATTTATTTTGTTAATTTATTGAGCATTTATTATGTGCCTATACAACAGAATTGTGTTTCAAGGCGCCACACGGCTAATTGGGGAGGGAACAAAGGGATTAATAACAATGGCAAAACAGCAAATCAACATTTGCGGACCTACTTGTGGCATTCGGATGTGCAAGTGCAGTGAAGAGAAGTGCTAGAGATAGTCATGGGGAGGATGGACAAGTACAGGTGAGTGCCTGAGAGGAACGTGCTGAGGGGGAGCCAAGGAAGATCCCTCAGGATAAGTGCTAGGGTGGGATGCAAAGCTGCCAAGCAGGGGACAGCAGTGGGCAGTGCAGCAGGGGGTGGGTGGGAGTTGGTGGTATCGACTGGGTAGAGGGCCTGGTAACCTGTGAGAATCATGAGGACCAGGCTACCGGTCTCAGCAGCAGTGGGGTATTTAGCAAGGAAAGGAAAGAGGGAAAGAGATAGAGAGTTGAGTTTTGAGAAGTTTCTGGAACTTAAGGAGGTCCAGCTCAAGTCTGAGAGGGGCATGGAGTCTGTTCCAAAGGGAGGTGCCAGCCGTGGAGAGAGACCTGCCCCCAACTCTCTGCTTGAAGAAGCTTTTGACAATCAAAGAGTTGGAGTTAGAGGAGCGGAGGGCTCTAGCAAGGGAGTATTTAGGGAGGCAAAGCTGAGGATTGCATTGTCCCAAGGCCCCAGAAAGCCTTGTGGATGATGCAGAGGGTCTTGAATTTGATCCTCCCGGCCACAAGGAACCAGTGGAGAGATTTTAGGGCTGGAGATTTACGATCCCTGGGCTTGAGGTCAAAGATAAGTCTTGAAGCCCTATTCTGGATTCGCTGAAGGGGCGTAGTTAGGGGAGGGGGAGACTGAGGAACAGGCCATTGCAGCAGTCCAGCCTAGCGAGGACCAGAGCCCTGGAGATATTGAGCTCTGGGGAAGATGAGGAAAGGGAGAATGCCTCTGAGGAGGTGAAGCTATAAGTGGGCCTTCTTGGCAAGATCCAAGATGTGAGGGGTTAAGGAGAGAGCAGAGTCGAAGATGACCTCAAGGTTTTTTGCCTCACAGGAAGGTGAGGGAAGAGGGCCCAAGGAGGGCAGACAGGTGTGAGGAAGAAACCAACGTGCAGGTGTCCTAATGATAAGGATCTCTGTCTTACTGGCATCAAGCAGAGATCATTAGCTGCACACCATGCCTGGATGGCCGTCAGACAGTCAGGAATGAGAGAAGAGGAAGAAGAGGTAGTGGATGGAAGTTTGAAGGAAAGCTGTGTGTTGTCAGCATAGCACTGGAAATAGGGGGAGAAGGAGGAGATCAGGTGAGCAAGAGGGGCGAGATAGATATTGAGAGCCACAGCAATAGGATATAGCCCTGGGGGACGCTACAGGTCGAGAGTGTGCTGGTGGAGGAAAACATGCCCAGTTGCAACTGTAAGGGTGATTTGTGAGGAAAGAGGTCATCCATTCCAGTGCCCGTTTTGTGCCATGGGTATCACAAAGTAATTTTATGAGGATGAAATGGTTGACTGTGTCAAAGGCACAAGAGAGATTGAGGAGAATGAGTACAGCAGGAGAGTTAGAGTCATGATTTGTGAGCAAGTGTTCAGGAGAGCAGTTTCCGTGCCTCTGGATGCTCGGAATACAGACTGATGTTCATGGAGGCAATCAACAAGTTAACGTGGGAGATGACCAGTTTCTCCAAGAGTTTACCCAGGAAGGGGGTAGTGTAGATAGGGCGATAGTTAGCCGTGCATGAGGGGTCAGGAAATGGCTTTTTTAAGAGAGGGTGCTCAATGAACCCTGTCTTACCATAATTAAAGGTACATGCCTGACTCTTGCAGCTCTTGAGAGGAATCTTCCTTATCCCAGTACTGAAGTAGTAAAAGGGTATTGTGTTTATTACTCTGTCTCCTCTTCCTCGTTTCAGTACTGTCAAGTGTCACATGTGGGGAAATGAGGGGAGCTGGCTTCAAACAGCCCATAAATGTTGGGGGAGGGTTAGGTTGGTTGTCAACAGGGAAAGGGGATACATGTCTCTCCCATCTTACCCTTAATCCTTTTCCTCCTTCTCCTCCTTTTGGTACTTATGGACTGTTGATATCTCCTGTCCTTTTCTTGGTCGATGGGACATAGGGAACAATATCCCATAACTAGGTATGGGAAAGGGGTTTCCTCCTGGAAGGAAAATATGGAATACTGTGTCTCGCCTGGGAGCATCTCATTCCCAGTCCTCGGGGACCCTCTACCCAGATTATCCTCCCGTGTATCACCACCCCCAGGGCCAGGATTCAAGAGCAATGGCCTTTTCCTGGCTACCAAAGAGGACCCAAGGGGATTAGAAATGAGAATACTATCAGGTTTCTCACAGGGCTTACTTCCCTGGATGGGCGACTAGGTCTCACCCCTTTGTCATCGTCACTTTCCCCTTGGTCCTCATCTGAGCCCATGGTTCCCCCACTGCCATCACTGTCCTCCTCTCCTTCATCTTCAAAGTTAAGTCTCCTTAACATGTGTCTCCCCTTTCGTTTCCCCGTTATTCTGTCCATTGAGTTGTTCACCGCCCTCAATGGAGATCTAGCTATAATCCTGCTTGTCTTCGGGGCAAAGGCACTATCCCTCCTGCTCCTATATAGTATTCCTATTCTCCTTCGTATTCCCTCTTCCTCATTGTCATCTAGACGTGGTGGTCCCATCATGATGTCTGCTACTGCCTTAAGACGCCTGTACCTACTTATGTCTCTTTCCCGTTCCTGTCTCCTATCCCTTTCTTCTTCCTCTCTGTGTCAATGCTCTTTAACAAGTCTTTCAATTTCTAACTTCCTCTTCTCTCGCTTCACCTGCATTTTCCTTTCTTTTTCTTCCTCTGGTTTTCTCATCGCTCTTTCTTTTATCTCATTCTGTCTTTTCCTTTCCTCTATTTCCTTCTCTTCTGTCTACTCTTTCTCCCTCTTGAGCCTCTCTTGTTCCTCTCTATCTTCCCTCTCTCTTCTCTCCACTTCTTACATTATCTCAGCCCATTCTCTGTCCTCCTCTTCTGTCCTCTTGCAGTCTTCCACCTCCATACTTCTATGCTCGGCTATGTTCCGTCTGTCAAATTTGAGCAGTATCTGTTCCCCTACCCACTCGTTTGGCGGGACTGTCACTTCGTTATCCACACTACATCTTAATATTCCTTTGTAGTCCCCCGTCAGTTTCGCTTGTAGATCACTGGGCTCCTTGCGTTCGTCATTTGTAGATTCTATTCTTTTATTTGCTTGCTTCGCGCCACTAAGTGTGTCCTCGCTGCTATACGCAGGAGGTACATAAACGGGATTAGTATATCCTGATGCTGCTTTTAATTCTTTCAAGGGGCAAAATCCGTCACTTTCTATTATGAGGTTTTAGGAGGGAAGGAGGATCCGTGGGTGTTTTGCATCCCACATCGCGTTGGCTCAGTGTCAACTCTCTCTTTGGTGTGTCCTCTTCCCCATCCTCAAACAGTTTTCATAGCTCCAGTATGGCTACTCTGTTACTCAGTTTTTTCCCTCTGTAGGCAGTTTGTAAATAAGTAGTCATGTGTTGCAGCACAACTTTGGAAAGACTGCTCTCCCGGGGCCATGGCTTTGCCATTTTGCCCTGTGTTGTTTTGCGAGTCAATTCCGTGCTATACTTGCATATCTTGTCTTAATACCATGGAAGGGTCTTGCACAAATGCTTAAGGGGAGTTTTCCCCATGGTGGCACCTCACTTTCTGATTGTCGATACTTACTTGAACTCAAATCGGGATTCTTTTTTTTTTTACCCACTTGAACACTTTGCCAATTCGTATATTTCACAATTATCATCAGTTTTAAAAAGATTCCCCAGCGCCATAACAATTCTGAAAACATTCCACCAGCCTCTATGGCTTACCACCATCAATAAGAGCACGCTCCACGCATCACCCACACTGTATTATCCTCTCTTAAGGCCAAGTGACAATTCTTTCACAAGTTCTTCAAGCCCAGCCCAAATGACATAACAGTCTTTGATAATCTGAAAAACACCTCATCAAACTAAAAACAATCATTTTCAGTATTCAAATGCTTCCCAATACTCTCTTTTTCCTTCTTTTCTATCATCACCACGTCTGTGCCCCACTACGGGCCTTTGCTCTCATATCAACGCACCATGTCCTATTCAACAACCTTATGTGTGACCTCGTAAGCCTAAGACAAAAATGCCAATACTTCGAGTAAGAACCCAATACTTCAAGTACACTCCCTAGTATTACAATATCCCAAGACACAATGACACAAATGATATAACACACAGCCGTCTTCCTGCCTCTCAAATAACAGGGAATACCAAAATCATGTGGTCTTTGTTCTATACCGCTGCATATTGGAATACATCTCGATGAGATAAACTAAGAAACCACCTTCCGCGACCTAACCGAGCTACGCTAGCTCCTAGACACAGGAATCCATACATAAATCGTCCGTAAACCAAGCTAACTACCTAGAGAACAGGTATCCTTTTTGTGTCTTTTTTTCTTTTTTCAGCCACAAACTAAAATAGCACCTATAAAACAGCTATACAAATTTTGTCTTTTTTTGTTTTGTATTTTCATCCATAACCTCAGCTAACGCGTCTGGAAACAGGGATCCTTCACAATGACATACAACAACCGACAAACAACAACTTCCTCTCTCCAATACTTGTTATATGGCTGAGTCTATACTTACACTCTGAGGATTTGCTGAAGCTCTCGGGCACTGCCTCTCCCACAATCTGCCACTCTGCTGTCTAGTCTGCTTGGTGGCCACGGGGAGCAGGCAGGAAAGCGGCTCCAGACGAACTCTCACTGTCCATGCGTGGATTTTACTCTGCTCCACACGGGTCACGGCGCATCCCTTTGGGCATGTGGCAAGAAAAAGACGGCTTTATTGCTGAGGGGTCTTAGTAACCATATCTCTTGTAATAATGGCAAGGGAACTATTATCAGTCTCCGCGTTTACATGCAAGAGGAACTGATCCTGGAAATCCCCTGCACCAAGAACGGAAGACCCAGCTATAGGACAAAGTTCACTGTCTTTATTAACAAATCAATGACAGGGATTGCAGCATGAAAAATGCAATATTTTCCAAGCTTTCTGGATCTCCAGAAGCCTGTCATCCAGTTTTGTTTAGGGCTGACATCACAAAAATTAGGTTACATCCCAGAAACCAAAAAGGGGAAGGGATTGGTTAGCAAGGTAAACTACATATATGTTCTATAATGGGTTATTGCGATCATTGGGTAAGCTATGTCTGGTGACTCCTCTTGAGGCCACCTCTATGTGTAACAAATACAAAGCTGCAGGGTAGCTTGAGCTGATTGGCCTATGCAACATAGTGTAAGCTTAGCGTGGAAGGTGATTAGGGATTGGGCAAAAAAGGTCTTCTCAGCCTTGGAGCTTTAGACAGTTACCAGGACAAGTGCAACTATTCAAGGTAGTGGGAATGACCCCGAAGGTGCTGCATGTTCCCAACAAGTTACCATCTCCATTCTCCTCGGTCTTGAGACAGAACATTTGGCTTTCAACCTATGTTACGTTTGTATTCTCCTGCATTGGGTTTGATGGGAATGGACTTCTCAGTCTGGCTTGAATTAATAGGCTCTGTCTAGCAGGTTTATATTACTTGTGTAGGGACCACAAAATTGATTTCCCTTGCTTGCCATTATGGAGATTTTCAGCTTGTGTTCCCTGCAGGTGTCCTATCTCTTATGTTGACTTGGAACCTTTGTTCTTTGAGTGTCCTTGGCTAGGATGTGCACGGTGTCCGCGCTGGAAGGCTGGTCTGCATGCTTCAGCAGGATCAGCCCATCCGCCTTTCTCTGTTTTTTTTGGATTCATCCTGCTTTTCCCATTCACTCTAATGTGCCTATGGCTTCCATCTTTATTTGCATGGCTGCCCATGTTTGATGCGGTCAAGCCTCAGCAAGCAGTTCATATGTATTCTTGTGCGTCTTTCGGTTTCCGTTTAGCAAAAGCATATACGTGTGTCAGTCTTCTAACTATGTGAGTAATAAGCATATTATTTGTGTCTATGAGCAATAAAGCGAAATGTCTGCGTAACTTCATGAAGGGATGTCTATGCGCTTCATGTCTAACGTATCTATGTCATGATGTCAGTCATGACGTCATCAGCATTCTTCGAGGTAGCAGTCAACTTGCTCAATTGATAACAGCTGTGTCTCCTCAATACTGTCGTCCTGGTATGGTCCGAATGGTTGTCTGAGCGAGTAGCGCTACTCGCACCTGTGATTCATCTGTGATGGAGATGAACAGCCTAGACGTGATGTACATCTCTTGTTTCTCTCTCTCTCTCTCTTGGTTCAGAGTGGGACAGGTCTAACGAGGGCCACATTTTAGTGCCCCTCTTCATAAAATCTGTCCCTAGCCTGAGAATGTTCTTGCCTAGCAAACTAAAACAAAAGCGAGATGACCTTGTATCCAAATGTATCTGGCCCTCCCACTAACATATACAACTAAAATGCATATGGTAAATATATCTGTTTTCAGTTCAACAAAAATGTGAAAAAGTTCAAACTTATTATTCTCACAGAACAATCCTTGTGACCAGGGTTTGATTCTCCTCTGCTGAATCAATTCAGGAAGACTATGGAGGAGTTCTGTTTCCACAAAATTATGTTCAGTTCAATGAAGATGTCTTTTCTGTCCAATACGTCTTTCAAATTGGGAAAGTAAATGTCTCTTACAGAAAACACTTACTCAAAACCAAAGTAACTGTTTCTTCCACAAAGTGTACTTCCCAAGATGTAGAGAGGCTACAAGAACATGACGATTATCCTCTCTGTAGAATACTTTTTTTCAGGACAGCACAGCAAATGTCTTTTGTTATATAACAGTTTCTCAGGATGATAAAGATAATAGTTTCTTTCCACAACACTTTTTACCATAACCACGTTTCTTCAAAGCAAATATTTCTTTCCTGGTTTATTCGTCTGCCAGGAATAACTTCTACTTTCATACAACTTGTCCTTTTCCTGGTTTACTCGCCTGCCGGGAAGGATTGCAACCTCCCACACTTGTGAAATGTCTTTTCTGCTGGTGGCAATCCTTGTTCAAAGTTTCTCCAAACCAATCTCCCATGTGAGGAGGTTTGCACAATGCTTGCCTAACTTTATAGTTTCTTGACTGTTGGAAATGTGGGTTACAGATTTCTCCAGACTGATATTTCATGAGAGGAGAATTGCGCCGTTGTTGCTCTTTCATCTCTTCATAATAGTCTCTTGGCTGTTGGCAATGTGGGTTATATGTTTCCCCAAACTGATGACTCATCAAAGGAGAGTTGCGCCCATTTTACCCTTCGTCTTTTAGTGGTAATTGTTCTTCACCAAACGCCCCGAGGTTCACTTTCTCTTTAAGTGAACTCACCGGCTTCTTTCGGCATCTCCATGTCATTTGTTGGTGCTGCATTGTAGTGCCGGTGAGGACAGGATTTCGATGACCTGTCAGACCCTTTGAGGTCCGGCAACATTGTTGACAGCTTTCCTGTGACTGCTGTTACCTGTACGGCCCTTTTGTGGAGCTTCACAGGCTCTGTCGAGTCCCTGCATCCTCCAGCCCACCTGAATGACTCTCCTTGGTTTGGGAGCACCTCTACCATACAGCTGGGTTTCTTTCATTGCTGCCGTCTTCCACGATTTGGCTTCCAGCTGTGCTCACGCTCCAAAACTGCATGCCTTCTCTTACCACATCGACTTCTGCTGGCACTTTCAATTCTGCTTCAACTGCTGCTCGGTTTTCAGTGGCTTTTTCAACTTCATCGGTTTCTCTGCTGACTGCTTCTGCCTCTGCTACTCCCTCTCTCACCTGCGGATGATTCCCACATTCAAATGTCCCGCTTACGTAATTTGAATTGAAACAACTAGACTACCCGGTCTTCTTAGTAGCACCATTGATCATCAACTATTTGTTCCTCTTCCTCGTCCCAGTACATAGGCATTATGGGTCTTGAATTCCATACTGGTTTTAGGTTTTCCATGGTTATTTCCTTTTTATTGAGTATTGAGCTGAAAGTAATCAGAGCTAGGAGATGTTATGTGAATAGTAGTTACATTCTTTGGTTCCACTTTACAAAACACCATCAATGTTTCAGGGAAACTGGAGGAATCATGAACCAGAGGAGCTATGACTCTCTCCTGATATGAGTCTCCTCCCACGTGATCCTCCCTCATAATACTACCCCAGAGTCTGGATCAGGAAGTAGCTGCCTTCCCTTGCCCACATAGGAAACAGTGATGAGTCCATCTGATTCATCACAGCGTCCTATGGCAAGAGAGGGGATTTCCCCACAGCAACAGGATTAATAAACCTGAGTTGCTGGCCAGCCTCCAAGCTCGGGTAGAAGCGAGGGCAGCTGGGGAAGAGACCACAGTGGACAGGCTAGGCCCTGTGTACCTGAAGAAAGAAGGCCTTCCAGAAGGGATGGTTGTAGATGGTGAGGAAGACAACCTCAGTAGTTTCTCTCACCAACCATCCCTTAGGGGGCACATGTGGTTTCTCAACACTCTAGAGTGTCAGTGGCTAGTGTGGCATCCCGCAGGTCCCAGGCCTCCGCACAGCCTCTAAGTGGCCCAGTAACTGTTCCGGCTGTTAACAAAGTAGTGGCTAGAAAGCTCCTGCTGGAGGAGTGGAGACTAGCTAGCGCTGGAGGAACAATCACAGTGGGACAAGGTCACCCTAGAGCTGCACATGCTGGCACTCGAAGAGAAGAAGGAGGCTAAACGATCCACCTATATCGAAAGCAGCAGTAGTGGCTCAAACCAGGATGCCTGGGATAATCCCTGGCACCACATTCCCAAAGATTTAGTGCAGGTTTATGAAGAAGGGAAGAATATTTTTGACTGGTTAGTAGCGCTCAAGTTTACATTTCAGCAACAGGAGGTGGACGAGGTAATGTGGGGTGCAGCCCTGATGAGTCGCTTAGCAACTCCAGAGACTGATGCAATTCTTCATTCAACTCCAGAGGACAGGCCCGTTTATGCGAGCATGAAGGCGGCCCTCTTCATGAAGTTCTGCAAAATCCCTGAACAGTACCTCAAGACCTTCAGAGAGCTCAGAATGAAAAGTGGGCAGACACTAGAAGCGTTCACACATGTGTCATTGAAATATCTGAGCGGGTGGGTGTCTGTTAATAAAGTTGACACATTTAAAGGGATGAGTTTCCATCAGCCGGGGGCCCAGATCAGACTGAATTCTTCAAAGCCCAGAAAGAGTGTCCCGCTCTGACTGGCCTGCAGTAGCAGGAGGGGGAGCAGGCTTAAGGCAAGGCCTCTGGACAGTTCAAAGTGTACTGGGAAGATGGACTCCTGTACAGTGAGCCAAAAGACTCTGAGGGTAAGGGCACCAGAAGGTTGGTGATTATCCAATGTCGCAGAGTTCCTTTTGGATTTGGCTCACCAAATTCTATCGGCGGGTCACTGGGAGTGACTAAGATATCAGACCGGGTGTCTGCATACCTTTACTGGCCCCAGATTGTTGCAAAAGTTAAGGAATTTGTCAGGTCCTCCCCGAATTGACAGGCTTCTAGCAAGTCAGGTGGTGCAACAAAGGCCCCTTTAATTCCACTACCTGTAGTTGGGTAGCCTTCCGAGATAATAGGCACGGATGTTGTGGTTCCTTTGGATCCCCAAACCAGCTCAGGGAACAAATACATCTTGGTGATGGTAGACCACACGTGTAGGTAACTCAAGGCTGTCCCTCTGAGGAGCAAAAAAGCCCCTCTGTTTGCGAAGGCTCTGATTGGGATATTCTCCCATGTTGGTTTCCCAAAGGAAGTCATTTCTGACAGGAGGACAATCTTCATATCAGCGTATATGAAGGCTATGTGCGAAGGATGTGGAGTCAACTACCGGTTCTCTACATCTTTCCACCCACAAATGAACTGGCTTGTTGAGCGGTTCAACAAAACCCTGAAATGCATGATGGGTGGCTTGGAAGAGCACCTAAGGAGAAAATGGGATATTCTCCTGCCATGTCTCCTGTTGACCTACAGGGAAGTGTCACAGAACGGAGTAGGGTATAGCCTCTTCGAGCCTCCATTTGGACACCCTGTACGAGGTCTCCTCAGTCTAGTGAGAGAGGGTTGGGAGGGCAACCT
Organism: Ambystoma mexicanum; assembly: GCF_040938575.1. NCBI lineage: Eukaryota > Metazoa > Chordata > Amphibia > Caudata > Ambystomatidae > Ambystoma > Ambystoma mexicanum. Next base: position 509,456,751 of record NC_090932.1, on the reverse strand, counting down.
CTCATCCCCACACAAGATGTGGTGGACTATGTACTTGGCCTTCAGTCTAGAATGACAAATATGGAACAGTCAACAAAAAACCTAAAAGCCATTCAGGAGCTGATGAAGTACTGACATGACCAGAAGGCCACAGTGACAGTTTATTCTCCAGGCCAGTGGGTGTGGATTATGTAGCCTGCCAAACCCAGTGCCCTTCGGACAAATGGACTGGGCCTTACTGTGTGCTTGTAAAAGTCAGTGAGATCAATTATTTCATTGACGTGAAAGGGTCTAAACAGATGTGCTGGGTCTTTCATGTCAACCAGATAAAACCCCATTACCGCCGGGATGACTAAGTCATGGCGTTAGTGACAGATGTGGAGACTGAGGAGGAGGCTGATCCCCTCTCAGACCTCCTACACACTGAAGCCACGGATGGGTCATTTGAAGGCATCAACCTTGCAACGGAACTGTCAGAACAGCAACTGACAGACGGTTGCTGTTTACTTGGACAGTTTGCTGGTCTGTTATTGCTGACTCCAGGTTGCGCAGGTTGGTGTATCTATGATGGGACACTGGAGACAGTAAGCCAGTGAGGAGCAGGATTCACTAGAAGTCTGATACGGTGAGTGACACCATCAAGGAGGAAGATTCCAAGATCTTGTCCCTAGGATTGATAGAGCCATCCCACAGCCCATGGGCTAACCCAGTGGTATTGGTCCCTGAAAAGACCAGTGATGGGAAGACAGATGTCTGCATTTGTGTGGGATATAAGGGGCTTGATTCTGTCATGCAGACAGATGCTTATCCCATTCCTCTGGTAGATGAGCTCATTTACAAGTCGGTGCTGGCAAGTACATAAGTACCTTTGACCTCACGGCAAGGTACTGGCAGGTCAGCTTTACAGACAGAGCAAGAGAGAGGTCAGCATTGTCAACCCCAGAAGGACATTATCAGTTCACTGTGATGAGCATCAGATTGAAGAATGCCGTGCCACATTTTAGATGATAGTTAACCAGGATTTGTCTGGACTGGAAAACTTCAGTGTTACCTATTTAGATGTCATTCCTGTGTTCAGCCACACCTGGGAAGATCACTTATCCCACCTGATACAAGTGCTTGAGGTACTGCAGAACATATGCCTGATTATCAAGGCCACAAAGTATCAGATAGTGCAGGTCACCTCTCGAAGTGATGGTACAGGCTGTGAAGGATTGGGACATCGCCACCACACAGAAACAGGGGAGAGCCTTCCTGGATCTTACTAGCTACTACCGGTCAGTCATCAAGGTGTATGGGACCATTGCCATGCCCCTGAATGATGTAATTTAAAAAAATGCCAAAGAAGGTAACTTGAACCCCGCCTGTCAAGCCTCCTTTCATGATTTGAAGGGTGGATTGCGCACTGCCCCAGTTCTGAAAAGTGCCAGACTATGGTCAGGAGTTCATTATCCAGACAGACGCCTGTGATTTTGGGATTTGAGCAGTGTTAGCGCAGCTGAACTCTAAAGGGGTAGAGCAACCTGTTGCCTACATTAGCAGACTATTGACAAAAAGGGATAGGAACTGGGCCATTGTTGAAAAAAAAGGCTTACGTGGTCATGTGGGCAGTCAAGAAGCTGAACCCCTACATCTATGGGTCAAACTTTACCATCCAGACAGACCACCAGACTTTTTTTTTTTAAACTTCAATTTTTATTCAGGTTTACAAAACAGTATTTAAACATTCCCCAAATCCCCTCCTCCCCCCTACCTCACCACCCCAATTTGTACCCACCCCCCCGACCCCATGTCCAAACCAAGTCTGTTGTTCCGGGAGACTTTTATCGTACTCTTCCTCTCTTCGGGTGTGATGCAGCTAGTGCCCATGACTCCGACAGGCCTGAAGCCGCCTTTCCCCGGGTACCGGGCCTCCCTGTCTTTTTATGCACAGCTCTCAGTCTGGTTTGCCCCGTTGGGACCGAGCTCCCCACCCAGGGTTCAATGGACCTCCCATCCCCAGGATTGTTGCACTCCGTACCAGTTCGTGAGGAATGAGCCAATGTCATTGTTCACCATGGCAGTCAGTTTGTCCATCACAAACATGTTTTTTACTTTTTTCATCCTCCTTAGAAGGGTGCTCCAGGCTTTTCCATTTTTGTGCGAGTGCTACTCTACCCACCCGCAGCATTGTCTCCCACATCCTTGGGTATCGGTGTACTTCCGTTTCCTCCAGGGGAGGCCCAGTAGCATCGTCAGGGGATTTAGAGGTAAGTGTTCCTCTATCACTTCCGCCATCCAGTCCCTCACTGACCCCCAGTACACTTGAGCCTTTGGACAGTGCCACCACATATGGCTCCTGGAGCCTGCTTGACCACATCCCCTCGGGCACAACAGGGACACCGCGGGAACATCTTAGATAATTTCACTGGATCCCTATGCCACCCCTGCAGTACCTTAAAGTTGTGTTCCATGTCGGCGGTAAATAGATTCCCATGGAAGGCAATTTTGAATATTCTGGACCAGGAGTCCTCTGAAATCTCCTCTCCCGCCAGGTCATTCCAGAACTTGCGAAAGTTTCTCCTTCCCTGGAGGTCGTACGTATTGAGGATTTTATACATGCAAGATACCATCCCCTTCCTCGAGGTCGCCGTATCTATGAACTTCTCAAAAGGGGTCAGCTGTCTACTCAGATTGGGACCTCATGACTGATCACATAGAATGCCCTTTAGGCGGAGGTACTCAAAGATGGTCAGGGATCCCTAGCCGAGCGCGTCCCTTAGTTCCTCATAAGGCAGGAATTCACCCTCCCTGAACATCTGCCCTGCCCACTCCAATCCCTTATCCGACCAGGTTTGGGAGGACCTAAACCCCTTGTTACCCAGGTTGAGGGGGTGGCCCCAGAGGGAGGTCATCGGGGACGGCCATGTAGTGATGTACGCTGTCTGAGGCCCTTCCTTCCAAATGTCCCATAGAACCCCCAAGGTCGGGGGTTTTTCAAGTGACTCAGGATTGTTCTTCGTGGAGCCCACACAAGGTCGCGGACTTTCAGGGGGTGAGTGTCCATATCCTTCAGGTATGACCAGTATGTCCCCATTCCTTCCTTCATGTGTTCCAATAGCACTCGCAGCTGGGCGGCGCGGAAGTACAAATGGAAATCCGGCAACCCAAACCCTCCAACCTCCCTTGGCAACGTCAGTGTGGTCTTCCTGGTTCTCAGGGTTTTCCCCTGCCATATAAAGTCCTGGATAGCGTTCCGGAGAGCCCTGAAAGCCTGCTCTGGGACGTTGGTCAGAAGGGCTGTAAAAAGGTATAGGAGCCGTGGCAGTACATTCATTTTAACCGCCGTCATCCTGCCATACCAGGAGAGGATCATCCCGCCCCACCTCCTCAGATCTGATGTGATCCCTGTTATTATGGGGTCGTAGTTTGCAGTGGCCAGTTTAGTTAGGTCCCGTATGAGGAGAACCCCCACGTATCGTATTTCGGCCTTCCCCATTTCGATCCCGTGAAGCCTGTCTAAGGGCTCTAGCACTGGGTCCTGGAGTCTCATAGGGAGCAGGACTGATTTCGAAGCGTTGATTTTCAGGCCTGAGAAGCGTCCAAACTCGGTCACCAGGTTCAACAGAGGGGGGAGTGAGGAGCTAGGGTCCACCAGGTAAACCAGGATGTCATCTGCAAATAGGGAGAGTTTAAATTCCACCTCCCCCCTGCTAATCCCCTTAATTCCTGGATGTGATCTAATCGCTATGGCCAGAGCTTCTATCGTGAGGACGTATATCAGGGGGGAGAGCGGACACCCCTGTCTTGTCCCTCGAGAGAGGGGGAAGGCATCGGTCAACTCCCCATTCACTTGGACCCTTGCCGTAGGAGCTCTGTAAAGGGCCGTTACCCAGCTTATGATGTGGGTCCCGAAACCCATCTTCCTCAGGAGGCGATCCATGTATCGCCATTTGACCCTGTCGAACGCTTTCTCCGAATCTAAGGAGAGGACACTTGCGTTGAGCTCCGACCGTTGCGCGAAGTGGAATAAATCCATGGTCTAACGTATGTTATCCGAACCCTGCCTCCCCCTGATAAAGCCCACCTGATCCCCATGGACTAACTTTGACAATATACCCTCTATCCGCATCCCCACCACCTTGGCCAGAATCTTAACGTCAATGTTTAGCAGTGATATGGGGCGGTAAGATGCACACTCCGCAAGGTCCCTCCCCTCCTTGGGTAACACCGTGATGATAGCCCCCATCATGGAATCCGGGAGAGTTTCCCCCTCTAGAACGGAACTGATAACTCTCACTAGGTAGGGGATTAAAGAGGGTCGGAATCTTTTGTAAAAATAAACGGAAAACCCGTCATCCCAGGGGGTGGTTTCCACTTTCATCCCGCTTATCGCCTTGTCCGCCTCTTCCTCGGTCACTGGCCCTTCCAGACCCTCGGACATCTCCCTAGACAAAGCAGGGAGTTGGATTGAGTTCAAGAAATCTTCTATCGGAGCAGTTCCCCCTTCATATTCGGATGAGTACAGGGTCTCATAATATCGGCGAAAGGCTTCTCCAATATGGGAAGACTCGCAACCCAGAGTTCCCCGAGCGTCCCTCACTTCCCTCACCATTTTGCTCCTCTGGACCTCCCTCAGCTTCCAGGCCAGGATCCTGTCCACTTTGTCCCCTTTATCATAGTACTTTTGCTTGACCATCTGAAGACTTCTCTCCGTTTTGTGGAGGAGTAAGTCCTTCAGCTGGAGCCTGTAATCCTCCAGGGCGGCCACACGGTCGCGTTCCGGCTCTCGTTCCGGGGAGCCCCCCGGCTGGAGTCGGGCCATTTTTTCCCACATGGTCTTCTCCTGTGCCTCTCTCACCCTCTTTGCCGATGCACCCTTTTGGATAAGAACACCCCGCAGAGTCGCTTTAAAGGCGTCCCAGAGCGTGTGTGTGCGCACTTCCGCCTTTTGTCGTTTAATTAAAAAAATTCTGTTATGGCGTCTGCAATCTCTTGGGCATGGACCTCGTCCTTTAGTAGGGCATTGTTGCATTTCCAACGGCCTCTGCGTTCTTTACGCCATCCCCCGATATTGTGACCCCCCACCATGTCATGGTCCGACCAGGGTACAGGATCGACCCTGTAGCCTGCAACATACGGGTGAAGGCTGGCGTCCACCAAGATATAGTCTATCCTTGAAAACGAAGCATGGATGGCCGAGTAGTATGAAAAAGAGGGGATTCCTGTTCTGTGGGGACGGGATTGAGTCTACCAGGCCCAGCTCTTCATTCACCCTCCAGAAGGTGCGCGCTGGACTCATCTGCGGGTCTGGGGTTCTGGGGGCCCACCCGCTTCCTATCCAAAGATGGGTCCAGCACCATATTGAAATCTCCCCCTACTACCAGCATGCCCCGTACAAATAGCTTGAGCTTCTCCTTTACTCCCTCCCAGAATTGGGCCTGGCCATCATTCGGACCGTACACCACAGCCAGGGTCAGGGGGGCTCCTTGTAAGGTGCCCCTCACCATTAGGAAACGGCCCTCAGGGTCCTGCAGGGTGGCTTCGCTAGTGAAGCGGACATCCCTGGCAACCAGGATGGCCACCCCTCTTTTCTTCCCCTTGTGGGATGCATGGAAAACCTCCCCTATGCCCCCCTCTCATTTTGGGTTCCTTCCCCCGCACCCAGTGTGTCTCTTGCAAAAACAACAGGTCCAACTTTGCCCTCCTGAATTCTCAGCAAACCAGGGACCTCTTGGTGGGGGTGTTCAAGCCCTGCACATTCAAGGTGCCCACTCCCAGGGCCGGTTGGCAGTCAGCCATAATCTAAGTCGCCAGATCTGTTGGGCACCTGCCTAGCATCACTATTCCCTTTTCGCTCCCTTAGTCTCATTGTTAGGACATTATTTGAACCTTTCCCCAACTCATCCCCTAACCCCTTCCCCAACCAGAAACCCCCAACTAACTTTGTTACCTCCTCCCCCCCTCCCCGGCGTCCAGCCAGTTAGTTCCGCCATACCTGGCATTAGGCCGGACCACCAGACTGCCCTTCCCGACCGGGCACTCACATCCAAGCTCTTTGTTATGAGCCCCCACCCCTTCAGTTTCTTCCCCACCGACGCCCCCATCTTACTTGCTGTCCTGGGGGAATCTTTGTTCATCCGGACCATCATTGCGTCGGGTCCCATCCCTCAAGCGGACGGGTCGCCCCGATCCTCAGTCCTCTGAGTCATTGCGCACCCCCTCCCTCCCGGAAGGTGGGGTGTTTAGCTTCCTGTATTTTCTCGAGCCGGTTTTCCTCCTCCTGGACCCAAGACGGTCTGAGGTCCCCTCCCCGATCACTGCCGGGCCCACCGGGCCTCTTCTGGGGGAAGACTCTGTCACGTAATCCTGAATGGCCCCTTTTATATCCTCTTCTGTGATTAACGACATCCGTTGGCCCATGTATTCGAAAGTCAGGGAGAATGGGTACCCCCATCTGTAGCGCACCCCTTTGTCCTTCAACAGTTGTGTGAGGGGGCGGCACATTCTCTGCTTCGCCAAGGTGTAGGCGGAAAGGTCTTGAAATATTGAGATCTCTGCGTTGTTGTAGGAAATCACCCCCGCTTTTCTTACCTCCTCCAGGACCTTTGCCTTGTCTGTATAAAAGTGAAATCATTCGAGGATCGAGCGGGGGCCCCCGCCCTACCGCCCGCTCTGTGCACACGATCAAATGTCAGCTCCGTGGTCATCTCTTCAGCGAATAGGAGGGTGATTATGTCTCGCACTACACGGGTTAAGTCTCTCTCCGTTTCCCCCTCCACCTCGGGAACCCCAAAAAATCTGAGATTGTTCCTCCTTTCCATATTTTCGTAGTCGTCCATTTGCCTGGCCCTTTCCTCGTCCCTCTTTTCCAGGGCCGCCAGCCGCATCTCCATTTGCACCTCCTGCGTAGCTGAGGACGACTGATAGGTCTCCACTTGCAAGAGCCTGTCCTCCACCTTGTCCGCCCTGTTGTCCATTTTTTCCAGTTTCTGCGCAATGTCTGATCGCATATCCCGGATCTCCTGGAGTATGGATGCGAATCCCCTCTCGATAGCAGAGGGCGTCGGGGCTTCCGAATGGGCCATGCTCCCGTGGTTTGTGGGGTCCTCGTTTTTGTCACCAGCCCCCTCGTAGCGAAAGGTTTGCAGGGTCTCCCGCCAGTTCATACGGGCATTTCCCGTTCCTGCTTCGCTGTCCCCCACTGTCTCCGGGTCGAGGGGATTGCCCCCCGGGGCCTAGTGGATGGGTCTGCAGGCGGGCACACGCCCTGCGGCCTAACGCAGGGGCCTCCACCTACCAGACGTGAGCGCCAGATAATTCTGTTGGCGTGGCAGCGCTGCTCCTCAGGTTCTCGGGTGGAGGGGTCGTGGGGTGGAAGCCCTCCGGGTCCTTGACCTCTATCGCCGTCGTCCGTCTCTTCCTCGGGCACGGGCTTGTGTGCCTTTCACAGGAGGGGGAGAGGGGGCCACCCTCCCTCCCCAGGCGTCGCCTCGTCTCCGGCCCCAGGCTCGTCCCGCCGCCACCAGCTCTCTTCACCCGGGGGGGTTTGTGGAGCACGCACCCAGGCTCCACCGCTACGGGAGCCCCGTCCGCGGTGCTTCTGTTCATCCGCGTCCTCTTCCTGCTTCGGGACCGATGTCCCAGGTCTCTGTGGCTTCCCACGGTAGCGGACGGAGGGCTCTCCGCGTGGGCCCAGCACTCCGATGGGAGTCCCCCGCCTTGCCGGGTAACGCCCACGCTGCGGGTCCACGGTCGAGGGGATCACCCCTCCAGGCCCTCCCTTCGCTCCGTCACCTTGGGCCGTGAAGTCCGTTCTCCGGCTTCCTGATGCCCCCAGAGTCCGCTCTTTCGTTCAAAAGGGGGACGGGGGGGGTCCAGCAGCCGATCCAGCACTGTGTTGCCGCCGGAGGGGTCCGGGGGGGCTCAATCCCTTTCAACGCCCTGAGTACGGCGGGAGAGCAACACTCAGGCTGCCATCACCTGCGTGCCCCCTGGTGGCCTCTTCCCACCGGACTTTTTAATGATTAATGGTCATGCAAGGGGAGATCCTCAGCAGGGTGGTGGTTCACATGTTGAGACTGGGAGGCATCTGAGGAATTCGACCATCCACACGGTGGGTGTGCGCTCAACTGGGCTTTTTTGAAATGTTTAATGAAATGGAATGATGGTAGACCAACCTCAGTAAAATGTGTGGGGCTAATCCACACACACTTTCCTATGCTCACACCATGACAAAGCATAGACTTGTTCACTCCGGGGGTGGACAATGCCTAAAGGCACTGTCAGCCCCTGTCATATTAGTTGGATTGTAACAGCCATGAAATGCACATAGTCATCTCCAGGAAGGGGAGGGCCAACCTTCCCCCGCCATGGTCAGCTGATTAACTGACAAAGGCTCCATGGATCCACCCTGCTCTTTTGTTAGGCCCTGCAGCTGGTGGCATCAATTAACATACCAATAGAGGGTACTTCAAACAGGACCACATGGAGCCTGGCTGCAAAGGTTAACAAAGGAGACATGAAACCCAACAACTTTTCGCATTGAAGTGTGACAACCTGAAGCCAGCTCCCACCCTGAATATCAATGACAGTGAAATGTCATTCCTGGGCTGTTGTTTAGAGTAAGTCACCCCATTAGGGGACCCCATTCATAAGGTATGAGAATGTGGTTCGCAGGAGGCCGAGAGTCTGGTGTCACTGCTGCTTCATGGGAGACCGTCCGCTTTAATCAGGAACTATATTAATCATAGAAACCCTTTGATCAACAACAGACAGGAAGATGGGTGGGACTTAGTATCACAAAGAAGTGTGCCCAGATATCTTTTTGTTAAGATAAGGTTTCAGCCATTTTAGTTCTGGGGCACACCTTCTTCTTGTTTTCACCCCTTTACCTTTCCTGTTTCAAAGCACTCTGGTTATGACCTCACGCATACAGGAGATTGTTGGCAGAGACCTCAGGATTGGTTTAAGGTTGGCTTAGACTACACCAATCACAGTGACCCACTTGGCTTTAAAAGTGGACTGAGCCGCTCTTTTGGCAGATCACCTGAAGTCTTCACAATAAGTCAGTAAGAAGAACTCAACCTTTGACCCTGGCTGAATGTACAGTCTGCCTTACATCTTCTGCCAGTGTAGGAAAGCCAGGGCATCCAAAGAGCAGGGCTCAAGTCAAGGGTACACGCGGGGGGACAGAGTCCACCCACTTTATTCAGAGGGTGGACTCTGTCCCCCCAGCTAAAATGAGAAATATTGAATGACCTCTTTGAATTTATGAATTAAAGATGACCTTGTGGATCACACTGCAGTCGTCAGGTTCCTAGGCCGGACACTTCACCACTGCATAAACATAACCTGATGAAAAATAACAAACTAAAGGTGAAATGTCGTATTTCGGTACTGCAAGTCCCAGGGAAAACATTTGTGTTGCTTCTTGGAGTTTAAAGCATGCAGATCTTTTAACGTTTTCAAAAGCACTATCCGAGGAAAATATCCTCTCTTGGTTTGTGTTGATTTTATGAAAGGCTAATTCCATTCATCCTATGTAATTTGGGTGGTTATGTAAAGCCAATTTAATGAAATGTGCATATTTCTCCTTGATTTGCTCATTTCTGGTGACGTTGCATCCCATTGCATTGGTTGATGAGTCCCCCCACTTTAATTTTTAGGACTTGACCCCTGCCAAAGAGGGAAGCAAGATCCCTCCCCATTTGATCTCCCAGTGAACAGAGTGAGATATAGAACTCAGAAGACCCCCCCAGCCGCTCCAGAACCGGTACCCAGCCAGCACACAGTGTGCCTTGGTAGGCTCTGCAGCAAGCTTCCTGGTTGGTAAGTGCCAGAAGGTCTCCTCTGAATCTACAACCAAGGACAAGGGAGCTGTTTGCATCACACTCCACAGCTGTGGGCCGTCCGCCTTAAAGGATGATGCAAGCCCATTGAAGAAGCTGGGAGGAGTGTCTCGACGAGCAGCATCTACCGACGTCTGTCTTAAAGGACATTTTCGATCCAGTCGAGTTCCTCGAGCTGCAACCAACTGCAGCACTAACAGGCCTCAGTCACCTAGAGACATTCGACATGTCTCGACCAATGCTTCAGAACTGCCGATCAGCACTGAGACAACAATTCCTGATGCTGGGCCACCGTGTAGACCAGCCTGTAGCCGTTCGTCCAACTTCACTCGCCGAACCGTCATGCCGCCTGATACTCGCTGCTGACTCCCATCTTGAACTTTGCCACAGAAGCCTGCAAAGTGCCCTGAAACTGACTCAGCCCTGTCGAGCACCAATAACACCTACAGCACAAGGTACATTGTGGTTCTGCCCCCCTAGTCCTTCCCAGAAGGCCCCTATAGACATATTAAAACCCATTGTTCGCTTTGTGCTAAAGCCAAGTAAACTTAAACTGTTGTGGTTATTAATCATACCGACTACCGTCCCATCAGTATCCAGAGTGCATCCATTTTCTTTCTTTGAAAGTCCTCTGCATTCCTTTACAGGGTGGGTTGTATTTCGTAGTGTTGCTAGAACTGTCTGTTGTGATATAAATAAAGTCGATATTTTTGATACAAACTTGACTGGACACTCCCTTTTATCATTGGATAATAATTGTATTTCTGCTGTGTTGCAACTAACTAACGATCCACGACCTTTCGGAGATAAGCCTTCCGTTTCCTCCACGTTACCAAAATTGGGGAAGCAGGTTTATAATTTGCTTGTTATTCCAATCTGTGGCAAACCCTTCTGGTGTGTTAGAGGTGTGGGGCTGATTGATGGTTTAGAAACCGATATTCACCCCTGGACCACTGGTACACCGGAAGCTATTTGTCACACATGCCTACACATTCTGTATGTTCACCTCCCTAATCTGGCTTAGTTTATCCTCACTATAAACCCCAACAACATCGTTCAGCTTCAGCAGTGAGACTCAAGGAACCAAGGGTCCTGTGTTAAAAGAGTAATTGGGCTCCTGTGGGCTTGAATCAGAGCTCAGCGTTCACTTCCATGACTTGTGAGTTGGGCAACTCTCTTCATATGCTTGTGCCTTAGCTCACCGGATAAGTGCCCACCTCTGACATAGGCCAAATCTGCACTTTGCAAATTAGAATCCCAGCATGGGCGACTCGGCCCTTCATCCTTCAAGGTTGATACATCGAGTATCATTAAATTGAGTAAAGATGCTGGATCCTATTGTAGTGCTTACAAGGAGGATCAACCCAACATTGCACTCTATGTTATTGCTATTATTGCTATCACCACTTGTTTTGAGGCTGCACAGTTTCACAGCTGATCAATATCTTCCAATAGACAGGGGTCCAAGATCCTCAAGGTGAAAGTGAGGCTTCCTTAAAATTGTTTCTCTCCACGCTTGAGATCGAGGATAGGCCAGAGAGGTCACACGTCCTGCTGATGGCACCGCAGTTCAAATTACTTGCCCCTTCCCATGCTTTAAGTCCAGATAGTTCGGGGAGGTCTATATTCCTGGTGTTGAAAGAGGGGCTTCCACAGCACTGTTGGGGGAGGTTGGAATTCAACGATTTGATAACACAACGTTATCTCTTCCACAAGTATCAGGTACAGGATACTTAGGGGGTGAAGAACAGAGGTCCTTGAGCTGGGAGAAATTATTTCATAGCACTGCCCAGAATGTCAAGAACATGGGGCGGTCAGTGGCAGAGCCAGGGTGGGGCAGGGGGGCCGTCACCCCCCTCTCCTGCCTCCTTCCTTGTACCTAGGGTGCCCCACCTTCCTGCTGGTGCCCTATTATCTGCCCCGCCCCTGGGCACCAAAAGCTGCCTCCGCTGCTGGGGACGGTGCATGGAGGGGTCAGATGTTGCAGGCTTGGTAGATGGTCTTACCTTTAAATTGTGTTGCTCTCATAGGCTAGGATTTCCCAGTGTGAATGGAAAGATAGAAACTTGTGAGGGCGAGAGGGTTTACACTGCTGCACTCATGGACGTAGGAAGTGGGGGGAGGGGCAGGGAGGATAAATTCCCCCCACAATTTTAAGCAGGGGGGATATAATGCCATTCATCCCCCCACAATCAGAAGCTAGGGGAGGGAAAGCGGGGGTTTTATTTTCCCAAGTGAAGTGATGAAGCAGCAGGGCAATGTTAAATAAAATCAGGGCCGGACTCTAAGCGAAAATCCAGGCCAGCCTGGGAGGTTCGCTGATCGTCACACTGGCTGTAGCTGGCTGCCTGGTGCACAGCACATAATTCTTTTCTGCCCAGGCTGCACAGGGCAGCAACCAGTGCCGAGAATGACTGCTGCTACTGAGCTGAGTGAGACATGGACGAGGAGAGATTGTGTTTGATTGGCGAGACAGGAGCTCTTGGTCCTGGTGGGACAACACATAAGGGGTAATTCCGAGGTTGGAGGTAAGGGAAAAACGATGCTGGTAAAGGATTACTGGCATCGCTTACGACTACGGGCTATTCTGACCAACCAGACCGCTATTTACAGCATCGTACTTTACGGTGCCGTAAATAGTGGTCTGGCCGCGCGCGACACACCATTACGACATTAGCGGCATGCCGTAAACCAGAGATGATCACAAGTGATGCGGACATGCAAATAACGGCCTCCTGAAGGCTGAAAAAGTGCTTACCAGCATGGTGCAAATGCTGGCATCGCCGACCAGGCGTTAAGAACCCTGAGCAGTGTTTCCAAGTGCCACAGGTGCACACAATCAGCACAGGTGGAGGCAATGGAGTCAGGGCCAGTACAAAAGGAGCACACCCACACACCACACCCCCTCCCACACCAAGATGATACCAATAGTAGTAGCTTTACTGGAGCTGGAGGCCCTGCTTGCAATACCTCATCAACACCAACAACAACAACAGCCACCGCCACAGAGGAGACGCAGGAGGAGAAGGAGGGTGAGACGGGCCCAGCATGCCCCACCAGTGCAGCCACCGTTACCACGCCGGCAGCCCCCAATCCCTTGCATCAGAGCCACCCCCTTCAACCTAACACCTGAGCAGATCCACACCCTGTACCGGCTTGACCGGAGCACACCATCATCACCATAGCGGACCTGATACACAACGACATAGTGAGCCTCATAGAAATACACACCGCCATCTCCCCTCTACTGAAGGTAGTGTCTGTGCTCCACTTCCTTGCCACAGGCACCTACCAGCACACAGTGGGGTACATGCATGGCATATCACAACCCTTATTTTCCCGGATACTGAACCAAGTGCTGTATGCCCTCCTCAAGCACACAAGGGACTACATATCCCTACCACGGACTCCCCAGGAGATATTCGATACAAAAGTTGCCTTCCGTGCACTGGCAGGCATGCCAAATTGTATAGGTGCCCTCGACTGCACCCACGTGGAGTTGGTGGTCCCGCATCCGCAAGCAATACCACTCCATCAATGTGCAGATGGTATGCAACGCCAGCAAGATCATCACACATTGCTGTGCCCGATATCCAGGATCAACTCATGACTCTTTGATACTGCAGAACTCCACGCTACCAAGCTACATGGAGCGACATGCTGGACGACGTGCCTGGCTGCTTGGTGAGTTGCCTGACTGGGCCATGGCAGTGCATTGGGGTTGTGAGGTGGGTGGCTGCATACTCCACCTGGGTGGGAATGGGGGGGGTGCATACTCTAACTGGGTGGGATTGGGCGGGGGGATGCATACTCCACCTGGGTGGGAATGTTGACATCAGTGCACGATGTGCACATCACCGAACACTGTGCCCCAAAGCAACAAAAAATGGTACATGACAACCAAATCCCATAGTGATGAAGTAAGGCCAACACCCATCACTACATGACTAACAGATAACCAGCCCATATCCCACAAAACATGCACAACTCATCACCAGCCCTCACACACTGTAAGGTCATCCAGCACTCTGCACTGCATATGCACTATGTTGCTGACTGCCGCATTTCACCACACAGGACAGTTATCCCTGGCCGTGCATTGAACTGAGTCGACCTGGGATACCACAGTGTGTCACTGGTTCGGCACACCCATAGGAGTGCTGCATGTCACCATGGAACTGATCAGTGCAGAATGCCCAATGCAGAACTGACTACAGCCAAAGCTCCCTACTACCAAATTCCACAGAACACTACTCATCACTCATTTTACACCAAAACTTCTGTATGCATATACGATGCACGTGCAACAATATGTCAGTGCACACCATGACCCATCTTGAAGGTGCAACCCACACCATGCACAGGGCACATATCGGGGCCAGAAATGGGGTCAATGCATCCAGGGACATGTGCGTGTGGGCACAAATTACCTTCTTCCATGTGAGACTAGTACAGTTGTCCTACATGAATGTGCTATCTCTTACCTTCATTCCACTCCCATGCCGGTGATTGTGGCTATCCCTTGAAGCCATGGCTCATGACCCCTGTCCGAAACCACAGAACAGGCATGAGGAGGACTACAATCGTTCCCATAACCGCACACGTGTGGTGATAGAGCAGACCTTTGGCTTGTTAAAGGCACGATTTCGCTGCCTCAGCCGGTCGGGTGGGGCTCTCCTCTACAGCCATGAGAAGGTGGCCAAGATCACCATGGCATGAGTAATGCAGCACAATATGTGCATCCGTCGGAACGTGCCCCTGCCCCCTGGCATGGAACTGCTACCACCTGATGATGATGAAGGCGAGGAGAAAGATGTGGCAGGACATCATCACGGTGCCGATGTACAGGAGGGACGTGCCGTGCGGCAGTCATTGATTGGACAATATTTCTGACACACAAGTCAGCAGAGGATGACATAATGTTAGGACATAAGGCACTGGGTGTGGGGATACATGTACATTATGCACTGTGCAAGAATAAATGACACATGCGCAATGATGAATGTCCACTCTAGTAATTTTTTTGATGAACAACTGGTGTATTGAAAGTGAAAATATCAACGTGAAAAACAAACCCTCCACCACCCTCACCCCTTCCCCCTCCCCCACGACTCCCCAACACACCCTCACCCCCTCACCCACAACTCCCCAACACACCGTCACCCCCCTCCCCCTCCCACCACAACAACCCCACACTAGTCCCATAGGGTCCACTTAGTCCACATGTGGCAAGCAGTAAAGTCACTCTGCGCTCCCGGAGCCTGGGGGAGG
Organism: Ambystoma mexicanum; assembly: GCF_040938575.1. Classification (NCBI taxonomy): domain Eukaryota; kingdom Metazoa; phylum Chordata; class Amphibia; order Caudata; family Ambystomatidae; genus Ambystoma; species Ambystoma mexicanum. The sequence goes on along the minus strand of NC_090932.1, from coordinate 509,441,671 downwards.
AATGTCCCGGTGGCGGAGCGCATGGAGCGACCGACGGAGTGGGCTGGTCTGGGTGGAGTTGCTCGTTGAAGGTGTGTCCTCATGCTGAGACTGTTGGCCAGGATGAGCAGCCTCCAGAGTATCGGCTATGCGGCCGAGCACATCACAGAGGCGGTTGGTGCTTTCCGTTATAGACTGGCCCAGTGCCCTAAATTCAGCACACCACTACTCCCTGGCCTGCCGATTGTCCTGCACATATTCTGTTATCAGGGCTGTGAGCTGGTCAGCCCGCTGTGCATCGGCGGATGAAGCAGTGGCCCTGCTGGGGATTGGGCTGACATGTCCTGCCGGCGCTTCCTCAAGGGAACTGTACACAGGACTGCTATGTCCCTGTGTCGGTCCTTGGCCAGACTGCTCCAGTGTGTCGTTCTCACCCGAGTCACTGAAGGATACATGGGGGTTTGAGTAGTCTTCAGGGGTGTGCACGACTTCCACTGTGTCGTCCTCAGTCGCTCCCCAGATGGCTTTGGGGCTATCCTCAACTTCGAGGGGGGCCGTGGCTGCCACCTCCCCAGCCACACTGGACTCCTCGGACCGTGGCGTTGGGCAGGTGTCTGCAGCCAGTGCAGGGAGGGGTGGGGGTGGGGTTGGTGCACCCTCCAGAGGCCTTGCTGGTGCTGGTGGTGTACGTCCCAGTGTTGTTTTTGTCGCTGGGAGACGGCGGCCCCTGCCTTGGCCCCTGGAAATGCTGGGACGGTTGCTGTCCTGCTCCTCACTGTCATGCTCACTGCCTGTGGGGGTGGAAGAGAGGGACGGCATGAGTGATATTTGGATAGCCAGCATTCATACATGGCTACGATAGCACATTCAGACATTTGTGGGTAATCGGCATTTGTGTAGGGGACGGCACAGCATTCCACACTTGGGTGGTCAATGCATGCATATGTCGGTGTCACTCATGTTGGCCAGGTACTGTGCTGTCTAACATGCACACTGTTTACATCAACTACCCTGTGTGCCTCATGGAATGGGCAACTTTGTGTGGTATGTGTCATGTACGTTACGGCCTTGCACCTGGCACTGGCTTGGGTCTCACTTGCTTTGGCATGATTTACAGGGGGGGTGTGGCCGACCATGCTGTGACTCTTTGGCCAGACCTTAGCAGTGACTTTCATAACATTTGCGTTAGCATTATTTACTTTGGACACTCATCTCCATCAGCGGATGACGTTGCGCCACACTCCATTTCTCCGACCCCTTCAATGGATTCGGCCCCTATCATGGCCGCACATGTCTCCTCCCACGGCATGAGTTTTATTGGCGAACTTGGGCCTCCTCCAGTCTCCAAGGCCTGGTTTCTGTTAGCAGAGAGGAAAGCTCCACACCCTCAGCCGCAGGTCATCCCACCTTTTGCGGCAATCCTTTATGGTGCGGGGGGGGTGTTGTCCACAGCGCTCACCTGCTGGCATACTAGTGCCCAGATTTCTTTTTTTTTAAGCACTGCCTCTCTCCGCATGTTGCTGCTAAAAACAGTCCCAGCATTCTCGTGGAGGGTATCCACAAGCATTTGCAGCTCATCTGGGCTGAACCGCTCCTTTCGGAGGTGGGCAGCCCCCTTCTTTGGTGCTTTGGGCATTCCTGGGTGGTTGCAGTTAGTTTCTGGTAGGTCACCAGTGTGCCAGGCTTCCTGTCTGGTGAGGATGGCAATGGATTATGTTTTTAAAGATGGCCACCGTTCTCCTTCCCATTCCTGTGCAATGACGCTATTTCCAGTTCCGCAATTTAACGGTGACTGTAAATAACGGTGACCGCTATTTACAGTCACCGCTAATGCCGCGTTGATCAATGGCGGTAGTGTAGGCTATCGTGCAGTTCATGCCGGTAGGGGGGTTTTCGGGCTCCTTTTGCAGCATGCCGCTATGTCTGTTACCGGCATGGCGCAAAGCTCGTGCCCGCGACTTGTAATAGTGCGCTTTTAACGGTCTATTGCCAGCTCGGACACGCTATTTGCACCATGCCGGTGAGGGACGGTACTTACCTCCAAACTCGGAATGAGGGCCATAGATATGCTCATGTCACGTTATAATGCCTGCTGCATTCGTAGCAAGTGCAATTTGTGTAAAGACGGGCAAGTACCCTTTCGTCCAACCAACCCTACCTCAAGACAAAGCCTGGCCAGGATATAGCGTGAACGAACCTGATTAAAAGTTTGTCTTTACTAGACTGTCTGACTCCTGTGTTTCACTGCTCAGTGAGCTACTCTGCATGCCTCAGCTTCAGACTGAAGGAAACAGGCCCGATTTCCTGGGCCATGAAAGCAACCCGCTAGCTACCAAACAACCAGCCAACAACAACACATTGTTGAATCGTATCTGTTACCTACCCAACAGCCATTTACAATTAGGCACCCCATTTGCTCGCCAAATCTCTACCTGTCTACCACTGACCAGACGCCCGAAGCCAGCTCCCCAAAACTTGCTGGTTTCCCCCATGCTCCTTTTCGGGCTACATCTCTACTCTAGATCACCACACCTCCCCCACTGGAACACTGTACCACTGCATCTGTGCCGTGAATTCCGATTGCATCGAGTTCAGAAAGCAAATGATCCTCAGACCTGGCTCACTCCAGCTTCTTTTGCCGTCACACCCTTTTGTCAGGGTGTTAGGCATGGAGCACACAAAGTGCGTGCAGCTGGGGTGGATCTGACAGAGCGCACTGTCTGTGCAGAGGTATGGGGATGATGCACACATATATTGTGTAGTGGCATCTAGGATTCACATAAGTGGGTGTACACACGAGTAGGGAGGGTGTACACATGGTGTGTGTAGTGCTTGTTTTGGTTATTGTGGGGAATGATACACAAAATGTGAGCAGCAGGGTGGCATGGGTGGTGCACACAAGGCATCTGCATAGCTAGAGAGGAGGTTCTAATGCATAATGTCTGTATAGAATAGCAGGTAAGGTGCAGGTACATTGTGGCAGGCATTGTATATATTTGGTGTCTGCATACATGTAGGTATATGGCCAGTAAGATAGCTCAGTGGGTTGCACGTTCGCTGCTGAAATCTGTGTGGGATGTGCCGGTCGCAGGTTGTAATCCCTGCAAGGCCAACCCAGTCTTTCATCTTTTCAAGATGGATAGATGAGTACCAACTTCGGTTTGGTGATAGAAATTGTATTTAAATGATTTATGTGCAGCGCTTTGGCAAAAGCGCTGCATAAATTAAAAATATATATTTTTGTATTGTGAACGGAGTAGGAATGGGACCTTTGATTTGTGCATTGTGGTAGGTATGATGCACACATGGTGAGTGTACAGATATCAATATGGAGCACTTTGTGTGTAGAGGGTAGTTGTTAGGTATTAGACACATACGGTATACAATATGGTTTACACTTTAATTGCAGAGCGGTTGATGTGCTTCACATAATTTGTGCAGAGAGCTGAGTATGTTGCATGCACGCTGCTTGCAGGGCAGTTGCTGTGCTGCCCACATAGTGTGTGTGCTGACTGTTTAGTGTGGAACACGCTGTGTGTGCGGAATTCTAGGTATGGTAGACATGATGATTGTCCAGAGAGCTCTATGTACAAATCACACAGGGTAGGCCTGCAGAGCAGTAGGAATCGTGCACAAGGTGTTAGTAGAACGGTGAGTATGATGCATATTTGGTTTGTGCTGTGAATCAGGTATGTGCACGCAATCTAGATAGCGCAGATGATACAGCGTGTGTAGAACTCTAGTTGTCGCTGTACTAGTGTGTGCAAAGTGAAAAGCTGTATAAACACGTGTGTGAAAAGCAGTTTGTATGGTGCACACATCGTTTTGGAATGGTGTACGACGAATGAGTGGCGAGTCGTAAAAATGGCACGCACATGGTGCTTGCAGGTTGTACGGTTGTGTAGTACCCACACAGTGTGTATACATGGAAAAAAAGAACAAGTGCTAGAACTAAGTACCAGTGAATTGGGCAACAGTAACACCTGTTATTTGTAGAGCTATGAAGACTTCAAGGCTTCAGTGCTCGACTGGCCTTGCCCTATGTTGGTTTGAATATCGGTTGGTTTGTTTTTGTAGCAAAGTCCCCAAGGTGTCCCCTGTCCCCCTTAGCTTGCATGTGTCTCCTATGCCCCGGACTACACTGCCTTCTCGAGGGAAGGGTCAAAGTTCATGCTAGTAACAGGATGAATACCATAGCACTGTCCATCAGAGGCAATCCCAGCAGGGGGCGCAGGCGAGGTTGTATTTCCTGCTGTTGATATTGGTACACGACTGGGTGTCAGTGTCCGGCTCGGCAGGGGGTTAGATGGGGAGTGTCCTGGGGGCGGCCAGAGCCCCTGGTGGTGGCAGTGGGACTTCCAAAACACTGTCAGTGCGCTGGCTTCAGGTGCCCTGCAGCTGGCCAGTAACTGCAGGGGGGGAGTTAGAGCTTGGCAGGAAGAATTCGCCCTTTGTGCGCGTGACATTCCAGCACAGTAACCTGAATGCCAGGGATTTGGGGAATGCAACAGGAGGGGTCGATTCCTCCTCCCTAGTGGGATCAGACTGTGCTCACGAACAAACACATCTCTCAGTTCTCCAGCTACGCACACGCACACATGCGGGAACACACACTGATAACACACAGAGACGCGCACATTGCACGGAGTTCCGCTCACACACAGTGCTCCATAAAAATGCATTCCTAGATCTTAGAGCACAAACACAGCTACACACATACTGTAAGATACACACAGACAGTACCTTAAGCATGCACAATACAAACCTGCACGTCTAAGTACACTTATAAAACAGCACACACATATCGACACTAACTTCCACTCAGCACACATATAGAACTGGAAACAGAAGCACACAAGCTCACGCAATACGCACACACAGTCACAAAGGATCATGCACACTTTGAACATGCACACAGCTACACTCATACTCAAACATACCTATGCCAAGCAATGCACTTGCATTCACATGGAAGAACAAGGTGCGCAAACTGCTGCAGACAAACAGGTGCACATATAAAGGGATCTACACACGTGTGAACGGTAGACCTGAACACAGATCTACACAGGTAGAAATGCACACATAGAGCTACAAATACAACAAAATTTAGGCGAAGTGCGACTAGCACATTCGCAAAAAACGCCATAACCAAAAACACATACACTAATTCCCAGGGACGTAATTTCACCAAAATGCCTGGGGTAGCGGAAATGACAGCACACGACCCTTGACCCCATGATGACAACACAGGAAGTGATGTAATTTGACCCTGCCTTCACGTGACATCACAGGAAGTTATGGCAAACAACCTTCAGATTTTTTAGATGCATCTAGCACCCTTGTTTCCAGGTGCTCTCATTTCAGCCAAATATAAGAACCGAGGCACAGAGGGAGGCATGATTTGTTCACCATTACACATTTGAAGAATGCCATTTTGCAGATTCAATGTGGGGACTGTATGTAAAACATAAATAATGCAGTATTTGTAATAGGGCAACTGAATCCTGCAACACAGGCTACAACTAGTGCATGAAGCATCTATAGATCAATGGTCACAGAAGTAGGTGTTATCTGTGGCGTTGCTGTGTTAAACAAGCCAAAAAAGCACTGAACTGGGGAGGCGTCCGCTGCTGTTTAACCAGGAGAAACATGCTGCATGAGCAAGGTCTGAAAATGAAATCATTGACCAGGATTTAGTATCAACAAACTTCCCTGGTTATAAATGTATCTATGAGTCAGCTACCACTACGATAGAAGAAATCTATTAGAATGGTCTGCGTGCATAGAGGGGAGTGCACCTATTAATTTTATCTTTGCTGGAGTATAATACCTGGGGAATGTTCTTTCAATATACCAAGACCCCCCATAGTTTTTATTATCTAAGTGTAATACCGGGTGCCAGAGGACTTTAAAAAACACCAATTAATGTAATATCATTGCTGCACATATAACTCCAAATCACCAAACTGTTATTTAAAATTGAAAACACCCACAAGTTGCTTCTGACCCGGGGACTCACTGGCAGACTTCAAGGCACGCACTGCACACTAACCCTTTGTCAGACCCAGTGGTGCCCAATGGCGTAGCACAACATTTGTGAGCCATGATGTGGGGGCCCATGAAGCCCCTTAATAAAGCACAGGGCACGCCACACCGCGGGCCGGTCCTGACCACCATTTGTGCACAATGTTCATGATGATTATGCCGCTGCAAGGGCATGCAGTTTTCAATCAAAGCTTTCAATCAAAGCTTAAATCTTTAACGTAACATAGAGAGAAGGGGCGGTGCCTGGTCCACAAATATACCAGCCCCCAGACTTCACCGCTAGTGAGTTATTTTTTTGGAGGGTGTAAATATTTGCCACAAGTGTGATTGCGACTGAGTATAGCGAGGGAGCCCGAATTAACGAAAATGGGTTGGGGTGGGCCGGCGGGATTCTTCTGCCTCCCCAGAGTAAATGTTTTGAATAATGGGTTACAACATTGGTTTTGTAGGGTGTAGGGTAAATCTTGAAAAAAGTACAATAGATGCAAGTCACCAAAAGTGCACAGGGCATTTCCCAATGCATTATCATGCCAGTCCTTGCAATATATGCCAGTAAAAACAATTTTTTTTGCTGGCTGTGCACATACATTTCCATGCTGGCTCCACTAACACATGCTTGTATTCCCATTTAAAACCATACTTATGTTCTCTTTAAGACTTTTTTCTATAGTATCATTACTGGCACTGGCACAAAACTGGCTCTGCCAATATATGCCAGTACTCCTCTGTAAGTACATACTCTCGTTGGTTTGGCCATTAAAAGTGATATATCACAATATGAAAACCTGTCCAAACTGGTTCCAATGTAAGCCAGTCTGGACCCATAAGAACAGTTATCTTGCTTGATTCATCATAGATGGTCAGTTAATAAAAAGACATGCTGCAGTGAAGAATATACAGGCTGCTACACCAAAACATAAGTCTAGCAAGGTAATGGAGCATATCATGCTTGCTATTTTAAAGATGCTGAGTAATAAATGTCATGCCACAGTAAGCAAAGGCTAGACTGACTACACCAAAATGACAGTCTAGCCAAGGAATGGCACATATGATCACATCCCTTTCACCCAATGGTCACTTACCCATACATCTCCTCGGTATCTAGTCAATTCATCTAAACCCATTCCATCTAATAGCATTCCATCGACATTTTCCATCTAAAAATGTTCCATCTAATGCATGTTTTGGGGGGGGGGAGGGGGGGTAAAGGGTTAATTTTTGTTCAGGAGTATTTTAAAGGGTAAAAAGCAGGGTTTTGGGGGGACCCCCCCCAACAAAAAGAAAAATAAATAGTAAATAAATTGCATTCGATGGAAATTTTTTAGATGAAAAATTTCGATGGAATAGCATTAGATGTAATGGTTTTAGATGAAATGACCATAAACCTTCCACAACCATACTGAGACAGCCTTGGGAAGCAGAACCAGAATCATGAACTGTAACGTTGAACTTTCAGCGCCGTCATATTCATTCCACTGTGACCCCGCATGGGGAATGTAGGAGGGTCTTAGCTGACTTTTTAAGACTTTCCTCTTTGCATGCACACCCTGGGAGGGGAAGACAAGGGCGGATTGGGTAGGGGAAGATAGCCAATCAGCACATGGGGAAGGATTCTTAAATAGGGGGTAGGAAACAGGAAGTGTTGGTGTTTTGGGTGTAGTCAGAAGTGGAGGTGTAGGACGACCAAGAGACCAGCAGAGGGAATGAGGGAACAGCGACTTCTGGAGAGAGTTCTTGAAGCAGTTGAAGCATAGGAGTGAGGTTTTTTTTATTTTCTTTTTAATGTTTGGTTTATTTCATCCCTTTCATGCAAAATTCATCCTTAAAAATCCATTTACATTCAAAGAAAAAAGAACCAACTTTCAATTTCATCCTTCATAATTCACAATCCAAATAAGATTTAATCCTTCTACAATCAACTGTTAAGAGACATAAGCATGAGAACGGTGCACATGAAATAAAAACCAGGATGTTTCCAATATCTACTTACAATTACCCAATGTAGTTGACCCTCCTCTCCCAGCCAATCCCTCTCCATGAGAGAGCTGCAGCACCTCCTCCAGAAACTTCATTACCCATATAATGGTTGATTTATTCTCACCTATTAAAAACATAGCCCACCATTCCTTTGGTGATAATGATTTGCATCCTTTGATGATATCGCACACATATTTCATCCTCAACACATTTAAAGATTAGCATTCTATGATCGGGTGCTCAATCGACTCAATCATGGATATCTGGCCACAGAATCTACAATCGGGACTGCGGTCACGCAACAGCCTTCTGTAACCCAGAACTTCTCTTGTTTGAAGAATGTTCAGTGTTAGTCTTAGAAAGAGATTACAATACCATGGGCAGGGGAATTTAGTCAAGTACATTGTTAGCCAATGAACTCCTCTACCCTCTAGTCCCAAATTCAGGTCTAACTTGTATTTTGATCTTTGCGTTAGTGTGTCAATCCAATCACGATGCATTATTTGCTTTTTGACTTTCTCCAGATTCCTTCAACAAAACTTCTTCAGAAATATCTAATTGTTCTAACCATGTAGCACATCCCCTTTACCAAAGGTCCAGGTAACCATCCACACCTTAGCGTCATTTTTTAGTATTTCAAATGGGGAGGGGGCCTTTGTGTCAATACATTTCCCATAGAACGCCACACTCTGCCACCTAATTGCAGATATCATCGATTGGATCCCCAGCTCAAATCTGATCATAGCATACGGAAGGGATTGGGTGAGTCGAAGGACTCTTTTTCCAATAGTAACCCTCTATTATCTCCCAGAATTGGTTGGGCCAAACCTGCATGGTCTCAACACCATATATCAGGATAGGGCCAACCTTCTGCCTAAAGAATGTGCAAACTGGGACCAGAGAAAATCTCCCAAACCTTTCATATGATATTACCCCCTGAGTTGTTAATCTTTTACATTTCAGTCTAATATTCTCCTTCCATTGCTTTTCAACTGAGCTACAATTCAGACAAACACCTAAATAGGATACTGAGTACACACATTCCAAAGACGCTTTGCCCAACCCCATTTGAATCCCCTGCTCCTTTTCCCCCTTTTAGGTTCCAGGACCATTATTTTTATCTTGTTGACATTTATTTTGAGACTATTCAGTTCAAAGTAATTTCTCAGTTCATTCAGTCTCCACTGGAGACCTATTTGCGTCTGGTCTAAATTAACAATGTCATCTGCATAAAAGATCCAGGGCACTGGTTGTTTATATATTCTGGGTGGAAAGGCCCGCACAGTGTCCTGCCCCTCCTCAATGTCTGCTAAATAAAGATTAAATAAAGCTGGAGCCAAGGAGCATCCCTGTTTCAATCCTCTGTATGTTTTGATGTTTTACGAGAGCAGGCCCTGAGTGGACAGTCTGACCCGCACACTTGTGTTCAAGTACAGAGCCATGATTGCCTCTATAACATTTCTCGGGCACCCCAGGATATTAATTTTCCCCACAGCCTTTCCCTGTTGACACTATCAAAGGCCTGCTCAAGGTTGATAATCGCCAAATGTAACCTAGATTTTGCTTTGAATGTTCTTGTCTTTAGGGCATTCAACAGGAAAAGGGTGAGGCTAGTCCCTACTCCCCTAACAAGTCCAGTCTGTCCCAGATGGAGGCATCCAGCTTGCCCAGCCCAATTTAGCAGATGCCGCAATAGAATAGAGGCAAAGATCTTTCCCAATATGTCCCGAAGGGCGATAAGTCTGTAGTTTTTTGGATCTTCCCTAACGCCCTTCTTGAACACCGGGATAATCAAGGCCGATTTCAAAGAGTCAGGCACATCTCTGCACTCCACTTGCTATTCCTCTGCTCGCCGTGGCCCTTATCCCAGATGGTTTACTCCAGAACTAAAGACTGCAAAACAACTGTATAAATCCCTCGAATGCAAATTGGCGGAAAGATAAAACCAACCTGAGTAGATCCACCCTGGTCCGGCACCATCGCTACTACAAAGCCGAAATCCAAAAAGCAAAAAAAGTCCTCTACAACTCTCGAATTCTCAACTGTGAAAACCCCAGCAAGGAACTTCACAAAATCATCTCTGAATTCACCAAACCAACCTGTACCACCATTGACCCCATCTCAGTCACTCTGCGACTCACTCTCTCTCTACTTCTACACCACCGCTCTCGAAAGAACAAATTCTCTCAACAACAAACTGGCCCTCATGCACCTACCACATAATCTACCCGCCTTACCAATCACCCCCCCTTGTACTGCAACGACAACCCAACCCACCTTCGACTCGTTCACACTAATATCAAGAGAGTAATTTCTCAAACTCCTCTCTGCCCGGAAACCATCTGGATCCCCCCTAGATCCCTGCCCTGCCTCAATCCTCAAAGAAATATTTTCTCTACCTGCGCAGGAGAGTATGCAAGAACCATCATAAATGACTCCCTCTCCTCTCGAATCTTCCCCGACACCTTCAGAACTGCTCATGTCAAACCTCTTCTAAAAAAACCTGCCCTTGACCCCAAAAACTACCGCCCCATCTCAAACACCAGGTTCCTTGCTAAACTCATCGATCGAACCGCATACTCCCAAGTAAATACCTTTGTCGAATCCAACAGTCTCCTAGACCCTGCACAATCAGGCTTCAGACCTCCACACAGAACCAAAACCACTCTGACCTCAATCTGGGACGACCTCAAGATCACTGCGGACTCTGCAGGATGTGCTGCTCTAATTCATCTAGACCTATCCACTGCCTTTGACACAATCAACCACACAATCGTCCTCAACCGCCTCCACTCCCTACGAATCCCTGGAAACGCGCTTAAGTGGATAGCATCCTTCCTCAACAATAGGAAACAAATAACCCTCCTCTCCTCCTTTGCTTCTGCCGCCCGACCAGTCAATACCAGAGTTCCACAAGGAGCATGCCTATCAGCTTTCCTGTTCAACCTCTATATGTCCACCCTCCCAGGAATAATCTGCCCGCACAATATACTGTGCTATAACTATGCAGATGACAGCCAATTAATCCTAAAACTCTTCAACCCAAACCCCAACTGTCAGCCTGACCTCGCAGCCTGCCTCCTTGACATTGCTCGCTGGATGACCACAAACCACCTCCTCTTAAACCCCACTAAAACTGAAATCATGGTGTGCGGCAACACTGAACTTCTTCCCCACCCTCTACCATGGCCATCATCCATGGGCAATGCACCGATCACCTCGACCACAGTAAAAAACCTTGGATGCACTCTCGACTCTGACCTAACCCTCTCTCGCCAAATCAACAACGTTCTAAGTCCTGCCATTATCACCTCAAAATTCTTAGGTGCATTTTTCTGTACCTCTCCTTTCCCAACAGACTCGCCGCTGTCCAATCTATTGTAATGTCGGGACTGGACTATGCCAACTCCGTCTACCTCGGGGAGGAAGCATACCACCTCATTAAATTACAAAGAGCACAAAACGCTGCAGCCAAACTGCTTCTAGCACTTGGCCCAAGAGATCACACCTCTCAGAACTCTCCACTGGCTCCCTGTTGGACGAAGAGTGACGTTCAAAACTTTATGCATCTCCCACCAAGCAATGCATAAAACCGTCCCCCTATACCTTACAGGACAAGCTAAAACCCTACCACACACAGTGCACTCTAAGATCAAGCTCCACACTCCTTCTGGTGATACCAAACACCAACTCAGTCAGGTTAGGAGGATCATCATTCTCAGCCTTGGCCCCCACTCTATGGAACTTGCTTCCACCCCACATTCGACAGACCGAAGACTACCGGTCTTTCTGCAAATTACTGAAAACGTGGCTCTTCCCTTAAAGAATCGACGCTTGGAGCAAAGGGAATAAATAGCTACAATAAACAGAAAACTAATGGTGTTAAACAAAAAAAATTAAAGGACAAAGGGAGTCGATGGAACAGATGCACTTCCATCTATTCCATCAGATTGAACTGATGGAATAGATGGAGCGGATGGAACGGATAAAGTGGATGGAATGGATGGAACAAATGGAATGGATGGAACAAATGGGGTGGATGGAACGGATGGGGTGGATGGAACGGATGGGGTGGATGGAACGGATGAAGGGGTTGGAACGGCAAAAGTAGATGGAACGGATGAAGTTGATGGAACGGATGAAGTGGATGAAACGGATGAAGTTGGTGAAACGGATGAAGTGGATAGAACGAATGAAGTGGGTAGAACGGATGGAATGAATGGAACGGATTGGAGAGCATGAAGTGATGGAAAAAATAGAGTAGATGAATGATAAAGTGGATGGAGTGGATGGAAAAGAGGGAAAAAGAAGGGAATGATCGAAAGGTTGGAAACAATGGAAAGAACGGAAAGGATGAATTGGATAGAACGGATGGAGTAGATGCAACAGATGAAGTGGATCAAATAGATAGAATGGATGGAATGGACAAAAAGGATGGATCGGATGGAAAGGACGGAGTGGATGGAAAGGACGGAGTGGTTGGAAAGGAGGGAGTGGATGGAGTGGACGGAAAGGAAGGAGTGGATGGAAAGGACAGAGTGGATGGAAAGGACGGAGTGGATGGAAAGGACGGAGAGGATCGAAAGGATGAAGTGTATGGAATGGATAGAACGGATGGGATGAATTGGGATGGAGTGAATGGAAAGGATGGAGTAGATGGAAAGGTTGGAGTAGATGGAAAGGATGGAGTAAATGGTGCAGATGGAGTGAATGGAATGGATGGAGTGGATGGAACGGATGGAGTGGACAGAACGGATGGAACAGATGGTGTGGATTGAGTGGATGGAGTGAATGGAGTAAATGGAAAGGATGGATCATATAAAACAGATGGAAAAGTGGATCGAGTGAAAGGAAATGATAGAATGAACGGATTGGATGGAAAGGACAGAGTGGATGGAGTGGATATATCCCGATATATCTCTGTATCTCATATTTATGATATGTACCTGTATCGTCATGTTATCCGTATCACATGTTTTACCCTATCCATCCTGTCACTTAATATATATATGCCGCTATGTATGCCCCCTAACCTGCTCTTGTGCTTGGTCGCATGCACTTTACTGATAACCACCATATCACACTACTACGCTTACTCTCTCCTATAAACCATCCTTCAACTAGAACACAGCTATACTATGACACATTCAGTATAACTGTTCTCATACTAACATAACCCCATGAACTCCCCATCAACCTAATAAAACACAACTACCTGAGCACATACCGCTAACTTAGGTGTCTCCTCAGGCCTAACGCAGCCAGACTGACCACATCCAACTGACTTCCTCAGCACCACACCTACCGCTAAGAAGCAGCTATCATACAACAACCACACCAGCTGCCCACATATCTGGTGCGCACACGCACTATACGACACTCTCTTTCTCTACTGACTTGAACTGCGGTTCCCAAGGGTGTTCAACCTACCAGCGCTTTGAGGTCATACCAATGATACATAAGGCGCTATATAAATGGCAAGTAACATAACATAACATAACATAAAGTGCCTAAGCCAATTGGAGCCTGCATCTGTCGACAACCTTTTCCAAAGAGTTGGGAGAAGTGCTTAACTCAATTGGCCTCTGACACGGCAGGAATCATTCTCGCTAGTTGATATACCTCATTGTTGTTTAATAAGGACCAAAAGTCCCTTGTGGTTTGTTTTGTTATAGCTTTCAATATTTCTTCTGCATCGTGTTGCACCCCAAGGGCCCTAGATGACGACAACCTATTTCAATATTGCTGTTTCCTTTTTTTTATCAGCAGAAATCTATCATTCGTCTTTATCTTGTTAAGCCTTCTGAGGTCTGAACGATAGATTTTTCTTTCTTCTACCAGTCTTTATTATAATGGTGGAGTCTCTTTGCCCCATATCGAGGGCCCAGAATATGTTTTGTTTGGTACTGCAACAATATTTCTTCATAATTCAAGGTGGCCCCCCTAACTGATGCCAGTTGTTTCAAACCCTAAACAGCAGCAGGCAGCTCCCCAGGACGAATTCTGAGCCTATTGCCCGCTTGAGAAACCTGTACATACTCTATTTTAATTTTTACATCAGAGATTCAACTCTGGTTCCATTTAAGCTCCAAAAGCTGATGGTCACTTTTCCCCATTGGGAAAATTACTAATGTAAAGACCCATTTGTTTATATTATGGTATATGAAGTAGTAGTCTAGGCAAGACTGTTGGTTGCCCCTAGACATGTGTTTTTGGCCAGTATATCTCCTCTAGTTTGGCCATTCAACATGAAGATATCACACTCTGTCAGGGCTTTTATTCCAGACTCTTTCATGGTAATATTATACCCTTATCATCAAAGCACCTTAGATTGAGATCCGCACAGATTATTATATGGGGATTAGGATCTTTCATATAAACCTTGTCTATCAACGACATAATCATACTGACAAACAAAACATCAATCATATACACTGGATTCCAGTATAGGTTAAATACCTGGACATACCGGTTTGGGTTTAGGGTTTCCAATATTTGTATGCATCGACCCAGCTTTACTATGGTGAGTAGTCTGGGGGACGGGCGTACCAATGTGTTTTTTTTGTTGTTGCCGGTTTGCAACTGGACTCAAAGCCATCACAGATGGGAGGAATACATAGCCAAGTCTCCTGCAGACAAAGAATATCATACTTTTTAGGATCCGCACCCTCCATCTGGAAAAGATGTTTGTGACCCTTTGTGTTCCAGGAGCCCCACTAGAGGGGTTTCAAATCCTCTTTCTTTAAATGTTAATTCTCATTCTGTTGAGCTAAGGCCCCTGCCAGCCATGACCATTCATGGCAACTCTTCTCTTGCAGTTTCCGGTCATGGTTGATCTTTATCATCCTTTTGCCTTGTCTAGAGCAATCCGTAGTGATTTTTATTGATGGAAACTCTGTATCCCTTCAGGGAGGTAGCAGATCTTTACATCTGGCTCTCTGGATAGTGAAAGGCGACTCAGAGTGAGCTTTTCCCTTATTTGACTTCAATTCCACTCTTCATTTAGGTTTTTCAGAATGAATAGGCCCAGATGTTTCATCTCCTGGTAGCCCAAAAAGTGGATTTCTCGAGATTTCGATTCCCAATGGGAGCAGATATTCTGTCGATTTTTAGTCAAATATTTTGCACCAGATTAGAATGAAGGTGAAGGATCATCCAGTCCATGCAGTTTTCATTCACGAATTGGACTGTCTTCTGATTTGATGTTCCTTAACTTCGAGCCACAATGTACAAGCCTCAGAACATTTTCCCGATTTAGGATTAGAACATTCTTGGTAGGACTTAACCTTTCTATTGTGACTACCAAGGTAGGAGTTTCATCGGGCCCAGTGATAGGTTTTTTTTGTTTCAGGTTTTTTTTTGATGTGGTGAAGGCTTTTTGCCCAAATACAACATCTTTTCAGATTTGTTATATATCATCAACCTTTTTCTTCTTCCCGCCTAAGTACACACATCTACGAAATCCAATTCACGGTCAACTCAATTTTTGATACAGATATTATAGTCCAGTTCCCCTTCAACTTGATTTCTAGGACAGATGGGAGGAAGGACAATTTCTCTCGAGGGTGATTGATTCAGCTGCTCATCGCCATAAGTTGTCCCATCAGGTGCCTCATCTTCATTAATTATCTCCTCTGAGTAGGTCAAAAGATCCAGACAGCAAAGCATCTCCTCACCCATCGTCACCTCTTCTTCCTCCAGGTCAATGGTTAAATCAGATCTCGACTCCTTTCTTTGAACGGTCAAAGGGTGTTTTGCCTTCATCGGTCTTGTCTCTTTTGGTTTTTCCAGTGGTGGAGCTGTCAGTTTACACATGAATACCCTCGAGCCATTAGATTTTGGTTTGATCATGTTTTGCTGATTTTTAGTCTTTTTCTCTACAATAGCAACACCTTTTCTCATAGGCTCTTTCGTCTTTGATTTTTCAAAGATCACAAAGGGGTTGGAGCAGGTGGTCTTGTGATTTAGACCTTTGGCTGGTTCATTCACAGTTGCCTCTTCCACCATTGTTTTGTCTACTTAATTTTGTGTGCTGTTCTCAGCAATCTCTATACCCTGATTATTTAGGGAACAATCATTACGCACTGGGTGTTGGTTTAGCTCTGGCTGAGGCAGACATACAGAGGAGACTTTTGTGGTCTTAGTCCTCTTTTCCACCACAGTATCCTTCTGTGATTGATCCTCTCTCATCCGAAGAGCCTAATCTAGGGGTCTAGCTGGCAATTGCTGAGGCTGCTTAAGATTGTTGCAGGAAGGATAGATATTGGCCGTTCGTTTATCGTCTAAGTATTTTCATGTTACTCTCTTGCCCAATTCAGGGTCTCCAAGATAGCAGTCATCAGTGAGTTCTACTCATTAGCCTCTCCTCTTGCAAGATCAAACACCCTCCTTTGCCATTGAGATGATATTTCAGCTTCTTTGTGAAGTCGACTTCTGACTGCTTCCGTGAAGGACTGTAGAAATATCAACCTTGTATGAGCCATTGCCAATGAAGTAGCTTGATCTTTACTTGTCTTGGTCATGGACTCATATAGTTTGATGAAAGGGTTTATTGCCACTGTCAAACTTGACAGTATGAAAGACTGTATATTTTCCCAATGAAGGAACCCTCTGTTGATAAGCTCTGGATGTCCTGTTTTGATGATGCGCTCACCCACGTGAGGGTTCTGAACCCGAGGAGGACGAGGAGACAGATTTCTGTGGGCTTATCCCTCTATCCTCCCATGTCTCTATGTGGGTAGGAGTAGAGTCATGTGTCTCCAAAACTGGTTCAGCATCTTCTGAGTTTTTTAAAGGGGTAAAATTTGGTTCTACCCATATAGAAAGCGACTTGTCTTTAAACCATGCCATTTTCATCCTACTTTCAATTATGCGTTCATCATCTGTATTTGTATTCCTTGATATGGGTGTCAGAGGAAACTTGTTGTAGGCATCACTTAGCCTTCTCTGGTCTTTCATTGTAGTTTTTATATCTGCAATGTCTCCCAAGAGTTACGCGGCTATGACAGATGGTTGAATCTCAAGGCTATTGGAAATTGTGAAACTCAAGGAGTTGGCACTTGTATAAGCACAATCTTCATGAAGCTCTGTTTGCACATAATCAGGGGAGTCTGGGTGTGTAAAGAGTTCCTCCAAAAAGGCGTAGTCCTCATTATATCCAGAGATATCTTGCCATGCTGTTGGCACTTGCACATTTGTCACTCTTTTCAGATCATTGGAGCCCTCCTCCGAGCCCTCATGCTCCTTATATTCCTTTAACTGGTCTGAGCTTGATAAAGATGGCAGGAGGATTATTGCCTTTTCCCTAGATGTTTCTTCCATAAGCATGGTACTGTGACGAGTACTTGTGTCCTCATTTAAATCCCCACTTAGATCGTGTTGCTTTATTTTTTCGATTCAGGGTGCCCCCCCACACCTCTTGGTGTTTTCGTAGTAGGAGGTTGAGATGTATCCATAGTACCAGTTATAGCAGATACTCCAGGGGTTTCATAAAACACTGGAGGGTTATTATTGGCCTCCCTCGAGCCCCCAGGGATAGTATTTGTTCCGCTGGGAAAGACTAGATCACCTGAATCAGATTCACAAGACTGCAAGCACCAGGCGAGTACATGAAGTGGAGTACAGGGCTCCGGGATGGATGACAGCACTTTCTCACATTTCCGGCCTTGCCTACCAGTGCATGGCCGCTTCGGTGACATATTGCACCGTTTCACTCACACCTCTGGCTCAAGGATATCAAACGTCAAGTAGCGTATAACAAAGCATATAACAAAGTCCAATGAGGCCCACAAGTCAGAAATAGGGTAGAAGCGCTGGTATCGTGACTCACTTGTCTGGATATGAGTGAGGTGCCGACCTCAAATAATCCCTGCAGTTCATCAATTTCCATACAACATCGATGGTACATATCTTACCGGAACTTGGTCGCAGCTGAATGCAGTCGAATGCAGGTAACAGCTTTCTAACATCCAAGCATACCGTTTGGAAACATAGTTGCCTGCTTCACGCTTCCCCGGCTGCCCAGACTGCCAAACTGCAGTCCGCGACTCGCTCGGCGAGTATACTAATATTTTATGCAGGTACTCTGCCTGTCGGGATGAAGAGTGTAAACAGATTCCACTGGCAGGCTGCTTCACTGTGCTCCACTCCGGAGTGATAGTGGTTCTGAAATATGAGTGGCGTGTTTGTGAGACAAGTGAGTTGCAAAGTTAGTGTAAGGAGTGAATGTGAAGTGGGTGAACCAGGTGAAAAAAGAGTGTTTGGGTAAAGGGAGGAATATCAGTGGTAGGAGTAGGACTTTTAGTAGTAGGAGGGAGAGAGTAGTAGCAGGAGGAGAATTAGTAGAGGTAGGTGGAGGAGAGGAGTGGTGGTAGAAGAAGGAGAGTACTTGTAGGAGTAGTAGTAGTGATAGGAGGAGCAGTGTGAGGAGGAGGAGGAGTAAGAGTAGTTAGAGGAGGAGTAGAAGTGGGAGAAGCATTAACATCAAAGGGTGAAGGCAAGAGATAGGAGGAGTAAAACATCTGAGGGAAAGAAGACTGGTCAGAGGAGTTAGGATAAGAGGAAGTAGTAAGAGTAGAAAGGATGAGGGGAATGTGGGCATGAATGAAATAACCTGAATGCAAAAGAGTGAGTGCACGGCACTATCCCAATTCACATTAGAAAACTAACCTTTGGTTAGAGTAGGGAGAGCTGGCGGGTCCCTGGGGGAGTTTTAGAGCCTGTATTCAAGGTACCATCATTAGGAGAAGACTGAGATTAGACTGTAGGGGTCAACATTAAATAGTACTAACCAGGGTTATGGACATCTGGATTAGGGAGGAGGTTCATAGCAAGACGAGAGTGAGAGGATTGCCATAGGCTCAGGGATGTAATTTGCGGGTCTCCCTTGCTACCCCTTAAAAAAGAAAAGAAAACGTTTTTTTGTTTGGTTTTTTAATGGAAGCTCCTATGCTATGACAGCACCATGTGGTTCTTTGTTTCTGGAGTGACTGGCTTTCTTGCTCAGGCCTGTTAAAAAAACATGGGGTTCTACAAGTGTGAATAGTGACTCTAAATAAGAATAAATAGGAATAACAAATCATTTGTTTTTCTGGAATTCTATACAAGATTTGCTAGACTCATTATAGGTTTATTTCAGGCACACTTCAGGGGGCAGTAACTGATTTAGTCGGTTCTCCTCACCTCAAATTCACAATGCAAACAAAAGTTTTCAATAAAGAAGAATAAAATTAGCACAGACTTCGGACTATGTATTTTGCTTTTTGCAAGTTGCGGTTATAGCATGTGCTTTTTCTGCTGTTGTCTATGTTATATCATCACAGGACATTCCATCTCGGTGTCCTCTGTTACTTGCCAAAATCTTTGTGCCTAAAAGCTTGTGTTCAGTGTATAAATGTTTGACCATAGCACATAAAGTGGCCCTTGATTTCATGGTGCCTCAATTAATGCTCTGTTGCAATGTGTCTATCTTTCCTATCTCTCTGGCATGCTGTTCAGGATGTTTGTTTGCATTTATGAGGTAAGTAAAGCTATGCAAACTTGTAACCATACTCCTAAGTAAGACTTAGCGCCTAGTTGCCTTTGGGCTTTGCACGATTCACAAATAAATAAATAAATAAAAGTAATGAGTGCCCAGAGTACGTACGGGATGCCATGTGAGAGCGTTGCTTTCCCTGTGCTACTCTAAATTCTTCAATACACAGTTATAAACACTCCGAATGTTATGTATTTTGCCAACCTCTGAAGCCTGAAAATTAGATACATGCAGGTGTGACATGTGGCTAACTTTGCACCAGACTTGCAGATGAACTGGCCTGCTGTTAAATCTCAGTTACCAGTTTAATGGTATCCACTGCAGAGTGCAATTTTCTTGCTGACTTTCAGAATATTCAAACATGTAATTGCTCATTTTTCTATAGCCGGTAAAATATCTCAGTGGGTTCAGTGCTCGCTGCTGTGATGTGTGTCTAATCTGCAGGTTGCAAGTTCGAATCCCAGCAAGGCCAACTCAGCCTTTCATCCTTCTGAGGTTGATAAATGAGTACCAACACAGGTTGGGTGATATTTTATGTATATTTGTTAAGCTTAAGTGCTGTATAATAACACATCATTATCATTTGGCCTTGAACATCTGCTTGTATTCACAGTAATTTGGTAATATGGGACTTTACATGCTGATATTAACGATACATATGGTGATCCATTCTTGTATGAAATGTATATCACATGACAGTGGTATCATAACCATATTTTCCGTAGTGTACCTAGGAACAATGCTATGTGATGCAACTTCCTGTTTTGTGAAGGGGTGAAAGGTCGTGTTCCATCGCTTCCTGTGATGTCATTTCGGGGTGGGGTCAAATGACAGCAATTCCTGTGATGTCACTTCTGCTACCCCTGACATTTTGGTGAAATGACGTCCCTGCATAGGACCCACAAAGATCTTAATAAAAACCCTTGAACTGTTCCTGGGACTCAGAGTGTTATCTGTGCCATCAGTGACACACACTAGTTTTGTCTTGAAATAGTAAAATCTTGAGAAATGCAGACAAACACATTACTAAACTGATTAACTTTCTGTCAAACACCCCAGTAGGATCCTCTATAGTTCACCACTCAACACAGTCACAGCTCCTTGGCAGTGGCCTTTTCCCTGGTTGTGTTGTTGGCTGGTGAGCGTCCTTTTGCTGTCCACTCTTCAGGGTGCTCCTCTGCATTATTGCACATGCCTGCGCATTGATGCACTCCATGCTGGCAGAATACCAGAAGAAAAAGGCGAAGCGTGCAGCTTAACAAGGCCTGGAATGTGTTAGCTGAGACTGTTAGATATGCATACGCGTCTACCTATCCACTGCACTAGGGAGCAGCAAATGGTACTGGGGCTGCCTGGTCACTACCTCACCAGATGCCCAAGTCACCCACCCTGCTGCGGCAGCCCTGCTAGTTATTTAAATTAGAGAAGCGGCTCCGGTACCATGTAGGCTGATTGAGAATGATGGTATGACGAGTATAGAGATAGTCCCAGGTCTCAGCCTTGGCAAACAACCCCACAAATGTAGTACTGTCCATAAGCCTAGTAACAGTGGGAGCCTGAGACCAAGGATGGCGGGAAATAATCCCAGGAGTTCCAACATATTCATTTGTTTTCTTGTTTCATCTTTAGCCCCACTGGGTTTCTAACCTGAAGATGCAAAAGTGCTCTCATGCTCGCCATGGGCAAAATGTATGGGGGGCAGAGGTGTCTGTCCCCTCAAATTTGGTGGCATTGCAGATTGCCCCCTCCATTATTCAGCATAGCTGCCAATTGGACAATGCCAACAGTGGTGTCAGAAAACAAGTGACCATCACAGGCTCAGGAAAAAGGTCATCACTTTACTAAAGGGATGTTTCTTTAAGATGCAAAACAAGCCTCTCTCACAATGGCTTTAATGAGGCCGACTTGCTATAACCTTATGTGATGACCACTTGCCCAGGCCCCCTCCCCTGCCCTCACCTCCAAACTATAAATAAATAGGAGGCTGCGGGTCACCAATGGCGATAGGGCCATGCAAACTCCTGTACTTGTCTGCATGTGTGTACGGGCAGCTCGTTGTCAGCTATACATGGCAGCAAGTCCTCTAATTTAACATTAACGTTTGGGTGATAAGAGCTGATGGGGGCCTTTGCATCAGAGTCACAAAATCACCACCTGCCCCATTTTTAAACAACTTTATTTCTATGATGCGGTGGACAAAAAAGGATTTTCTTTTCCTATTCTGGAACTTAGGCTATACTTTACATTGTGCTTATTCACAAACTGCAGGTTGTGTATCTTTAAGCCTTAAACTTAAGCTGCAGAAACAAGCCGATAATTATTAGTTTTGCATAGAATTCTGTTACTTGTATACTTCCACTCTCAACAGGGGAACATAAAGCTACAATGATACACTTTTCGATGGATTTGTATATTTTTCTTTATTTTATTTTTGTACCAACCAGAGCAAAGAAGAGATGTGGTCAATCAAGGGCCTGGGTTTCAGATTGGGATAAATCCAAACTTCTCCACCTAATTTAAAGTGTGATCTTTGGCAAATCATTTTCTCTTACTTCACCGTATCTGCCAAAATTGTTAGTCCATAGAAGGGATTTAGTTTATAGTCTACTCTTTTTGACAAAACCTCAATCACAGTTTGATAGGGTATACATGTTGCTCCATTTACAATATTAGCGGCCAATCATACACACTTCAGAAAGTTTTCTTGCTGACAGGTGCTATTTCCATATTTTCTGTAATACTTTAGCATTTTTACAACTTGAGCATGATGAAAATACATTCTTTTTTTGGTCGATGTGCTTTGAACCTTTAAACTGCTTGTAATGGAAATGTTGTTTATTTCTTTGTGCTCTATGAGGACTTGCCAGTGCCAGCTCCTCACGCTGCACTGTCCCACCACCACCAGATCTCCTCACGTTGCCCACCAATGCTGGCACCACAAGCTGGTCACCAGTTGCAGCCTCTGTCCCAATCTATCAGTGCGCCCATGGCAGGTCCTCACACTGTACACCCCTGGCAGATCCTCTCACTATACACCCCTGGCAGGTCCCACACTGTACACCCCTGGCAGGTCCTCACACTATATACCCCTGGCAGGTCCTCACACTGTACACCCCTGGCAGGTCCTCTCACTATACACCCCTGGCAGGTCCTCACACTGTACACCCCTGGCAGATCCTCTCAATATACACCCCTGGCAGGTCCCTACACTATACACCCCTGGCAGGGCCCACACTGTACACCCCTGGCAGGTCCTCACACTATATACCCCTGGCAGGTCCTCACACTGTACACCCCTGGCAGGTCATCTCACTATACACCCCTGGCAGGTCCTCCCACTGTACACCCCTGGCAGGTCCCTACACTATACACCCCTGGTAGGTCCCACACTGTACACCCCTGGCAGGTCCTCACACTATATACCCCTGGCAGGTCCTCACACTGTATGCCCCTGGCAGGTCCTCACACTGTACGCCCCTGGCAGGTCCTCACACTGTACACCCCTGGAAGATCCTCACACTGTACACCCCTGGCAGGTCCTCACACTGTACACCACTGGCAGGTCCTCTCACTATACACCCCTGGCAGGTCCCACACTGTACACCCCTGGCAGGTCCTCACACTATACACCCCTGGCAGGTCCTCACACTGCACACCCCTGGCAGGTCCTCACACTATACACCCCTGGCAAGTCCTCACACTGTACACCCCTGGCAGGTCCTCACACTGCACACCCCTGGCAGGTCCCACATTATACACCCCTGGCAGGTCCTCACACTGTATACCCCTGGCAGGTCCTCACACTATACACCCCTGGCAGGTCCTCACACTGTACACCCCTGGAAGATCCTCACACTGTACACCCCTGGCAGGTCCTCACACTATACACCCCTGGCAGGTCCTCTCACTGTACACCCCTGGCAGGTCCTCACACTACACACCCATGGCAGGTCCTCACACTGTACACCCCTGGCAGGTCCTCACACTGTACACCCCTGGCAGGTCCTCACAATATACACCCCTGGCAGGTACTCACACTGTACACCCCTGGCAGGTACTCACACAGTACACCCCTGGCAGGTCCTCACACTGTACACCCCTGGCAGGTCCTCACACTGTACACCCCTGGAAGATCCTCACACTGTACACCCCTGGCAGGTCCTCACACTGTACACCCCTGGCAGGTCCTCTCACTGTACACCCCTGGCAGGTCCTCACACTATACACCCATGGCAGGTCCTCACACTGTACACCCCTGGCAGGTCCTCACACTGTACACCCCTGGCAGGTCCTCACAATATACACCCCTGGCAGGTACTCACACTGTACACCCCTGGCAGGTACTCACACAGTACACCCCTGGCAGGTCCTCACACTGTACACCCCTGGCAGGTCCTCACACTATACACCCCTGACAGGTTCTCACACTGTACACCCCTGGCAGGTCCTCACACTGTACACCCCTGGCAGGTTCGCACACAGTACACCGCTGGCAGGTCCTCACACTGTACACCCCTGGCAGGTTTTCACACTGTACACCCCTGGCAGGTCCTCACACTGTACACCCCTGGCAGGTCCTCTCACTATACACCCCTGGCAGGTCTTCACACTTACACCCCTGGCAGATCCTCTCACTATACACCCCTGGCAGGTCCCTACACTATATACCCCTGGCAGGTCCCTACACTATACACCCCTGGCAGGGCCCACACTGTACACCCCTGGCAGGTCCTCACACTATATACCCCTGGCAGGTCCTCGCACTGTACACCCCTGGCAGGTCATCTCACTATACACCCCTGGCAGGTCCTCCCACTGTACACCCCTGGCAGATCCTCCCACTATACACCCCTGGCAGGTCCCTACACTATACACCCCTGGTAGGTCCCACACTGTACACCCCTGGCAGGTCCTCACACTATATACCCCTGGCAGGTCCTCACACTGTACGCCCCTGGCAGGTCCTCACACTGTACACCCCTGGAAGATCCTCACACTGTACACCCCTGGCAGGTCCTCACACTGTACACCCCTGGCAGGTCCTCTCACTATACACCCCTGGCAGGTCCCACACTGTACACCCCTGGCAGGTCCTCACACTATACACCCCTGGCAGGTCCTCACACTGCACACCCCTGGCAGGTCCTCACACTATACACCCCTGGCAAGTCCTCACACTGTACACCCCTGGCAGGTCCTCAAACTGTACACCCCTAGAAGATCCTCACACTGTACACCCCTGGCAGGTCCTCAAACTGTACACCCCTGGCAGGTCCCACATTATACACCCCTGGCAGGTCCCACATTATACACCCCTGGCAGGTCCTCACACTGTACACCCCTGGCAGGTCCTCAAACTGTACACCCCTGGAAGATCCTCACACTGTACACCCCTGGCAGGTCCTCACACTATACACCCCTGGCAGGTCCTCTCACTGTACACCCCTGGCAGGTCCTCACACTATACACCCATGGCAGGTCCTCACATTGTACACCCCTGGCAGGTCCTCACACTGTACACCCCTGGCAGGTCCTCACAATATACACCCCTGGCAGGTACTCACACTGTACACCCCTGGCAGGTCCTCACACTGTACCCCCCTGGAAGATCCTCACACTATACACCCCTGGCAGGTCCTCACACTGTAAACCCCTGGCAGGTCCTCACACTGTACACCCCTGGCAGGTCCTCACACAGTACACCCCTGGCAGGTCCCTACACTGTACACCCCTGGTAGGTCCCATGCTGTACACCCCTGGCAGGTCCTCACACTGTACACCCCTGGCAGGTTTTCACACTGTACACCCCTGGCAGGTACTCACACTGTACACCCCTGGCAGGTCCTCTCACTGTACACCCCTGGCAGGTCCTCACACTATATACCCCTGGCAGGTCCTCACACTATACACCCCTGGCAGGTCCTCACACAGTACACCCCTGGCAGGTCCTCACACAGTACACCCCTGGCAGGTCCTCACACTATACACCCCTGGCAGGTTCTCACACTGTACACCCCTGGCAGGTTCTCACACTGTACACCCCTGGCAGGTTCTCACACTATACACCCCTGGCAGGTCCTCTCACTGTAGACACCTGGCAGGTCCTCACACTATACACCCCTGGCAGGTCCTCACACTATACACCCCTGGCAGGTCCTCTCACTGTAGACCCCTGGCAGATCCTCACACTATACACCCCTGGCAGGTCCTCTCACTGTACACACCTGGCAGGTCCTCACACTATACACCCCTGGCAGGTCCTCACACTATACACCCCTGGCAGGTCCTCTCACTGTAGACCCCTGGCAGATTCTCACACTGTACACCCCTGGCAGGTCCATACACTATACACCCCTGGCAGGTCCTCTCACTGTACACCCCTGGCAGATCCTCGCACTGTCCGGGGCTAAAGCCCATTACTGTACCTGCATTTTAATCACAGGTGCTTAACTAGGGTGACCAGAATTCTAAAATGAAAAACCGGGATGGCCAACAACATTAAAGAAAGACTACCACATCGCAGCCCACCCATTACCGCCCCTCCCCAACACACCCCCACAACCACCACCCAACACTATTTACAGCACTTCTCCATTCTATAAATGATATATGATCTAAATTGTGCAGTTTTGTCTATGAATCTTGGCATCTTATGAAAAACAAGCGTTTGCTCGAATTGATATTACATGTCTTGCTGTACAATCATTTCCAAACAAGTCTCTGTGGCACAGTCAGTAAGTTTTGGGGCTCGTACTGGAAAGGTTGGGGGTTGGAGCCTATCCTCCAACTTCAAAATTCTGAAAGTGTTGTGAAAATAATAATAATTGTTGTCACCCGCCCTTTGTCCAAAACCAGGACTGGGTTTTTAAATTTAAAAAAATCTCTGACCGGGGGACAGAGGGCCCAAATCCGGTCTGGTCACCCTATGTTTAACTCACTGAACTACCTTATGCCAAAGATCGTGGGCGGTCTAATACAACCTGGCACCAGACAGACCTTGACCTGAAAACGCACTACTTTAAACTCTATTTAAAAACTACCTGCACGACAGCACCCCTCTTCTGCCCTACCTCCTTCTCTCACCTCCCCATTTTCGCCCCTTTTTTCACCTGTCTCACAGCTCTTCTCCAGCTATCACATCCCCTACTCCCCCCACCCCCTGCTGTTCAGGCATATTCGAGGTTAGCGTCCATTTCTCATCCTTCATCCGAGAGGTTCAGATCACCTTGCTTAACTGTTGCCACCTGTATTCCATGGAGGGGCTCCCACAGGCGATTTGGGTATAGACAGTTGAGTGGCTTTGAAATCGTACACCCTTGATCACCGAAGCAGTTTACTGGAGAACCTGACAATGTAACTTTGTACTACTTGCCCCAGGTAGACAGATCCAAGAAGGGGTCACTGGGAGCAGCACCCTTTCTATGAACTGCAAACCGCGACGTCTTGCGCTGAGCCTTTTGGCTGCAACTCCCACCCCCTAAAAGTCTGTCGCTCACACTCAAGTTAAGTGTGAAGCCTTAGCTTTCAGACAGCAGAACAAAGAAAGGCTGCCTTGGCAGTGCAAGCCACGATAGCTCCCATTGGTTAGCCTGAGGCTGCATCCTTGCATCCCCTGCAATAGAAACAACCTTGGCAGCCAAACGTATTGTGTAGACTTCTTTCAATGATTTACCATGTCCCAAAGCGATCAAGGCGTCTGTAGTTTTGCCATGGTGTTATGAATCCTGCACGGTATTAGGTTATGGCTACTTCACCGTGTCTGATATAAGATCTAGGTCCAGCTATGATTGCATCCATTCTGTGAAATAATAGACTTGAGGAAAGGGAGTGTGCGTGGCCTTGTCACATAAGGAGCAACGGGAAGTCTGCAAAAGACCCCCAAATCCTCAGGACTTTGAGGTTGTAAAACACATTGCCCGCCTTAAAACAGGCTCCATGAATTCGACCTGTTGGAACACAGACTGGTTCTTTAGCATCCCAGCAACTGTTTGATTACCCTTTTATCCTGTAAAACACAAGTGTGATTACACAAAACGGCAATTAGGGAGGCATCATTTTATGTGGCAGAGATAAAGGCAACTCCTAACGGCAGTATGGAATGGTTTAGGATACCCTATGAGGTCTCTAAACGCAAAGCGCATAGAGTGAAGATAATCCCGTCTCAGTCCCTGTGCAATAAGGAAGGCACAGCATTAGACAAGGAGTTGATACCGCCATCATATAGTGACTCCTTTAAGATGGCAAATAGATGAATATGATTGAACTTGCTTTCTTTGGATCCACTGGACTCCCTATCCAAAGTAGCAGAAGTACAGAACCTCCTCTAGATCCAGGTTCAGTGGCACCACTAAAACCGCTGTCATCTACCACCACATCCTATCTACAGAGCTCGATTAATTATTTATTTCAATATGGAGCCATACACTATCGAGGGAAATGTGCAGCTGCTTTGCCACTCGAAAGAACCCTCAAATGTCCACCCCATTTCTTATCTCCCCTATTTTGATGATTAGTGAGCCAAGAGTCAGCACATTTTAGAAGCATAGCAGACCTGACCACTTTGACCTACTCGTCGCAATCCAGTGGGGACCAAAGATAAGGCATATGGCTCGCTGAGCTCTTTTCTATCGGATTGCTACCAAACCATCTCATGTCCACACTTTAGGTACCACATAGTCCCTCTGGTTCAAAGAGATCCTCCCCAACTCACATCTTTTCAAATAATTAAGTGGCCCTGTCCACAGCTTTGTTTTGGCTTGGGATTACTTTTTATATGTATGCCCATGATACGTAGATCAAGGTGCGTTGGAAAGGAACTTGCAAACTAACCGTAAGCATGCAGCTTACGTGATGCAGTGCAATCATCAAACGGATGACCGGTATTGGGCCAAGGCTTAATGCCAACAAGATAGGGGCCCTGCTAATACAATGACTATGTCCTTCTGTACAGACTTTTGAATGCTGCGCTCCATGTAAATCGCTTTACTGATACATAACACTCTCCAAGGGTATGTTCCCCTACTATTCATGAATTCGATGTTTGCATTCTATCAGCCATGCCAACAATGGAGGTCAGTTCTTTAATACATCTCCTTGTGGTGGTGATGCTTCCTTAGTGTCAGCATCACTGCTCTGGAACTGCCTACCCCTTAATCTTTGCTTTGTTCAGAACCAAAAAGCGTCAGTAAAAGAACTCCTCGTAGGTTACCTCTCTCTCACACTCAGGGTCAAGAAGCCCTGAGTGGTTGTGATCTTTATACTTCTGCTGGTTCAGAAAGGTGGTTGGTCAGATAGCATGAGGGTTATCGCCTTCACCTCAGGGGTCCTGTTCGACCATAAGCCTGCAAAGGAGGAGGTTGGCAAGTGTCACAATGAATTTCTGGTCAGTTAGTTTTGGAAAAGGGCTGGCTCTGCACAATAAATACTTTTGCTCCGGCTGGCGGGCCGTTACCGACCATGGCAGCCACCCAGAGCAGGGGTTTTAGCCATAATCTTCCCTGCGTATTACGTCATACTTCTATGGAATAAAAAACACATTTTCCCATTTTCTTTCCATGCATTGTTCAATAATCAATTTCATGTGCTCTTAATATGATACCTTACTTTGCATCCTTCTGAACTACTGACCTTTTTTTTCCACTAGTTGATGCTAAGGGCCCTATTCATGGAATGGGGCACAGAAATGGTGTATGGTCTGCGCGCAAGATAGACCTTGCGTGAGCTGTGGCGCAGAAAAAAAGCGTGTTATGCATATTCATGGGTTTAAACACGCATTACTAGCTGTTGCGCAAGTAAAAAAAAGCTGTGCGAGGAACACCCACAACACGCCCCCAAGCACAGCAAAAAGCAAGCAAAAGGACAATCATGGCACAAGCCACCTCGCAAGCCAAGGCCACAACCCAGCAATGTCGCACGCCTCACCTCGCAAGCCCAGGCTGCACCCCAGAAAAACCGCTGGCCCTCCCTCGCAAGCCCAGACTGCAACTTCCAGACTGGACACCCCCCCAGGCAGCCCACTCCAGGATGGACACACCCCCAGGCAACCCACTACAGAGTTACCCCCCCCAAGCAGCCCCCTCCAGACTGAACACCCCCCCCCCCAGGCAGCCCACTCCAGACTTGTCACCCACCCCGAGGCATCCCACTCCAGACTGGACAGCCCCTCCAGATTGGACACCCCTCAAGGTAGCCCCCTCCAGACTGGACACCCCACATGCATCCCACTCCAAACTGGACACCCCTCAGGCATCCCCCTCCATACTGGACCCCCCTCCAGTCTGGACCCCCCCAGGCAGCCCACTACAGAGTTACCCCCCCCCAAGCAGCCCCCTCCAGACTGAACACCCCCCCAGGCAGCCCACTCCAGACTTGACACCCACCCTTGGGCATCCCACTCCAGACTGGACAGCCCCTCCAGACTGGACACCCCTCAAGGTAGCCCCCTCCAGACTGGACACCCCACATGCATCCCACTCCAAACTGGACACCCCTCAGGCATCCCCCTCCATACTGGACCCCCCTCCAGTCTGGACCCCCCCCCCAGGCTGCCCACTCCACACTGAACACCCCCCCCCCCAGGCATCCCATTCCAGACTGGCCACCCCCTCCAGATATTGTCAAGTGTACCGGAGCGCCCCTTCCTGAGTCTGGATTAGATTCCAGGTACATCTGCGTTCATGGGAATCGATTTTAGGACCTACCCACCTGGCAATGTTTGGATAGTCTTAAAAACCCTTAGGGTTTTTGCGACATATATGCTTTCTGTGTTGGGTGAATTCTTGCCTTCAGGTGTTTTGGAAAAAAGGTCTAAAAATTTGGGGCACACTCACTTGTTTGATGAGGAAATTAATAAATGCAAAAATCAGCTGCGCATTGACATTAAAGGGATTAAAGGGCTGAAGAACAAAGTGAGGTTTGCCATGAGAGAAATTGAGCTGCTGAAGAACAGTTTTAAGAACTGGCTGAGAGGTCACAAGTTTCTTATGATGTTAAGTATGCTGTCGAAAGACAATCGATTTTGGCAGCTAATGAAACCTAAATGCAAGCAACATTTTCTACAGCTTCAGTCCATCACAGGCGAAACTTGGGTTAAACATTTTACTGACTTGTATGCTAAGATTGATTTGCTGGTCCGGAAAAGATTTGCATGTAATTCATGGTTTGGCTGGATGACATTGTTCTGTTGATTCAGAACAGTAAAATATATAATGCTCCAGGTCCCGATGGATTAACAAACCTAACTTTCAAATCAGATATCCCAACCAAAACTGTTTAGGCATGCCTGGATTAAGAGTCGGGAGAATTTACTAGGGTATTGGTGCTTCAATGATCATTTTAACTGGGCAATAAAAAGTTTTAATGTAGTGGCTCCATATTTAAGGAAGCACCCCTCTAGAGAATTCCGAATTAAAGTCCTGAGGTTTAAATTGAATGTGTTACCCACAATGGAGTAATGGGCATTAGGAATAATATTGTAACGGGGTGAGAGTGTGTCGATTCTGTGATTATGGAGACAAATCCTTAACACATCCATGTTTGGAATGCCCAGCTTTGTCTTAGATTCAGAATGAAAACATTGCAGCTTTTGTCAATTTTGGTGCTGAGGAATTTTGGATTAGGATTTTAAAACACACATGAAATATTGCTTTTAATTAGACAGTTTCATTTCTAGGAAGTGGTTTTTAATATTTAAGTTTCATGATATGTGTATTGTAAATAATGTCTATGTTTTATATTTTGGATAAAACTGTTTTTAAATGTATTTTGTATAAAAACTCTGATAAACTATGATATTAGATGTATGTAAAAGCTCAGCTGATGGACTAAAATGCACAATAGTAAAAAAAAGATATCCTTAAATTCAGCTGATTAATTCCATAATAGTCTATAGGGGTTGGCGCAGGATTATTTGCGCAGGACCAGCAATGAGGAGAGGGCTAGGAGAACAGAACTATGTCTAGGGAGGGTGGGTATAACTTCAAAGCCAGCTATCCCAAGAGGGATTTGAGTGCAGTCGACTGACTGGCTAGAGTTCCACGCAGTTGTAGAGGAGGAGCCAAAAGACTACCAGAAGTCCCGCCCCTACCTTGCCTATTTGTCGGGAACCGGAAATAGTGAAAAGTACGACACCTGTAATGATGCCTATAACACGAGCAGCCTTCGAAGCAAAGTATCCATTGAGAAAACGATTCTTTATGTATCCAGGAAAAGCTGATAACCTCTTAGGGAAGATCCCTGAGGAGTGTGAAAAGATGAATGAAAGAAGAGACTGTTGGCATGAAGCAGAGTGACACGCCATGAAGAGATGATAGATGAGAAAGTGAAGAGACCATATAGAATCTGATGCTTAAGAAAAGAATCAAGTGACCTCTTAAAGACAAAATGAAGGTTACACATGTGAAGAGCACAGAAGAAAATAAAACCAGTTTATAATTGTACAGATGCAGCAACACAAGTAGACCAAGTATTCACAAAAGGCTTGCTATACGTAGTGAATAGTTGCAGGCGGTGCTGCCAAGGTATATATATGCATAGGAAAACTGGAAGTTCCACATCGTATTTAGCAAGCTGAAAATGTGGTGCAGTGGAATTAGCCTCACTGGAGAAGGGAGAAGAGTTGAGGAGGCCTGCATGGCCCAGTGTCAAGGTGCAGGGGAGCCAAGAATTTATCATGGAAAGATACAATTGAATGAGATGAGCGCTGAGCTCCTGTTAAGGTGCGGCAGAAGAACAATGGATGCCAAGTTTAATTCATTTGATATCATTAAATACAGGCAAAGAGCTCAAAACGTGGTCTCCAGTCACATGGTTAGATGAAAATAGACTTTGAGCAAGCTATGCCGAGACCAGAAGATAAAGCCAAGCTCACACTCCCTTTTATTCCCAGGAGCAATAATGACCTGCAAGGCTGAGTTCAAACAACTATGCTCATGGCACACAGCTCAAGTGATGATAGATGATGGGCTAATTAGGTGGGGAGGCATGGTCAGTCTAACCAACCAGCACCTGGCGTACCAGCTTGCATGCTGCTAGCGAGTGGAATATTACAGAATGGTACAAGAGTGCCAACCAATTATAAAGGGCCACGTACCAAAGAGCCCTATAGTAAGGGATCCAATGAGACGTTGTGTATTTGATGACACTCACAATGACTTGCACTAAGGGTGGGCTTAGTTGTTCACCTGACAGTAGAGACCCAATCACAACCTAAACCCCCATAGAAAGTATACCTAGATGTTGTCAGTTACCCAATCACATTTCTACATAAGTTTTATTAGTTTGCCACGTAGTATGACGTCAAAGATGACAAATGTGTAGTATATTAGTATGTTTGTTATGAAAATGTGCTGAGATATTACTGTCTGACACGCTGGTGTCCGTTGTACTCCCTGTTTTAGATAATTGTTAATAAAACAGCTTAACCTTTGCCAACTTCCTGAGTCCGTTTTATTATTGATGCTTGCGTAATTTCTGTATCCCCATCCACCCTGTAGAGTGTTACCTCATCTTAAAGAGCCCACCCGGGTTCACAGTATAGTCAGGGCGTCTGATTTCGCACTCCTATCATGGAATGTAGCGGGACTGGCCAGGCTCCTGTTAGATTCATAATTCTTCTCCTTCGTACGTGGGTATCAGGTGATTATATTGCAGGAGACGTGGGCATGTGCACCAGTCCCATTCCAAGGATATAAAACCTCCTGTGTCCCGGCTGTGAAAGGGCCTAAGTGAAGGACAAGTGGGGGACTTTTGACATGGGTGGATGTCAATCTGAGATGGAATATCACCAGCTAGCCAACTAATTGTATGGACCTACTGCTTGTGAAAAGCGGAGAGGGAAACGTTGTGTACTTGTTTAATGTCTGCAACAGGCCCATGAGCCCGAGGAAAATGGAAATGGCCAAGAGGTTACAGGAGATAACTGATTCCAAGGCTTTTGGGAGGTCTTTTGTACTTGTTTAATGTCTACAAAAGGCCCACGAGCCCAAGAAAAATGGAAAGGGTCGAGAGGTTACAGGGGATAACTGATTAGGAGGTCGGGAAAATACATTATCATGCTGGATGGGGACTTTTATCTGCAAATTGAGCTGATGGGGCCACTAGAGGGATTATGGGCAGCACAGGATACAGCTTGGGACATCCCAGTGTCAATGGTCCTCCTGCCAAGGAAGGTTCATCCTTTAGCGTTAGACATGGCCTGTGTTTTGGGTAATTTAAACTTGAGGGCATGCAACAGGCAGTTTGAAAATGACCAACCAGCGATTAAAACTTTCAGGGTAAAAATAGGAGATTTGTTAATCGACAATATCTTAATTTTGGGGAACAATTGGGCTTGCGTGAGTGATTTCAAGGTCTGGCCACAAACTGAAAGGGATCATTATCCCCAACTAATTAAAATGCAAGGAGGTTGGTTAGGTCTAAAAAATCACCAAGAGCCCAGAAATGCCCACCCAAACAGCATTACTTGACATGCCTGCAAAACAATCAAATTGGCCAGTCTGAAGGACCAGAAACTTAAGCCTGCTATTTATAGGGCCATCCTGGATAACTTGGTAACTATCAGAAGAGAAGGAACCCCACACAAAGTGATCCTGAGTGAGTTCGAGAAACTTAATGGTAATTTGATCCCACATATAACATTGCCAGTGGTGGTAGTAAAGAGAAAGACACTGTCCCAGAAAGTCTGGTACGATCATGCTTGTAGGTAAGCAAAGAAATAAATTATAATCTGTGTGAATGCAGCTCCGGAGATAGACCTAGAAAAACTACCTTCCCTAAGATCAAAATATTATAGCCTAATTAGAACAAGGAAAAGAATATTTGCCCAGGATCAATGGAGCGCTCTCTGCAATGCAGTGAGAGTGGCGATAACATACTATTTTGAAAGCTCGTCACTGTCAGGTAGCTGAAGGGTGATTGCATGCTCCACTGCAGAATCAATGCAGATTACTGGCAACCCCACTTCTCAAATCTGCACAAAACGGTTGAAGGGAGCCCAATATTTGCCGCAAAGAGCGATGAGGTTTTAGTCCTAACTTCAGGAACTCCACTCATATCTGTGAAAAATGTTGAGGAAGCCCTGAAAGCACAAAAAACTGGGAAGACCTCCGGTCCTCATCTTATTCCATCAGACCTGTTTAAAGATGAGGTAGGAGTGTGGCCCTCGAATCTGTGAAAAGTCTTTAGATTTATGCACGGCTTTTGATTCTATCACCAGAGAAGCTCTATGGAAGATTTTATTAAGAAGAAAAGTACCCCTTCCTTTGGTCTCGATAGTCAGGACGCTCTAAAGGAACTCCTCAGCAACAGTACGATATGGCCTTGGCAGAGAGGAGACGCATTTGTTTAGGGTTAATAAAGGTGTCGGACAGAGGTGCGTCCTGGTTCTTCTGCTTTTTAACATATATATACAGGAAATGATAGATGCCCTGATGAGATTGCCAGGACTGCCCCAAAATGTCAGACAAGAAATATCCTGCATGCTTTTACACAGATGATGTGGTTATTATCTCAACCACGTCCCAAGGCTTGAAACAAACCTTTAATGTCTTTCTTTCAAAATGTAAAGAGTTGTCATTGGAGCTAAATAGTGAGAATTCTAAAGTAATGGTTTTCAAACCAAGGTTTGTAAAAAGTAGTGCCCTGACTATCAAGGTGAATGGTCTCCCACTGAAGCAGGGCGGCCTTTTTGACTACCTCGTAGTGGAGTTTCATGAAACAGGGGGCTGGAGCTCAGAGGTGGAAATGACTGAAATAACCCTGGGGAAATGAAGGGGGCCTATTGGAGCTTTTCATATACAGAATGAGAGTGGAACAGTGTCTGCAGCCCTTAAGCGTTTATAAAATCAGGCCCTTCCTGCAGTCTTTTATAGTTCGGAAATTTGTGGACATGTTACATCGGGGAAACTGGACCTTTGTGAACGTAAGTTCTTGAAGAAATTGCTTATACTTCCTGAAAGTGCTCCATCAGCTTTGGTATATCTAGAACTTGACGTCATTCCAGTGTGTCCCAGTTGGCCCTCAAACCGGCATTGTACTGGTTAAAACTATGGCGGAATAAGGGGCTGGAGAGTAATCGGGATGCGCTGTCGTATTTGATGGCTTGATGAGAGGTAAAAGCATGGGCTGGGTGCTCCATGTCAAGAACACTTTGTATGCCCTTCAAGCCGGTGAACTCTGGGAAAATTCTACTGCCTGTTCACAACAGTCTGTCTGTTAGGGGCCTGAAAGAATCTGCTGAAAACAGACCAAGGGCCTACTTAGTAACAAAGGTCCAGACCCTTAAGATTGGGAGAGAATACATTGAACTGGGCCTGGAACAGGGATTTCAGAGGTATTTAGCTCTAATTACCCCAGCATGCGAAAGATCTCTGTACTTATGGATGAGGCTGGGAATACTCCCAGTTGCCTCCTTCACAAAATCATGGAAGGATACAGAGGGGGCTGGGGGTGGGGGGGTGTCCCATGTGTGGCGCAGTTTGTGAAACCCTGATAAGCTTTCTTTTGATCTGTCCTAGTACAATAACCCTGAGGAAACTGTATTTGAGACCAGTTTTGAATGCTGTGGGAGTCTACTCTGGAGCGGAACGGGCGGTTTCTTTGACAACCAGTGTCACCTTGCATTGTCTTCGCAACTGCGATACCTGCCTAGGGCTTGGCTGCAAAGAAAGAGGGCTTTGAAATAGATTCTGAAGTTAAGTGTTTTCATTTTTTTGACTCTGGTATTCTAACACATTTGACAATGAAGCTGCCAAGGCTTGATTGACGATTACAAGAATGTGGTATGAGGCTGCTTGAGGAATGCTCTCCTCTGGTATGCTGTCTTATTGCTTTAACACCATGTGGTTTTTGATTACTGGTTTTTAAGAATCAAAATATGGTATTTCTTTTAGAGAATTTTATGTGCAATGCAAATTTGTAACTTGAGGTTTTATAGACGAATACAAGTTTTCAATCAAGTTTATACGTCAACAGGAGTGGGAATCCTTCATGGGATGACCATCTGTTCAGTCTTTTGAAAAATCAGGTCAAAATTAAAACCCACAGACCCTTAGCTGGCCTAGGTTTTAGTATTTACAGCCTTTCTGCACACTTTCCTTTTCTCCGTGTTGCATCTCCTGGACCAGTAGATGTCATAAATCCACTTCTGGTGAGGTATCATGTGTATTTCGGAAGCACAAACCTGGCACGGCTGTAGCTCTGTAGCCCAGTGGGTTCTAAAGATGTGAACTGCAGCACAGAACTGAGTTTGTGGTACACCATAGTTTTGTAGCAGTGCCTTACAATATGTTCTAACCGTCAAAAAGGCACAGATGTAAAGTGCTGTGGAATGGCTGCCATTTTTGTGGCTATGCGGCGTGTGGCCCTCCATGAAAAGCTGGCGGTGGAGCGGTTGTTAGTGGGATGGATGGGATGGCAAATGCAAATGTTATGGCGTTGAAGTGTTGAAACCAGAAACACTATGGTCATCAGGGGTGTTGCTAGGTCTGGAAAAAAACCTGGGGCTACGCTGATGTCAAAACTGTCGGAACTGGGGGCTAGCTAGCCTTTTGGTTGTAGCTCCTGAGATTCTATCCTGGGCTACAACCAAAAGATCAGGGGCTACAGCCCCCTTAGCGCCCCCCCTAGCAACGCCTCTGATGGTCATGAATGTCGGTTTAATTCTAACTGGTTAGTGGCAGAGCCATGTGGGTGTGTTTCCCCAGAGGGGAAAGTCCAAGATCGATCAGTTGAAGAGAGTGCTGGGAGGACTGTTTAAATCTTTGTTCTGCGGGAGATGTGAAAGGATTAGAGGACTGTGCAGTGGAATTGATCTATTCATGTCTGTTTGTGGGCAGTTTACTGCCATGTGAGGGGATAACTTGTGTGGGTAGTGTATCGTAGTGAGAGGGGGAAGTATCAGTCAGTTCAATGGGGGAGTGAGTAAGGATTGGTTGAGTGCAAATGACACTTAGGCTTCAAGATTTTGGTCGCAAAGCTGATGATGAAGGTTATGACCTTTTTGATTTCTTTTAAGGGGTGCAGGGAGACCAGCCCGAATGAGTGTGTCTCGTGGGCAGACCCCTGACTTTTTTGTGCAAGTACACAGAGAAAGGTTTTGCCTGGTTGATGTTATCAGAGTGGGCGGCCTGATGGTGGAGATTGGTCTGAGGTGCTTAAGCTCACAGTAGCTTTCAATGGAGCCATATTGAATAGCCAGATTTATGGGGACTCTCTGAAGGCTTGGTGATTTTCTCTGTACACAGATGCCTGAGCATAAAATTCCAGAACCTGTTAAAGAGAAAGAAAGATTATCTTCTGAGGTCTTTCCAAATACAGCTTTGCAACGTTACTAAGACTGCGTTACTGTTAGTAGTCTTCTAGATTCATTTTCTTGTGATGGATTCCAGAACCCTTCCACGAATGGCTATGCATAGTTTGAATGTAATCCTCCATTTGTTTGGGAGCGGAGTGTTCGGTGGCGGGGAGTGATGTGTTCTTGTCTTTTGTGATGAATCCTGCAGAGTCATCACTGAACCCCAGCCTTGGATCTCCTCCCATGTGGCCAGGGGAAGGCATTGGCTGCCTGATCCTAACCTGTGGCTGGTAACCTGAGGGAGGATCACATGGGTGGAGATGGCTGTCAGGGGGAGCGGTGACTCATTTGGAAGAGCGCAGTATTCATCTTCTTGTGAGGATGAGGGTCCCATAATTCCCAAATACCTAATGGCATGTTGTGAGTGCACCAATCCCTCCCATGTAACTACCCAAAGAACCTGCTATGAAAGTCATCTAAACGGAATAAGGTTTGTACCTTGGAAGTTCAAGAAGTAAATATGGCATCCTCTATCATAATTCTGCCTTAGGTAGAGATCCTACCTGCAGTTTTAAATCACAAACCCTTTTCTTGACATCCCCTAACTTTGACAACTCTTACTTCACAAAGCAATCAAAGCTAACTAAATATCAAAGGACCAAAACCACTATGGACTACAGGATCCATAATGCCTGTCTTACTGAGACGAGGAAGAGGGGCCCAGAGTTAGTAAGGTTCTTTTGACCAGAATGTGCGGTCTATTTGTTATAGAGCAAGACACCTAAGCGGGACATTTAAACTCAGGAATGAGGAGAGATGTGGAAGGAGTAGCTGAGGCAGAGTCAGTCCGGAGTGCTAGGATTGCTGCAGAAGTAGAAGCAAGAGAGCCAGCTGATGCCGACGTGAGATGTTAAGGCATGCAACATTGCAGAGTGTGCACAGAAGGAAGCAGCATTGGGAGAAGGCCAGTGAACCCTTTCAGGTCCTTAAATATGCTAACACATCATGCATGGATGGGAGTGCAGAATAACTCTTACACCAAATGCTAAGACTGACTTAGGAAGTTGGCAAAAGTCTCATTCTGACTGTTTTATTATCATTTGTCTAAAACAGGAAGTTACAACGGACATCAACAGATGTCGCACAAGATTGCTCTCGCATATTCCGCTCAACCCAACTTGTTGCATGCAAATCACATACTTTTATATTGAAAACTCGTCAAATGTGATGTCATACTACGTGGCAAACTAGAAAAACCTATGGGGGGTTGTGATACATTAAAGGGAACATCTAAGTATACTTTCTATACGGGGACAGGTTGTGATTGGGTCTCTACGGTCAGGTGGACAAGTTATGCCCACCCTTACTGCAAGTCATCTTTGACACCTTATTAGGTACACGGTATATCATTGGCTTTCAAACTATAAGGTCCTTCGTTATATGGCCCTCTACAATTGGTTGGCCCGCTTGTGTCCTTCCTGAACTTTAGACTCACTAGCAGCGCGTAAGCTGGCACCTCAGGTGTTGGTGGGTGGACCTGACTATGTCTCCCCACCCAATTAGCCTAGCATCCATCATCACTCATGCCTTCTGTCATGCAGCTTGTCATTGTACTTGGCCTTGCAAAGTATCCTTGCGCCTGAGAATATACGGGATTGTGAACACGTTCTTATCTCAAGTCTAGTGCTGCATGCCCAGATTCTATTTACATCTAACCAATGTGACAGGAGACAACCT
The DNA here is from genome assembly GCF_040938575.1 of Ambystoma mexicanum. NCBI lineage: Eukaryota > Metazoa > Chordata > Amphibia > Caudata > Ambystomatidae > Ambystoma > Ambystoma mexicanum. The sequence continues at coordinate 509,402,108 of NC_090932.1, read as the reverse complement.
GCAGGCTCCTTTTCTTACATTTAACTGTATTAAATTATTAAAACTTGGCACTCTTGGTGTCTCTTCCTCGCACCTTAACAAGGGGATACTCAGCTTCTCACGTTCACTGTTCTTCAAAGATAGATAACCAGTTCTTGGCCACCCCAGCCTTTGACACCAGGCCAGCCTTCTTGGTCTTTCCACAATCTTCAGCTGCTTTCTTACTATGAACCATCTTCTGATCATTTTTTCTCTGTGGGTCTGAGCTTACTAAAATTGTGACATTGAATGTTCAGATTCTATACAGTGGTGGTACTGCCTGCAGTCTATTCACTACGTATAGCCAGCCATTATGATTATTTAGTCTACTTGCATTGCTGCATCTGTACAGTTATAAAACTACTTGCTTTTCGACAGTGCTCTTTGCACGTGCATCTTTGCTTCGCACATGGAGGTTGATTGATTCCTTACTTCGTCATTAGATTCTATAAAGTCTATGGGCTTCATTACGAGAATGGAGGTAATGAAAATAGGAAGGCGGAATGGTATTACCGGCATCGTTAACGGGTCCAGGCCATTACGACCTGACAATCCGCCAATACCACCACCGGCCCTACCGTGCCCCTTCATACCGGGTCGTGCACGTACACGCGCCCCTTCATGGAGTAAATACCGGGATGCCAGTAATTGGAGGACATCACAACTCACGCGGGCATGCAATTACCGGCATCCCGAAGGCGGTAATTAGTGCCTGCACAATGGCGGCCATACAGGCATCGCGGACCACCTGTAAACAGCTACCTGCAGTCAAGGCAACCCAACCATGACACATCACTGCCACACATTGGACCAATGGCGCACATCAATGACAACATGTAAGATGCCCAACCAGGCCACCATGGGTCCGTCAAGCGATGCATGACTGAGCATGATTAGAACTGTGCCAATGTGGCCAGTGTGATTAGGCACAGTGTAGCATACACTGCAATCATGGGAGGCAAGACATCGTTCTGCATCCACAGTACATCCCCATCAGCATGCAAGTTAACACCCTGCATCATCTGTACAACGCCATCAAGACTAGCAGACCAGATTGCAGTACACAATGCATCCAAATAATCTCAGTGCATATGTATAGGGACATGTGCATGTCAACAGCAAATAGCTGTGGCCATGGCTGTGAATCCTGAAGGTGGCAGCTCAGAATGACTCACACAGGCCTCTCTGTACTCCCATGCAGGTGATGGAGGATATCCCTTGAAGCCGTGGCTACTTATACCCGTGCGGAACCCACGGAACAGCCATGAAGAGGAGTACAATCGGGTCCATACCCGTACCCGTGTTGTAATTGAGAAGACCTTCAGCCTGTTGAAGGCGCGATTCCTCTGCCTAATCAGGTCTGGTTGAGCACTCCTTTATAGGCCAGACAAGGTGGCAAAAATCACCATGGCCTGTGTCATGCTGCACAACATGTGCGTCCAGAGAATTGTACCACTGCCACCTGACATTGAAATGCATGCACTGGGTGAGGATGATGAGGATGAAGATGGAGGAGAAGCAGCACCCCTGCCAGTACGTGATGCACAAGATGGACGTGCTGTACGCCAATCCCTGATTGACGAGTACTTCTGAACCAGAGGGACGTTGATGGATATGTGTCACTACTACACTGAACACTGGATCCATGTGGACATGCACACAGGGAATGTGGGGAGGTGGGCACTGTGCACTGACATGAATGAAAAATGAATACACACGAAATAAACAATGTCCAGGCATTGAATGATTTTGTACACAATGGGTGTATTAATAATAACTACAGAAAAGTGCTACCCCCTCGTAACCCCCACTACACCAAAACACCCCATACCCCCCAATGAACGCCCCATATCCCCAATGAACTCCCCATACCCCCAATGAGCACCCCATACCCCTGAATGAACACCACCAACACCATGTAACCCACTCCCATTGTTGTCCAAAACTATTTTCATCCTTTCTTGCTCTCCGGGGGCAGCATTTCTGACTGCCTCGCACTCCGCCTTATCTGACGCACAGGGCTGGAGGGTGCAGAGGAAGCGGCTGTGGAGGATATGGGTGTGGTGGATGGGGTGGTTGCCGCAGTGATTGCCACGGCAGGCAGGGGTTGTTGCTGCTGCATGTGCAGCAGGATTGAGGTCAGGACCTGCGTGGCGGCCCCCAGACTGTTTCGCATCATCAGCGCAGAGGCATTGATGGCGGCTGTGTTTGCCGCTATGGCCTGCGCTATCTGCCACCTTGTATCCTCACCCTCCAGTACATATTGTCATACTAGTTCCAGCATTGAGTCCTGTCTTGCCTCCACCCTTGCTAGCCATGCCTCAAGGTTGGTGGGAGCAGCAGTGGTTGAGGGTTCTGCGACTGGGCGTGCATTGGCAGGACTGGCCTCGGGGGTGGTGGAGAGGTCTGAGCTGTGGAGGGCAGGATCCGCAATGATGCTGGTGGGTGTGTCCTGAGTGTGGGGTGGGAGGTGGAATGGGGGCTTTGGGAGTGTGGACATGCCACATGTATCAGCCCATCCTCGTCCACATACTCCTCTGCTCCAACTTCAATGTCGCTCTGTGGGGCAGTGGCAGCTGTCTCGCCCACGGAACTGGTTTCTGCCGAATGGGTGGCACTGGCCTCGCCTTCTGCTGGTGTTGCCAGATCTGTTGTTCCAGTGTCTGGCATAGCTGTGGGGCCCTCATGTGCGGTTATGGCCTGGGCACTCACCCTGGGTTTTGGTGTGGCCTGCGAGGCTGCCCCGGAGGTGGTTCTGCCTGTGAGAGTTGTCTTGGGCCGGGACGTGGATGCCCTTGTGGGTGTTTCTTCACTGGCATCCTCTCCGTCAGTGCCTGTGGGGGTAGAAGAGATGCAGGGCATCAATGATGGTGTTACATGCAAGATGCATTATATGGTGCTGTGGAGAACTTCATTTATCATGCATTCATATTTTACAGATGTGTCACACAGGGCAGTTTGAAGGGGGCATTTTGGCATTCGCAGTGACATCTCAATTCAGGAATGCTGCACGTCCGGTGGCATGCCGTTGTATTGGGGTTTGTGTGATGTATTACATGTGCATGGTCCGTGTGTGTTGGCTGTCTGTTGGTAATGGAATTGGCACTCAGCATGCATTTCAGTGTGGCAGGGTTTGGGCCTCCATCTGGACATGGATATGTTGATGTGTGTGTTGGGACATGGATTGCCTTGCCTAGACTCTATTCCAGATCACTTGTGCTACGTCATGGTTTCCCCTACTGGCGTCTGCAAGGTCACTCACCTCCATCTCCAGATGTTGCGGCACCCATCTCCATCTCCCCGAAGCCCTCGATGGACTCCATCTGGATAAAGGTACTCCACGTCTCTCCCAGAGCATTAGTTTTGTGGGTGACTGGACACCCCCACCTGTGGCCGTGGCCTCCCTCCTATTGCTGGCCAGGATGTTCTGTACTCTAAGGCGGAGGTCGTCCAACCTTTTCTTACAGTCTTTGACTGTCCGTGGGGTGGTGCCGACTGCAGAAACCTTGCGGGCTACCTCCTCCCAAATCTCCTTTTTCCTTAGCTGCACCTCCCTTTTGAGGTTGTGTGTGTTTATCTCCTCAGCATGTGCAGCGAGGGTGTCCGCCAACATGTTTAGTTCTTCATCTGAAAAAACGCTTTTTGCGCAGGCGGGGGTTTGATTTTCAGTTTGCCTTGGACATGGTAATTTGGAAGGCCCTGGTCTCTCCTGTAAAACACTGGTGGTTTGGGAGGATTGCAATGGATTGTGTTTTTAAAGATGGCCGCTGTCGCATTTTCCGTTCCGACGCCATGATGTTACTTCCGGGTCTGGTTTTGCGAGCCCGGTATTAGCATGGTGTTATTACCGGTTCGGTATTAAGCGGTTCCTCCTAGGCAGAGGCGGTATCGGCGGGTCCCATTAAGGCGCTATTGGGGGGTTGGAGGGCTTTTAGCGGCATGCCGGTATGGCCATTACCGGCATGGGGGTTCGCGCATGCTCCCACACTCGCAATCAGCCTCTATTAGCGGCGTCGTATGAGCACGGACCTGCTAGTTCCTCCATGCCGGTAATGACCCCGTTTTTAGCGCACTTCTTGTAATGAGGTCCTATACATTTTCTTCTTCAGCCACTCTTCTCCGTGCACCACGCTTGCTTCTTGTGATGTCACCAACTTCTTCTTTTCTTATTTTCAGATTCCTTCAGGGATCTCTTCCAAGAGATTGTCATCTCTACGGGGATACATCAGATAAGGTTTTCTCAATGGACACCTTTTCTCAAAGGCTCTTTGTGGGATAGGTACCATCACTGGTGCCGTGCATGTTGCAATCTCTGGCTTCCAACATATAGGCAGGATGGGGCGGAACTTCCTGCATAGGCATTCAGCTGCTCCTATGCTCCCCTACACTCCCCCTCTGGTTGATTAATCAACCAATCCTTCCCCATTCTCCACATGTTGATTTCTTCTCTTGAAGAAATGCTTCTTTGGGGTCCATATCTTTATTACTCTCTTCAGTGATCCTGCTGATTTAACATGTTCATCAATGCTCCAGGTCCTGTAGCTAGCTTCACTGTCCATTTGGATTACAATAGACCCATCTTCCTACATACGTTTTGTGATTCTTTGGATGCAGGAATGTTGTTCACTCAAGTACTAGGATGCTAGTCTTTATTCATTTTCTGATTTCTTCATCTGTCAACTCCCTGGGTCCAAACCCTGATTCAACACCAATCATGATCTTCATTCCTACTGCCTTCTTTGCTGTCTTCTTGAACTGTGTTATTATTATCCTGATCACACAGATCCAAACATTACCATCACTAATACTGCTCCAAGGAGCTTGAAGATGTTCGCCATCCATTGTGAAAATCATGCCATCTGCAATGTCTTCGGTCTCATCTTAAATCTGATTGTGCAGTTTTGTCAGCAATGTTATGGCCTCTGTCAAGGTCCCATTCTCCTCATCATGAGAAGGTATAAACGTGCAACATGATGGCCCGATTTTGGCTCAAACTCCTCCATCCATCACTGTGATCATATCAAGGACATATCTGTTCTGCAGGGTCAACAATCTTATGGCCCTCTATCCTTGTTTGATAGCATTAAATCCCTTTATTGTGCTGTTAATCATCTGTAAAAGCTACCAACGAGTGATTTGCAACCACTTCACATTGGCCATCATCTGGATCCCTGGCATAAAGATAGTCATGAATATTGCTGAAGTCTGGCTGAACAACCTGTGTTCATTTGGAATAGCATTGAAGGCTTCTATTGATTTAGCTGAAAAATAGTTCTCTGTCCTTGTTTGATTGAGAGGTTTGACTGATCTTCTCAAATGGGCATCTGCTTTTGAAAACTCTCCAATATTCAGATCACTCTTAGGGATCACTAATACTGGAACATGGATAAGCACCAGGCAACATGTTGCTCCCCAATCGTTGGGCAGCTTCATGTAGGCTCCCTTAAGCCCAATAATGATCCATCAGGACGACTGTTCCTGTTTTCATACCTGGTACATCAAAGATTCGGCCATACTGGTGATTCTCTCCAACTTTCCTTGCACCATTATTTCTGAAATATAAAGATGCATCCTTCAGGGGTAATATCTTCAATGGTCCTCCTTTATCGTTGACCCACGTCAACAATTTTACAATTCTCTCCATTGATCCTTGCATTGTTTTTCTGCATTTAACACAACTGCTTCCCATTGTCCAGTTAATGCTGCTGCCTTCCACACAATTAGTGCTTCAGCCCATCCTTTGGGAGTAAGCAGTGTTCCTTTGATTTGTAGTTGGCCTCTTTCCCAACATATCCGTATCTCTTCTATATTCTTACCTTGGAAATTTAACATCTTGTTTTCTTCAATCCTGATTCCTGCATTTCAGGCTGTTCATATCTTATTACTTGATGCCTTGTCTCTGGCTGCACTCTTGTCTTCAAATCTTGCACATAGTTCTCTTCTCTTTGATTTGTTACTTTATTCATCCACACTATGGATGCTGTTCTTCCTTGAAACTGTCCTCTTGCTAAGCAATGTGCGAGATGCGTCAGACAGTGGGCTTTTTTCACAGGTACTTCTGGAGCTATGAATAATTTAGAGGTACCCATGGCATACGGCATGAGAGCACAGACATAGCAACTCTGCTTTGAAGTGCTCCCTCCCACCTTTTTCATGTGCTGGTACCATATGTTATTACGCAAGTGTGCTGTACTTTCTAGATATGTGTTTATCACATCATTATCTTCCTCTGCATTTCTCTTGTGTCTCCCTAACAAAATGTCTGCTGCCCATGGAAACAACTCTAAAGCAGCTCTACTTTTGCGAGACAATACAAGGGGTTTTGGCTCATAGCTAATGGGCAAATCTACAAGAGTTACTGGAGTGGGGAGGATCAAGGGGATATCTACCTTCTTTTGATCTATAAAATAATAAATCAGAAGAAAAAAGAAACAAAAAAGCACAAAGCATAACTGTACATATGTATATCACGAACCAACATATGAGTCCCCACCACTTATGCCACTCTGGAATCGGTTGGGCTTGCTCATTCCCTGAAATCGCGCCAATTTCAATATTTCTCATTTTTACTGCAATTGTTTAAGGAAGGAAAACAAAATCGGACAGGTAACTACAATGAATCAGGTAGTAATCATATTTCTTCTACTATTGCTACCAGTAGTCTTCTAATCACTGGGCCATTTTTAGGATCGTGCATAAAAGTGTGAACATCAGTGTCTCTTCTGACAAGAGCGGGATAAGCTTGAAGAATGAACACAAACACAGCAAATAGGAGTCTGTGGGCATCCCCATCTGACAATACCATGGTTCGAGAGTTTTTACCCAAATAAGAACTCAGTGAGAAACAAGTGTGGGAACTGCTCACGTTTCCAGTTCTTAATCAGGTCTTGTTTAGGCATAATCGTGATACATTGGCATTTCTCTAAAGTCCAATTTCAAAAGATCTCTATGACTCTTGGCATGGGTTGCACGCCTGCTATAATATCTATAAGGACTGTCCAGGGAAAGTCACAGTCCAAAATGCACTTATTATTTTTAATCAACTAGCAGCCTTGTCGTGCTTCTTCTTTGTCATTGATTGGGTATGCACACACTGAAATTCTTCTTCTTGTCTTGCTTCTGGATCAACAGTTGGGGGTGTGACGGTCTCGCCGGCGTATAGCTTAACATTGTTCAGGTGTATCCACGCTCGTCTGCCTTAGACCTTTTCTGCAGAAGGAGTAACATTTTCAGTAATGTATGGGCCGTCAAACCTTGGCTCATGACACTCCCTAGTGAAGTTTTGGATCAGTACAGTGTCACCAAGAAATAATCTGGGTTCTGGTAGTAGTTGATTTTATCTGGTTGCTTAATGGTTTTTATCTGTGTTCTGAGACCAACCCCCGTGGCGCTTGAGCTGATCTGAAATGAGAGAGTTGCTACAGGTCATACATGTCAAATATTCACGTAACTCATTTCCTAAAATTTTTGCTGCACTCTGGGCATCACTTCTACTCCTCGAAGGAGAAGTCAAAGGTGTTCTCATTTGCATTCATGTCACTAGTTCATGGGGGAGAGGTGATGGTCCGAACCAGGCTGATTCTTTTGGGCATATAAAGCTATGGGCAGGCAATGTAGCCACCCCTTTTTCAACGTTAATTCAAGTTTGACAATCCTTTCTTTAAGGAGGCCATTGAGTCTCTCACATATTCCGTTCACTTGCAGGTGATAAGCAGAAGAAACCTTGTGCTTTATACTCAACAATAGTCTGTTCGAGCACTCTATTGACAAAATGTGGCCCATTATCGGAACTTAGCACTTCACACACTCCCCATCTTGGAAAAGCTTCATGTACTAAAAGCTTTGCTGTGCAATTGGCATCACGGTATATACCCTGACCTGCTTCGATCCACCTGAAGAAGGGACACACAACCATATCAAATACCTGTATCCATTACACACCTGCAGCATATCAACATAGTCAATGGCCCTCATTACGAGTTCGGCCGGTAGCCATGCCGCTATTGGCGGCATGGCTGCCGCCGAAATCGCATCCGTGTCCGGGTCCTCGGAAAGAGGACTAACCGGGCCATTCCGAGTTCGGATGTCCCAGTAATTCCTCCCTCAAGGACCCGGACACGGTCCTTCCCCATTCCCATTTCAGTCCCCATAGGGCTGAATGGGAATGAGAGAGGGAGCAAAAAACGGGCCATAACGAGATGGCCCGTTTGCTCCCTCTTCCCCTCGCGGGACCTGGTAAGCATGCCTGGTTTTCCCAGGCGTGCTTACCGTGTCCCGCGAGGGGACCTCGTAATGTGGCGGAACCGGTTGAATGGCACCGTCACCTTTTACAGCGCTGTTTAACCAGTTCCGCCAGGGTCGTAATGAGGCCCAATATGTATATGCTGATAAGGACCATTATGTTAAAGAATTACTCCTCTAATCGTTTGCAGTGCATGCCCAGCGGTAAACCTTTGACATACGATGCAGTTTACTACATAAAAAGCAACGTGTTCTAACACATTTGGAACAAACCAGTCTACTGCAATAGTTGCAACAAGACTTTCCCTAGTTACATGCAAGACTTTCCCTAGTTGCATGTACAGGGTAGCAAAGCTGCTCAAGGGCTACCTTTACCAATGCCACTGGCATCACCGTTTTTACAGTGCTGTCCTGTCGCCATAATGCTTCAGTGAGGAATAAGGAACACACCCTTTGGTTCCACAATTCCTAATCTTCCTGTGGTGCACTTCCTTGAATTTCCATTACTTGAGCTCTCTGTAAATGGTTAAATACTTCCTTTACTATCATAGGCATGACCAGATTCTCTTTTACATCTGGAGTATCAAAACTTGAGATATCTGGTGAATATGCAACCCTTTCAGCTTCTGCATCTGCAGCTTCGTTTCTGCAAGAAATAAAGTCTGCACATTTAGTGTGTGCTGCACATTTAACTATTGCTACAATTACTGGGAGTTGTAGTGCCTTAATAAGCCTATCCAATAGAGATGCATGCTGAACTGGAGTGCCATCTGCACAGAGGTAGCCCCTCCTTTTCCAGCATGCTAGCCCTGCGTGGTGTACGGTTTACGTCACATAGGTGGAGTCACTGTACACAGTCACTTTCTGCCCTGCATGATTTCCGAGCGTGACCATGAGCGCCAATAATTCTGCTGCCTGTGCTGAAAAATGCGATGGTAGCCTTGCATTTACTACAGCTTCAAATTCCCTGTTCGCTCTATGCTTACTACAACTTCGTCAAAATGTATTTCCCCACTATTCTGATCAATTTTCGAAGAACCATCAATAAAAAGAATCTCCCCTTCTGGCAAGGCATTCTCTCTCACTCGTGGTATCTCATCATAAAACTCAACATAATTAGCGCAGTCATGCACATGATCACACTCTGCCACTGGCTCAGCTGCAAATGTGGCAGGGTTCACTATTTTACATCTGACAATTTTGATTGCAGGGTGCAAGATCATTACTTCGTATGCGGAAGCTCTCTGAGATGTCAATGTGCCTTTGGGTTTCTCTAAAATGGCATATAAAGCATGTTCTACAAAAAGTGTCATAGAGCACCCCCTGACAATATTTGTAGATTTCTGTATTGCAAACGCGGCGGATGCCAATGATTGTTCACACGGAAAGTGTCCCTTCATAACTGGGTCTAGCATCCCACTATAATATGCCAGAGGTGTATAACCTAATGTAGTCCTCTGTGTAAACACTGCCGTCATAACTGGCCCATTTATGTGTGAGAGTAAGAAACACTCCTCAGCATAATTGGGAATACCTAAAACAGGAGCTGTACAAATTGCTTTCCTTCAACTCTTTAAATCCTTCCTCCATCTCCTCAGTCCATTCTATTATCTCCTTGTTCACCTGCGCTTTCTTTAAAGCCTGCAAAAGGGGTATCGTGTATGAACTGTTGTCAAACACCCAGGCTCTAACATAATTACAGAGCCCCAAAAATGGCTGCATCTGTTTTCCTGTGTGATTTTGCGGTTTTCATGATCGCCTCGCTCTCTCAGGTGTCACCCTCTTTCCCTGATGTGAAATCAACTGTCCTATATATAAGACCTCTTCTTGACAATACTGTAACTTCTCCTTATCTACTTTATATCCTTCATCTGCTAAGATAGTCATCAACTGAATTGTGTCCTGTCTACACTCATCTTCTGTAGAGATACAAACTAAAATGTCATCTACGTACCGAATCACAGCACTTTTCAAATCAATGTTGCTGAAGTCCATCTGTAGGACTCTGTTAAAGATCGATGGCACTCACAGTACCCTTGAGGCAGCCTAGAGTGCTTCAGGCAAGTCTGGCGAAATGTAAATGAAGTCAAGTCTTGTGAGTCTTTGTGCAACGGGAAAAAATGCATTATTCAAATCGATCATCGTGAAATATCGAGCTTCCTCTAGGATACTGCATAGTATCATCGCCAGGTTAGGAACTAGAGGAAACTCTGCATCTACAATCTGGTTAATCAGTCTTGTGTCTTGTATGAATCTCCACGACCCTCCCTTTGATTATTTCACACTATACACCGTGGTGTTACACGTTGATTCTGACGGCACCAAAATATATTGTTCTGGTAGTGCTGTAATAGTCTTCAAAATACCCTCATCAGCCTCTCGAGACATGGGATACTGTTTTCCTTCATGTAAAATTGCCCCTGGCTTCAGTTTTGTCTTGACTTCCCCTATTCCCTTTAAAAGGCATACGTCATAAGGTCATGTAGTCCATAAGACACTTGGCACCTTTTCCAAGTCGTCATAACAAAATCCTGGTCGCTGCCCCATTATCGGCATTCACTGTGGCCTCTCCCTTTTCTCTATTCTAATCCAATATGTAATGCTCATAAGGAACACCACTTCATCATATGTTGGATCGTCTCTAAACATGTTGTTGTTAAGACGGATTTCTGAACTCTGTCCTGGAGGGGCAGAGGTTCAGAAGGCCAGCCTAGTTTCTTGGAACAGGGTAACCTCTGGACAAGCCAGACCAATCAGGGTAGCGATCGCGGCGGTCAAGACTAGGTCTCAAGAGGGGTGAGGGTGACTGAAAGCCCGCAATGAGCACACAAAGCAAGGACACTTACGAATTACTCCAAGCAGGTGTTATATTAAAAATATAAACACATTTATTACAAGGCCTTTGTAACATTGACCGTAGCGAAAAATCACAATAAAACTCCAGTAACCGAAACATGCCAAACCAATACAATATATATACAAATACAAACGAGTCTAACGAGTTAAACGCACGAAATGTGTAGACCACCTAGATGGGGAGGAAAACAGGCAGTGCGAATAATAATTAGACCCAGTCCGCCTTCAGAGGCACCTAAGTAAAAGGAAGTCCAAGCCCGACGAAGAGTGGAGCTTTGTGCTCAAAAGTACCTGCACAAGCTGGTGCCAACGGGCAAAAAGGGGAGTCTCTTCGAGGGAATCACGCAGTTTAGTTTGGTGAACAAATGAAGATGAACAGAGCTTTGCGACTCAAGCGCAGCCTCCACTGTGGGCAGAAGCAGAGCGCGAGTACGGAAAGGCGTGCTGTTAGACACAGCAGGGAAAAGCTATGGGCTCCTGCAGGAGGGCGACCAGTTCCCAGCGATGCTACTCACTGGTCCCCGATGCAAGCAGACCCAGGCTTCTCTGCGTCAGTTTCAGTGCTGGCAGGTTCAGATACGAGCAGGGGACGTCTCGGCGTCGTGTAGATTCCGCAGCAGCAGAAGTTGAGTTGAGGATGTCCCAAACGCAGTGAACCCGCACAGTTTGTTACCACAGCAGGGCAACGGAGCGGCCGGGTGTATTTCAGCCAAATGTACACTACTCACTTCAGACCTGGGAATGCCAAGTGTACGAATCGTGTGAGAGTGACAGGGACTCGTAATACAACACGACCTGACGGCGGTTACAGAGCAAGACTCCTGGGTAGGCTGGTCAGTCTGCTGGATGGCCCAGAGACACTTCCGAAGGCTTATGTGCAGGAGATGGTGAAGATGCTGAGAATAGTTGTTCCCACTATTCCAAGGGTCGAAGTACCAGTACAGGCCTTCTCGTTCGATCCGAGGTAGAAAGGGTTTCACAAAGCGACAGCAGTGCAGAGGAGCAATCATTCAGCGGGTCACCAGCGATTCCTCGGTTCAGCCTCGTGGTTGCAGGATACTTGGCTCCTGTATTCCTTTATTCGTGAGAACTCAGGAGATCGACATGGTAGTGGTGTTTCCAGCCCCCTCTTATCCACGGTTCCCTTCACGCCAAAATGGAGGGGATCCAATGGGAGATCTGCTCACAAAACACTCACACCATACGTGGACCTATAACGGACCACGGAGGTCCCAGTCATTCACGACACACTAGACTCTCTGGCACCCAGGATGTGTATTGGGACCAGACATCCCAGCCCACATCCTGGAGGCACACACAAGGCCTGTAGAAGCCCGCGAAAGCATCTGTGTTTTGCGGGAAAGTACATGCCCAAATAAGGAAGGCCCCGGGTCGGCTCGACCTGGGGGAAGGTGAAGGGGGCAAGACGGGCAGCAGACAGGACAAAGAGCCTCGTGGTCTGGCCATTTTGGGAGCCAGGCCACCAGTTTGGGCTAAGCGCGCGAAACGCGCTTAAACGCCAAAAGGAGCTCAAAAACACAAGGAAATGATCGCTGCCACCATTCCCGTCCGTGATTCACTTGCACCATTCGTTATCAATACAAAGAGAGTATCTAGGGCCTGTAGAAGACTAGAGACCCAAGAGAGCAGTAACTTAGCTTACAGTGCCCTCTTGTGCCATGTTGCGCAAAAGCTGCAACATGATAAAGAATCTACGGAAAACAACGTTTCCTGGTACTGCCTGTTTTAAGGGCATGCCAGTTTCCCCGTAAGAATGGAGCGAAAGCCCAGAGGAGTGCGGCAGAAGGCTGCACTTCTCTGGCAAAGTCTAGATCATGGTGAAAACAACAGCAAAAAGTTTAGGGGTTGCCACATGGAAGGAAAATTACCCAGTATTAAGAAATCTTTCCTAACAGTCATCATCAGTAATGTCAGTCAACCTGCACCCTTCTTCAAGAGCTATCACTGTTCTCCATGGTCTACCCTCATTATCCGTTCCTTCAAGCATCGCCCTTTTCCTTTGAAGTATGGCTGCTTCTAATTCTATAGGGATCGTCTGTCCCCCCCTCTTCATCCATGGGTATCTGTGGTCTAAACAAGAACTCAATATTCTTAGAATTGATCTAGAGTGTGTGGGAGACGGGTTAAGTTTCCTAGGATGGCCTATCAAACCAATCCCCGAAGGTAAAAAACAATGTTATTATGTACTCAAACATATTAAAACAAACAAATCAATCAACATTCAATTGATTACAAACATATAGTTTTAGCACATTAAGGGCTATTAATTACATCAAGTGTAGTCTATAGGAATTTTACTAAGCCTTTAGTTGGCGTTATTCAAGAACACAGTGCATGTGGCAAACATTGTTATCATATGCTGTTAGTTACGCCTCTGTATAAATGCATGGGTTAACTCCTCAACATGTTTCTGTTCTTATGGTATTAGATACTGAACATTCTTCAGGAGAATACATCCAATTCAATTCCTATTCATGAGATCCGGCTGGTGTGGGGCTTAAAATAAGCTAAACCTGTCAAGTTAAAAGAGAGGGAGTAGAGTGAGGAGTTAGCTTACATTCTCTATGTGGTGCTTTTACTGAACTCTGAACCTAAACTTGGTTGATTACCTTGGCTGGCTCTTGTGGGGGCACATAACTTCTGTACGTAGTTGGTTTAGGACTGTTTCTTTGTTCCTGTATTGCTCGCTGCAAGAAAAGCATACAGATAGCCTTTCAGTCGCACTCTAAGTGCTTCTGTATTCCACCATCTGGCAGCAGGGAATTTATGAATCTGTAAAAGCATCCTAGTAAGATACTGCACCCACCTGATCTGTGGATGTGGAGTTCCTACGTTGTACTATTTCGGCCTTGGTTTTTTAAGTAGTTTTCTTGTGGGTCTATAGCTCAATTCGTTCATCTGGAGGACCTGTTATAGCATGTGGAATATGGGTAAGTATATTATGAATGCCCTTTGTTGTATTATTAGGAGTACATTGTCTTATGTATATCCATATTGATTGTATGTGACATCTGTGTATAACAACGTGCATCTTGGTTTTTGTGACAACAGTATCAATTACACTTGTAACTATTGTATGTAACCCGCTGAAACCACCTACCTGTTGTAAAGTATGCATCTTGAAATGACATGTACTAAGTGAGACTACCTGACCAGTGCCACGATGCCCTTAGGCAGATGTGCGCTATACAAATCCAAATTAATAAATAGAATAAACAAATTATGTATTATCTTGGATCGGAGTCAGAGGGCTTCTTTATCCCATCAGTATGTATGTAGGTATGTATGTATGTAATCTTCTATAGCGCCGGCAGCCCACAGGCATCAGGGCGCTTAACATAAAACAATACAACCTATAGCTTAAACCGCTATCAGTAATCCCTGTGATGGCTCAAAAAAGATAAAGGTTACCATTTTCTACGATTTTCACCTAAAGAGATGTGTCTTTAAACTTTTCCTAAAATGAAGGATGTTTTCTTCTAGTCACAGCTTAAGTGGGAGGCTGTTCCACTGCTGAGCAGCCAAAACTGCAAAGGATCTGCCCAAGAGGGTCTTTAATTTCAGTTTTGGCACTGTGAGCAGACCTTTTCCTGCTGAGTGTAAGTGTCTCTGTAGGGTGTAAGGCACAAATTGGTTCTTAAGGTATTGAGGGGTGTCACCGAATAGGCACCTATGGACAATAGTCATAGCTTTGAAATTCACCCTCTCCTCCACCTTGAGCCAGTGCAGAGCTCTTCTTGCCACAGTCACATGGTCTCTGCTCTTTAATCCCTTCACAATCCGCACTCCATCCTTTTCTATAACTTGTCACCTTGCCAGATTGTTTTTTGTGGCTCCTATCAGTAGGACATTTCCATGATACAATTGGGATAATACCATTGCCCTAGTGACTGCGGCTATGTTTGCCTCATTCAAATAATGTCAAATTGCCCTCATGAGGCATAGATAGTATGCTGTGTTTGTGTACAGGTAATTTACCTGCACCTCTGAGCTGACTGAGTCATTGACCATCATCCCTAGAGTCTTAACTTGATTTGATACTTGCATTTTTGCTTCATTTATAGAGAATGTCTTATACTCTTCTCCTAGCTTGGCTTTTGTCTGCTTCATTCCAAAAATCAGAAGTTCTGTTTTGGAGTCATTAAGACACATCCAATTCTACTGCATCCATGATTCTATTTTACTGTACACTTTTGTTATCTTATCACTGTCCCTGATGTAGTTTCCCTCTATTTCAATGATCAGCTGCGTGTCATCGGCGTAGTTTGTAAAAAACACACCGATCTCATCTAGCACGTCACATAAGCTTCTAATATATATGTTAAATAACAGTGGAGAGAGACTCGCTCCCTGAGGGACTCCAAAACAGGTCCCCCAGTGCACTCTTGCTTGGCGCTCTGTTAGAAACGATACAAGCCAATCCAGTGCTACCGTAGAACACCCTGCTGTACATTTCAGCGCATTTACCAATATTTGGTGATCTACCAAGTTGAAGGCTGCGCTGAGATCCAGCAGTATTAGCATACCTGCTTTACCTTTATCAATTAATTCCAACATGTGGCTTTGAATGTCCAACATTGCTGTTTCTGTGCTATGAACAGCCCTAAAGCCAGATTGTTGTTTGTGTAGGGAAGCTTGTTTCTCTATATGTTTTTGTAATTGGCATGTTGACATTTTTTCTAATATTTGAGAATAAAGTTTATCCCATCAGTATATTCTGCGCCTTGCACCTTAAACTTCATGCTGAGTTTGTCCGTGAACACTGTGGGGGCAATAGAAAAAGGGCTGTGTTGCTTACAGCTTGCATAGAAATGTTTCAGTCGTTTGCAAGTATTAATGAGGAAAGTTATAAGTGTTCCATGACCTTTTTCATAATGTTTGTGCTTGACTCGAATATTTGTTTTCCCCATAGGGGAGTTATGAGCATTCTGAATATATCCCTGCGCTGTATCCCAAGGTACATGTTACTAAGATGAGACAAGAACAAGCAGCACTGTGTTGGTAACCGGCTTGGACAGGAACATGCTGTATAAGACGCTCTAAGTGCTGTGTAGATGCGGCGATCACTGGTATTATCGAGGAATTGAGTAAATACCTTTGTTGTCATGCTGCAATGAATGTAATCATAGTAGCGAGTGTTGCAAACTCGATCGTCTAGCGTTTGCTCTCGCTGCATCTTCTGCGTTAGGCGGTCAGCTCTGATCGCGTTCGCTTGATTGTAAATCTAGACGCAGGACAACTGGTTGCCATAGGGACGTAGTGTCTCAGCCTCTCGTCATGTTCAGCAGCTGGTTGGTGCCACAGAGCGCCATCTTGAAGTGGAATCGATAATTCTAATAGTGTAAAAATATAGTGTCCACCTCATCTGATGATTGAAGGATAGGACACTGTGGCTCTCCGTGTGTAGATACAAATTGCTCCTGCTGAAGTGGAAAGTGGGGCATGTCCCAATTCTAGGCTTATCATGACTAGAAAAATTGGCAAAAAGTAGGGGCATTACTCGTAAGGGGTGATCTTTGCCATATTGCTGATAAACGGTGTGTGTCCATAATGCAAGTGTCAAATTAGTCTCAGGGGATAAATATAGCTCTTTCTGAAATGGAACGTGGGGCGTGTTCCAATTCTAGGCTAGACATGACAAGATCATGTGGCTAAAACATGGAGCATTACTGGTACAGGATGATCCATGCCATATAGCTGATAAGTGGTATGTAGCTCCAGCTCCATAGTGTGAGTGTCATGTTTGTCTCTGGGGATAAACCCATGGTATTTGGACCCAATGGCATGGTCCAGTAGAGGGTGAAGGCTCGGTAATGTGGTCTTGCAGGATATGGTCTATTCATTTTTAATTTGTTGCCATTCAATTGATTAATTGAGGCCGTTCCTATCACTTCTCAATGTATATAATTTCTTGCTCCTTTCGTAGCAATCTGTTTTCCAGTGTGGGTGTGTTGTCTCCCTTCAGGACTTGTAGGACCTTCCATGTGAACTCTCCATGGCCATGGTTAAGCATGGTAAGGTGGTTAACCATAGATGCTTTTTCAGTCTTGTTTCTCAGGCAGCTACTGTGTTTGATTATCCGGGTCTTCACTTTCCTGTTGGTTTTGCTCATGTATGGTAGGCCGCAGGGCATCTGATGAGGTAGACCATGTGATCGGTATTGCAATTAGAGAAGTGCTTTTGTTGCCATGGTCTGTTGGTGCCGATGTCAACTTCTTTACTCTTCTTCGTTAGTTTGCATACTCCCCAGCTTCCACAAGGATAGTGTCCAATTGTTGGTTCCATCCCCCACATTGTGGTGATGCTTTGTATGGGTGCATTCTGGACTCTTAGTTTACTGCTGCTAACTCTATTGCCTATGGACAGGCTTTCTTTATAGGCAAATATTGGGGTGGACTGGGGTTCTCAGTGGTGGTGAATGTTTTCCAATGTTTTTTATTATGTTTTTAATCCTTAGACTTCGGCTAGTGAAGGTATTTACACACACTGTTCTGTCCTCCTTAGGTTTAGATGGTTTGGTTTCCAGTAGTGCTTCCCTTTTGTTATTGTAGGGCCGCTTAGCGGCCCTTTTCACCATTTATTTCGGGTAACCTCTTTGTCTGAGCTTAGTGGTGAGTGTCTGAGCTTTAACCTCAAACAAGAACTCATCAGGTATCCTCATAGTTCTCCCCACTAAGCCAGGTAGCCATGTCAATGGAATGCTCACCCCATAAAGAAAAACTTCTGGTTCTATTGGTATGCCTCACAGAGCCACTTACCCTGTAAATGCCAATATAAATTCGTCCACATTCATATAATGTATTGCAGGCATGGAACACACTATACCCTCATCAGTAAAATAAATGGTCATCTTAAGCTTCATCATCAAATCTCTTCCCAAAATGTTAACTGGTGTCTGCCGTGAATATAACAATGGAACAGACATGTCACATTCTCCTATAGAGACTGGTAATTCATCAGTAAAAGGAACTCGACTTGTAGTTCCAGGGAATCCCTGAGCATTCATGGCTATTCCTGACATTGGATATTTTCCTTCTTGTATACATGAACGAGTAGCCCCAGTATCTACTAAAAAAGAAACAGATTTGCCTCCTATTGTCACATCAACCCTTGGTTCCCCTTGGGGGTCTAGTGTCACTGATAGTACTGAACACATCAAGTCGCCCTGTGAGCTGTCCTAATGTGGATACATGCATACTTGCGTACCTGTAAAGGGATTCTATGACAAGACTGGAGGCGAGCATTATGCTTCAACTTCTTTATTTACTACCCTTCAGCAGTTTCAACAAAACTATTTCAAACCAACTAGGAATGTTCATATGTCCATATAACTTTCGTTTTCCTGAAACTACAAATCCCAAAGTCTCTGTAGTCCATCCTTCCAGCCCAGCTATGACCACATCCTGTCCCTGAGCTCCTCCTCTTCTTTTACTGCTCTTCACGCAGATAAGTCACGTTCTCTCTACTTTCCAGTTAACGTGTATATGCATAGCAATAACCGATGCCTAGATGCTATTATTTGTCTTTAAGTAGCATAACGACTGCAATATGCCATAGTTCAGTGAGTTTTATGAGGAAGCGCGAGCGTAGGACCTACTAGCGCATAGCGGTATTCCGGACGGTGTCGGTTCGAATTTCTCGAAGTACGGCGTACCACTCCGAGGACGCAATAGGAGCTCAGGCAGCCGCCTTGGCCCCGTGCCGTATTCCCGGCACCTCAAGGGGCGTCGGCGAGCCGCGGAGCTCACGGAACCCGCGCTGGCTCTCCCCGGAAGGTAGCGCAGCTTTCAAGCGCAGGGGAGGGGCCGAGCGCCGACAGCCGCCAAAGAGTGATACGAAGGGCAGCCCCCTTCCTTCGCGTGGGCGGAGCGTGCCGAGTGCCGAGCCGCGTCGCATTTAGACTGCGACGCGGACCGAGACACCGGCGCCACTGTGGAAGCGCGCAAAAGAAAGCTGAGACCCAGCCGAACGTCAAAGTGTTGACTTCACTTGCGGGAGCAGCTCCCGGGGAGAGCTGAAAGAGGAAGCAGGCCGCTTCAGCTTCCGCGTGGATTGGGCTAGCGAACAGCACACGCACACGAGGCAGAAGCCTCTCGAAGACGGTCAAGGTACCCAAGCCACCTCAGGCATACGATATATCGCATCACGAAGCAGTAACCTCAGAAAGACTGTCAGTGAACCAAAGCCGCCTCAGGCATAAGAAATATCTCAGTAGTCCGGTGCAGCCACGATAAAAAGAAAAAAAAAAAAAAAAAAATTTAAAGAAAGGGAATTTGGATCCCTGTTAAGCAGCTACTAGGAAGTGGACAGCGAAGACACCTTCTTACAGGTACCAAGGCACAAAGCACCCCTTGTCATGTCCGAATTCGAGTGGAGCGAGGAAGAGCAGCCGCTAGACCTGGCTGCCAGTTTCAAGGAGGTGCTAGGGAATTCCCTAGTAGATGCAGTGGCGCAAGGGGTAAGACCCTTACAGGAAAGGCTGGAGACCCTGGAAGCAATGCTTCATCAGCCTAAAGAAAGCACCATAAAGACTCGCAGCTGGTCCATTGAACCCTCAGGTACAGGGTATACGGGGAGTATCCAGGCCCGCAAGAGGAAAGCCTCTGCAGACCCCCAGGGCCCTTCAGATGGGGCGAATGATAAGGCCCCGGAGGTTGCCGTCACCTTCGCGAAGCTTAAGAAAGCATATTTGCAGCGTCAGGCCGTGCCGAACCTCGCGACCCCCTCTCCTGGGGAAGAAAAAGAAGGAGATGATGACCTAGGCTCGGAAGAAGAGTCAGAGGAGGGAATACCGCCTCCTCAAGAGCCGGAGGACGCAGTCGAGGAAGATTGGGCTAAGCCCAGCAGGGGGAAGAAAGCCTGCAAAGAAAAGCACCTCTAGGAGGAGCAAGACGATATGTTCGATCCGAATGCCATTAGAAATCCGAGATCTTCCGACTGGTAGCCTTCTCCGAGAGTGGCTCAATATATGACGGCGAGGCTGAGGAAGGCCTTAAATAAGGAAGTGAGGCAGCGTCTACGAGCAGAATGCCCTCGACCTGATCTGCCAGGGAAGGTAGCGGAAGCTCCCGAATTAGACCCTAAGATGCTCACCTTTGTCTCAAAGACCAATAAAGACCCCCGTAAAGGGATAGACAGATCCTGGAAGAGCTGCCAGGAGAAAGTCCTGGACTTAGCCGGTCCCCTCACCAAGATCATGGACCTAGCAGAGAGGGCTAGGGACACGGGCGAGGAGGTGGACCCAGAAGCCCTAGCAGGTTGGGCGCAGAGAGCGGTGTGCCTACTAGGTAACGCGAACTGTGCCATAGCCTCCGAGAGAAGAAGAGGACTGCTTCTAAAGATAGACTCGAAGCTTAGTGACCTGGAATCCTACAAGGCAGGAGAGGCCGCCCAAGGATTCCTGTTTGGGGAGACGTTTGGGAAAGAAATGGACCGCTTCGTAGGCACTTACGCCTCACTGGAGAAAGCGCAAGCTTCCATACGAAAGATCTTCCCACAGAGAGTTTTTGCCGGGACCGGTCGACACAGGGGTCGCTCGACCGGTCGCCAACAAGGAGGTAGAAGACCCTCGAATTACAGAGCACAGTATTGGGAAAACAGGCAGCAAGACACGTTCTTCCCATCCAGAAGTCGCAACACCAGAGGGCGACGAGGAAGAGGTTCCGGACGAGGCCAAGGGTTTACACCAGGTGAGAGCGAGAACTTATCCTCCGGTGGGAGGGAGGACATGTATGTTCTGGGGAAACTGGCGCGCGCTTTCCAGCGATGCCTGGATATTGCAAACCGTCAGAGGTCTGCAGCTAGAGTTTATTCAAGATCCAGTACAGACCTCTATTCCCCAGCGCCCGCTCTTAGCAAAAGCGGAGCAGGAGGCTCTCGATGCAGAACTAGTGCAGTTAGAGAAGAAAAGGGCCATAGAGAGGTGTCCCGGGGCCCCGAGCTTTATCAGCAATATGTTTCTCGTTCACAGGAAAGAGAAAGTACGCCCGGTGATCAATTTGAAAGAGTTGAATGGGTGGATAGTCTACCATCATTTCAAGATGGAAGGGATCCATCAGCTCAGAGACTCCCTGAGAGAGGGGGACTGGCTGACCAGGCTAAACCTGAAGGACGCATACCTTACAATCCCAGTTCAGGAGCAGTTCAGGGGATTCCTAGCTTTTCGCTGGAAGAAACAGTTCTGGCAATTCAGGACGATGCCATTCGGGCTATCGTCGGCGCCTTGGGCGTTCACGAAGCTGATGAAACCTGTCGCCGCAGCCATTCGGGAGAAAGGCATTCGGTTAATTATATACCTGGACGACCTGCTGCTTCTGGCAGAGGATCGTCAAGCGCTGGAATACCAGACGAAGTGGGTTCTAGACCTGCTGCAGTCCCTAGGATTCCTAGTGAACTCGGAGAAGTCGGATACAAAGTTGGCGCAGAGGTTAGATTTCCTCGGCTTCATCCTGGATACAAGGAAGGCCACCCTGGAGCTACCAGCGAGGAAAATACGAGACATCAAGAGAGAGATCAGAGCATGTCTAGCGAAGAAAGTGATTTCTCTAAGAATCCTGGCGAGAGTAGTGGGCCTCCTAGCAGCCTCTATCTAAGCCATTTTTCCCGGGTCCCTTACATTACAGAGCTTTACAGAGGTTAAAGATAAGGCACCTGCAGCAAGGGCTGAGATATCACCAATTGATTGCACTAGATCAGGAGTCTATAACGGAACTGGAATGGTGGTTGCAGAATATGGACGCCTGGAATGGGCGTGCCATATTCGGAGACAGGCCGGACCTCGTGATAGAATCGGACGCCAGTCGTCTGGGATGGGGTGCCCGGTGCGGAGAGTTGCAGACTGGAGGCAAATGGAGTGTAGAAGAGCTCAGCCTCCACATAAATTGCCTAGAGCTCCTAGCGGGCTCCTTCGCGATAAAGACGTTCACAAGAGGCAAAGTGAAGTCTTGCGTCCTGTTGAAGATGGACAACATTTCAGCGGTTCGCTACATAAACCACTTAGGAGGGACAAAGTCCAGGATGCTAGCCGAGCTAGCGAAGGACTTCTGGCATTATTGTCTGAGAACAGGGACATCAGTAACGGCAGAGTATCTGCCCGGAGAGCTGAATGTAGTAGCAGATTGGAACTCGCGATACCTCACGGACTCCAGCGATTGGAGGCTGGATCCAGCGGTGTTTCAGAAGCTGGTCCAGAGATGGGGGCCTTTACAGACAGACTTGTTTGCGTCGCGCCTGAATGCGCAGATACCCAGTTATTTCAGCTGGAGATTGGATCCAGACGCCAAGGGTACGGACGCGTTCCTACAGGAATGGGCAGGCGGCACGCACTACGCATTCCCTCCATTCATGATGCTGAACAGAGTGCTGGCGAAGTGTCGGAGGGACAGAGCGGAGCTAGTACTAGTAGCACCGTTGTGGAAAGCGCAGGTGTGGTTCCCGACGCTGATAGAACAGCTGATAGATCTGCCGAGGGTCCTTCCGGAAAGGGGAGCGTTTGCTCACGGACCCAGCTGGGCAGTGTCATCCTCTGAGAGTGAAGGGGACACTCCCGCTCATCGCGTGCAGGATATCCGGAGACGATGGGAACTGCCGGGCATTTCGATGCAAGCGGCGGAACTTATTGTCGAATCCTGGGCTCCATCGACTAGGAGGAGCTACGACGCGGCTTGGGCCAGGTGGACAGATTGGTGCAGAAGGAGAGGTTTTCATCCCGTTTCGGCACCTGTAGTAGCCATTATAAACTTCCTAGCACACCTGTTGCATAATGGGAAAGCTTTCCGTACTATCGGAGTATACAGATCAGCGATCTCAGCAGGTCACAGTCCGATTGAAGGGGTGCCAGCAGGCGAACACCCGGCGGTATGCAGGCTTATTAGAGGAGCTAAGTTCAGAGGGCCACCCGCGCCCAAATATACAGTTTTATGGGACGTGGCGAGAGTACTGAAATTATTGGAAAGCTGGCCAGGAGATAGATACTTGTCTCTCAAGCAGTTATCAGGTAAACTGGCGATGCTGTTATGTCTCATATCCTGTAAAAGGGTATCGGATGTTAGAGCATTGGAGATTAATAGAAGGACATTTGGACCAGAAGGGGTGACCTTTATAGTAGTACAAAGGACTAGGTCGAACACAACCTCAGTGCACTATCCGTATTTTCCAAATAATAACAAGTGGTGTGTAGCTAGTTGCATAAAAGAATATGAAGCCAGGACGGCAGAAGTAAGAGCGACAAACGCGAATCAGTTGCTAATAGCGCGCAGGAGACCTTTTCAGGCGGTAAAGACAGCTACCATTGCGAGATGGGTAAAGGAGGTGATGCTAGCAGCAGGTATTGATCTGAAGGGGTATGGGGCGCACTCAGTTAGAGGGGCCATGGCTTCTAAAGCGTACAGGACGGGAGTTCCATTGCAGGATATTATGGCAGCTGCTGATTGGGCGAATGATCGAACTTTCAGAGTATTTTATCTTAAACCAGCGGAGAGTTTAGCGAGCACAGTGTTGGGACAGCTTTGAACAAGCATAATGCTCGCCTCCAGTCTTGTCATAGAATAAAGATTACCCCTGCTATCTGCGCAGGGAGTATTAATTCTATTAAAGACTAGGAGGCGAGCATTAGTTCCCACCCTCACAAGTTTGATAATCATATTGTATGGTGATAAGAGGTGGATATGATGACAAACTAACTGCCACCCTGATGTTATGTAGATAATAATATGGTATGGTGATAAGGTGTGGATATGATGACAGTCTAGCTGCCACCCTGATGTTATGTTTATGTTCTCTCTAGGGGAAGAGCAGAAAAATAATTGATGGAGGAACGAGAAGGTTTAAGCCGGAGTGAAGTTAATTGTTGGCGTTCATGAAGTCCTTGCTCGGTTGGCAGGACGAGAAAGGTTGGTGACAAGCCATTCAGAGCACGTAAAAGAGAGGAGGAGCTCAGGGACAGGATGTGGTCATAGCTGAGCTGGAAGGATGGACTACAGAGACTTTGGGATTTGTAGTTTCAGGAAAACGAAAGTTATATGGACATATGAACATTCCTAGTTGGTTTGAAATAGTTTTGTTGAAACTGCTGAAGGGTAGTAAATAAAGAAGTTGAAGCATAATGCTCGCCTCCTAGTCTTTAATAGAATTAATACTCCCTGCGCAGATAGCAGGGGTAATCTTTATTCCCTCCCACTACAGTGGCACCCCCTATTCTGGGTGTCAGTAACTGTCCCGTGTTTGCATACTGCTGTTTCTGCATGGGGGCGTGCTGTAACTGCCCTTGCGGAGGATTCATTTGTGCTTGCTGAGGCTGCAGTGCCTGTTGCATTTGCGGCGCTTGTGTCTGATACGCAGTCTGATCTTGGGCGAACCCCTCCCTTGGTTGTAAGCTACATGCTGGAGGATAAGCTGTCGCCCCTCTTGAGAATTGGCCATTTTGATACGCGCGCAGTGTGCCCTGTCATCCCACAAGTCCAAAATACCAGAGGAACTCGTCTAATTAGTCCCCCTTGATCATTCTGATTCTCATTCTGTGCATTCTGAAACCCACCTTGATTGTTCTGGAAACCACCCCGCCTCTATAGCACATTCCTCCGCCTCATGGCACAAACTCGTTTCCTCCTTGGTTCATTAGACGCTGATTATTCGCCTGTGATGCCTTCGCTGCTTGCTATATTCTGAGCCCTTCTCCGCTTGTCGATACCGCTCCTTCCATGGTATACTTTGACCATTTTTTGGCTGAACTAGTTTAGCTTACTCAAGTTTATTAGCATCCTCTTCCTTCTTATTTTTCTCCTACAATAGCCGACAGTGACGTACTATTGTCAACTGTATTTCAGCCCATGGCTTCGCTTCCATTCCCACTTGCTTTTTTAGTTGCCTCTGTACTTGCTCAGGCAACCCCTGACATAGAATGCGGTAAAATACTGCCACTGTTTTTCACTACGGTTAGCGCGTTTCGAGAGTGTCCAATGCTCTTGAATGTACTGTATGTATGCAAGAGGAAAGGTGATACAAAAACAGTCACACAGCGCCAATTGTGAAGTGTCAACTTGTGCTTAAGAGGCACAAATAAGTTTATTGGTCTGAAAGTTGAATCAATACAGCCTAACACATGTTTCAAGCATGACCTTCATCAGAGGTTGTTTGTAAATGAAAATAATGTAATTTCTGGTGCAAGATATACTTGTAACGAATAGCAAGTGTTCCATCTGACAATTGAGACCAGTCTGGAAGAATTTACCAGCTGGTGTCCCGTAGGGTAAGTGATCAACTCTAATCCTTTGCAGTTGCCGTCAGTAACTTGGTAATGCTTATCTCTGTTCTGAATTCAGGATGTACAAATCATGTAGTTTTCAATACGGAAACCTGCATATTCCTTATTCAACTTCACTCGTGACTGAGTGGACCCAAAAATAAGAAACTCTGTCTTGGATTCTTTTATGCATAGACCATTTTCCATCATCCAGACCTCAATAGATTCATAAACACGAGACACTTCCACTGAGTCCTTGCTATAGTTTCCACTTCATTCCATGACAAGCTGTGTATCATTCGCATAGTTGGTAAAGCGGATACCCAGGTCATCTAGTATGTTAGGGAGAATACTCCAGAAAGGCTAATTTCCCTTACCTACTGAGTCCCTCAGCAGCTTTGCTGGATTTCTAGGATTTATTTTATTCACCTGGTAAGAGTGTGAGCCTTTTTCCCACCCTACATGTGTTTAACATTTTTTGTGTTCATAGACGGTGGAGCCTCACCTACTCCATAGGCATCCGCGAACTACTCTGAACTGTGTGATCCTCTGCAAAGACTCTGAACCATTAACATTGGCCCAAGCCTATTGATTTGAATCCTCATTTTAGTAAGCCTTTTCTAGATTGCCCTGCCTACTTGTTGGTGCTGCTTAATTTTGTATAACCTTGTCTTTCCCTTCCTTTTTAAATTGCTGGAGTGCCATTTTGCTCACACTTTATTTTGAGCTTAACTTGTCCAGAATTGATTGGGTGTTGTGCAGTATATTAAGATTGTGATTTTTATGCTGCTTGATAATAGTGAATTGTGTTATAACTGATGGTGTAAATAAATGCATATTCTTTTACTCAGAACCTTGAGTCAGTGTTTGTTTGAACCATAGCAATTGCTGTCCTTTGTGTAACTTCTGATACTGCTCACTTTACTCTTGAGATAAGTCTGGCTGCTCAGCTATCGCTACCACTTTACTGTGTAGTACAGGCTTGTACCAAAGATGAATTTGTACTTGCACTTGTAGTCTTAATTGTGTGTGGTGTTCCCAAACGGTACTGCATATGATTCTGCCTAACATAGTGGTTCACACAGAGGTCACCAGAACACGTTAAACAGTGCTGGGAACTCTGCAATCTATATGTTCTAACTCAGAGCTTTCCTCTCCCTAATGGATTTTAGACATCCTATTACTTAGTAATGAGTCCTTCCATTTGGTTCCTGTTTCTGAACAATGCCCCACCTCTTTAAGCCTTCTTATTGATAAATGGTGGTTTACCAAGTCAAAGGCTGCTGATAGATCTGATAGCATCAGCAGCCCTGACTTACTCTTATCCACAATAGCCAAAATTCCTCTCTGGAGATCTATATATGGCCCTCTACAATTGGTTGGCACGCTTGTGTCCTTCCAGAACATTCAACTCACTAGCAGCACGTAAGCTGGTACCCCAGGTGTTGGTGGATGGGCCTGATCATGTTTTTCACCCAAATAGCCTGGCATCCATCATTACTCATGCCTTCTGTCATGCAGCTTGTCTTTGTACTTGGCCGTGCAAAGTATCCTTGCTCTTGAGAATATACGGGAGCGTGAGCATGTTCTTATCTCAAGTCTAGTGCTGCATGCCCAGTTTGTATTTCCATCTTACCCATGTGGCAGGAGACCATGCTCGGGCTTCTTTTCGTGCATTTAATTGTATCAAATTAATAAAACGTGACACTCATGGTGTCTCTTCCTCGCACCTTAACAAGGGGATGCTCAGCTTCTCACGTTCACTGTTCTTCAAAGATAGATAACCAGTTCTTGGCCGCACCAGCTTTTGACGCCAGGCCAGACAGCCTTCTTGGTCTTTCCACGATCTTCAGCTGCTTTCTTGCTATGACAGCTTCTGATCCTTCTTTCTCCCTGGGTCTGAGCTTACTAAAATTGTGACATTGAATGTTGAGAGTCTATATAGTGGTGGCACTGCCTTCAGTCTATTCACTATGCATAGCCAGTCTTTATGATTATTTAGTCTACTTGCATTGCTGCATCTGTACAGTTATAATGTGACTTGCATTTTCTACAGTGTGCTTTGCACGTTAATCTTTGCTTCGCACTTGAAGGTTGCTCGATTCCTTATTTTGTCATTAGATTCTATGAGGTCTATACATTTTCTTCTTCAGCCACTCTTCTCAGTGCACCACGCTTGCTTCTTTTGACGTGACCAACTTCTTCTTTCTTATTTTCAGACTCCTTCCAGGATCTCTTCCAAGAGATAGTCATCTCTACTGGGATACATCAGATAAGTTTTCTCATTTCTCAATGGATACCTTTTCTCTAAGGCTCTTCGTGGGATAGGTACCATCACTGTTGTTGTGCATGTTGCGATCTCTAGCTTCCATCATATAGGCAGGATGGGGTAGGGACTTCCTGCAGAGGCATTCAGCTGTTTTTCTACACCAGCCAAAGGGTAAACGTGCTCCCATTCTGATGTGCAGCGCTTCGGTGTGCGAGAGGACGCGGAGGACCAATGGAACTGGAAGAACTCCGGAGAAGAGCTGTGTAGTTTGTTGAAGTTATGTAGGATCTGGCCATAGAGTAGGGAGGACACAGGAGGTCTGCTGCCACAACAAATAGGGAAGCAGAGACGCCAAACAAGACTGGTGAGTTGACCTGAAGCTAAAGGGGACCCCAGGGTGCTCCGAGCAGGACAATTGACAGGAAACAATAATTTTGAATACCGAACAAATAAAGTACAGAGGCAGCATGGGCACACATCCCCTTTTATGGGATACCTACTGGGGAAATCTGTAACCTGCATTGCCAATAGCCAAGTGGCTGTAAAGAAGTAGTACAGAGGTGAAAAGGGCGCAACTCCCCTTCTATGGGACATCAACTGGGGAAACCTGTAACCCTCAATGCCAACAGCCAGGAGGATGTAAATAAACAGCTAAGAGGCAACTTGGGCACAATTCTCGTTTCTTGAGTTTCCAATTTGGGGAAAGTTGGAACCCACATTGCCAAGAGTCAAGAGATTATAATAAGAAGCAGCCATTGTTCAGCTCTCCTCACACGGCATACTGTGGTGGAGAATCTTGTAACAAATATTGCCACTAAGACCAATTGCAGTTGTAGGAGTTTTCTTCCTGGCAGGTGAGTAAACCAGGAAAGAGATCATAGTAGGCCTGGCAGGCGAGTGTACCATCAAAGAAAAATATGTTTTGAAGAAGTGTATTTGTGGCAAAAAGGTGTGGTGGAAAGAACTTGTTAACTCTATTATCATTTTGACAAACTATTGCATCACTGAAGTTAGTTGCTGTGCTATCCTGACAAAACTATTCCATTAGAAGAATAAGTGTGGTATGTTAATAATTGCTTTACATCCTGAGGAGAACAATTACCATGGTTTATGAACTTGTGTTTTGTGAGAGAGACATTTGCCTTACCAAGAAGGACATTGTGGAAGCAGCAATTGCGTTGATGTTTGAACAAGTATTTGTGGAAGAGAAATGTGCTTTATCAAGTGGAAGAACGCAATGCAGGGAAAAGGCAGTTTGCGTTGAACTGAAAAGAACTTTGTTGACTCAGAACTTTTCCAAGGGTATTCCTGAATTGATCCAGGGGAATGGAGCCCAATGCTGGTCACAAGATGTACTTTCTAAGTTTGAACTTTTGCACTGTTTTGTTGAACTAAAGACAGAAAAATATTCCTTGTGTACTTTTATTTTGTTTGTATTAGTTGGAGGGTCAGAGATTTTTTGGGCACCAAGTCATCTTTCTTAGTTTGCCAGGTGGAGACATCCTTGGTAGGATAGGGAAAGACAGGCGTTCAGCTAAACCTTTATAATTTAATAAATGGAAAACATTAACAAAACTATACATGTGTGTCCATCTCGCATTTCTGAATGATGGTAGACCAGCCTCAGGAAAATGTGTGGGGTTAATTCACACACATATTCCTATGCCTGCACTGTGACAAACACATAGACCCGTGTACTCTGGGTGGACACAGCCTACAGGTACAGTCTGCCCTGTCATATTTAGTTGTCATAGGACAGCCAAGAGTACACCATGTCATCTCCAGAATGGGGGATGGCCAACCTTTGCCCTGCCATG
Organism: Ambystoma mexicanum; assembly: GCF_040938575.1. Lineage (NCBI taxonomy): Eukaryota > Metazoa > Chordata > Amphibia > Caudata > Ambystomatidae > Ambystoma > Ambystoma mexicanum. Next base: position 509,372,647 of record NC_090932.1, on the reverse strand, counting down.
ACCTGCCTGATTAACTAACAAAGGCTCCATGGATCCACCATGCTCTTTTGTTGAGTCCTGCTGTTGGTGGCCGCGATTATGTTACTAATTGAGTGTACTTCAAAACAGGCCCAAGTGGGTCCCTGACCACAGAGTTTAACAAATGAGACACGAAACCCCAACAACCTTTCATATATATCTGTGTCAACCTGAAACCAGCTCCCGTCCTCATTGTCATTGACAGTGAACTGTCATGTCTGGAACTCTGTGTTTATAGTAAGCTTCTCCGGTAGGGGGCCCCATTCATAATGTATGAGAATGTGCTTTGCAGGAGCTAGAGAGTTTGATCTTGCCACAGCTTCAAGGGAGACCTTGCGCTTTGATAAATGGATCTCTCTATGATTCCTGATTAGAGAGCCTTGTTGATCAACAACAGACCGGAAAATGGGTGGTAATTAGTATCACATGTTTTCACCCCTTTACCTTTCCTGTTGCAAAACACTCTGGTTATGACCTCATGCATACAGGATATTGTTGGTGGGGGCCCTAGGATGTGTTGATAAAGGTGGGCCTAGCTTAAACCAATTACTGTGGCCGACTTGGTTTTAAAAGAGGGCTGAGCCCCTCTTTTGGCAAATCATCTGAAGGCTTCACCAGAAGCATAGAGAAGACCTTAACCTTGGACCCTGGCTGAAGGTACAGTCAGCCTTACTTCTTCCGCATGTGAAGGAAGGCCTGGATTTTCAAGGAGGGACACAATATCTCTCCCTTAAACATCTCCCAGGGAACAGAGGGAGATAAAGATGTCAGAGGACCCTCCAGCCCCTCCAGAACCAGTACCCAGCCAGCACACAGCATGCCCTGCTAGGCTCTGTAGCAAGCTTTCTAGTTAAGCAGTGTCAGAAGGTCTCTGAACCTACAACCAAGGACAAGGCCGCTCTCTGCAACACACTCCTCAGCTTTGGGCCATCCACCTTAAAGGACGACACAAGCCCATTGAAAGAAGCTGGAAGAAATGCCTCGACAAGCAGGTACCGACGCCTGCCTTAAAGGACATTTTCAAGCCTGTCGAGTTCCTCGATCTGCAAACTATGGCAACGATGACCGTTGTCAAGCCACCGTCGCTTAAAGATATCCGAGAGTCTTCACCAGTGCTTAGAACCGCTGATCAGCACCGAGACAGCGATTCCTGACCCTGAGTCGCCATGTAGGTCAGCCTGCAGCCGTTCATCCAGCTTTGCTTCCCAAACCGTCTTGCTGCCCGATACCCGCAGCTGACTCCCATCTCGAACTCTGTCATAGAAGCCTGCAAAGTGCCCTGAAGCCGACTTGACCCTGTCGAGCACCAAGAAAACCTACAGCACAAGGTACATTGTGGTTCTGTCCCACTGGTCCTTCTCAGAAGGCCCTTAGAGACATTTTAAGACCCATTGCTCCCTTTGTGTTGAAGCTAAGAAAACTTCAACTGTTGTGATTATTAACCATACAGAGTGCATCCCTTTTCCTTCTTTGAACTATCTGTCCTCTGCATTCCTTTACAGGGTGGGTTGTATTTCGTAGTGTTGCCAGAACTGTCTGTTGTGATATAAAGTAGATATTTCTTTGTACAACCTTGACTGAACACACCTTTTATCATTGGGTACTAATTGTATGTTCGCTGTGTTGCAACTAACCAACGATTCACCACCTCTCGGAGATAAGTCTGTTGTTCCGTCCACGTTACTAAAATTGAACAAGGAGGTTTATAATTTGTTTGTTATTCCAGTCTGTTCAGATCCCTTCTGGGGGAATTAGAGGTATGGGGCTGATTGATGGTTTAGTACCAGATATTCACCCCTGAGCCCCTGGTACTCCTGAGGTTGATTTGTCAGAACCATCGATCATTGCGACAAGCCCCACAACAGACCCAACTCTGCCCAAGGTGAAAGAAGTGCTGGTGTCCCGAAAGTGGAGACTGATCTCTTCTGATTCACAGTGGCTTACTCGCATTCAAACATGTGAAGGATGACCTGTCTATCGTGGTGGAAAGTATAGTCATGAGGGCCGCACGCACAGTGATTCCCATGTCTCTTAGGCAGGACATCATTAACATTGCTCACAAAGGGCATAGAGGTGTTGTTGCCACCAAGCGACAGAAATAGGACACCATGTGGTTCCTGGGGCTAGATGCCATGGTCGAATGCACCATAAGTGCTGTAATTTCTGTCAAACCACCATGAGACTGGAAGCGCTTCCAATGTCAAAACTACACTGTATATGGGATGCAGCAGTGGTTGATTTCTTATTCCTCTAAATGATGGCAGATATGTATCAGTCTTCATGGAGGAATGTTCCAGGTTTCACCTTGTTCAGTCTTTATCATCTGAGTCATCAGCAACCGTCATTCCAGTGGTGGATGCTAGATTTTCAGCATGGGGCATTCCCTAAATCCTACTGAACATCGGAAGATAAGTCCCCTGTGGCCACAACCAAAGGCATGGTTTTACAATGTGAGCAATGTGAGCATAGCTCCATGTCCCTGAACAAAGCCATGTGTAACATGTTCGAGTTTACAGGAACCCGCCTCTGAACACCACTGGCAAGTGTCCTGTGGAGCTAATGCTAGGGAGAAAGCCCTGAAGCAGACTGCCACACTTCCCGGTGGGAAATAGAAGACATCAGGGAGGGGTGGCAGCACGTGATCAATGTGGCAAGGACAAAAAGAAGACGAGTGAAGTCATCTTCTTTGAGGATAAGTGACTCTGTGTTGAGTTGCAAGACTCAGAACAAAAGTTAGATTCTATCTTAAACCCAGTGCCACTCAACATCAGCCATGTCAAAGGATCCATGATCACTGCGAGGAACCCTGATCGAGTTATAACAAGAAATGTGTCACACTTTAATAAATATCACGTGACTGAAATAGAAGAAGAGCTGCAAGAACCAGTGAAGCAGAGGAAGCAGTTGGATGATGAGCACCCCACTAGCTCAACTACAGATTCCCACCCCGGGCCTGCCAGATCAATCAAAAGACCTCTGCGGCTCATTGGAAAAAAGTGCATCATGAAAATCGACTCTAAGCATTCTTTTAAGTCTGGGAGAGATGTTGTGTAGTCCTCTCAAGGGTTCTGTGTCACACATGCATGTCCAATGGGTGTTGTGTAGTCCTCTCAAGGGTTCTGTGTCACACACGCATGTCCAATGGGTGTTGTGTAGTCCTCTCAAGGGTTCTGTGTCACACACGCATGTCCAATGGGTGTTGTGTAGTCCTCTCAAGGGTTCTGTGTCACACATGCATGTCCAATGGGTGTTGTGTAGTCCTCTCAAGGGTTCTGTGTCACACATGCATGTCCAATGGGAGTAGAGGGACGAGGGGAGAAGGCAGTGGCAAACAAGTACGTGGAACGTTTTTAGCAAAGAATAAAGGAGTGTAGACGACATACTATGGCTCCATGTTTTTTTTTTCCTACCCATAATGTGCCCCTGAACGGGGACAACAGTAAAGGCACATACATGACCTTGCAGACCACAAGGCATACCCCGTAGCCTATGTTCATGCAAGTGCACCCTTGATTGCAGCCTCTGGGATATTACAGTGGTTTCAATGCTAGCCAGATTGCCTGGTCCCATGCAGGAGGACTTTCTCGGGACTTCATCTTGCTAGTGAACTTCATCCCGTGGCCCTCTTTCTATTTCTATGAAATGGGGTAGGTGCTTCTCAAGGGACCATGCATGTTTCACCCTTTATTGTTGTTCTTGGTGGTGAAACAGTACTCCCATGCTGTTCATTTACCTGTGTTGTATTAATGTATGACTGCTTAGGTGATGTAACCAGCGGCAGATTTACACAGGAATCCTAACAAAGAGGTTGCTCCTACCGTAATTGGATTAATAATAATAATAATAATGATTGTAGTTGCTACTCAGTACCTCGGTCCACAGCATAAACTATAGAGCAGTTTGGATCTGGCCTGGTAAGATGCCAGTGAGACCACTGAATATAAAGAATGTGAACCAACCATAAGGGACGCCTTGCCACGAAAGTACATGCAAGTAGCCAGTGCAGGGAAGGGGCTGAACAAGACGGAGCGGCACTCCGGCAAAAAATGTCTTGTGGGAGAGCCGCTCCATCCCCCAAATCCTGGGGCCAGCACATGTCTCTCCCAGGTCCTGCGCCTTAACGAGCATAGCGCTTTCGGAAGACTTGGTACAGAGCGCTGCCTAGTCTTCTGAAAGCAGTCTGCTCGTGAAAGCTCACATTATGCCTGCTATAACTCCACCATGTGCTGCTCTATCCTCGGGCCCAGGGGCTCGCTCAAAAATCTACCAAGCAGATCTGAAGCTACATTTCCACCAAGGCGGGGAAGCCAGCCATTCAGATGGCTAGGAACGTGGCCTTCAACTGCCGGTATAAGTTGATTGGCCAACTGCTCCTGCCACCACCATCCCATTTTTTGTGTGTATCCCTCCATCCCTTACTTAGCTTATGTCACCAGCAGAGGTTGCCAGAGCCACTCTTTCAGCAGCCACCACATCCACTCCTTCCCTTTGCCTCCCACAGACTGCCAAGGAAAGGGAAGAGCTCTTGCTTTGCTCAGGCTGATAACTTTGGCTGCCAGGACATTTTTACCAGTTCCAGCTCCAGGAACAAGGGATAAACAACACACATGAGTAACCAGCTCTTCAACAAGCTTTCAGAGGTATTGGCACTGGACACTGCCAAAGCCTCACAAACAATGCTGTAGCTGTCTGCAATTTACAGACATCTCTTTATTAGGGTGAATATTGTGACCAATCAAAACAGAAGGATCCATTATTCACTTAAAAGGGCTTCTTACTGACTCAATATAAGACATTTGAAGCAGTTACAATTGTGGACAATATGATGTTCCCATAATTCCCTTTGCTTTTATGCAAATCGCTAGGATTGGGTTTGACGAAGAGATACGTTGTTACCAACCTAGCTGGGGGGGCCCTTCCCACAGCCCGCCCCTCCAAAGAGGTGACAGTTCCTCCCAAAAATGGTTTACATTATTACCAGCACTGCAAGTGGGTTAATCGGGTTTAACTGAAAGTTGCAGCATTGATTAAGTAGCAAATTGGCCATTCCATGGCTGTTTGAGCGCAAACAAAGTAAACTTGAGGCATGCTTAGTTGATCACTCACAAAAGTGCTCCTATTCTTTGAAACCATGTGTATGAGTAATTGGTGTAATATGGCTGATGACATTTTTTATTTCTTTAAATTATAGGACTCACGTGCATAGCGAAAATGGTATAAACATGATAAATACTTCCTATTTTAAAATACCACCTAAATATGATTTACGTTTGCATTGCATAGAAAGTAATGCGTTGGTTTAAATAGCCCATTATTACCCCACGCAGTGCTTTGCCTGTTGTAAATATGCCATCAATCCTAACTCCTAATTAGGTAGTATTAGATAAGCAAGTGGTATTTAAAGGGCCACAAGGTTTTAAGGTTACCACCGTACTCATTAGGTAGCCCTTAAGGGTTTGTGTTCATTTGAAAGCAATGTTATGAGAAATGTGTTAGAATGGATTGACTCGAGCTTGGGTTACCAGTGCTAAGGTATTTTAGAGGTCTTCCACTAGATTGTTAGCTGTGTACAAAACATCAATGGAATTTCACTAAGCACACAGGTCATTCGTCCAGAGTTCACTTGAGAGCACGCAGGATTCTGCTAGAAATGCAAAATCAACACACCTGAGAGCGGATCTGCAGAGGGGCACACGGAATACCACCACAACTGTGCATGACACTCATTCAGGGGTGCGCCTAGTCTAAATTTCAAGGGGTGGGGGCAAACCCTTCAAATGTTGGTAGAGGCGCCAACTTCAGAGACTGTGGGGGATGGGCAAACGTACCTGTAAGGGGGGATCTAACTTATTTACACATTGTAATGAGGCTATTCTAGCGCAGCTTCAATGTTACAAAGCGTTAATTCTCTCCTTGCTGTGGAATGAGCTGTCTCCTCCCTCTTCCCCCCTTCCCCCCGCCCATTCAATCACTCCCCTGACATGCAAGCACTAACACCCCATCACAGTTTCAATTGCCTCAAAATGTATACATAGGAATACATACACTAGTAATTGGCATACATTTCATAATTGTGCAGAGGCACCGTGTGTTGTCTGTGTCCTTCTCTGTCCGGCTATGGTTCTGTAGGTCAGCCAGGTCGGGTCAACATAGCCCAAAAATCGGGGAAGGAGGGGTGTTGCGCCACTACACACATTGGATGTTGAAGCTCATGCAATGCCCACCTTGGAGTTGCAATTGGCAGTCCATGGGCTGCCTGGGGCTGCACTTGCTCGGCTGACATGAGAATGGGAGAGATTGTGCGGCCCTTACACACCGTGACACATTTATGGAGGGTATGGGGATTTTTTAAGCATATTTGAGGGTAGTTGGGGGTTGGTGAAGGCATGTGCGTGAATAGAAGAGGGGTTAGAGGGGATGCCCCACCATGAAAATGCTGCTGCAAAAAAGGCAGGGACATGGCCACGGTGAGTTGGCCCGATCCATTTGTTCTTGGCTATCATGGGATTTTCGGCAAGTTGCCAGGCCATGCCCCACATGAGGGTTTGCTGGAGTCACATATTGTGCTGATGTCTTGCTCCAACCATCAGCGATTTTCTTGGAGTCTCTGGTTCAGCCCCACTGCATACTCTTGCACCGTTCCTTGGACTCTCTTGCCGCATTTTCTTATTGGGCAGGACAAAAACTTGGCTCACATGAGGTTTGGATGGAGAATGTCTGAGACCAATGAATGAATGAATGATTGCCCCACGCATGAAACCAGCCTCCAGTTGGAGTCCTGTCAGGGCCGTCTCAGCCCTCCATCCTTCCAAGGCGAGGTTGACATATACAGTACCATTAGATGGGATAATAACATCTGTCAATACAGCAGACTGAAGCTAGAGGAAGCCGGCATGAAGCACTTTACTGGTATTATTACACTGGTGGAAGCATAGGTGACTCAATTATTAGGTCTCAATTTCTTGGGGATGTTTGTTCGTGAGGCTATAAAACCAGGAACGGGTTTCCCGCTTCTTTCGCTCGCATAGGCCCCGCCCAGTAGCCTGGTTAGGCACGGGCTGCGCGTGTTGTGTAAACGGCGGAGGTATGACAGGCACGCCGTCCTCTCCCCTCCAAGATCGTCTGTTTGTTTTGGCAATAGCTGGCCGTTGGTTGCCCTCCCTCCCGTGGGCCGCCTCCTTCACCTCGAAGTGGCGGGAGCAGGCCGAGGAATCTGTCCATTGTCTGCTTGCATTCCCCTGTCTGCTGGGGCACCTGACAAATGCGTTGTTTATGTTCTGCATTCCAGCGCCCTATATCCCCTGTGTCAACCCACCCAAAGCAGCTATTAAGAAGCGTGTGGCCCTGCACCACAGCTCAACGGAACGTGTTCTTATTGCTTCCAATTTGTCTCGAGTATGGTAGCCGCTTTGATGTATATCTTGGTGTGTCTGTATGCCTGCGTCGGTCTAGGTAGACAGACAGCAGTAGGCATACAGATAGAAGTCGGTGTGTTAATAGGACATCTATTTCGAGCTTCCTACCAACCCACTCACCCGCTTATAAATGCGTCAATGGACTATCTGCCTGCCCACCTATTTAGCTTTCTCTCTATCACCCCTGACTGCCACTGTGCCTGACGGTGTTTCTTTCTAACCACCCTCTACTCCCTCTCCAAACCTGCCAGTCTTTCCTTACTGCATGCCTCTGAAAATCCTTCTTCCTTTCCTTCAGCCCACACAGCATCCTCTGCTGGTCTGCCAGTTAGTTATCTATTGGGAGACCTATTTGTGCCAATCTGTTGCAGTGGCATAGCACAACATTTGGAGGCCCCCCGCAGCCATCCTGAGGGCCCCCCTCCTAAGCTCCTTAACAAAGCGTAAGGTACGCTACACCACTGGCCTGCCTGGACCACCACGTGTGCGCAATGCACTACTCCAGGTGAAAGATGTAAATATGTTTCTTAATCAAAGCTTCAATGTTTCACCTAGCACAGAAAGAAGGAGGTCTAATAGTCACCAAATATACCAGCCAACACAGTCGCTGGTGAAGTTTTAATGGAGGGTGTAAATATTTGCCACAAGTATGTGATTTCGACCTAGCATAGCGAGGGAGACCAAACCCACAAACACGGGTTTGTGGGGGTCCAAACGGTTTCTTCCCCCTCCCCTGAGAAAATGTTTTGAATAATGGGTTAAAATGCTGCAATAAACAGCACACTTTTTATGAAAAAAATCGCGTAAAATGTCAGACCGTTTGCAATCGGTTTTGTAGGGTAACTCATGAAAAAATACAATAGATGCAAGTCATTAAAAGTGCACAAGCGCATTTCCCAGCAATATATGCTAGTATAAAAAACCTTTTCATGTTGCCTGTGCCCATACATTTCCATGCTGCCTGCACCAACATATGCCAGTATTCCCATGTAAGAACATACTCATGTTAACTTTGACATGTTTTTTATTGTATCATTACTGCCATTATGTACAAAGCTGGCTCTGCCAATAAATGGCAGTACTCCTACGTTAGGCCATGCACCTGTTGGTTTGGCCATTAACAGGGACATGCCACAATAAAAAACATGTCCAAACTGGTTCCAATGTAGGCCCGTCTAGATTCATAAGAACACTTAACATGCTTGCTTCATCATAGCTGCTCAGTTATTAAAACATCAAGCTGTAGTAATAAATAGCTAGGTCACTACACCAAAATATCAATCTAGCAATGTAATACTACTTATCATGCTTGCTTCATCAAAGATGCCCAGTAATAAATGTCATGACACCATTAGCAATGGCTAGACTGGCTGCACAAAAATGCCTGTCTAGCCATGCCATAACACAGATGGCTTTATCCGAAAATACCAAGTCAATTAAGGATGTGTCAAAAATTCTCTAGTGATCCCCAGCCTCCCAGGGTGACGCAAACACACAAACAAACAAACAAACGCTCACTCATTCACTCACTCACTCACTCACCAGTCACTCTCATCCATGCATCCATACATCTTCCCTGACATTCATTCACACTGCATTCTCCACACAGGCGCCCACCCACCCAGAACATTCACACACACATACAATCACATTCATATCCATTCACCAATCAGTCACTCACCCATGAACCTTCTCTCACATCCACTCACACTGCATTCTCCACCCAGGAACGCACCCACCCACCCGGAACATTCAAACACACACTATCACATTCCTTCTCATTCACCCACCAGTCACTCACCCATAACCCTTCCCTTAGACCCACTCACACTGCATTTTCCACATAGGAATCCACCCACCAACCCAAAACATTCAAACACAGACTATCACATTCATACACATTCACCCATCACTCATTGAGCCATACACCTTCTCTTGCGTCCATTCACACTGCATTCTCCACACAGGCACCTACCCACCAGAACATTAAAACACACACTATCACATTAATACCCATTCACCCACTAGTCACTCACACGTACACCTTCTCTCACATCCACTCAAACTACATTCTCCACATAGGCACACACCCACGCAGAACATTCAAACACCCACTACGATATTCATACTCATTCACCCACCATACACTCAGCCATAAACCTTCTCCCACATCCACTCACACTGCATTCTCCACACAGGCACACACCCACCCACCCAGAAAATTCAAACACACACTACCACACTCCTACTCATTCACCCACCACTCACTGACCCATACCACATACATACATCTTCTTACCTGTTTTTCCTGTTAGAGCTTAGGTCCGTCACTCCAGGCCCCTGTCTCCTCCGTGCTGCTCACAGACAGGAACCAGGAAGCTGGGAGAGCATCCTGGTTCCTGTATATGATGGTGCCAGGAAGCTGAAGGAGAAGGGATTGGAGCTGAACATGGCATGTGACACGTGCCACATGTCACTTTAAGCTCTGACCCCTACTGAGCGCCTACTGAGCACCTCTTTCTCGCGCTGGAAGCCCCGATCCAGCCTTCACCCTGATGAGTGAGGAGTGGGCCGGGCCCCCCTAGACCTGATGTGGCAGGGCCCCCCGCAGTGCAGGGGCTGTCGGCGCTCCCACTACGCCAGTGATCTGCAGACTTGCGTTGCCTGTCCGTTTTCCTGCCTGTTTGTCTTTCTGCCCACCAGCCACCCTCTGCCTGGTTGCCAGGCTCTCTTTCAGCCTGCCTATCTATCTTTCTGCCTCAGTCTGCCTGACTACCCGGTTGCCACCAATGTCTTTCTCGCTGCCTATTTCCCTCTGTCTGTCTGCCCGTCAGTCTGTGTATCCATCCATGCATCTGCTAGCCAATGTTATGTTACGTTATGTTCTGTTGATTTTATACATTATAAACCTGTCACCATCTAGCTGCCTCCCTCTATGTCTGCCCGCCCAACAATTTACCAACTCACCAACATGTCTATAGATATGTACGGATCTTGCATCATAGAAGACCTCCATTATCCTGTGGGTGGTCTTAGGCCAGTATCAACTAGGATCCTGACACTGGCCATGGTGTGCTTCACTGAGGAAGCTATCTTCAAGGAATCAATCGTTTGACAGCAAGTGATGAGTGAGTTCATATGCAGTCTCGTAGGGAGGCACGTAGTTGAGCTAAGTACAATACACAACCATATTAGAAAAAATACACACAGTTGTAGGTTAACTAAAAAGTACTCATTACTCCCATTAATTACTCTTGTATGGCAAACCTGACAGGCCCTGTTTCCACAGCCTTTTAGGACATCACTGCTGGTATAGGAGGGGACCAGAGCAATGTTGTCCAGCACTAAGTGTTCCTTAAATAAATTGTAACTTAGACGTAGAAGCGAACCCAATCGCTCCTGCCAGCATTTCCATATTAAAGTTGATGGGACTTTACGGTTATTATCAAAAACTTTAAAAAAGCTGAAATTCATTAGTTCAGATTCATCATGGCACCGTCCCTTGCTCCATGACACACTGTTCATGAGTTCTCTGTGAAAAGTCTTGCCCTTGAAATTAAACTCTGAACAGAAGTCAACACTGGCAGAGACCCAGAAAAGAGTGCCTTTAGACTAACAGCAAGGACTGACTGAGAAGGTTAACCAAAAGCTGTCCTTATGCAGTTTTATAATCCTGCAAGCTTCCTGGGACAGGGTTAGGCATCAAACACACTCAGATTTTGAAATACTACATGTACTAAAATGTGCAGGATTCAAAGGACACAGCGGCGAAAAAAAGTAGTTTCAGTTCAGTGGACCCAAAACCTACTTCAGCGTGACTCAACATTTCTCTGTCTTCCAGGACCTCCTCAGGCTTCAGGCCGACATCTTCAGGAAAACTGGTGGTGAGAAGTTCTTTCCTGTCCCCTCCCAGGACCTCTGTACGGCCTTAACTTCTCATTTCATCACTAAAACTCAGGACATCCTGTCCACCCTCTCTTCCTCCTGCTCTCCTGGCCTGCCTGTGGCAGTCTCTCCTCCTCCCTTCTCTTCCTTTCCCTTATTCACCCCAAATGATGTTTCTAGACAAGTCCGATCTATGAAAGTCTCGTCAAAACAGGTTTTCCCCTGTTGATCCAGAACCATCAAGGACCGCATCGACCCCCTTGCTCCAGCCTTTGCCGATTCCTGCAATCACTCCTTTGCCAATGGAACCCCCCCCTTAAACACTCCCTTGTGCAGCCCCTCCTAAAGAAGCCATCTGCCGATACTTCCTCTGCGCCTAACTATCGCCCGATCTCCATCACACCTTTCCTGGGCAAACTCTTAGAAAAGCTGACCATCTCCCAGCTTAATCTGCACACTGAGTCTGTTGGTTGTCTCAGCGACCACCAGTCTGGCTTCAGAGCTGACAGAAGCACAGAAACTGCTCTCCTGAACACCCTTGAAGACCTGCCCTCTAATATTGATTCTAACCTTCTGTCCTCATTCGCCTCAATCTTTCTTCTGTTTTTGATACTGTCAACCATGCCATCCTGCTCAATCGCCTCCGTGATAACCTGGGTATCACTGATCAGGCCCTGGCCTGGCTGATCTCTTTTCTCACTGAACGACCCTCTCAGGTCCAACTGGGGTCTTTCCTCTCTTCTATCTTGCTCTCTCTACCTGTGCTGTTCCCCAGGGGTCTAACCTCGCTCCCTGGCTTTTCAACCAACACCTGGCACCTCTTTCCCACTGCATCACTGCTTTCTGCTCCAACTTTCAGTGTTATGCAGATGACACCCAGATCTTTTTCAGGCTCCCCTCGGCCGCCTCTTTTCCTTCTCTCATTCCAGATTGTCTGGTTGCAATTCAGGAATGGTGCGTCGCAATGATCTCTGTCTTAATTCCAGTAATACTAAGATCCTCCTCATGGGAACACCAGCTCCCTCCTTTCCTCTCTCTCTCTCTGGCCGCCCACTCTGGGTCCTCTTCCTGATCCTACCTCTGAGGCTAAGAAACTTGGGTCATCTTCAACTCCACACTCTCCTTCTCTCCTCTAAGAAATCAAACTATCAGCTGCACCTCATCAGAGGTATTCTTCCTTTCCTCACTTTCCCCCAGAAGCTCACTGTCTCCGGATCTCTGGTCTTCTCTAGGTTGGACCACTGCAACAGCCTCTTTCTAAATCTTCCTGCGTCTACTCTCCGACCTCTCCAACTTATCCAAAACAGGAATGTGAGACTTGTCCTTGGCTTCAAGCCCAGGAATCGTATCTCTCCAGCTCTGAAATCTCTTCACTGGCTCCCAGTGGCAGCGAGGATCAAGATTAAGACTCTCTGCATCGCCCACATGGCTTTCTGGGGCCCGGGACCGCACTACCTGCAACTCTCTCTTCCTAAACAACTCTGTTCTCGAGCTCTCCACTCATCCACCTCCAACTCTATGAGGATCAGTCGCTTTTCCAAGCAGAGATTTGGGGGCATATTGCTATATTCAGCTGGGTCCTCCCTCTGTAACAGCCTCCCTACCTTTCTCAATCTTGAGCAGAACCACCTCCAGTTCCGGAAGCAACTCAAGACCATCCTCTTCGCTTCTGCTTTCTCCCCCCTCTCCCCTTCTGATGCTCCAAGCGCTGGTCACCTGGCCATCCTCTGAACCTGGGCCCATGCTCCTGCACATCCAGTTGCACTTCACACTGCCTCTTATCTCCCAGGCACTTGTGGTCTGTATCTGCAGCCCTACAGTCCCTTCTCTCTGCACTTATGAGTTACCCGTTGGCTGCACTTTCTGATTTACCTGCACTGAGCAACCTGCTGAATGAACTTTTGAGTTACCTGCACTTCCCCCCGCCAGGCACATCTCCCCTTCCACTTCCCTGCACTTGCGCGATCTGAATGACACAAGGCCTAGTAAGATGGTTGTTTTTGTCCTTTCTCTGCTTCCCCCTCCTTGTCGCGCGTAGAAACACTTGTGTAGACGTGCACGTTATAAATACCATATCATATCATAGCAGGGAAGGAAGATGCAGATATGGCAGAGAAAAGCTATTATTGGCCATAGAATAGGAAGGAATGTTGGCTCTGTTACAATTGTGCTAGACCATCATTGATGCTTACAAGTGTAATAATAAGTGGCAGTGAAGCAGAGTTATCCCCAAAATCTACTGTCTTTGCGGCCTCCAGGTTTGTTATATATTCATAATTAGGACTTTTGGGTTAGTTTACGTTTAAGTTCTCCTAGGCAGCAGGCCTCATCCCACTTTCACATCAGCCTGATCCCTTCTGCAGCTTGGCCAGATTGTTGAGCTGCAGCGGGGGTATGTCTTGTCATGTGACCAGGTACCAGGCTCTGTTGTGGAAATAGTACTTCTGCCAAAATCCTTTTAGGTAGGGCAGGTGGCAGAAAACATCATGACTTACACAATTCCACAACAGAGCCTGGTACCTAGTCACATGACAAGACATAACCCAGCTGCAGCTACACCAAACTGGCAACCCCCGCTCACCACTCACCTTTTTCTGTAGAACCTTTAGCATCCACCTTTGTTCGTTGTCTTCAGAAAAGGGAAAAGGAAGACAAATGTGCCATCTGTTCAGTCCTGTTCGAGGTTTGAAGGGCCTAATTCCTGAACCCTTGTCAAATACTATCCAGGTAAGCACTGCACCATGCTTGTCATCAAAAAGACACTGCTCTCCATCCACCCCATATGAGTGCAGAACTATTCCCTGTACTCAACAGCCTCACAGCCCTTAACCAACACAATGTCCTCCACACCCCACCAAACACTCACTCAAACTCACATGCACGAACACACACTCTGCAGTCTTCCATGCCACTGGCAACACTGACTTCATCATCAGTCATAACCTCGAAGCCCTCTTTGTCACATCAACCTTGTTCACCCCAACCAGATCACACATCATTCATGTCCTCATTACTGTGGTACAGCATTCAGTACAGACATTGCGTAGGAAAGACTGGAGGAGGTCTAGCATGCATTCACATATCCACCCTCCATGAACCCTCACTTCCAGTGTCCATGGCCTCCTTTGAACTCGTCTACTGACTAGCTCAGACCCACGTTGACACTTTTCACATATGGACCCCATCATGTCAGCTTTCACCAATAAAGCAATAACTTTCCAGTAGACTTCCGCATAACAGAAACCTAAAAGAACCCCCCTTAACTCTCTTGACTCATCAACCACCCAGCAACCTTTCTCAGAACCCCTGTACACTTACACTAAAGGTAACACTTGACTTGGATTTACAGCCATCATCTGACACTGAATGCCTACCATCCCTATCTTTGGAGCTGCTTAGACAACTCGGTGATAGACATCTTACTTTACCACAACCCACCGAGCCGCTCAGGCCAACCCAAGCCAATAGAGATGCCATAAAACTCTGCAAAGATCATCTCAGTGAATACGCTACAAGAAAACCTCATCCATTATCATCCACCTGCAACCCCTTGAAATACCTCAACAACACCTACAGATAAGTGGTGTAATAGTCACTTTTACTCCCTAAAACAGGCAAATACTGCCAACAGAAAATAGAAAGTACAAATGCTACCAATAAATAATGGAAGCATTGGACACATAATCCCTTACTCCACACACACAACTCCACTGAGAAATTCAGGTCAGTGGTACCAATGCAGCAGTGTCCCAGAAAAGATTGTCACGCGTTACTGCCTGATCTGAAAAGGAACATTAAAGCAAAAGTGAATCTTTTAATTTGCATGGATTTGTAAGGGGAGAATAAGTATTGCTTATTAAAAGTATCTCTTTAAGAGTTAAAATATGTTTGTACCTACCGAAAAACTGCCCACACTGGGAATGGAAATTACCTTTCTTACAGTATAAAAAATATTTTTTTGTCCCTAACATTTGTGAGAAAAATACTCCTACTTCAAAATCTTATCTAGAGCTCTGATGCCAACACTCTCACAAGTGCACTAAACAGGATCCTGGTGAATTGCCAATACCCATGCTCATTACACATCAACCATCACCAAAGTGGACAACAAAAGCAATGTACTTTTCAAAATGATAAAATAATGCATCTATATCTAAAGCAAACATGACACACCTTAATTGACAAAAACACAATGTGATCAACAAATACTCTACTGAGAAAATTGACAACGTGGGTTGAGATATGTAGAAGAAAATGCATTTCAGATAGTGTTCTGAAAGTCAACTGACAATAGTCGTATTTAGTGACAGAGGCACCATTTACAAAATTAGGCTTCCTGTTGGATTGCACATCTTGCTCACTGCCATGATGAAATGGGTGCGCCTGCATGCAAGGTGCAAATAACGGCGTGAACACGCAAGAGATTAACTGCAACCATTTGTGAGGCCTTTAAAAGTAAGTACAGAGACTGCCTTGTCAATGTTGAAGACATGCAGAGAACAGTGATTATTTAAACAGGAACTTTCTACATGTAACTATGCAAAAGGCCTGATTTCACCTTCAAAGACACAAATGCAAATGTGCGTATCTAATCTGTTATTGCCTGATCAACTTGTAAAGTAATGTAGAAACAAGAACAGGGAAGTCAGAACTTTGCACATGTAAAAAGAGTATGTGTGCAACATCCAAAAGAATCCAAAATGAATCAGAACATTTGATGGAGCCCTGTAAAAACAAAGGAACCACACCAAAATGTCCCCACAGTGCCCCAGTTCTAATGTTGTTGGAAGAAGATGTACTTGTGGCTCATCACCAAACATATTCAAAGTTCCATTGTATTTTACCATGCTTTTTGCTCCACTTTGAATAATACTGTATCTTATTTAATTTTAAATGAGACATGTAAAAAACATTGAATTGGTTCACACTTATGTAAGAGTGGTACATATAACTTGGTGTTGACTTGAGTTAACCTAGAATTCATCCCACCTACAGATCCAGCCTCATCACAAGATATGAGGCCACAGTAAGGCCCTGACTCATCGTGCTGAAACCAGTTAGGCCAATAAACCATTACTAGGTGGCTAGCTAAAATATAACTTTAAAGAGGAATGTCACATTAATCAAATATAGGACCCTCTGTTTAGCTAAGGTCTTAAGAACAGCTTATCAGATGTCTGTGCAAATGCCAAAGAAACTGGCCTTGACATGTATTCATATTATGAAGGAGAATGTATATGAGATGTATCAACAGTGACCTCTGTTGACCAAAATCAACATTTCTTTACTTACAAATTGTATGGGAAAGTTACATGTGTGCATCTCAAATCAAATATATATTCATTACAAAAATCATATCTTTATAGCAAAAGCTCCTATGAAACAAATTTTCATAGATAAACATTATGGGGGTGATTCATAGAATTTAGCGCACAAGTGGCGCACGCGGCTGGCGCACAGTGTGTGCGTGCGAATCCCTGCACCAGCCACGTGCGCTAAAATCCATTTCCGCGCACAGCGTATTCATGGATTCCAGCTACCAAAACCAGCCGTGGCGCACAGTGGCGCAGCGACCCTGCAGCAGTGCCAGTTACGCCCCCAAGAACGCCTCTTGCGCAGGGAAAAGCCATCCAAATCCCCAATCCAGCGCAAAGGGCTGCGCTAACCCTGTACCAGCACGGCAAGCGGGCTACGTGTATCACTGGGGTGCGCGGGAAGTACCTCACGTCATTTCAGCTGGGTACGTGTATTTCAGGGGTGCGCTGGAAGTTCCACACGCGAATGTCCTAGCTATGTGTATTTCGGGGTGCGCGGGAAGTTTCACATGTGATATCAGCAGGGTACGTGTATTCCAGGGGTTTGCTGGAAGTTCCACATGCGAATGTCCTGGCTACGTGTATCTTGGGGTGCGCGGGAAGTTTCACACGCGATATCAGCAGGGTACGTGTATATCAGGGGTGTGCGGGAAGTTCCACACGCGAATGTCCTGGGTACGTGTATTTCGAGGTGCGCGGGAAGTTTCACACGCGATATCAGCAGGGTACGTGTATTCCCGGGGTGCGCTGGAAGTTCCACACGCGAATGTCCTAGCTACGTGTATTTCGGGGTGCGCGGGAAGTTTCACATGTGATATCAGCAGGGTACGTGTATTCCAGGGGTGTGCTGGAAGTTCCACACGCGAATGTCCTGGCTACGTGTATCTTGGGGTGCGCGGGAAGTTTCACACGCGATATCAGCAGAGTACGTGTATATCAGGGGTGCGCGGGAAGTTCCACACGCGAATGTCCTGGGTACGTGTATTTCGAGGTGCGCGGGAAGTTTCACACGCGATATGAGCAGGGTACGTGTATTCCAGGGGTGCGCTGGAAGTTCCACACGTGAATGTCCTGGCTACGTGTATCTTGGGGTGCGCGGGAAGTTTCACACGCGATTTCAGCAGGGTACGTGTATATCAGGGGTGCGCGGGAAGTTCCACACGCGAATGTCCTGGGTACGTGTATTTCGGGGTGCGCGGGAAGTTTCACACGCGAATGTCCTGGCTACGTGTATTTCGGGGTGCGCGGGAAGTTTCACACGCGACATCAGCAGGGTACGTGTATATCAGGGGTGCGTGGTAAGTTCCACACGCGAATGTCCTGGGTACGTGTATTTCGGGGTGTGCGGGAAGTTTCACATGCGACATCAGCAGGGTACGTGTATATCAGAGGTGCGCCGTAAGTTCCACACGCGAATGTCCTGGGTACGTGTATTTCGGGGTGTGCCGGAAGTTTCACATGCAACATCAGCAGGGTACGTGTATATCAGGGGTGCGCGGGAAGTTTCACACGCGAATGTCCTGGCTACGTGCATTTCGGGGTGCGTGGGAATTTTCACACGCGACATCAGCAGGGTACGTGTATATCAGGGGTGTGCGGGAAGTTCCACACGTGAATGTCCTGGGTATGTGTATTTCGGGGTGCGCGGGAAGTTTCACACGCGACATGAGCAGGGTACGTGTATATCAGGGGTGCGCGGGAAGTTTCACACGCGAATGTCCTGGCTACTTGTATTTCGGGGTGCGTGGGAAGTTTCACACGTGACATCAGCAGGGTACGTGTATATCAGGGGTGCGCGGGAAGTTCCACACGCGAATGTCCTGGGTACGTGTATTTCGGGGTGCACGGGAAGTTTCACACGTGACATCAGCAGGGTATGTGTATTTCAGGGGTTCCGTGGAGTACTACACATGAATTGGCTGTGTGGGTCCTCCCAGGTGTTCGCTCCACAACCTCCACGGCCCCTGCAGGCAGCCCACACCACGGGGGACTAGCCTGCACCCCACTCGTCCCCCTGCACCCCCACCCCACAGCACTGTGGTGCACCCTCCACCAGGCCCCAACTCATGTTCCCCTGCACCCCCACCCCCCAGCACTGTGGGGCACCCTCCACCAGGCCCCAACTCATGTTCCCCTGCACCCCCACCCCCCAGCACTGTGGGGCACCCTCCACCAGGCCCCAACTCATGTTCCCCTGCACCCCCACCCCCCAGCACTGTGGGGCACCTGCCAGCAGGCCCCCACTCATGTCCAACTCATGTTCCCCTGCACCCCCACCCCCCAGCACTGTGGTGCACCCTCCACCAGGCCCCAACTCATGTTCCCCTGCACCCCCACCCCCCAGCACTGTGGGGCACCTGCCAGCAGGCCCCCACTCATGTCCAACTCATGTTCCCCTGCACCCCCACCCCCCAGCACTGTGGTGCACCCTCCACCAGGCCCCAACTCATGTTCCCCTGCACCCCCACCCCCCAGCACTGTGTTGCACCCTCCACCAGGCCCCAACTCATGTTCCCCTGCACCCCCACCCCCCAGCACTGTGGGGCACCTGCCAGCAGGCACCCACTCATGTCCAACTCATGTTCCCCTGCACCCCCACCCCCCAGCACTGTGGGGCACCCTCCATCAGGCCCCATCTCATGTTCCCCAGCCAACATGTCATCACAATCTAGATCCCTGGTCCCTATGGTCAGCCTCCAAATGCAAAACACCCACCCGAGTATTGCATCCACCCACTTAGAAATGGCAATAACATGATAGAACACCAATTGCAAGTTTGCAAACGAACACATGTCCCTCACATACACCCAATGGTGTCAGTGAATCTCAAAACCCATATCATGACATGCATGAAACCAATGAGATGATACTACACATTGAAGTTTGATAAACAAATATGTATTAAAGGAAACATGAATTGAATCAAAAATAAACAAACAGAAATGGGAATGTAAAAAAATAAAAAGAAGCATGTCTGTGAAAAAATGCAAAACCAAAAATCATAATCCAAAGGAATGGTGTCCAAAGTCACAGTCCACAAAAGAAAATCCAATGGGAAAATCTAATAGAAAGCCATTGCTCCATGGATAAATTGTAAAATTAAAAGAAAATCCAACAGTGAACTATGTACAGATGAACAAGCCAGGGTCCATGATCCCAACAAAAGAAATGAAACCTATCTAACAACACTACCTAATAAAAAAAACTATATACAAAAATGTGGCCCATTGTCCAAAAGGTCCAAAAAAAATGCAAAAACAAAGGAAACCTAACACTAACTACATAACTATTTACAAGGGCAGCGGGCTAGTCCAACGGCTCACTGGATGTTGTCATGGGCCAGGGCATCATCGAACTCCTGTTCAATGGCTTGGAGGCGGGCATGTTCCCTGGCCCGAGGTCTCGGAGGGATAAAGCAGTGTCCAGCTCCAACTCCCTGCGAAGACCCTCGAGGCACTCAGCCCGCCTCAGCGCCCTCCGCATGGAGTTCCGCGCCCTGACCATCGTGAGCCATTCCTCCTCTACCCGCTGCCGCTCCGCACCTATCTGTTGACCCAACCGCTCCCACGCGGAAGCCACTCCCATTCCAGGGTTCTCCTGCCCTCCGGCCGATGCCTGCACCCCTGATGTTGATGGCCCCGAGCCATGATGCCTCCCACGCCGAGCCTGCTGCTGCCTCCGACGCAACTGCCTGTGCCAGCACGACGGCATCCAGGCTGATGGAATCCACGGACGCCGTCGTGCACGTGCCCTGCCCGATGATGCCGTCACATCCTCCATCTGCTGGGGTCCAGTTGCTGGTGTGTCCACCCCTGCTGGACCTCTGACTCCCGACTGTGGCAGGGATGGGATCCCCACCGAGCTGGCTGCATTGGTCGGTGCAGGTCCACAGGGGGCCCTGGTGGCATCTGGGCCGGAAGACGGCATGGAGAACGACTGGCGCATAGCCTCCACAGAGGAGGAGAGGGTCGCCAGAGTGCCCGACACATGTAGGAAACCCCCGACCATGGCCGATCCCAACTGGGCCACGTCGGCACGGTGCTCTCCGTGATGACGTGCATGCTCCTCCCGGGAAGCACCCACCTCATCACGAATTGCACCTGTGCGCAACGCGACACCAATCAGGACCTTCTCCATACGGCCAGGGGTCCCCTCGTCCGCAGGTGGAGGGGAGTCAGATGACATGGACATCCCCCCTACCTGCGGACGGGCCTGCGATGGGGCATCCCTGCTCGTGCATGGTGGTGCAGTCACAGTGTCAGGGACAGTGACATGCACAGGCCCCTCCACGGCGACCTGTGCTGCCTCCTGCCCCTGCCCCTGGACTGCAACACTTGCACCAGCAGGGATGCCCCCACCAGGCCCCACGTGCGCCTCAGTAGCGGCCTCCTCCTCCTCTGTGGAAACCACCAACCTGGATGGCTCCACCCTGTCTTCCGCCGTTGCAAGCCCCTGTGGGGGCTCACCCACCCTTTCCGCTGCAGCTGTGGGGGCATCCCCGCCGCTTTGCTCCACAGCGCCGTCTCCGCCCTCTTCTTCACGTGGCGCTGTGTAGAGGGAGACATAGAACACAAGCATCAGGGTACTGTACAATGGTCCCCTAGACAGGAAGCAATAGCAGATGAGTGGCACTGTCAAAGATCACTTCCATCATGTCCCTCCACAACACATGGGTCAGTGCAGGTAAAACACATGCGGTAACAGGCATGGCGCATGCTATGGACATTAGCATACACGTCCAAGGGATTCTTGAAACATACAATGTTGTTTTGGAACTCACATGCATCATGGGCCATGCCTATCACATGCACACACTTCACCCTAGTTTCATCCATCTGCCCTCGTACACCACAGACACAGTGGATACAAGGATGACTAGGCTGCATCAGTGAACCTGAACATTGCGACAGACATGTGTCATGCATCCCTGGCATTCACAAGTCACAGACACGCATGTCAGACACACAGACATGGACAGCATACATGTACATGGCATCAACACCCATCCCTCACCCCCACCCATGTCCAGGAACAGAGACTGGCATGCTTTCATGTGGCCATTCCGCATAGGGCAACCCATGTTGAATTTGAACACATGCACCAACCGTGTGGTTCACACATTACTGGTCTCACATGCATGACATCCCTGCACACACACATGCATACATGGCCTATGTCACACATACAGGCAAGTATCAGACAACCAGCACACTGCGACATGCCCTGTCTCACACAGAAATGCTTGGCCACTTACCGCTCAACTCCAGACGGGTCTGCCTTTCAAGGATCTGGGCGTGGAGCGCTGGGCCTACGCGTTCCAGGACCCTCATCTGGATGGTACTCATGCGGCCCCGGCCCCTCTCCACGAGGCGCTGGGCCTTCAAGAGGGTCCTGGACCTGCAGTCATCCCAGCGCTTCTTGACATGTTGGTAGTCGCGGACTGCCACCCCCTCCGCGTTGATGGCAGTCACGATGTCCGTCCAGATCCGAGTCCGTCCTTCCTTGTTGGCGCGCTTACTTCCGAAGAGGGCATCATACTGCCCCAGGACTTGCTCCACCAGGACACCAACTTCGGTGGCAGTGAAGCAGGTGCCTCTCTGGCCGGGGGTTGCCAGTGGTGGCAGATGTTGCAGTGCCCGACACGGCAACCCCAGAGGCAGGAGTGGGTGGGCAACTGGGTCCTGGGGCTGGGCTGTGGAGCGATGGTATCCCAGTCGGGAGTCTTCTGTTCCAGCAGGGGTGGACACAGCAAATGGACCCCTGCAGATGGCTATTGTGCAGGCACCAAATGGCAGGGCACGGTGGCGGCAGGCAGGCAGGCAGCAGCAGATGGCTCGTGGGATGCTACTCGTGGGTCTGGGGGGCAGTAATTCGGCCTTTTGGGCAGGAGCGTGGTCTTCCGTGTGTTTACGCGTGGCCAGCTTGATACGGAGTGATTTGGCACATGAAAATCTTGCACGTCTGCGTGTAAATCGAGGAAAGGCCCTTAGCGCGTAAGCGCATCAGCACGCATACGCGATTTCATTGGACCAAAGGCCCTTCGCGCATAAGCGCGTCAGCACGCATACGCGATTTCATTGGACCAAAGGCCCTTAGTGCGTAAGCGCTTCTGTGACGTTCCGCGCACGGGCGTTTCCCTGGCAGGGCTTGTAGATCCCACGTGCCTGTACATTGCTCTGTACGTGCTTTTCGTGGGGTGCGGTGCGTGTGTTTTCCAGCCGTTGGGGTTCACACGCTATTACTTCGCACCGGGTGTTGGCTATGCGTTCTTCTACACGCAAGGCAGACAGTGAGTGGTAGCCCGCTCCTCGAGCCCGCTCCCCCAGGCCCGATCGCGTGAAAAACTTCACGCGAACCCCCGTAATATACATAGCCCGCTCCCCCAGGCCCGATCGCGTGAAAAACTTCACGCGAACCCCCGTAATACACGTAGCCCGCTCCCCCAGGCCCGATCGTGTGAAAAACTTCACGCAAACCCCCGTAATACACGTAGCCCGCTCCCCCAGGCACGATCGTGTGAAAAACTTCACGTGAACCCCCGTAATACACGTAGCCCTCCCCCAGGCCCGCTCGCGTGAAAAGCTTCACGCGAACCCCTGTAATACACGTAGCCCGCTCCCCCAGGCCCGATCGCTTGAAAAACTTCACGCGAACCCCAGGCACAATAGCAGTATGGGACATTCATCATTGCTGTATATT
The DNA here is from genome assembly GCF_040938575.1 of Ambystoma mexicanum. NCBI lineage: Eukaryota > Metazoa > Chordata > Amphibia > Caudata > Ambystomatidae > Ambystoma > Ambystoma mexicanum. The sequence continues at coordinate 509,349,315 of NC_090932.1, read as the reverse complement.
GGCGCTTTTGTGATGCGCAGGGACGCTACCGCCTGCCTCCGTGTGGCGGACGTGTTTAGGCCTGTGCGTGTCTTTGGCCGTGCGCGGCTTTGCCCTATTCGATTCCATGGATACGTGTGGTTCGCGTGCGTGTGGGCGTTCTGTCTGCTTCCCAGCAGTACATCCCAGTTAAGCCCTTATTTTCGTGCGTTGTTCCCCATTCCGCGCGTTACGCCCCATGTTCCGCCCCCTTTTTGGTGTGTGCGCCGAGGTTGTGCGCTTTCACTGTGCGCGTCGCGCACGCCGTTCGGGATGTTTCAGTGACGTGTGCGCCATGCACGGGTTTGGCGCACATGCCGAGGAAAACACGCGCAGGGACTTCCATGAATCGCACGTGTGCGCGTGCGCCTGTTTTTTCACGCTTGCGCATAGATTTTCGGCGCACGTTTGTTCCATGAATCGGCCCCTATATCTCTTAACATCTATAAAATGTGTCTGGGGCATAATGGAAAAAAATGAAGATACATAGGGAATATTATTATTTTTGAAAATCCACAATGCACAGTGACATGCCACGTTTTGAATTCTGCATTCTGATCTATAGATTATGGTGGTCTAAATTGTATTAAAGTAGCAGATTTCAATCAAAGGTTATTGCAATTAAACAAAATAACTCTCAATAACATGAGGAGTCAAATGTCCTCCCACCTTTGCAGTCATGGGTCTCTGCCCCTCTTTCTAAGTGAAAAGAGGCGGAGAGGAACTGAGGATTATAAAATAGCTGGTACACAAATTATGAATAATATTGGGAGATGAATATTGAAGAACAATTCTGGATGCAAAAGGATAGAGGTGGCTGGGGAAGGGAGTATAACCCATCTAGAGGACTGGTCCTCAGGCAGGAAAGAAGAGAAGCCCTTTAAGAGACAGAAGATCTGCCCATACTGGAAATTGGTTTTCAGACAGCTAGCTGAAAAAGGACCTTGCTGATCCAGAAACTCAACATTGAGGGTCCAAACTGTTTCTCCAAAAATAATAAAAGAAATCCTGCTATGACTCCAAATTGCCAATAGTATTATCCATGTTAAAATCCTGGGAATCAAAGCGGCTGGGAATCAAAGGGAATCATAGCATAGCAAAGATGCATGTCCACTGTAAATATGGTGCGTTGTGTCTCCCATTTAAACTGAGTACTCAGTGAGATGCAATTTCCTTAAAAACAGTGTATTTTTGTATTGAGAGGTGTAACTTAAAACCAAAAGCCTTTTGTAAAACTTAAATTTCATATTGTTTTTGTAGAGTTACAAGTTAAAAATAGAATCCTTTGCTCATGCCGGCACAGAATCTTCTGGACCATAATGTATTGATGATACACTATTATCCAATAAGATATTTACTTTTATTTATTTTATTGGACGTTTGTACGTTGCCTTTACACAAGTGTTTCTAGTCACCACAAGACAAAAAAAGGGGGGTGGCATAGGTAAAAAAAAAATGGTAATATGGTAGATGTGCAGCCAGTGAGATTCTAGCCTTGAATTAGCATTTTGGTGCTGGACTGCACAAGTGGATGGGACAAATACTGATATGCAAATGGATATATTTCTCCTCTGTGAAAGGTACAGTGGGCTAAAATGTGGTTGTGGTCCCTCCCGAGTGGGCACCTTCCCAAAGAACAGGTTATTTGGCCATGTTTGTTCTCGGTAGAGGGGTTCCCAGACCTCTTTTTTATGTTTAGGAACTTGGGGTTTCACCCTAAGTTACCCAGGGTTATCCAGACATGGACCCCTTGCTCATTGTCCTTTGAGAGGCAAAGCTTCACCTCACTGATGAGGCCCAACTAGGCCAGAACACGTGTCTGTGGTTGTTGTTGGTACTCTTGTTCAGAGGAGAATTGCCTAGCATTTTGGTGCTGGACTGCCCAAGGGGGTGGGGCAAAGACTGATATGCAAATAGATATTTATCTTCTGTGAAAGGTACAGTGAACAGGTTGCAGACCCTCCCGAGTGGTTACCTTCCCAAAGAACAGTATATTTGGCCACGTTCACTCTCAGTAGAGGGACTCTTAGACCTCGCCTTGAATGATATGTTTGTGGAACAGAAAGGAGCACAGAGAATGTAATCATATTCACAGAAAATCATACAAAGAGTTATACCCCTGAAGTCCCTTGAAATGTGCAGGTAGATATGTGTAATATGTCAGAGAAAGGATGATTTAACATGGTTCCTATAACTGGAGAGTATTACACCTCCAGCCCCAAAACTTGCTGAGCTGAAGGCAAATAAATAGGAAGAGCTTGAAAACGGCACACACATATATAGATTGGAAGCTGTACACACATGTTCATTGAAAGCTGCTCAATCGATGAGATTATTATTTTCCTAGCCCCAAACCAGTAGGAGGTAGATGCAATTGGTTCTTGCCAACATTTAAATGACATGTACATAGATGATACATACACAACCCCACATTCATGCAGGGGAGCCAAATGGAATGAATTTATCATGAAAAATGCCATTTGTTGAAGAAATGTTTCCCTGATACCATACTTGTTTTGATACTGGAGACATTCAATTGTTTTTGAAGAAATTTTGAAATGGTTCTATATCAATATGTACACACACAGCCTGATAAGCGGCAATGCTATCATTAAAGTAGAAGCAATCATAGAAGGAGTGCATTTAAAATACCTAGTATCTTTTAGAGTATTATATATACTTCAATTTCATTATGGAAATAATGATCGTGTCAGTTGTTATTAGTAAGATTCATGTAGGCATGCAGAATTTATTTTTATTGACTTATTGCTTACAAGTGTATTACGTTGTAGTGATTTCTTTGGTATAAACTGTAGACCACATTTGTCGGAATTGGACTTAAAGTTTTTAAATAAATCTCCAATTTTCAGAAATACACTGGGCCTCATTAGGAGTATTTTGGTAAGACAACAACGGCTTAGTGCTACCGGCGCCATTGTTAACTCGCCACAACATTCCGAGTTTGCTCGCGGGTGCTGCTCTGGTCGCCTGGTCCGCCCAGGCATGCAGAGCGGCACCCGCGAGCAGTCTAGGATGGTAGCAGCGGTACTGTTATTAACACTACCATACTTCCCATTCCCATTGAGCCCTATGGTGGCACAAATGGGAATGGGGACGTACCAGGTCCAGGTCCCGCGAATGGGAATTACTGGGCCCTCCAACGTCTGAATGGCCTAGTAAGTCCCCTTTTGCGGGACCCGGACCCGAGTTTGGAGGTAGCCATGCCCTTATTAACGGCATGGTTACCTCCAAACTCTTAATGAGGCCAACTGTCTGTTTTTCTCACCTAGAATTGTGTGGTGGGACTGCACATCAAGGAACGTGAATCTAGTTGTGCCACCCCAGTGGAACCAATAAATGCATTCAAATACATTTCTACCGATATCAATAACTGCAACCATATGGCAGACATACTTCCTATTGCACAACAAACCAACACGAACCAGATTCAAGGCCATAACTAAGGACAAGCTAACCACCATCTGTAGAACCCCCAAAACCACCTCCTATGAAGGTGACATCCATCCGCCTCTGTCATCAACTTTGTCTGGAAGACCACACACCCCTCTGACACATCATCAGGGTATCCCAGACCCAAGACAACCTCCTCAGTCATCTGAAGACAGATATTGCTTGTTCTAAAAAAAACACACTAGAACATGACAGCTTGGCCAAATACTGTCCTATAACAGACATATATTTCATCAGCAACATAACTGATAAAAAAAGTTGCATTCCAGCTATGCGAGAGGATCTCTGTTAACAACCTCCTCCTGAACTATCAATCCAGATTCTTCCCAAAATGCAGCACTGAGTTGGCCTCCATTAAGGACAAAAACAACACCATCTATAATCCTGCACATTATATTCCCATGCCTTCTGGGTCTGCTTGTTCTCTCTGCTGACTTTGATACCATTCACCACAATTTTCAGATAAAAGTCCTAGTTACTCGCAGACATTCAATGAATCGGTCCTGCTATGCTTCATCTCCATCACCAAAAGACACTACTCATCCAAATGGATGCCAACAGCTTGTCACCTGTGGTGTTCCCAAATGTTCTCTACTCTCACCCATTATCTTCAACCTTCACAAGAAATACCTGGGGGAACTCCTTACCTACCCAGAAATCAAAATTTACCAATATTCAGGCAGATAAACATATCTGTGAGAATCAGCACTGTGAATGGCATCCACTGACTGAAACACTGCCACTGCCTTATTGAAGCATGTGTGTTGAGGACCTACCTAACGGTAAATCCAACCAACACTCAATTCATCGTGCTTGGACAACACACTAAGCCCGCCAAGGTCTAGTCCTAGCTGGATTACATGAATATACATCATGTTAACAGATTTCATTCCACTCTCAACTGAATACTTTCCTTCTTGCCTCTGATTTCAGGTAAATGGTTAAAACCTTGGAAAAAGCCAACCTTGACAGTAGTAACACCGTCTTGATAGGCATCTAAATCTCCACCCTTGAAGCCCTGTAAAGCTCATAAGGGTGCAAAGAAATGTAACCGGATCACTCAGCCATCTGCAAAACTACTGCAACCATCCTGATAAAACTACATGATGATGACAACCAACACCTCACTATCTGTGGTCCGGTAACACCGGTGCCGGTAAGCCTACCAGCACCGTTGTTACCAGAGCGGCACACTACGAGTCTGTGGCCAGGTGCCGTCCCACCCGCCAGGGTCAGACCAGGCAGGCGGGACGGCACCCACCCAGAGACTTTCACGGAAGCACCGGTACCGTTGTACACGTGCATCCGTGGTCCCCATTCCCATGGAGTCCTATGGAGGATCTATTGGACTCCATGGGAATACAGACTTACAAAATTACCCGCACCTGACTTCCCGGCCACCTGGGTTGTAATACCCCAGTGTTACCGGGAAGTCAGGCACCAGTAATTTTTTTCGAGTCTGGCAGCACGCCGCCGGGATCACCGGCAGGTTTACCACCAGACTCGAAATGAGGCCCATTTGGACAATGCAGCATAACCTGGTTGGAAACCAAGAACTGTAGGAAAGAGAAAACTAGGAAACAGGCCTTTCCCTGTTATGCCCTAGGAACATGTACTCGCCTATTGAATCATATCAGGCAGATGTATGCATGGATTCAGGACATTTCAGACAATCAAGGAACATGAGCGCACATAGATTCTGATAACAAAAGGTACTTTGTGTTCGAGGAGATTAGAAGGACTATGTTCACTAGGAACATTTTCTGATTTCTTTTGTACGGGTCCAGGAACAGTCTGAATTACTTTTTCAGCTATTTGTTCGATCTGGAAGTAGGCTTATTCAGGCACATAGAGGGAGTATTGTTTTGAAAAGCACTGATAGAAATATGTGCTCAGTACTGCGTTTTTGACTCATGCAACTTTAGAATAACATGTTTTACATTCCTAGTACAATGTTTATCAATTTACCGCAAAAGTGTCTTTTCACGTTTTATATTTCCTTGTTCATAGTCATCGGAAATATACTGTTAGATGCAATTTGCATGGGAATGTTTCAATAAAGTTAAAATTTAAGAATTCCCCTTTTCCTGCAACTCTTTGGGCCTCATAACAAGTTTGGCAGTCATGTTGATGGAATAACAGAAAAAGTCATTTACCGTTAACCACCTTTCAGTCCTGTCAATTTGTTGAGGGGTTACAAGTGGGGTAATGGCAGTTTAATTCTCCACTTTTAGATAACATTCGAATCCAGGAGGAAATTATCGTATTTACAGCGAGAATGATTTATCGAGGAAAAGTGGAGGATTTATCTCCAGCATCCAAAGTCGGGATTCTCCATTAAGGAAATTGGTGATAAAGTGGCAGTAATCCTGTTACTGCCATTGTACAGCCCTTTTCCCTTGTACAGACACACTTGTAAAACAGCCTTTTACCTTTAATGAGCATGGATTTGAGTATTCCACACTGCATTGTTTTTTAATGCTGTGGGTGTTTATTTACGTCATCAGTGGGTAAACAATGCTCATTAAGATACAGTGGTGAGCACGCTGCGCCATCACACACAAGCAACAACCAAACAATAGCTTCTAAGGAAGACGCTCCACACAAAAAACAAATGATTAACTGAGAGATAGTCATGATAGGAGGAAACTAATGACTGAATACATAGGCTGACCGAGACAGAAGTTCTAGGACATCTCATTAACAGCACCCCGACCCTGAACCATTCCAGGCTAACAGACCAATGTCACAATAGATAGCAAGAGAATAGGTAGCACCAACCTCAGATCCCACACACGAAAGAGAAATCAGACATACCTATCACACCATACAATGCTCATTAGGAGACAGTTGGGTCCGCCCCACACCATCAGACATTACAGTGAGACGGCCCACAGGAATACAGTTCAAACGAAACAAGTAGTATTAGAACGAGGATACAGACCCCACTAACCCAACTTTCCAATGCCTGCATACTCAACTCACCTAAAACTCTCACAACCATCTCTCTCCCAGCAATCCGCCCGCACTTTACCACACTGCATCAACAACACACAAACAACACATAAACAGCACCTACAGCACACAAGGTCTCACCCGATCCGATACTTGCACCAAAGCTCAGCGCACAGTGTATACCGAGCTGAAGCCGCCAACAGCACACCACTTCTCCCACTCCCCCTCCACTGACTAACCCTACCCACCCTCCTTCTTTACGGATCCGCCAGAGCGCCTGGGGACGAATTCCGTTGGTGACAGTGCGCTATATAAGTATGTTTAACATAACATCGTGCGCTATATAAGTATGTTTAACATAACATAACATCTTAATCATAATCATGGTGTTTGGGGCTATGCAGCGCAGTCATTTGTGCCACATCGAACCTTACTAGGTAGTTGAGGTGGATTGGCTCTTGTATATACATAAAAAGAAATGTGTTATTTGCATGCTCTTTGTGTATAATGCCTCATTTTTACCAGATGCTTCTCTTTCCCCTATAAACGACTTTTGTGCTATTCTGTGAAATCTATTTTCGAGTTGTATTTTTACCACTTATAGTATTTTCAGATGGATCGGTTGCAAATGAGCATGTGAAGTGCATGGGCAAAATCGCTTGTTTTTTTAATCAACTGATTACGAATCCCATGTTTTGGGACGAGTGAGTCTGATTCCCATGTTTTGTGGTAGCTGCAAGTGGACATGAATCTTTGTGATGTAAATGGGCACTAAACCCAAGCTTTTACTTACACGTGGGCCTTTATCCCCAGTTCATAAAAGTGGGTGCTAATTACATATTTTTAAGTGTCAGAGGATGCACAAATCCCATGTTTCTTTGTGTGCAGGTGTATTTCGGGCTAAGCTCTGTACGTGCAACATGTTTTATGCAATTCCGACTTGCCCATTACACCCGTCAGTGGTATCTCCTGTTTTATGAGTGTATGTAAATTGTTAGTTATTTATTATATTTTTTGTTATGTACTGACTTGGTCTCTCCTGGAACAGGCTCAAATACCATGTACAAGTTGTGCATTTGGTGCTATGTGCCTCGGTTTAATGCACATATGTGTTAGTATACATTTTATCATGCGCATCTTGTAATTGTATCCTATTTTTAGTAGGTGGGTGTGTAATCAGTGCTACATTTCTTTGGACAATGGAGTAGCAGTGGTGAAGGGTAGTGATAATTGGTTGGCGTGTGATGTGACATGGTTGGTTGAAGGTGTTGAAGTACTTGTGGTCTAGTAATTGTACTTGTTTATTTATATAGCACTTATACACAGGTGGGGTGCTTCAAAGTGCTTCAAGGCAGGAAGGGAACACAGGAATACAGTAATCATTCTTAGGCTTTGAAGTTTCCGAATGATCTAACAGAAAAACTAGCATACTAGGCCTGACGACATTTCTCTTGGTACAGGTGCATGCATTGTTACAGTTGCGACCAAGCTAGGGAGGGGGGACAAAAAAGGGGACCTGGGGGCAGGACAGACAAACCTACTAGTCCTAGTACATTTAGGTCATGCATGCGTACAGACGGAGGTGCGAGTAAGGGGAGCGTGGGAGAGAAAAAACGCGTCCAGGCCAGCAGGGCCCTGGGTTAAGTGCAGACGTTGTCCCACTCATGCAGCTGAAAGTACAGTCATGCTGAACATAGTGCAGCAGCCCAGAGGCAAGTGCAAAAGACTGGCAGGGGAGCCTGTGACCTGTAAGGCTCTGGAGGTGAACCAGACAACCAGTCAGCAAAAACTGAACAGAGTTAGGGAGGAGAAGGAGGAAGAAAGGTGTAGAGAAAAAGAACTGAGGTAAGCACGGGAGAGCGAGAGAGAAGGAGCAAGAGAAGACGATGGTCTTGAGGAGTTTCCAGAACTTAAGGTGCTCCGGCTCAAGACGGAGAGAGGCAGGGAGGCTGTTGCAGAGGGAGGCACCTCCAGAGGATGAAGATCTACCCCCAAGTCTCTATTTGTGAAAGTGGCTCACACGCAGAGAGTTAGAGGAGGACGAGTGAAAGATTCTAGAGGGAGTATTTAGGAAGAGAGCATTGTAGATAGTGCAGGCTCTGGCCCCAGAAAGCCTTGTGGATTATGCAGAGGGTTTTAAACTTGATCCTTGCAGCCATGGGGAGCCAGTGGGGGGATTTCAGCGTCAGAGAGATGCGGTCCCTGGGCTTGAGGCCAAGGATAAGTCTTGCAGTTCGGTTTTGGATGGGTTGTAGAGGACAGAGAGTAGAAGTAGGAAGATTGAGAAAGATGATATTGCAATAGTCCAGCCTAGAGAGAACCAGGGCTCTCGATGTGATGAGCCTTTGGGAGAAAGTGAGAAAAGGTAAATACCTTTGAGGAGGTGCAGTTGGTAGTGGTACTTTATAGAGATGTCTGAGATGTGAGAAGAGAAGGAGAGAGTGGAGTCGAAGTTGACCCCTAGATTTTTTGCCTCATTGGTAGGCGAGGGTGCAGGGCCAAAGGAGGCGGACCAGTGCAAAAGTGGGAAAGCGGGACCAGGGGTCCCAATAAGGACAATCTCTGTCTTACTGGCATTCAGGTGGTAGAGATCATTAGCAGCACACCAAGACTGAATTGCGGATAGACAGTCAGGGATGAGTGAGGGTGAGGAGGAGGCGGCTGAGGGTAGCCTGAAGGAGAGCTGCGTGTCATCTGCATAACACTGAAAGTTAGAGTTAAAGGTAGAGCTCCTGTGGGCCAAGGGTCTATGTAGATATTGAAGAACCAGGGGGATAGGTTACATCCCTGGGGCACACCACAAGTAGAGAGAGTGATAGATGAGAGAAAGGACCCAAGTTACACCTGGGAGGGCCAGTCAGAGAGAAAGGAGGTAAGCCACGCCAGGGCCTGATTTGTGATGCCCAGGGTATCACAGAGACGGGTGATCAGGATGTTGTGGTTTACCGTATCGAAAGCAGAAGAGAGGCCGAGAAGAATGAGTACAGAGGGAGAGTTAGAGTAAAGATCTGAGAGCAGGTCTTCAAGGGTGTTCAGAAGAGCAGCTTTCGTGCCTCTGGATGCTCTAAAGCCAGACCGATGGTCATGGAGACAACCAACAGATTCAGTGTGTAGAGTAAGTTGAGTGATAGCCAGCTTCTCCAGGAGTTTTGCCAGGAAAGGGGTGATGGAGATCGGGCTAGTTTGCCAGAATAGACAGGTCGGCTGAGGGTTTTTTGAGCACAGGGTGCACAAGAGAGTGATTGAGAGGAGAGTGGAAAACTCCATTGGTGAAGGAGACATTACAGAGGTTGGCAAAGGCTGGAGCGAGAGTGTCAATATTGTCCTTGATGGTTTTGGAGGGGCAGGGATCCACCTGTTTGGAAGAGGCTTTCATAGACCAGACTTGTCTAGAGACCTCATCGGGTGTGACAGGGGAGAGAGAGGAGAGAAGAGGGGGAGGGGTGTTGGTGGGAGAGGGGGGCCCAAGAGGTGTTGGTGCAGGAAGGGGCAGCAGAAGAGAGAGAGGACAGGATGTCCTGTGTTTCTTGGTGATGAAATGTGTGGCCAGGGCTGAGCAAAGGGCCTGGGTGGGTGCAGTAGAGGATACGGCTGCAGTAGGGTTGGTAAGTTCCTTGCAGTCTTTGAAAAGTTCAGCTGTGTTGTTCGATGCCACAGAGATGCAGGCTTGAATGTAGACTCTTTTCTTAGAGCAGATGCAGAGTCTTTATTGCCTTTAAAGAAGACGGCTGGCCAGTTGGACAGTGGGTGCACATGAAGATCACCATTTCCGTTCCAGTGCTCTGCACTTGTGTTTAAGGGCAGCCAGATCGGAGTCATACCAAGAGTTGCACTCTTTGGCAGGCTTCAGTCGGACCCTCATGACAGGGGCAAGATTGTCAAGAGTGTTGGAGATGGAACAGTTAAAGTTAGAGAGGGCTGTATCAGGGTGGGAGTCAGCCGCAGGAGTAGAAGGAGGAGAGTAGGTGGAGGCAAAGGCAGCCACTGACACTCTTTTCATTGGTCGGATGACCTTGAAGGCAGGAGGTGGTTTAGGGTGTGCCATTGCTAAAGGAGAAGAGAGCTTCAAGTTAGAAAAGAAAAGAGAATGATCAGTCCATGAGAGTGAGGTAGTGATTAGAGCATCCAAGGTGTGGCCAGCAGAGTGCACCGGGCCAGAGGGTAGAATGGAAAGAGACAGGGAGTCACACAGGTTGCAGAAAACTCCTGAAGAGTAAAGAGAGTCAAGATGGATGTTAAGATACCCCAGCAGGAGGAGTTGGGAAGAGGAGGAGCGGAGAGAAGAGGCCAGGACAGCCCATTCCGAGAGGAAGAGGGTGGACTGGCCCGGCGGCCGATAGGTGGTGGCCACAGTAAGAGAGGCGACAGTGGAGAGAGAGAGACTGCAGACCAGGCATTCAAAGGAGGAGTAGACATGAGTGGGAATAACAAAAACAGGGATCCACTCAGGAAAGATCAAGGCTTCTCCACCTCCTGGCCTGTTGGGCCTGGGCACAAAGAGGATCTTGTAGCATTCAGGGAGAAGTGTGTCAAAACTTTTGACAGAGCCTATCCAACCTCACGGCACTAACGACTTGGGGGTAAAGTATATACACTTCCAATTGTCGTACCATTACTCTCTCAATACGATCAGTTCTTACTTCACCTTTGACTGGTCCGATTGATGGGAGTAGAAGACTGTCCTGAAGAAAGTGGCCTTACCCACATGTTTGCCACTGAAACCGGTCGACGTTGGTTGCTACACACAAGAGGCATAAATTGGGCCTATCTTGTAGTCTGAGCATACCTTTTACCATTTCCCACCACCCGTCACATTAACATTACTCAAAGACAGAGAGTGGCACGTGGTGTCTTCTTTGTTGAATGTTCTGTTGAACATTGTTTTTCATTTGTGTTTGTGTCGTTTTTAGACCTCAGTCCACCATGGCCAGAGAGACAATCTAGTGGGCAATAAATTGTCTGATACCCCACTGGATGCCTTCTCAGTTGACCATTGGTGTTCTTTTTTAACTACCATTGAGTACTTCTCTTCCAAATATATCTCTCACATAGTGGAGGAGAGTGGCACAGGACCAACACGGCTGTAAGCATTACCTATGTAGAAGTGGCTAGTTTACTTCTTTTTCTATCTCCTGTTTGTAAGCGGCCCAGCACCGTTACCTAGTGGAGGCACTACACTCAGGCAGGGATAGTTAGATTTCACTCTATCCCTTTTCTGTCCTCCTACCACAGCCTTGTAGTACTTGCACCCTCTCTCTGGGTGGTTCTACTACATTGGTTCCTGTCCACATAGGCCTTTGGATTTTTATGAGCTATAACCAATCAATTTCACAGTGGTTTCTGCCCTCTTTTTTGTGTTTAAAACAGTTCAGAGTTGGGGCCATACCCTGACTTACTCTTCCTCCCGCCCTCACGTTTTTTCAGAGCTGTCCTTAAACCATGTCTCAGTAAGAACAAGAACCTCAGGGTCCAGGAGTTCAAGGAGGTGGCAGATGTCAGAGGAATGCATGACAGCAGAGCCAGAGTTTAGTCTGGCAAGTTCAACATGGAGCAGGTTGCCACATTTGAAGGATTTACGGGGGGTGGTAGGAGGTGACAGTGGAGGAAAGGATGACAAAGGTGTCAGTGAAGAGGGAGCAGGCAAGGCAGTCAGGATAGCTGAAGATGGCAAGTAAGCCAGTGTGGGAGGGTCCGCAGGAGATCTGCTGGCAATCTGATTGTGTGGGGTGGCTGAGAATGAAATATCCTGTTTTATATCTTCACCAATAACATTGGAGTCTGCTGCCTTGCGCATTGGTGCAAACAGAAGGCATATTGTGTATGCAATAACAGATGCTATTCAGCCATATCTACTCCATAGTGATAATCCTGTAGACCGCTGGGCTTTGACTCAAGCACGGTCTGATTGCTTATGGTTAGGGTCACAACCTAAAAGCTGGACAGATAGTGTGCAACCTACAGCTTGCCCCTTTTGTCAGTGGCCGGCGGAGGATCTCCTACACTTTGCATTGTTCTGCCCACATTATATAGACTTAAGACGGAGAAAACTTTTGCCACTACTCAGATAGGACGGTATGTTTCAGGCTAAGCCTGCCTTATGTTATTTGCTGTCGGCAGCTACGATTCCAGTGGCCTGGGGTATGGTGGATTATTTGAGACGGGCCTGGTATCGGAGATCCAAAACCGTGGCACAGAATTTGATTGAACTCTGAAATTCTAATCGTATGAATTGCTTGGCTGCTCATTGTGGATATTACCTGACTTACACACATGCACATTTTAAATCTGTATGTATTGTTTGTAAATTTATACTCTAGATATTTTTTTAATACGTTGAATTGACTTTTGTAATGTATGCATTTTTATTCTGTTAACGGTTTATGGATAATTTGTTTCCGAATAAACTTTTATGATGATGATGAATAACATAGGGAAGGAGGTGTGTGGTATCCCACATGTCAATGGAAAGGGAATATTGGTGTGGGTGTGTGTGATGCATGCACTGAGTGAGTAAGCAATGGTTCCAGGGAGCAAAGTTGGAACCAGTTTTCCTGGAAGATGGAAGATTGAGTGGGTGTCTTACTTCTATAGCTCTCTCTTCCTGTTTCTGAATTTAAGATGAATAGTAAACCAACTACTCCTTTCATACTTCCCTGTACCCTTCTTCTTGGCTGCTGTAACTAAAACAAATATTCTGTAGTAAGAAGTTGGTCTTTATATGCCTGACAAAAAAGGATGGGATTTAATTTATTTTTAAACTTGTGGTAGCGTGACCGGAGCCTCAGGGAAAGGTTCAGTTTAATCCAATCTCCCAGTCTTTTGACTACCAAGAGGTTCTCATCAGTGTGAATGAAATCTGTTTGTGCAGGTCGTATGCTTGCTTGTGGGTAAGGATGGGCGTGGATAAGTAATATTGTGTTACTTTCGATCAATTAGTTTTCAGTAATAATTTTTGTATGGATTTTTGTATACTCAGGGCCCAATTCATGAATCTTATGCACAGTAAATAAGGACTTTGCGCCTCAAACCACGTGCAAAGTTCCATTTGTTGATTCATGGAATCGACTGTGTGGGACTTTTTGCTAATCTTCAGGGACTTTGTGCAGGCTCGGCACGTCTCTGCAAGCAGCCAACTGCCTTGCGTGAGACACCTCGCAAAGCGTGGGCGTGGCCTGTGCATAGACTTGAGTAGGGGATGGAACTCGCACAATGGGGAAGAACAAGAGAAAATGTGGGCAATACGAGGGACTGCCCATGCGAGGCAATCACCAGCACACAACTGCGCAGGTAAAATCGTACTCATGGATCTGACCGCGGAACCTCACGTCTTGGAAATGACCACGCAAAGCTCTCGATGTAACAGCCACCCGAAGGCAGGCGTCCAGACACTTGCTCATAGGAATCACTTGACAGAGGTAAGATCGCATGGTGGATTTAGGGGTGCGTGCACACAGTCGTGGTTCTGATAGAAGTCAGGGATGCACGTAAGCAGTGCAGCCGTGTGCAGGAACGGTGTACAGGGGTTTACACACACATTTTCAGGAATTTTACCAGAGTTTTGGAAATTTGTACGCATGTTGTCAGGGTTCCGGTAATAGTTATGGGGGACCTCATGCAATGTCCCCGAGGTGCAGAACTGGTTGGGGTGGACCCCACGCACTGTTTCAAGGGTGCGTGTGTTTGCGCCCAATGAGAACGCAAAGCTAACTGTATCTGTCTCTTTTTGCTTTGCGAGAGGTCGTTCCGGCCGTGACTTGTGTGTATGATCACTTTGCGCAGACAATTCCATGAATACGCAAAGCACGCAGACTAACTTCTACATTTGTACATTTTCTAGCAGCCCTCCTTTTTTGTTTGTGGGGGAATACACTCCATATCTCCCCCACCAACCTCGACTTTCCACCATCTCACAGTTACAGTAACCCGAGTGCACCTCCTGTTTTAGTTTTTGGCAATTTAGTTTTTTAACCAAATGGATTTTCGATAACCCAGGAAAAACACAATATATTTGGGAGTTTGAAGTCCTTGAAACCACATACTCTTGTTACTTTTCTCGTCTATAGGAAGCTGTGTGTAATGTGATTGGATATCTTTAATTGTTTTGTAAGATTACCCATGCTGCTCGGGTTTTGACCAATTGAAGCCTATGTGGGGACTAGAACCAGAACTCCAACACAGGGTGATGGAGAAAGCACTCTGACTCAACCTGCAGAGAAGCTCAGATGGCCAACCTCCTGGTGTAAGCTTTTGGGGTTTACCCTGGCATCGCCCATACCCAAACGAGAGCACATTGAAATCCGGAGTATGTGAATAACAACTGAGAAGGGTGGATAGATCTTGGGAAGGGGGAGCACAATTTAGGATTACAAATCCCAGAGCCTTTGTTGTCAGAACCCTCAAGACAAATATGTTCACTAGTTAGCCCACTTGTGTACCAATCCCATACAGTCTGTACCTTTTAAAACCCTAAACCCCCGAGTCGCCTTAAATTGATCAAAGTCAGCTTCATGACAACAGGCAGGAGGCACTAGTGCTCCCTGTGCCTTTATTTCCCTAGAATCAGAACCCCCTCTGTATGATGCCCACCCCAGGCATCCCAGCTATGGAACATCACATGAGAGCCTGATTCACAAAGATTTGTCCTGGAGAAAATGAGATATCTATGAACGTCTCAGATTTGCACCTGCTTCTTTATATCTGGTTCAAAAAGCCAAAAGCTGGAGCAAATCTGGGGAATGCCAGGGGTATCTCTGAGATGCTCTTGAACAAATCTTGTGACTCTCATTTGGGGGTCTTGAACAATCGTTCACTGCCTGCTTCAGCCGAACTTCAGACTCAACATACCCACAAAGAATGAATGCCTATTTGATCAGAAACGGATTTTGTGTCTGTCTCCAGCATCCGGACGGGTGTTGGGCTGACCTGCCGGAACACTATAGAAATCTCATGGTAGGAAGCAGCATAACGGACTAGGGGATGAGGGCGGCTGGGACAATCTTCAGCAGGAAGCAGATGGCTCATACGGCCTAGCCGCTGACTTATGGTGTAGTAAGGGGGTAATGGGTGCTGATTTCAATGCGTGTCAGTGATCATTATATAGCCCCCTGCGAGATAGACAACTAAAAATACGTTAAACCTCTGAAAGAGTGTAAGACACTGGGTCTGACCTTTTTTACAAATACTTCATGCTTAATCTGAGTTGCCAAAAGGTGTAAGTCGGCCGTTTGCATGGGCAATAATCGAATGTTGATTTTATGATCGATTTCACCTTGGGCCAGACTGTTCCCGGACCTTCGCTGGTCCCCTTTAAATAGCCTGGGGGAGGGGGTGGAGGGCACTCAGCTCCCCAGTGTGATGTATGACTCTTTCAGTACAGCATGGCGTATCAGGTCACGAGGCAAAGGGAATAATGGGAGACCGGCCATGTCACCTGGTTAGTGCACACAGGGACCACAGTTAACAAGCAACACGGTCTCTGTGTATTCATTATCTGGTGGGTAGGCCTCATCAGTGCGAGACCGTACCCCACCACACGGGAACAAGGCGGTTGCCACCATGAATCTATTCCAAGTGGTTGTGAAGCCACTGTCCCTCCCCCGGCTCTCCCTCGCTGCTCGAGCATGCGGTGCGTCAGTGGAGCTCCTAGCTCCAGGCCTGGCATCGGCAGCTCAGAAGCAGTGCTTGCTAACCCAACCTAGTGGGATATTTGGCCCTGACATCTCTGGGCTGCCGCGATGCGGCAGCACATGTGTGCGCACCCTGCTTCCTCTGTACGTCAAACCAAACGAAGTGCGCAACGCACTCCCGGCACCCAGTAGGTGCCCGCAGGGCGTGGTGAGGCAAAGTCAGCTCACTTGTGTGAGGGGCACCTCTAACTATGGGCGCATCATCTATATAAAAGAAGGAAAAAAAGAAAGAAAAGCAGGAAGGGAAGTACAGTGGCACACAACTCCATATGCTAAAGATAAGGGTTGCAGCTGCTGCTAGGAGTGCTTGTGCGCCCTACATCCAACCACAGTGCAACCATTTTTGACAATGCAGTCTACACACTTGGGTTGCAGCTCCTACTCGGAATGCTTGTGCGCCCTACCTTCCCAAGCCCACGTATGGGCAGTGTGACGAGGGCCAGCAATCCAGCTGATGCCTAGCCGGAGTCACGGGCAGGTCAGCAGCGGTGTTGCTCACGGTCGTACCACATTTAGCCTTCCAAGGTGGCAGATGATGCCGGGGTCACCCCCACAGGTGCCAGGGTGCAGCACCCATCTATGTGTCTCACACCCCTGCCAAAGTTTGATGTAGCTGGATCCCCGTCATCCCTAAGCCCACGGTCCGCCTGGGTGAAGCTCCTGGTGATGTTCTTAGCAGCGACGGGGAAGACAACTATAATACAAAGAAATTGGTTATGCTCTACTCAGCTAGCCCTGCTGTTTGAAACATTTTCAAGACTCTACGACCTGCCTACAGGACATTTAATGTGGCGAAGACGGCACTCCAATAATACTTCGCACCCATGGCAAATCTTGACTACGAGAGACCCCTTATGAGGAACGCTCTGCAGAAAGAAGGGGAATCCCTTGACGCCTATCATTGCAGAGTGTGGCGAATGGCTACGACATGTCCATGGCCAGATGAAAAACATGAGATGCGCCAACAGCGAATTCAAGAATGTTCATCAGTTAAGCTAAGACGACAAATACTGTGAGAACCAGGGGTAACCCTAGGCCGCGTTTTAGAACTATGACGCTCCCACAAATTGGCAGATGTCAGGACAGAGAAGATGTGTGTCGCCATGAAGTCGATGAAGTTGGAAGAAGTCTATGCCAAAGGTCGACAGCAGTTCCACTAATCTGAAAAACACCTCCCATGGACCAAGAGGAAGGGGCGAAAAAATGAGATTACCCTGGGTCTCAACTGTGGCTATGAACTGCTCCACTCAAACGACTGCCTGGCAAAAGGTCACATCTGTGGGAGATGTGGGATAGCAAACAATTTTCCCCTGAGTCTGCCGGGTGCCAACACCGTTGTCACACTTGCGAGGACAAGCTGGTTCAAGACAGCTATCTTAGAGACAGACGCGGAAGGTGGCAATAGTCGAACAGCCACCACCAGACGAACAGCAGCCTGTAGAGGAGGAAACAGGTGAAGGAGATGTGTTCTTCATTCCCAGTATGTCAGAGGTGAAGGCCTCAAAACAACGTCAATCAAAGTGTGCTGTCTACATCTGCAACTCCCCGATTCCTGTGTTAATTGACACTCGGGCACCTGTAAGCGCCATGGTGGACGATCATTACTGCAAATTAACAGATGCTCCACCCCTGAAAGAGACACAGGTACGGATATACACATTTGGGGGCAAAGGTGACACTGCTGCTAGAGGGTGTCTTCATAGCAGCCGTCTGACATGAGGAGACACCCATCAGAGCAAGATTCTTTGTCACCAAGTTGAGCATAGTCACATTACTAAGATGCAGCGCAGCAGAGGCTCTGCATATCGTGAACTTCGGTTTTTGACTGTAGGTACAGGACATCCAATCCCTATTGGCTAGACATGCAAAGGTGTTCACAGGCATAGGACAGTTCACGGGAGATTCTGTCCACCTTCACATTGACCCAACTATACAGCGGACAGCATTAAGCAAAGCCGCTTGCCATTTCCTCTAAGAGCAATGGTCGATAAAGAACCTTAGAACCAAGTCAACATGGACATTATCGAAGAGGTCGAGGGGCCGACCCCATAGGTCTCCCCAATTGTAATTGCTAGCAATCCCAGACAACCAGACTCAATCCGCAAATGCGATGGTTTGTGTCTCCGTAATAGAGCAATCAAGAGAGAAAGACACATCACCCCTATGATTGATGACATTCCAGCAGACCTACAGGGGCAAAATTCTTCTCAAGACTGGACTTACGATCAGGATATCACCAGCAGGTGTTGGACCCAGACTCCCGCTACATTACCACATTTACTACGCACCAAGGCCTGTATAGATACAAGCGCCTACAGTTTGGCATCTCTTCAGCTGTGAAAGTGTTTCAAAACACGATCCACGGTCCACTGGCAGGGCTAAAGAGAGCCATCAACATAAGCAACATCATCATGGAAAATCGAGTTCTTTGGATTTCATGTTTCAGGAAAACAGTATTTCCCCAGACCCCGCAAAGGTTAAGGACATTCAGGAGCCAGGACTCCTTTCTAAATCGTCAGAGGTATGCAGTTTTCTTGGCATGGTCACGTACTGCAGAAGATTCATACGCAACCTGGTCACTCTGTCTGAGCCACTTCATAATCTCACAAAAAAGGACTGCAATTGGAAATGGACTGACCTGGAAAAGAGCGCCTTTATGGAGATCAAGAACCCGTTCACAGCGAAAGACACCATGGCGTTCTTTGACCCGAACAAAAAGGCAGAAATCATTGTGGATGCCAGCCCGTTTGGTCTCAGGCCGCGCTGACACAGCCTGACTGTTTGCGAGCAAAGCCTTCTCTTCCACAGAACAGAGACACTCACAAATAGAGCGCAATGCCTTGGCTATGCTCAGCGGCTGCAGAGACCTCCACCTTTATGTATTCAGCAAATCAGTGACACTGGTCACTGACCACAAACCCCTTCTCCCAATCATGGTTGGCTCATCCTCCAAACTTCCTGCCCGGATCGAGAGGTGGCTACTCGCCCTGCAAGAATATGACCTCGAGCTAGTATACCGAACAGGGAATGTTAATGCGGCAGATTACCTTTCCCGCCACCCCACGGAGGTGCAGAACAGGCAAAAGACGACGATGGAAGAGAGACAGAGGAGTTTCTACATACTTTGATATTGGCGGTAATGCCCATCTCGATGTCCCTCAAAGAGGTACAAGAAGCTTCAGCAAATGGCAAATGTTTCCGGATAATGCAGTAAGCAGACTCAATGGAGAATGGAAATAAGTTCTGGAGAAACTAAATAGGCACATACAAGAAGCTAAGAGAACTCTTGAACAAATGTGGCGTGTGCAGACCAAACTAACGTTTATGGACAAGGGCATGTTCCTCAGAGGGTCGAAAATGGTCATCCCATCTAGTGTACTGCTGCGGGTGTTGGAGTTAGAACACAGAGGGCATCAAGTAGTGGCCAAGAGCAAGGCTTGTCTCCGGATGACAGTCTTGTTTCCAGTCCTTGAGGACAAAGTGGAGAAATTAATCTGTGCCTGTGTGTGGTGTCAAATGGCAATGGCCCACCAGAGAGAGCCTTACATCCCATCCATGGACCGGAGCAATATTCCTTGGAGAGCCGTACACATGGACTTTGGGTCCACCTGCCAAGACACCAACTTCATAGTCCTTGTGGACCAATAGTCAAGATATCTGGAGGTAGAGTTCCTAGAATCCACCTCGCTGGTGGATGTGGTGCCTGTTCTAGAGAAGACACCCATTGACTCCCCAACGAGATTTTCACAGACAATGGCCAGCCATTCCAGAGCAGAGCGGAAGGTTCTCTGAATATCTCCGGAGCCCGGGAGTACGACACCGCAAGATAACATCAGTATGGCCCAGACCAAACGGTGAGGTGGAGAGGTTGATGAGAACCCTCAATAAAGTAGTCTGCATCGTTCACGAACAGGGGGAATACAAATGGAGGGCCCCGTACCTGTTGCTTTTAGAATATAGCACCACCCTGCACTGCTCATCTGGGGTACCACCGGCAGAGGCCCTGTTCCAGCGATGCCCAAGGGGACAGTTGCTGGATCATTAAATCCATATTCCAGGTGTGAACGAATGACAAGAGCAAATGAGAGATAAAATATCAGAAGGGGATTGCGAGATCAGCATCTGGAAGTAGGGGATAAGGTGCTGATATGCCCCAGACATCCGAGAGGGAATATGTCCCTACCCCATGAGCCTAGCCTGATGGAAGTGGTGAAGACAAAAGGGACTATGGCCACCGCCCCAGATGGCCAGCCATTGTAACACGATATTGCAGTTTCTTCCGAATGGATAGGGAGGTTGACGAAAGAAGGAAGTGATGACAGTACAACCAGTCCAAGGAGAACAGACCCCCCATGATGGCCATGTCTTCAGTGTGAGGAATCTGATATAGGAAAACCAGTGTCCAGTGATGATGAAAACGGCCTAACAGATCAAGGGGAGGCACAACTCTGAATGGGGAAGATCTGAGGGGCAGATGACACTGCCCTGCGAAAGAACCCTGCAGGCAGCCAGGTTACCTGAAAGACTTTGAGGTTATGATATGGTAGGTTATTTATAACGTGCTTAATACCACGAGGTTTCTAAGCACTGACAGAGGGATCGAACCTGTGCTGCTCTGTGTCGTCTTGCTTTCAAGGCGAGCATGTTGCCCCTGAGCTATCCTTCCTTAACCTCCTGTGATATACAGTGTATTAGTTGAATACTGTTGTTTTTCCCTAATGTGTTCACGTTACAGACGATTTGTTTCCACCTGTTGTGGCCCAAACAGGAAAAACATTTTATGTCATTCAGTTATGAAAAAGGAGAAGTGTGGTGTATGCCTCTTTAAGTACAGCGTGGCGTGTCAGGTCACGAGGCAAAGGGAATAAAGGGAGGTCGTCCGTGTCACGTGGTTAGTGCACACAGGGACCTCAATTAACAAGCAAAATCATCTCTGTGCATTCATTATGCGGTGGGTAGGCCGTACCCCACCACACCCAGCACGGTTCACTGGCTGCCTGTGCAGCACCCACATTTACCCAGGGAGCAACACGTCCCATGTGCCCCCGGGAAACCTAGATCTGAGCACCAGTATTATTGCTTCAACAGTCCCATAGGCTCATTTCTCTTTCCATAAGACACTGCGCATTCTTGTTGTGGAGAGCAGGCCATTACATAGCAGACACTCTGAGTGCCAGAGTGGTGAGAGTGTCTGGAACTTGGGAGAGTGGGAAGTGCAGACGAGTTGGCTAAATTCTGGGATGACTCTAGAGAAATCATTTCTCAAAGAGAAGGGTATGAAAACCTTGACTCTTGACTTGCATAGGACATGGCCTTGTTGGCATGGAGATAGAAAGAGCACTTTGAACGTCCATAAAGAAATGTTTTTTATTTTTTTTTATTACAAATTGAACAGTAGGTGACTGCCACCTATTGGCCGGTAGATGCAGTGCAACCAGAAAAGCTGAAATGGCGCTCTACAAAAAAAATATACAAACGTGAAAAACCGCAGTAACATATTAAACACATGCTAAATAAAGCAAAACTTGATAAACATGGCTCCCAGCACACCGGATCCCATTGGTGGGGGGAATTCGAATTATCTGAGAATTTCCAGAAAATAGATGGAACGTCGTTAAATTGGGATAATCTCTACTAGCAATTGAAGCGCCCTATACAATGGAATCAATAGAAGACAAAACAGAAGGTAACCCACGGTGAGATAGATAACAACGAACATAGAGAAAAACAATCGGATGAAGCAAAACGGGGAAAGTCATTAAACTGGAATAATAGGTCTTCATCACGAAATCGATTACAATTCGGGGGAGGCTCAGGTTAATTCAAGATCAACCCAATCACTGACTGCGACATTCTGGGAATTAAAACAGAATGAGGTGCAAAGGTGTCTTGAAGACCAAACAAGAAACGGAAAAGATGGAGACCAACCCACTTTATTGAAATGAGAAAGTGTGAACCCACAAAGGGCGAACCCACAATGGAACAGCAGCACTTCGGAAAGAATCAGGTGAGTCTTGGGGTGTTTCCTTAACACTATTACACTAAATGATTGGTGGCAGTTTTTCCATCGAAGAGAAGGCCGTGCCATAGGTTGCTTGAGTTCCAAAGCTTCTGCACTGCCGTTGTCTTTCAGAACTTTTTTGGCGGGAACAGACACGCGGCTTGGTGGGGTAGGTAATGTCCAGTGATATAATGTTTATATCCAATGAACATTGATCCAGAGTCCTAATAGGCTACGTGGGGCCTGCACAGTAATTTAATTGTGTTCCTTGTTTGGAACTTGCAGCTACCAGGTCACTGATTTTGGGGCTATGGCTGCTGAGCCCCTGCGGCTACATTTCATGAGCACCCACGCCACTGTGGTCGGAAGCCTCACAAGATGAGCAATTAGGTGTCGATACGAGAAAGCAGCAGCCACGGTAAAGTTGCCTAAACTCTATGATTGATCAGAAGGCAGGGCAATGTTCTCTGTGTGGTGTCACTTGTAACGCCAGTCCGGGTTTATGCACTCTAACGAGCAGTCGTGTTCCTTCATGCGCAGCGACGTGCTGCGCCATGCGGCCTGGCCAGGCCTACCACTCTTGTCGGGCTCCAACAGCTGCCCATGCCCGACATCACACTCTGAACGAGCCCCAAAAAGCTGAAACTGAGCTTGCACACAGCTGCAACTTGAGAGTTTGGCTTACATGGACGCCCAGGTTTTGTATCTGTGCTGCAAGGTTTGGCCAAGACGTGTGGGAAAGAAGATGCCTATGGATTTGTCTAAAACTCAATAACCAAAAGAAATAAACACAGAAAACAAACAGATTTAAAAATTACAGAGTCCCAAAGTTCAGCAAAAGAGCTTGGGGTCTTTAAGGTAGAACGAAATTAGCACATTTTGAGAATTCTCCCTAACAATGACCATAATGTCTGTTTCCGAGGTGTTCCGATTTCATTTGGAGAAATCCATCCCACAGTTGATTTCAACCTTACAAGCAATAAAGTGGAGGGTGTGGGGTGCACTGCAACCAGCAGTTCAACAACGTCATTTGTAAAATGAAAATACTGAGTTCCAGTGAAGTCCAGTAGTTTAATTGGAGGCATAATGCAAACATTAAAGAGGGGCGAGAACGCAGAGTAGACCCCTGTCGAGCAATACATGAGATTTTACCAAAGTGAGCAACTGCCTGCCCCAGATCATCTAAAAAGGATGAAATCCATCTTTGAGAAAGGTCAGTAATCACCAGCTCGCACTGGTTTGTGTAACAGAATTTGATGCTTCATGGTGTCTCGTGTTGTAGGCAGATCAAACACTATCACAACACTGACAAAACTGGCATGTATCAAGCACCGCAGGTCACCCAACAAGACCACAGCCATATCATGCGTGCTGTGCGTGGGTTGAAAGCCTGCCTGAAATGGGCAGGCCACGTCATTGTATCTGGTCCTACAGGTGTGCCAATAGCACTTGGTCAACTTGGTGATCTATGGCATGCTAGTTTTTCACATCTCCCAGATTGGCCTGTGGCTTTTTAATCTCATTTTGTAGAGTAATGGCCATGGGAATCCTACTATTAAAGAGTTTTCCAATAGTTTAATGTAGTAGCTTTCCCGTACGCGATCACACATGCATCTCCAGCAACTATCTGCTGTTTGCTTTTTGGCTGGAGCGATCAGTTGCTTGAACCATATCTTCTTGTTGCCATCCACTGTGGCTGAGTTTTCAGAGTTTTTGAGTGGGATACGGATTTCCAGAGAACTGTAGAGCAATGTGTACAGCCATTGATGTATAGGTTGCTTTTCTATGAGTTGGGCAGAGACGTTCTTTAATGTCTCTGCCATCATGCCTTTATCTAGATGTGTCCATATTCTTCTATATGGCTAGGTGGTTGGTTGATGGACTTTAAATAGTTTCCACGTCAGCTGGAAAGGTTCATGTACTGGTCTGATACTCATAATTCGAGATGTTGCTGAACTTCCAGTTCTTGCCTTTCCAGGACAGAGGCTAAGTCCAATTTATGTTCCTTATCATGGGTTGGCCCTCTGGCCATCTGGAGGAATTAACCCCACCCAAGATTTTGCAGCACGGAAGGGTGGTATACTCAACCCAAATGTTAACGCACCTCAAAGATTGTCAATAATGGCGAATCAACGGTGATATCAGTCATTGGATCTGTCAAAAAAAGATGTCAATCTTTGGAGGCCTGTACAACATCTTCAGATCTATTGAGGGAAGTAGAGCTAATATTAATACTGTCTAAAATCCCTCAGTCTCAGAAAGTGCTGGGGTTATGGTATGTATGTCGTCTCCGGCTTTGACTGCCAGCCACACCCCCTCTTAGATACTCGATTCATATCTAAACTTAGAATTACAATGATGTCAAACTTCTTTTTCACTGCAGACCCCACATTTATCGGGGTGCTGCTTAGTTGGTACTTTATTTTTGTGTTTTCCCTGTTATTTTCATTCTCTGCAATCTGGAGCATGAACTGATCTAATGTAGTGTCCAGGCAAATGGAGGTGGGCAAGTTATCAATGACATATTTCCACATTGGCTGTGTTCCGCACACCGGCCAAAAAGCGCTTGATGCTGCTCCTAGCAATGGACATCCCAGTTTCTTTATCCAGAGCCTAATCTTTTGTCTGTAATTTAAGTATCTATTCCGGGGCATATTGGAGTCATCTTTTATGACCCATTTTTATATTGATGGACACGTACTGCTTGCACTTGGTGTGCGGCCACTCCACTGCCCTTTACCTGCGGGATCAAGATGGCAGTCCTGCTAGAAATAGAAGATATACTCCTAACATGGTGCCCAAACCCAATTAAATGAACTACAACTTCTGTTCCAGAGCCCTTTGATCTAATGGGAGAAATGTCCATAAACATACAAAGTAAAGTTATCAAAATTTAAAATTCACATTATAAGTACTGCAAGAATTGCTGGGCCTTCCGCTCTCACCGTGTTTGTAGCAGTTGCTGATATCCACAAGAGTTCTTATAGCCACCAATAAGAGCAAACTTATTTTTAAAGAAATCACGGATTATTGTTCTGTCAGAAGAGCTAATGTAGTGATGAAAAGTTCAGAGCTAATAAAGAAGTAATGTATGTACCTCAGAGCCAATATGTTCACAAGAAAAGTGTAGGTTTCGCATTACTCCAATACAGCCAGATATATCCGAAGACACCCAATAACATATATCTAACACCTCTTAAAGGAACTCAAAAAGATTAAGGGACGATAGAGAAAATCAGAGGAGAGAGAAGAAAGAGGACATTCAACTTAGAATGATCAAGCAGGCCTTAAGTATACTGCTACCAGACTGTAGTGTGTATTCTTTGTAGTCTTAGGTTTGAAGTCAGATACAACTAGAACGTTATTCCTTGAGCATTATGGTACTGTACTGTGGTCTGTGGGCTTGTGTCTTTTGTTTCAAATGTGGGTTTGTGTGCTGACCGACATTAGTTCATGGATGTCGGGTTTGTGGCATTTCTGGAGATTGATCTGGGCATTAAGTGGGCCAGGGCTGCCTCCGGCTCAGCGACTGCATAGTTGATAATTTGCGTTTGAGCTGTGGTCATGCTAGGGCTTCCTCACTGAATTACTACGCTTGATTTCAGTGGCCCAATTCACAGTTGTGTTCGACCGTTATAGCAGTCATGCCTTACTGTATACGCTCTGTTTTGAAACATAAGGCAGGCCAGGTCAAGTGGCAGAGTATAAAGTACGGGAATTTAAGGGGTACTGACTAAGGTGCAGTAAAAATAATGCGTCACGTTCATTGGAAGAGGGCAAAGAGAACGTTTAGTGTTTCATTTTAATGAAAAAGGTAAGGAACTTGCTCAACTGTTCCTCTAAGATTGCAGGCTAAACACTGACCGTCTCCGAGCAGGTGACTGTCTTCCCTCCTCACCTACTAATCAGCGCTTTTAGTTTCCAAGGATATACTTCCCTTTAGTGCTAGTGGCAGGGACTACAAGGGTCATTTACCCTATTTAATTTGTAAGGCGCCCTCAAGGCTGTTGGAGGGCCCCATCGCTCCTTGTTTGATCGTCCTACTGCAGCTTTATTTTACTGGCTGTTCTTCAAAATGAAGCTAGGCCCACAAAAGTAAAGCTGCAGTTAGGTTTGCAGTGCTGAGTCCACCGGACCCAGCTGCAGCACCTCTGCTGATGTGCAACAACTATGTGGCCCCTAATTCCTTCGTCATATCAATTCTTTTTTAAATGATACCAATTGTTTTTACTTTAACCTTCAGTTACATGCTATGTTTGTACTCTGATGAACGTAGAAATAAGTGATCTAATTCTGAGCAGTCTTCTTTTTTAAAACTTTTATTTATTCAGCTCGGCAACACAGATACAGGTGACTAGCAATAAGGCACATGGAAACAAAACAGTGCAATCGGCACAAATACATATAGTTTGTATAAACGAAGCACATAAAGGAAAAATAATCAACATATGCACATGGGGGGACACATGGGAGGTCGGAACATAGGCAGATGGAAAATAATTCAAGGACCACCTAAGGATGAACTAGGCTAGGGGGTTGGGGATACAGGATCTGAGTCAGTGGAAGACATAAATGAGCGGAACTTCAGCCAGATATCTCTAGGTCTGGAATGGGCAGGCTGTTGTATCGCCCAGGACTCTTCTGTGTCGGAGGCCCACGTAACTGCCCTGAGCCACTGTGCATGAGTAGGGGTGGTAGGCCGAAGCCAGCGAAGTAGAATTGTGCGCACAGCTAGTAGCATACAGAGGCCAGCAAGTTTTCTGGAGTCACGGTGGAGCTCGGGGAAATCATGAAACAGGCATCTCATTGGGGATGGGGAGATGGGGGATTCAAGGATAGACGACATAGTAGAACACACTGAGGTCCAGAATTGAGCGAGTCGGGGACAAGACCAGATCATGTGGATATAATCAGCATCATCATAGCCACACGTAGGGCACCTAGGGGAGGAGTCGCCCGAGATGCGATGTAGCCTGGTCGGGGTGTAGTGATACCTGTGGAGCACCTTAAATTGAATTAATTTGAATCGGGAGTTGAAGGAGACACCTTGGATACGTGAACACATATGGGTCCAACGCTCATCGGACATCTCGAGGCCGAGATCTGTCTCCCAGGAGTGCCGTAGTTTGGGGAATGTAGGGGGCGATCTGGTTTGAAGCAGAGTATATAGTCTGGAGCTTTTGCCCCTCAAGGGGACAGGTGAGGTTAGTTCGGTGATTGCAGGCTCATCGGGTGGCAGTGCTGGAAAACATGTGTATTTGTGCTCGAGTACTCTACGGAGGGACGAATATTGGAGCCAAACGGAGGGTCTCCATCTGAGGGGAGCCGGGAGGTCAGGCCATTCTATGAAATTACCCTGCTCGAATATGTCACGCAGCAATTCATAACCCGCCTCGGCCCAAGTACGAACTACATAGGGTGGGACTCGTGGGACCTCCGGAAGGAAATTCCAAATTGGGAGGTTACCGTGGAAGGGATGGGCGGTGCCCAGTATTTGCCAAGATTTGGATAAGGCTAAGGGTGTGCATGTCGCTGGGTCCACTGAGTCCGATACCACTGGCATAGGTGTGATCACGAGAGATCGAATGTCACGGTCACTGACTGATAGCCTTTCTAGTCTGACATGGGGAGGGGGGTCCGATGTATTGAACCAGTGTGCAGTATGTTGGAGTTGTGCCGCCAGCCAGTACTTAAGGAAGTCTGGTGCCCCAAAGCCGCCAGCTTCCATGGGGGCGGAAAGGGTCTTGAATTTAAGGCGGACTGCACCAGAGTGCCAGAGGAAGGTGTTTAGGGTGCGTGTCAACGCCCGAAAAAAGTCAGCTCCCGGCCATTGCGGAATATTAGCAAATCTATACAGGAGTTGGGGAAGTACCACCATCTTCAGTACCCCTATCCTACCCGCCAGTGAGATCGGAAGTTTGTTCCAGCCCTGTATTTTTATTATAAGGTTTGCAAGATATGACTGATAATTTTCCTCCAGGACCCGTTCGGTGTGACGGGACACCACTACGCCCAAGTAAGTAAATTTAGATTGGCCCCATGCGAATCCCATGGTATCAGGAGGTGGGAGTGTACTGGGAGTGAGCGGAAAGAGGGTTCATTTAGAACAGTTCACCGTGAGACCAGAGATACGTCTAAATAGAGCAATATCTTCCAGTATTGGGGCCAAATTAATTTCGGGGGAACTAATATAGAGGAGAGTATCGTCAGCATATAGAGAGACTATATCTGAGGAGCCAGCTGTACGTAGACCTCTATGCGCATGGTTTTGGCGAAGCATGTCAGCAAACGGCTCCATTGCCACAGCGAAGATTAAGGGTGAGAAGGGGCAACCCTGTCTAGTGCCCCTAGCTATGTGGAAAAGGGGGGAACAACGGCCATCGGTACGGACTCTGGCCACGGGGTTGGAGTACAGTAGCCTGACCCAGGAGACAAAGGTGGGGCCAAATTTGCATTTGTCAAGTACCCACCAGAGATAGCTCCACGAGACCGAATCAAAAGCCTTTTGCATATCAAGAGTCGCGGCCACCGCGTGTACACCCGGGCTTACTCTACTTATAATGTTGAAAAGGCGTCTCAAATTCAAGGAGGTGGAGCGGCCCGGGATGAATCCCGCCTGGTCAGGGTGAATGATATCTTGCATGAAGGGGATAAGACGTAGAGCGAGTAATTTTGCATAAATCTTGACATCACAATTGATCAATGAAAGCGGACGATAAGAGCCGCATTGAGTAGAGGATTTATTGAGTTTTAGTAGGACTGTTATGGTGGCTTCACGGAGTGAGGGGGGGAACTGACCTACCTCAACCGACTCCTCCCTGAGTGCAGCCAGACGAGGGAGTAGAAGTGATTTGAAGTGCTTATAAAACTCAACAGGTATACCATCCGATCCTGGGGATTTGCCTGAAGATAGGGAGTCTATGGCCTCCGAGAACTCCTCAGGGGTGAATGGATTCTCAAGGGATCCGATGGTATCGGGGGAAAGGACCAAAAGGGGAAGTTTATCAAGGTAAGCATCAATTTCTGCCGTAGTGGCGTTGTCCGAGTGTGCATATAGGGATTGATAGAAGGAAAGGAATTCGATATTGACATCTCCAGGGGAGGAGGCCAGGGATCCGTCAGGTCTCTCAATTCCGGGAATGGGCGGGGCACCGAACTCGCGGCGGAGAAGTCTAGCTAGGAGACGGCTAGGACGTTCCCCCTCACCATATCTCCTTGCCCGACCGGGATTATCGAGAAACCTCAGCTCGCGGTCTGCAAGCGAGCGAAAGGTGTCCAATTCCGTGCCAATTGACGCAAGGATTTCGGGGGTTGGGTCTAGAGTGTACTGGGTCTCCAGCGCAGATAATGTGGCCTCGCTTTCGGCGATTTCCCTACGAATAGTTTTGAGGATACCATTTTCCTTGGAAAGGGCAATGCCTCTGATATAGACCTTAAAGGACTCCCATAGAGTGGCCTGTGAAGACACAGAGTTGGTGTTGATCTCGAAGAACTCCTCGATCGCCGACTCCATCTCCAAGCTAAAGACCGGATCGAGGAGAGAAAGTGGTTTCATTCTCCAGTGTCTGGTTTGGTCCTGGTCTAGACCCCAACATAGGGTGACAGTTACTGGGGAGTGATCAGATAGGGTCCTGGGGAGGATTGTCATACCAGACACGGTCTTCATCAGACGGTCGGATAACAACCATCTATCGATCCGGGAAAAGGAATTGTGTACCGAGGAGTAAAAGGAATAAGAGCGGGAGTTGGGATAGAGGAACCTCCAAGCGTCAAACAGGGCTAAGCGGGGAAGGGAGGAAAGTGTGGTATATGCAGCTCTGGAGAGTTGACGGGGTCTGGAGCCAGATCTATCAAGATCCACGTCGAATATCGTGTTGAAATCGCCTCCCCAGAGAATCGGTATCAGAGGGAAGCCATCCAAGAGAGTTGTAAGGTGTGTGTAAAAGTCGGGATCGTCAATATTGGGACCATATATATTTAGCAGGACAACTTCTCTATTCTATAGGGTACCATGAAGTAGCACGTATCTGCCTAGGGGATCAATTTTCGTAGCAGCGGGGATAAATCTAAGGCTCCTGTGAATAAGGGTCATAACCCCGCGGCTCTGGGTAGAGTAGGTGGTGAAGTACCTTTGTGGACCCCATGTTTTAGCAAATTTTTCACAATACTCTGTGCATGCATGCGTCTCCTGAAGGAACAGGATTTTAGCCCTGTGACGCTCGGCCTGAAGTTGTAATAGCCTCATTTTCTTGTAATTACCCAGCCCCCGTACGTTCCAGCTCATAAATGTCAAGGTTTCTTGCCTCAACCCTCCAGGGGTAGCCATAGAGGAATACGGGTGGATGGAAATGTGCCCCCCATGGACAGCGCCCAGTGCGGACAGATCTGTAACGCAGACGGGACTGTGGTGCTTAGGACTCAACCTTCTCTGCGAATACCAAGCTTTTTTTAACAAATAACCCCATTCCCTCCTCCCCCTCCCACATCCCTCCCCTAAACAGAGGGATGATCACCCTATAGCCCAACAACCAAAACCAACACAATGGCATCGACGCC
This sequence comes from Ambystoma mexicanum, assembly GCF_040938575.1. Classification (NCBI taxonomy): domain Eukaryota; kingdom Metazoa; phylum Chordata; class Amphibia; order Caudata; family Ambystomatidae; genus Ambystoma; species Ambystoma mexicanum. The sequence goes on along the minus strand of NC_090932.1, from coordinate 509,318,628 downwards.
TGGGGGGCCTGTGAGTTGGCCTGGCGGCGATGCTCCGAACCATGAGGCAATATTAGGATAAACATAATGCCCAACACTAATATCAATTCCCATCCAGGGGAGGTCCCGTGGGCATGGTAAACATATAATGAACCAATTTAACGGGGTTAGCCCGGTCGCATTGCGTTAGGACAATGAGTCAGGGAGCAATAACAGTAGAGAAACAACAGCAAAGATAACAACATTATTTGTTACAGGTGCGAACAGGTGGTCTCATGGGAACCACATTAGGTAAAGTCAGAATGCCAGAAGACCAGATAAGTTCTGAGGCAGGATATAACGGCATTCGTTCAACAAATATCTTAAGCTGTGGCGAGCCAGTAGTGGCGGCTGTTACGAGAACATTTCAGCCAGGAAAGTGTTCATCTATGAACCTGGAGGCCTCCTCAGGCAGCGTGAAGAAGTAAACGCGGTTTGCATGTTCGATACGCAGTTTGGCGGGGTATAACATGGCATATTTAACCTGGAAGTCGCGTAGACTCCTCTTTACCGACAGAAAGGTCTTGCGTTCCCGCTGAACAGCCACCGGAAATTCCGGATATATGTGGATCCTGGCTGCACCTAAGAGAAGGTCCCCCTTGGCCCTCGCCGCCCTGAGGAGGGCATCACGGTCGCGAAAATTTAAAACCCTGGCTATGATCGGGCGTGGAGGTGCACCAGGTTTGGGTTTCACCGTGAGTGAGCGGTGGGCTCTCTCGATCGCAAACTGCAGGGAGAGTTTTGGGGAGTCAAGGAGGTGGAGTAACATACCCTCCACATAGTCCTCCATGAGTTCTTGTATACCGTCCTCTAGCACCCCGACATTTTCACAATACTCTGTGCATGCATGCGTCTCCTGAAGGAACAGGATTTTAGCCCTGTGACGCTCGGCCTGAAGTTGTAATAGCCTCATTTTCTTGTAATTACCCAGCCCCCGTACGTTCCAGCTCATAAATGTCAAGGTTTCTTGCCTCAACCCTCCAGGGGTAGCCATAGAGGAATACGGGTGGATGGAAATGTTACCCCCATGGACAGCGCCCAGTGCGGACAGATCTGTAATGCCGACGGGACTGTGGTGCTTAGGACTCAACCTTCTCTGCGAATACCAAGCTTTTTTTAACAAATAACCCCATTCCCTCCTCCCCCTCCCACATCCCTCCCCCAAACAGAGGGATGATCACCCTATAGCCCAACAACCAAAACCAACACAATGGCATCGACCCCTGGGGGGCCTGTGAGTTGGCCTGGCGGCGATGCTCCGAACCATGAGGCAATATTAGGATAAACATAATGCCCAACACTAATATCAATTCCCATCCAGGGGAGGTCCCGTGGGCATGGTAAACATATAATGAACCAATTTAACGGGGTTAGCCCGGTCGCATTGCGTTAGGACAATGAGTCAGGGAGCAATAACAGTAGTGAAACAACAGCAAAGATAACAACATTATTTGTTACAGGTGCGAACAGGTGGTCTCATGGGAACCACATTAGGTAAAGTCAGAATGCCAGAAGACCAGATAAGTTCTGAGGCAGGATATAACGGCATTCGTTCAACAAATATCTTAAGCTGTGGCGAGCCAGTAGTGGCGGCTGTTACGAGAACATTTCAGCCAGGAAAGTGTTCATCTATGAACCTGGAGGCCTCCTCAGGCAGCGTGAAGAAGTAAACGCGGTTTGCATGTTCGATACGCAGTTTGGCGGGGTATAACATGGCATATTTAACCTGGAAGTCGCGTAGACTCCTCTTTACCGACAGAAAGGTCTTGCGTTCCCGCTGAACAGCCACCGAAAATTCCGGATATAGGTGGATCCTGGCTGCACCTAAGAGAAGGTCCCCCTTGGCCCTCGCCGCCCTGAGGAGGGCATCACGGTCGCGAAAATTTAAAACCCTGGCTATGATCGGGCGTGGAGGTGCACCAGGTTTGGGTTTCACCGTGAGTGAGCGCTGGGCTCTCTCGATCGCAAACTGCAGGGAGAGTTTTGGGGAGTCAAGGAGGTGGAGTAACATACCCTCCACATAGTCCTCCATGAGTTCTTGTATACCGTCCTCTGGCACCCCGACAATGCAAAGGTTGTTGCGCCTCAAGCGAGATTCAAGGTCCTCGTTCTTCTTCTCCACCTCGGTAACATGGGTGGATAGTTTGGAGACCTCCGCACGGAGGGAGCCTAGGCCGTCTTCGGCGGTGCTCACACGCTCCTCAATCTCGGCCACTCGACCATCAGTTCTCTCCATATGCGCTTTAATAGAGGATATTGTGCCATTCATGTCATCCAGCTTGCTATGGATCGTGGTGAACCCCTCACGGATAAACTCCATCATCTTCTGGGAATCGGATGGTTCCAACGCGAGTGAGGGGGAAGAGTCCTGTGTAGATGCCTCCACCCCGGGGCCCCCCCGAGGGTTTAGTGAAAATATTGATAGAGGATTGCTTCTTGCCGGTTCGTGTCGACATGTTGCCGGAGGGGGAATAAACTTAAGTCCCGGAAACCAACAGGAGAGTGGATATGGCCACCAGGGCAGGTACCAGGATCGAGCAGGCGGCGTATGAGCGGAGGCGAGCACCAGGATGGAAGAAATATGGTGCCTCCGACGGAGGCCCGCCGGGATGGTCAATCCAAGCAGGAGCAAGTTAACAGAAGGAGGGCCCAGGAAGTTTTCAAGAAATTCCGCAGGGGGTCCGGACCCAAGAAGCAATGAACAACCGGAGCGGTACAAGAAGCCGGGGTCGTAGGTGTTGAAGTAGTGCAGGGGAGCAACCCTGTATGAGGTGCTCGGTGCAGGTCGTTGAAAACAAGCGAAGGGGACCGGGGCCCTGGAACAATCATAGTAGTAGGCCCAACAGCCGGGTGGTTCGGTTGTCTCTGTGACAGTATCGAAGGTAGTCAGACCGACTGCCACAGCCAGATGGCTTAAGGAGGGAAGGGGGAGCAAGCTTCCGAAATCAAGGAGGAGGAGGACAGGGTCCGCTGTTGTGTGGTGGGTGCGGGGGATATCGGGCCAGGGTCACTCACCATCCGGGGTCGGATCGATGCCCACTCGAACCTCGGTCAGCACACTGCCCGGGACGGGGCAGCGGAGCGGGTCGCTCTGGAATCCAGCGTGGTGAGGAGGAAGAGACCGCGGTGCAGTACGGCCCACGCCAGAGCGAGCCGCGCAGGGCGAGTGGGACGCCCCTCCCCCACACAGTAGGCCGCAAGCCGCGGAGCTCGGGCGGGAACTCCTGGAGCCGAGCGCGGAGGCCAGAGGGCATCCGCCTCCGCACTTCCCACAGCGGGCTGTAACTCCGCAGCAGGGGCAGCCCAGCGGGCGAAACTCGCGTGGTAGACTCCCAGTCCGGTCAGTAACCCACGCTGCTATACGCAGTGTCGGGGCAAACAGGAGATTTTACAGATAGAAAGTGCCACACGGGACCGAGCAGTGAATCAGGCGGCCATCTTCGCCGAGCGCAACAGCGCCCCCCCCATTCTGAGCAGTCTTTAAGTTATTTACAGGTGTGTCCCTTTACACCTGTGAAGGCATCATGAAGTAGACACAGACAACAGGTTCAAGTTTGGTTCACAAAAGGCAGGATGGAGTAAGGCCTAACATACTCTATGCTAAGGTGGGATTTCCCTACCTAAAGAAAACTAAGGATAGTCTGTGTCGGGAAGTCCAAATCAAATGACTGTCAGTGTCCAAACCTATGCTTGCCGCACAATTAACTGTATACAATGGGCCTCATTATAAGTTTGCCGGTCCGGTAACAACGGTACCGGTAAGCTTGCCGGTACCATTGTTACCAGACCGGAAAACTACGAGTTCTGCTCGCGGGTGCCTTCCCGTCCGGCAAGGTGTGACCTGGCGGGCGTACCGGCACTTGCGAGCAGAGCATCTCGGTTGCACCGGCACCATTTTGAATGGTTCCGGTGCATCCGACCTCCCCATTCTCATTGAGCCCTATGGGGCTCAAGTGGGAATGGGGAGCATTTCATTCCGGCGCCCGCAAATGGGCAATTTCCAGGTCTGGCAGGAGGCGTAATGACCCGGTAATTGCCCATTCACGGGCGCCGGAATGTTATGCAAGTTTGGCGGCAGCCTGCCGGTTTTACCGGCAAAGCTACTGCCAAACTTATAATGAGGCCCAATGTGTAGGGATGTCAGCATCAAAATGAGTAGTGTCCAAAATAAAGTTCAGAGCTTCTTCCAGCTCTTGGCTTGTAATAAGCTTCCCATTCCACTTCCCCAAGTTCAAAACAGTTCATAAGGCACCAGGGTTCCCTTCCCTAAGAGTTCAAATCTTCCAGCTTTTCAAAACCAACACAGTTCCTTGGAACACTTCCCAGCTCTTTCGATATTGGTGCTTTTTCACTGGTTCACACAGGCAGTTACATTTCTTCAGCTCAATTTCTTAACTGCTAAATCACATAAGAGGTTGTTATAAAACACAAGTTTCTTTATGGATACTTTCAGTGGCTTTTCCATACATGGGGCACTCGGTCTAGGCACAGTTGTCTGATCACATGGTCCACCCATTACAGGCCATGCAACCAATACCGCTTCTTGGCTGATTTCCATCAACAATTTGCCACTGCTTCAATTTGACAGTGATGCTTGGTTTATTCACCTGTGTCAAACTTTCCTGACACTGTACAGTGGCTTGGTTGCCCACCATGCATTTATTGCACTCTCTTGTATTCTCCTGACTCTTGCCAATGCGGGTTTCCTCTTAGCATGCAGTTCCTTGAACTCTTTTGGCTGTTGCCAGTGCTTGTTTTCTCATTCCCTTCTTGGTATTCTGTTTACTTTGCCAATACTTGTGCCTCAAATAATACAGTTAATAGTATGTGCCGAATTCACCAACTTTCTTTCACTCCATTCAATATTCACGAGTGCTCAAACCTTGCTTTTGCTCTGTTCAGCATTCAAAAGTACCTGTAATGCCTTTCATTTAATTTGGTAATCACTTAGTTTGTTATTCTGAACCATGTCAGTTGCCCTGTTTACATATTCACCGGCCAGCTCTGTGGCTCCCCTTCCTTGCACACTCACCGGTCGAAGCTTACGAGGTTGCAGCGTCCTCTGCCACCACAGGTTCTTGCCTTTCTATGCTATGCCTCGCCTCTTACTCCAGCGGCTCTCCATGGCGTTGCTCCCCTGACGATGCTCTAGCTGCTGATCACGATTCTTGCGAACACTTGCTCGGTCAGGTCAGTCTCCCTCTCGCGGTCTGCTTCATGCTTCATCTTCATCGTCCTTCATCTTCACTTCCTGCTGCACAAACTCTATCTTTGGACGGGTTGCGAACACTCTGTCTACCACCCCACTAATCCAGAGTTGTTTTCTCAGCTGCTGCTTCTGCCTCCATTTCTGTAATGATTCCACCTTTTAAAGTTCCCACCATCATGAGTGGACCAAAAAGGACTAAACCGCTTACTACTGAAGCAGTAGTCCTGCCTTGCTCTTGCTGTCCTCTTCCTCACCTCACTACTCATTTGAGGTCTAAATGTGTTGCCTGATTAAAATCAGGATGTGTTACTCTAGTTGGTCTCTTCCTCGTCCCAGTGTCAGAGCCTTTCTGGGAGTTGTAGTGTTGTTTCTAACCATTTTCTTTAGTGGAATTTTTGAAAGTGAAATCAGTACAAGAGGGTATAGGTGTAAATGGGGGTTTATGAACAAAACAAATGATAAGGATCAAGTTTACAATATGCCATTACAACTCTGAGAATTATGGGGTTGTCTTCCATAAAAAGGGATGAATACTACATCTGAGTGTCCCTCACACTCTCTTTCCATTTCACCTCCCTCAGGTAATCCTCCTTTGCATGTCCACCCGCAAGGTCAGGATCCCGTAGTGGCAGCCTTTCCTTGATCACCGAAGGAGACGCGCTTTTGGGAAAAGAAGGAGGATGCCATCAGATTCTTCACACACTTTAAAATGCTAAAGCCTCTTTTTTCATAGCACATAATGATGGCGCAATACATTTTATTGTACTCTGCCACCAATCGGGAAATTCTGAGGATAATACCTAGCGGCACCCATTTCTTCAATGAGCTCCTCAAGGAAATCACAGCACTATTTGTCATTAAACACTGGATGTGCTCAATTTACCACCCCCAAGCCAACAGCATTGTTGGGAGGATCAACGGCCTCCTTAAAAGCAAGCAATCCAAGCTATGCACCACATTGAAGAAAAATTGTGTGCACTGCTTTCCTTTGGCCCTCTTCAGCTTTAGCACACAACCCAGTAAAGACCACCACTTATCACCAAATGACATAGTAAGTGGCAGACGCATACAAATGCCCATCTCCCCAGTTAGAAGGGCATCAGATGCCCATAGGGCTGCAGTGGTTTTAGGGGAAAAATTCAAGGATTATTTGACAAACCTAACACATGCACTTAAATATGTCTCCCGACAGATTGCACCATCCCGGCTAGAAGACAAACTGAACACTGCAGAGCCAACTACGGCAGATTCCACTCCCACCCAACTGATGCTGCCAGGGGAACTAATCTACATAAAAACTGTGTGCGTAAGTGAAACAACCCCAGGTTCCATGGCCCCTATGAAGTTTTGTTTTCCACCCCTCTCGCTGTAAAAATAAAAGGGCTTTGATATTGAATTCACCTCTCAGATGTTCATAGAGCACTCCCAAAAATCTCACAATTGCACTAGCCTAGACATACTATCCATCTAACGCACAACTAATAACCTGACTACATGTCTCAGATAATCAACATTTATAGCTGATAAATGCATCAGCACTTTATAAAAAGAAAATCTCTCTCTCTCTTTCTCTCTCTCCACCAACCCTGTTTTTATTTCCTCTACAAGAGTGAAGAAAATGGAACCCTCAACGTCAAATGATTTATTGTATGATAAAAAACTAACTAAGTTTAATGTTAATTCTAGACGGTTATATTCATACGTATGTGGATTACACTTTAGCGCATTACTATTTACTATCTTGATGTTAATATTAGGCATTTGTTTGTTTGGGCATTTATATAGTGCTACAATCCCTCAGGTATCTGAGCGCTGCTTATTTCCCACGGCATGTGGTGCTCATTTATCGACCTCGGAAGGATGAAAGGCTGAGCTTGGCCCTTCTGGGATTTGAACCTGTGTCAGCAGGCTCTGCACGGATGTCAAAGCGGGCGCTCTACTCGCTGTGCTGTCTGACCAGTTTTAATGTGAAAGCCATCTAAAAGAGGTGGGAGAGGGAAGATAAAGGGAATTGCAGAGGCAAATAGAACCAGCAACACCACTGTAAATATGTATAACATTTCCCATGGGAGCAGCAATAGTCTTGACACACAAGCAAATGTATCTGGTCGGATGAGTGTGAGTAAAATGTTAAAAAATGAATTTCCTACTATTTTGAGAAACATTTTTTGCAACACAAATACCAGTAGCAATCTTAGTATTAGTACACTAACGAACAGATACATATCAAGGCATAATAGAATGAGAAAGCAAGCACGTAGGCCCAAATATGATGCATACAGTGGCCTAGGCCTGGATACTATTATAGATATTAGATACCCTGAGCTATCCAACATCTGGTACACTGACATAAGTGCGGTAGGAAGGCAAACAGACAATGGCAGCTGCTATGTATGCTCATTAGTGGGGCGCCCAAGGTTTTAGTACCAAAGGAAGTTCCAATTATAGAGGCACAGTGCCTGGTTCACCTTGTGCTATGTAGAATAAAAGGCACCTTCCAGGCACACAGAATGCAACTTGAGCTTGTGGATCCAGACCCCCTGCAATGCAACAACAACCCAAGAAACCTCAATGCTTACAGCAACCGTATTTAGTTATTGACAGACTCAAATATATAAACAGCAAGTGGCAAGAAACGATCAGCTGCCTAGTGGAGGGCCTTCTGGGGTACGAAGAAGTAGTTCTGGAATTAGTGGAAACAACTTGTGCACAGATATGGACAGAGCACATCACTAAGTTGACATGGATTGCAGCAATGGAAAAACCAGCGAAAGTGCACCGGGAAGAAATGTATGAATTGTGTTTCCAAAGTGAAGGAACTGTCTTTAGTGGCACCACGAATGCTGTAAAAGAACACTACTGATCCCAGACTTGAAAAAGGCCACAGTGGCAGTAATGGACTATTATTGAGTCTGTGGCCAACAGGCATACCTGCACCTACCACCATAATGGATGGGGTATTGTTTGCTGACCACATTGAACTGAGCACTACTGGTGATCCCTGAAGAACACTTGAAAGAAGGGTCAGTGCCAGACACTGCATTGACTATCTCCCCTGGGTTTGAAGAGCAAAACCTGTTGCCACCACCTGAGTTCCACATGCTACCCGGAATAGGGCAGTATGAAACACTGAAAAGGGAGAAACGGTCCAATTACTTATCCAACGACTCATCTGAACTGCTCACCGAGATCCCAGATGAATACAGACTTTTCAATTCAGCAGAAACTTTCTTTGCTTCACTCCTGCTAACCAGCGTACAGGCAACAACCAATACCAAGTGGCTGAAAATTGTACGCTGGGAACTGGTCCAGCTGGCGTATGACACTGAACACGGATTCAACATCATATATGTCGAGCTAAAAGCACTAAGACGGATGACGATGCAGAATAGGTATGTGCCCAACATGCTGACAGTGGTAGAAAGAGGTGTTTGGCGCACGATTGGTCAGTAATGAAAGAAGGAATGTTGGGAAAGAGACAACCCTATCCCACCCCCCCTAGGTGCTTTAGAGTAAGGCGAATCCCAGACATAAACTTGTGTTGTGCCAGGGGGAGGGGGTGTGCTAAGAGACCCTGCATGTACACACTACTATGTGAAATGTAGATGGTTAGGCTTAGAGTGCTCATATAAACAGGCTCCATTTTGCAGCTATGATAGAAACATTAGGGCCTGCATGGCTGCCCGGTATACACAGACCACACACCTAATGAAGAAACCTGAATAGGCCCAAGCGCTGATGATAGAGAGACCCACACTGCTAGCTTCCATCTCCTTTGTTCCACAACTGTAGCCAATATGCATTATCCAGTGAAGGAATGTGCCCTGCAAGGCCACGAGACAGTACCAGGTGCCTCACAGTGCATGTTCATCACAGCCAGGCCAAAGCAGCTCTCCGACCCCCACCCAGCCAACCATGAGTTATTACACACACAACTGTCCCAGTCCAAAGACCCCTGAATTCCATGATAGTAGTTGATCCCAGACCATTGACCATAAGATACTTAGCCATTAAAGATCTGAGGATATGACTGTATCATCTTAACCCCACTATGAGAAGATTTGTAATGCGTGGTACAGGGAGGAATAAATTATAGTCCAAAGCGAGGGTGGAAGCCTTGGGTAAGGATGGTGCGATACAGAATGAGTAAAGAATATGTGGGTCAGCCTGACCTCAAGGCTCCCCCCGTGTGAGTCCCCAAGCCTCTGAGGTGCACAGCACAATGATAGCATCGTCTTACATAGTAACTAATTGACTACTCAACCTTGGTTCCCTGAAGATGATGAGCCCAGCAGAACCCACATAATGGAATACGGACGGACGGGGCTGGGGCCAATGGCCTGGCATCTTCTATAGAGCAGGCAGACCATGTATAAGGTCTCACCAACCAGCCACACAGGTTTTTCCTGTATTTGTTTATGTCACTGATAACGATTGTTTCCTTATAACATTCTGCTTGTACAATTTTTTGGCAGAATGTTCTTGGGCAGCAGAGTTCTTTGCTGACATACCTATTTTTTGTGTAATAAACTTCTTATCCTTGCAATAATCTGTTGGCCTTTTTTCCCTAGCGGGTTGTATTTTATCTGGCATGAGCTTTTGTGGGCGTGCCTTTGAAAGTCTTGAAGTCCAAAATAAAAATCTGTGTATGTCTAAGCCTATGGGCCTCATTACGAGTTTGGAGGTAGCCATGCCCTTAACAAGGGCATGGCTACCTCCATACTTGGGTCCGGGTCCCGCAAAAGGGGACTTACCGGGCCATTCCGACCTTGGAGGGCCAGGTAATTCCCTTTCGTGGATCCCGACCCGGTACATCCCCATTCCCATTTGAGCCCCAATAGGGCTCAATGGGAATGGGGTGGATGGTAGCAGCGGGTGCTCGCGGGTGCCGCTCTGCATGCCTGGTCTGACCAGGCGTGCAGAGTGGCCCCCGTGAGCAAAGTCGTAATGTTGCGGTATGGCAACAACAGCGCCAGTAGCACTACCAGCTCCGTTGTTGCCTTACCACAACATTCAGAATGGGGCCCTATGTGTTAAGAAGTCTTATAAAAGTAAAAGGTAGTGGTTCAACAAAAATAGGAAACCAGGGTTGGTTTACGGTGGTCTTCTCACCAGGTTGTAGGTTGGTCAAGTTCAAAAGTTCAAGCTTACTCAAAAAACTACTTTTTATAGGACCTTCATAGTTCAAACAATGTCAATATTCTTAATATCCTGGGGTTCCTTTCTCCAAGCTTCAGCTCTTTCAGTAACACAAAATACAAGTTCAACTTTTAGGCTTTTCAGGGTTCCCTTCCCCAAACTTAGGCCCCTCTTGCAAGTTTCAAATACAAGTTCAATTTGTCAGGATGTACCTTTCTTTCATATAAAATTCTTTAAAGTTCTTCAAAAGAGATAGCATCAGAGACTTTAAAAAAAACTCCAGGTTCTTTACTCCTCCCATGCGCGACCACTCTGAGCTATAACCCCTCTCTGTTTTCTTGGATTCTTTCTCATGCCCGCAGGCACCTTTCTTTCCTTCTCCTGCGCACTTGCACCTTCCTCACCTTCCTGTGCCCAGTGGCACCTTCTTTAACTTTCTCTATGCACACTTGCACCTTCGTTGTCCTTTTTTGTGCCTTGGTGCTTTCTCCAGCTTTATCGTGCACACTTGCACTCTCTTTCCACTCTACTGGGTTGCTTGCACCCTTTCTCACTTCGGGTTGCTTGCGCCCCTTTATTGAAAGTTCTTTCATTTCACCCCCCTTGCACGGTCTGCTTTTCTGGCTTTCTTTTACTTTCTCTTTATCCCGTCATTCCTCTTTCCGTCTATATAGCTTCACTGCTTTCTTTACATTTTTTTCCGCTCTGTGCTGCTTTATGCATTTTCTTACGCCCACTCAGTTTCAATCAGCCGCATGCTCCTGGGTCTCTCGCTCTCTTCCTTTCACGAGACTCACCCGGGCAGCAACGCAGTGACTAGCAGCCCCTTTGGGTTATGCGGGCCTGAGATTAGGGTCTCACACCTGTCCCTCAGATACCATTGAGGCCGGCACAGGTCCCAAGGGAAAGAGCAATGTTCCAACTGCCAATAGCAACCTGCAGAATGCTTCACTCTGTCTTTTTGGAGACGCAGCTCTCTAGACTCGGTGCAGCCCCTAAGAAACACCGGGCAAGCATGTTGGCACGCCGTTCTACTCTGGGCCGTAGCGCCTGCTGCTCTATGCTCAATGGCTTCTCTGGTCCAAACACCGCCCCCAGCTTGCTCAAAAGCCTGTGTAGAACCACACCTTTTATAGTTGGGAAAGCAGTCAAATGGAGTCAAGTGTAAGTGATAATTGGCAACTGCCTGACTCTGCCTAACTCTGTCAATAGGAAAGCTTAAGTTCTTTCTATAGCCAGTTTCCCTTATATTCCCCTGTTATTCCTATGGGAAATCTTCACTACTCCCGGTTGCTTTTTCCTCGTCCCAGTATTTGTTGAAAATGGGGAGGGGGCGATAGTATGGGTTTGGAAATACCCCATGAAAGCTGAAGGAAGGGATTTTGAGGTGGAATGGGAAAAGGGGGAATCCTGTGTCTCGCCCTTGAATGTTCTCGTCCCAATTCCCCAGTGACCCACCACTCAGGTGATCCTCCCTCACTTGTCCACCCAAGGGTCGGGGTCCAAAAGTGATGGCCCTTCTCTGGCCACCTGACTAGAGGATCCCAGGGAAGTAGGTGGGAGAACACTTTCAGGTTTCTCACAGTATGTACTTGGAGTCCTTGCATTAGTGATTTGAGATTACACGCCTGAATCTGGTGACTAACGTTGTAATTCAAAACTGCAGAGAAACAAAACTTGAAATACTTTGCATATTTACCTTTCCTGTCCTGACACAGTTAGAATGCCCATGAAGGGGACATATATTGGATTATTTCAATCCAGCCTGGGCTGTCTGCCGAGATTGTATCAACACGTCCCACTCCAGATGCCATGGAATGGGTCCAAAACTTACCTTCAAAGAAAATCTATAACATATTTTATCATCCATCAAAGTCAGAAGCTTTTAAAATGCATTAGCCATGAGAAGCCAACAGAAGAGGTGACTGACTTTCAGATGCCCGGCACCAGGCATCTGCCTTGGATTAGTCAAGCTCATTGATCACTGAGAATGTGCACACCAAGTGAATTCTACTTTGAATAGTGGTACCATGGAAAGGGAATAGTTAGATGTAGTATTGTCTCTGCCCTTAGGTGAAGAACTGCTTCAATTGCATGATAGAAAATTCGAATGCATTTGCATGAACAAAATCTCACATTAAATTGCAAAAATGAACTTAAGTGCTGCATCGCCATACAAGCTCCAACTGATCTGAACTTTGGATATGTTGTAGATAAAAGTAATAACCTATCAGAATATACCATTAAACTTATATGTTACCATGTTTAAAACATATACACTCATCAAAAAGTATCAGAATGTAAGCATCCAACATCTCACAATGTTCGCTCTACTTGTAGAATCTAAAAATATAAGTTTCATCCACCTCACATCTGTTAGGCATACATTAGAGAATACAAGCAAAATTAGCATCTCTTTAACAGGAGTGGGTTCCCTCCCACCTTTAGGCTTGGGAAACCACACCACTATCATATGGCAGAGGTGTGGCTAGGATAGTATATATTTTGATATCAATAGGACAGAGGATAGAAGGATGGAATATGGATTTGGGTTATAAAGACTGAAGAGGGTAAAAAAACTGGAATTGGAGAACAAAAAGATTGATTTACCCGGAGGGAATAAGTGTCCATTGACCCATGCAGAGAGGAATGATGACTAGTCTGTGCAGGGGAATTGACCTCCAATAAGCCACCTGAATTGAGGGTTTGATGTTGAAATGATGCCTGCCTTACTGGGTCCCTTGCTGGTCCTCCCAAAATCAGAAGTTGCATCTTAAAAAATAAACTAAAAGAAACCCCTACCAATTCCTTTAATTATCCAAGTTGATCAGGGTAATATCTGGAAAGATAACAGGTCTTAGAATTGAGGAAGGTGCAATTCAAAAACTGGGACACAGATGCTTATATCCAAATATTCTGTGTTTCTTATATTTATCCAATACAGAGTGAGATGTGGTTTAAGGCCCAGTCCTCTTTGCAGTGAAAAACGAAATCCAAATCTGGAAGCATTTTGGCTAACACTTTAAAGTTGGATTGCCTTTGTAAAGCTAAGTGGTATTTGCTAATATAGTTAGTGCTTGAAGCTGGTGTCGAGTCATTTAGATCATAGTGGAATCATGACCCATTATAGCCTATAGATATATATGAAAGTTAATGCCACCAGCGGAGACCATAGTACAGACTGGATGAGTGTGCAACAAAATGTATGCTGAAAGAATAAATTATTTTCATGAAGAACTGTGTGAAGTGCAGTTCTCTGCATTCCCCTTTCTTTCAATGCTCAGGCAGAGTCTGCAGTAGTGTGGGAGGGAAGAGGGTCTACAACTAAATATCTGTTACTGGAGAATAGCATAGCTCCACCGCAGAAGTCTAAAGAGACTGAAAGCATTACAAGCAGGTCCTTTTAAAACTGTCCCTGTATCTAGATTGAAAGGAATACATTCATATTTAAGGAAAGACACCAACACAGTCATAAAATGTAGGATACATGTGGACACAGAACAGTACATATAGATTCCTAAGAACATCACCTGTGAATTCAAACTTACATGAGCCGATGCAAACAAGTTACCTTTTGCATGTACATGGCTTAACACATAGTCTTATGCCAGACGGTCATTGTGTATTTGTCACATGGCCCATACATAGCTAATACATTGACCATGTCATGCCTGCATAGGGGGGTTTGTGGAGTGGAAAAGTCTTTGATCGCTATTTAACTTCCTCCAGTACCATACTTGTCTTGATGCTGGATATCAAATGTTTAACCATATTTGCATTATGCAAAATGTTCTAGTGAGAAACTAGGGAGGTTTACAAAGTAGTGAATGTTAAGCAGAAATGTTAGTATGTCTAGTTTCTTTTAGATTATCATAATATGCCTTTGTGGACGTATAGGAGTGAGATTCATGTAGGCAGGTAACAATTTTAATTTTAATTGATTTTTATACATACCATATTGTAGTGAACCCCAGAGTAAAGCCAGACACTCAGTTGTCTAAATCTGAACAATTCTTTCAAATACATTTCTATTTTTGAATACCTCACTGTCAGTTCTTTGTCGTGAATTGAGGGGTTGCATTCTTTAAATGGGGGCAATAGATTGGTGTCTCAAGTCTGAGTGTACCACTAGCCAAAGTATACTAAAACATACTCATCAGAAGGAACACTTGAAGTAAGATGGAAAAGAAAATAGTAGAGGTAATAGGAACAGATGCTAGGATTTGGAGACAAAAGAAGAGGGAACATGCGACAGCTGAGAATAGGCTGCAGAAGTTAAAGAGAACGAGCAGACAGGCTACATGCCTAGCCAGAGAAGGATACAGAGGGCTAAAGGCATGAAGATGTGTTGGAGTGTCGAGGAAGAAGAGGAGGTGATGAAGGAGGGATAAGGCAAAGAAGAAAGGAGATTTGGAATATGAGAGTTCCCCTTAACCATGATACCATGGTAACACCAGAACACCTGAGACCATTGTTGTCAGACTCAAAGAACCTGGTGCCTCTATGCTTCTGGATGTGTTCTATTATAAAAGTTATTCTGCAAATTATTTTTTTGTTACTGTAATTAGGCACCAAAGGAAATTCTACTTACAGCCTTGGAAATCTTGGCATACAGGAGATCATAAAGCAATAACAAGCTCAGTGTTGCTGAAAGAATGATGGCAGTGAAAGACCTATGACCAGAATTGTAAATTGCAATTTCTTTTGCTCTTAAAGCTTAAAAAAACAGTCTGCTAAAGAAAAACAAAATATTGAATCACAATGAAGAACTACCTAAGGTATTCCAACTCCAAGCCCATTCTCAAGCTCAGTAGTCTCATCAAAGTTGCTGTGTGATGGCCTTGCTTTGTTTTCACTAAGAAAATGGTTAAGATTTGTGATACATCTGATGATGTCACTGCTCCTTTCCCAGAGGTAGCCTCTCCTCATGTGGCCAGGGGACGGCAGTCGCTACCTTATCCTGACCCTGGGGGTGGCTAGGCAAGGGAGGATGAATCAGGATGATTGAGGGTGGGCACCGCTTGTAGTTTAATAGCTAATATTCGGAACTATGGTAAGTACGATTGTCAGAGCACACCTTGAGGCCTTGGCACAAGGTTACAGAAGGTAGAAGAAAGGAAAACTAGAAGTCAATCTATTTCAAAGTGCGCTCATGCATAGCTCTCCTATGGAGCCACAGTTGAATATCCTGTAACTGGTGTTATCATTTCCAGTATATTCAAATGTCAAAAAGGACCAGAAAACATCTTGTATATAGTGCTTTTAATTTTTAATTGCTTGGAGACAAAAAGGTGTACCAAGAAAGTCAGTGCCACTGTTCGTGGTATGCCAATGCATTTCAGACCAAGTCCGTCTTCAGGGCTAGGGCACTATACATGATCATGTTTGTTTAAAGTATTCATAAACATTGACAATATTTAATATGTTCAAATGTATAAAAGCAAAGATCAAAATTAAAAATTCCAGAACCTGGGATTATTCACTGGCCTACCATGAATAGTGGCACTGACGTTCTGGATGCATCATTTTGCCTCCAAGCAATAAAAAATTGAAAGCACTATATACAAGACATTTTCTTGTCCTTTTTGACACTTGAATGTACCGGAAATGATAACACCAGTTACAGGATATTCAACTGCAGCTCCATAGGAGAGCTATGCATGAGCACACCTTGAACTAGATTGACTTCTAGTTCTCCATTTTTCTATGCAAGGGAGGATCACATGAGGGGAACCAATCCTCAGAGGGATGGACAGCAGTCATCAGATTAGACATTGTATCCTCTCTTTCCTTTTAGGGATATACACTCTATTCCCCATGCCTTAATGACATTTGGTGAGAACCCCCGTTGATATCCTACAAAAGCTGCTGACACAATTTATGTATGAACATTTTGCACTTAGTAAAACTGAGATGAGATAGCGGACTGCCATGAGAGTATGAACCATAAGACGCAGTCTGGTATTGTGAACAATGTGATTGGTCCAAGACATTTCCCAGCCTGGTGGCAGGAGTTTAAATCAGCCGCCACTTTAAGATGGGGAGTGCTTCCTTTTCCAAGTGTCGGCTTGGAAACCGAAGGGAGAAGCAGGTTGCGGTGCAGAACAGAGAGCGTCCCAAACCCGGAGCGAACCCCGAAGGCAGGTGAGTGGAGGCGGCGAGAGAGGCAGACTTCCTTCCGACGTTAGAAGCAAGAACACACTGTGCCGCTGACTGGGGAAAGCCGCTTGAGTCCAGCAAATACAGAGGCGAATATCCAAATACTTACGAGTGGAGTGAAAGAGCGTATATGTTGCCAGTGAGTCCAGAGGGAAGAGGGGGACGCTAAAATTGAGACAAAGAGAGACCCTGAAAGAATGAACTGATTGCCGAGAGTGGGGAGAGATCCTCATTGGAATCACTGTTTTCTTCATAGTGGCAGTACTTTGCCGTGAAATAGCTTAGGGAAGACCCATGCTACCTTGCACTGAATAAGAAATATAGATTGCAATATAAAGTCCTGGCAGGAGAGTATACCAGGGGAACTGCAGATCTGAGATTCACCCATAAGGAATTGTACACGAGAACCTGGCAGGAGAGTATGCCAGGTGTTTTTGCAGGTTCATGCCCCATACCCAAATTGTGTTAAGAAACTGATTAAGGGGAGTGTACCAGGTGTTCTGCGAGTCTGAGACCCACAACTAAGTTGTGTTTTCTTGGAAAGAGAATCCCAAGGAAGACCCATGCCCTTAGGATTTGAATTGTATTCAATGTGGAAAAACGCATGGAGAAGGGAGTAATTTCCGCTGGAGTGAATTGCAACACAAGAGGAGGGAGTTATTCTCTTGGTCTATAAAGAACTTATTCGTTGAACATTTGTGGGAAGGGAGTTATTCCCTCTGGAACTGAGAACATTATCCATTTGGAACATTTGTTTGAGTTATACCTTTTTTTAACTTGAACATTTGCACACTTTTTAAGTCAAAGACAATACCCTGAGCAGAAAAATGTAATGTGGGTTTTGAACAGTATATTCACCATTGCACTTGCACTAGCACTTTCTTCCCCTGTACAGAGCCGTTGAAGATAGCACTTTATCCTGTGGCATAATTTTAAAGGAGATATTGATGTTGTTTGACTCAATTGATGCATTGTAGCGATGAATTATGATGAAATTTTATTCTTTTAAGGTAAATGTATTGCTTCGAAATGGTGGTTTTATGGCCTATGCCAAATAAGACTCTTTGAACTGAACACCCTAAACACCTTAGAGTTAGTTTTAGAATGCAAGGGCTAGGATAAGTTTTCAGAGACAGGGCATTTTGTCTGTGGCCATCTTGACTCCTGATATACCCTTAGTTTTGGTTGAGATAGGGAAATACCTCTTAGATTAGGGAAAGTGAGGCATTGTCCAACACCTTTATTATTTAATAAAAGTGTAAGCCAATCACCATGATCCTCTGTGTCCATGTCTCATTCCTGGTTCCTAACAGATTCAAAAAGAACGTATATGATATCCATCTGATGGCGACTGTGATGTGACATAAATGAAGGGTATAATATCGGTTATAGGTCAAAGGTTCGAATGAAAAGGATCGAATGACAAAAGGGTTGAGTCAAACGGACCGAAAACAAAAGGGTCAATTTGTTTTTGTTTTGTGTTTTTTAAAATTATTATAATCATTTTTTTTGGGGGTCCCCCGCAAACCCACTTTTTTTGTGGTAAAACCCACTTTTTTTCATATACAGAAACCCCCAAAAACAAAATACATTTAAAAAAATGTGATCCTTTTGTTTTAGGTCCTATTAACTCGACCTTATGGCATTCGATCCTTTTGGATTCGAACCTTTGACCGGACACCTATAATATCTACTCAGTTTTATTCTGAATTGTGGCCCATTTAAGTACCTTATTTGCTACAAATTATGTTTAGCAGTATCCTACGTACCCGCCACATGAGCCATGCCCTTCATGTTGCTTGGAAGAAGCTTGTGCTTTCATAGTAACAGATATTATTTGCTCCATCATTAATACCTCCCTTGCCCCAGGGATTGTTCCTACTGTTCTCAAATCATATGTAATAACTCATTTACTGAAGAAGTCGTCATTGGATCTGAATGACCCTTCCAACCTTCACCCCATATCATAATTTACATATCCTGGGGTGGGTCTGGGCAGGCTCGGGTGAGGGGAAGATCTTTCTCTGTGTTGGACCCCATGTTCTGGAACTCTTTGCCGATATACTTTTGTAACATCCCTGAAAATTCCAGTTTTGGAAGAACTTGAAGACCTACCTGTTCTGACCCTGCTCTGTATCAGTTCTCACTTTTCTTCTATTTAGAGTCTAGATGCCTTTCTGGCCTTAGTTTGTATTCTACAAATCTCCATACCTTACATTACATACATACAAGGGTATTGTTACATGGCAACTTCAAATATGTGTAGATGACTGTTCTTTGTTAAATCATTTTCAAGCAGGTTTTCAAGCTGAATGCAGTATGCAATAAGTCACTATGTCATCCTTCGATAGTTCTACAGTTACACAGACTCCTTAATATGCTTGACTAATTTTGAGGGCCCTATTGTCAACCTTTTTTCTTTTTATGGATTCCCCTCTCATGCTCCCCTCCCTGCCCCACCTCCCTTACCCCAGTATTCCCCTACCCTGTTTCACACACAGAGGTACGTACGCACACACATATTCATTATGTGTTTTTTTGGCTGACTCAATAAAATTGAAGACTTAAAATGCAGTCTGTAAAATCAATGCATAGCCCTTGGATGACTTTAGGAGGAAAGTGGATGACGATGCTGTTGGAGCCCTGATACTATTGTGCCCTGCAGTGGTTTTCGACACTGCAATCACTTAATTCTCCTCGTCTGCTACTTCCATGTTTGGTCAGAGACAGAGCCTTAGCTTGGCTTGAGTCCTTTTTAACAGGGCGTGCACAATCAGTGGCCTTTCCTCCATTTGAGTCATTGTCTAGGACGGTTGCCTGTGGCACTGAGTGCACCCAGGCTCCTTGCTCAGCCTTCTTCTATTTAATCTATCTGAATCCTTTGGCATAGCTCAGAGAACAATGATAACTGCGTGTCTTCCCTACCTTAGGTCTCCATTTAATAGTTCATACTTTGTCTTCTGTTAGTGTAGATTTTAAATATCATTGTTCTATTAATCCAATCCTATAGGAGTCTCGTAGAACCTGTTTCAGAGAACACACCAGTTTCTAGTATTGTCAAACCTACTAGTGGGTGCAAACGATAGAGCACTTACCAATGATACATTTCCTCACTCATACTTTACCTGATAAATGGACGATTAGTGTTTCTTTTTGACTGGTATTGATTCCTTGGATTTTCGTTGTGACCTGGTTCTTATTCATGACACTTCTCTCAATGTCTCTCCTTGTTGCTCATGTATGGTTACATGTTCTTCTTTGCCCATTCTCATATTGTGATGCAGTTCGAAAGGATCTGCAAATACACTTTTCTTTGTAATGTACCTCTTCGACTTCCCTTGTATCTTTTTAGATCTTCCAAAAAAGATGCTGATGTGCCTGAACCATATTATGTTTGGCCAGACTCCTCTCCAGATATTTCTTGGCCTGTTCCCTCTTTACCAGATGTTGATGGAGTTGATACTGGGAATTATTATGATTTTTCATGTGTTTTGTTGAAAATTATATTTGTTTTGATACATGTAGATCCTGTTCTCCATATAGCCATTCTCCTCCTGTTTGAATTTCCTTTTGATATTCTCAGCAAAGTCCAGAATAATTTCACCTAATTTCTGATAGTCTTTAAATGTGGATTCTGAAATATTCATATCTGATCTATTTTGTTTGATGTTTTCCATCTCCAGTTTTCATTCCATGTGTGCCTTCTTTCCATGTTCACTAGGCATTTTGAAACTATTGGTTGATGCATTGTTTGGATTTTCTTCCATTGATTTCACTTGTGTTTTGTCTTTTTTGTCAAATATGGGGAATACACCAATCTGGAATCCTGCTGGTATACAACCCACTTCTAAATATTTCTTTAATGTGGTCTACTCCAACTTTCGCAGATCTTGTTAGATCACATGGGCTGTCTTAATAGGTTTATGCTGACAACATCTAGATCTTCCTCCATTGGAGGGGCCATCAGGGTGTTTCAGTAAAACATTTAAGTAGCTGTGAGGAGGAGGTCTACTTGTGGGTGAGCAGACATAGATTAAAGTGTAATCCCTCTAAAACAGTGGTTCTTTGTATAAGGTCAACAAGATGCACAGTGCATCATCAGATCACTAGACTTTGCATTGCTTCTTCTTCTGCTTCTCCTTTTCACGAAAAGTCTGACTGATCAATGCTTTTATATCTATCATCTGGATTATTGCAATGCAGTGTATTTGGGTCTGCCCATAAGAACATTATAGCAGCTTAATTTCATCCAAAATACATCATCTAGGTTGCTGCTGAGGATCAGTGATATAAAGCATATTTCTCCAGGTCTCTAGACCCTATATTGGTTGCCTGTGTCTGAAAGGGTTCACTTCAAGGTGTACTGGTTAGTGCATCAGGCAGTACATCATCCGGACCCATGTTTTCTACAGAACGCTTCATTTGTATCAATAGAATGAGACCCTTTGATCTTCTGATTTCGACCATGTGGGTGTTCCAAAATTCTCGCTAAGCCTTTTCAGTCCTAGCAGCACTACACTGGAATTCCAGATTCATGCAATTATGACTTATTTCAGACTGTGTGGCATTGAAGAGTAACCTCAAAACCCAATTGTTTCCTTGTTAGGTTTCTGCACACTGTTTCTCTACCCATCTGTAACGTTAGTGCTTTTCTAGCACTGAGATCCCTGCTAAAAGCGAACTTTGCGATATATAAATGTCCTTACTCTACCATACCATGCAATATGTCAAGGAGGCAGATAAGAGTGGGGTGTTGTGGACTAAACTAAGGTCCCTCCCAAAATGAAGGGAAACATAACTAGGCCACGCTTAAAGATCAGTGCAGGTGGCAAGCCTCCTGGTGGAGGCAGTGAGGCACAGCTTGGCACTACCCAACCAGGCATGTGTGTGGGGGAAGCCAGTTGATGACACAATGGACATGTGATGTAGCTTATCTGGTGCAGCCATGCAGATGTTCTATTACGGTACACCTGTAGAGAAGCAGTTGTACACATCAGTCATGGGGCCCACCCCCTCACCTCCATCATATTGCAATAACAGCAAGAAAGCACTGTGCATGTCACCTGGTATCATCCCAATACTGCATCAAAGATACAAAATATGTTATATGCTCAGACAACCGTACAGAATGTACCCTCAAACTGATGTGTAAGATGGAAGTCTGCAGACAACACTGGACATAGAAGAACTATCAGTAAAGTCTGACAGGTGTAAAGTGTAGTCATGAAGAAATTAGACGAGGGCACACTGAAATGATGATATGAAGATGTGACTGATGTAACAAAGTAACTGAATATGTAAATGTGAAATCATATACACTGAGAAGGTAAGTAAGAAGAGATGCAGTAGATGTATATATGCAGAAACGCAAGGTAGAAGAGACATATAGAAGCTTGCTAAACATAAGAAATATAATGTGAATAATGCAGCCATGATGAAAAGATGGAAGTCGGCTTCGTATAATAGTAAGCTAAAAACCCCAAGGAGAGAGACCAAGGCTGCAGATCGGATAGGCAATGAAATACAAATTTATGCAAGAACAAAGAATAGTTTTTGGCTTTGGATCAAGGATGTCGCAGCAAGAAGCAATTGCAAAGCACAAAAGCAGTTAAAGAGGATAATCCATGTACGTAGGACATATTTCTCTAAGATTAAGCACAGGAGTAAAGAATTGTGAGTGACACGTATTGGACAATCAAAGATGCAGAAAACATATGCAAAATGGAGCAACCATGTTCCCTGAGGCCAAGGATAGTAGTAGCACCCAGTATAATTGAATCAGATAGCACTAAATAGGAGGATAAGATGGAAAAAACCATGGTCTCCTCACATGTGGTGCAAGACCAGAAAACAAGACGCTCCAGACAAAGATAGCAATGTACCTTCACTCCCTTTAATGTCCCGGAGAAGAGAACAGTTTCAAGGCAACTACAAAGAAGAGGCCTTGGCTTAGGGCCTAACTAATGAGAGATGGTAGGCTAATTGGCCAAGTGGGAAGTTGTCTGGCGTTGTTCTTAGCAACACGTAAGCAAAAGAAAACCCAGGTGCAAACAAGCCGAATGTCCAAGGTTGGAAGAGAGTGCCAACCAATAAGTATGGCATATGTGATGGTGGATCATACACTGTTGCAGAAGCCAATCCACTGCTATTATTCTACTATTATCTATATTATACAAAGCTAGAGGTAGTTCAAGATGTGCCTACTTGATATGGGGCAGCAAAAGATTTTACTAACACCTAAATAAACTATAGGTATGTATGTTCCCTTAACCTCTTAATCTCTTAACCTTAATATCTTCTACCCTGTCGATGACTCTCACTACTAGCCACAGGACTCCTGGGCTGGTCTCCCTCTTCCTATCAGAGTGAGCCGACCTCACCTCTACTCTCCCGACTTCTACTTCCAAGCTTCTCCTTCTCTGAGATTTCAACATCCACCTTGACTCCTGATGTGGCCTCACATTTCAGCAACCTCTGCAACTCTTTCGTCCTCACCATTCTGCCTTCTGGCTTGACTCACTCATTTGGGCACACTCTGGATGTGTTCATCTCTGCTGATCTCTCTCTCTAACCCTCGCTGTACTCCTCTCTCATGGTCTGATCATTCTCTCCTCTGCTCTCACCTGGAGCTCCTAGGCTCCCCAGCTAAGCCCCTAGAGCCCCCAGCCGCACTGCCAGCCTCCTTCTCCGAGTGTCGGTAGCCGCCTTTGCCGCCTCTTTTATTCCAGCCCCCACCCCTGCTAATGACTCTTACTCTGACTCACTCTTTACTAATCTTCATCTCTCCATCTCCAACACCATCGACATCCTTGCCCCTGCCATGAAGATTCACATGAAACCTGCCTCCAAACGCAACAGTTGGTATAATTCTGACCTATCCTCACTAAAAAGCAAGTACAGAGTTGCATAACTGAAGTGATTGATCTCTCGCACATCCTCTGACAAACTGGCTTGTTGCCTACTCCAAAGGCATTACAGACTCTCCATCCTGTCCAAGAAGCGGGACCACCTCCAAGCCTGCATCTCCTGGCCACCAGCAACGTGGCTGAACTTTTCAAAATCTGTAAGAAACTCGTCAATCCTACCACAGTCTCTACTTCTCCTCTCCTGTCCCAGGCCATCTACACAGCTTTGGCCTCCCACTTCGCCATCAAAACACAGGACATTCTGTCCTCACTCTCCTCTACTCCCCTCCCTCCTCCAACTGCACGTAGTTCTCCCTTGGCCCCTCTCACCCAATCCCTCCTAGTCTCCTTCTTCTAACCTATAGCACCGGATGAGATCACCAAAACTGTTCGCTCCATGAAAGTCTCCTCTAAACAGATGCTTCCCATCTCCTCTAGAGCTATCAAGGACAATATTGCCACCCTCGTTCCCTCTTTGGCTGAGTTCTACAATCACCCTTTTGCCACTGGCTCCTTCTCATCCCCTCTCAAGCACTCCCTTGTGTACCACCTTCTAAAAAAGCTGTCTGTGGACCTTTCCTGCCGGCTGACTACCGTCCTACCTCCACTACCCCGTTCCTGGGCAAACATTTGGAGAAGCTGGTCATCTTGCAGGTGGGGAGCAGGTGCAAGTGGATCTAGGTCACCTGGCCTAATCCTCGCCCACCTGGTGCCTTCAAGGTTGCCGCTCTTTTTCCCCACTTAGCCAGCCCCACCCACTTGGTGCTTTCCTGGGTGCTCTTTTTCCCTACTTAAGGAGCCTACACCCTCTTTTCCTTTATAGATGGGGAGCAGGTGCAAGTGGATCTAGCTCATCTGGCCTAAGCCCCACCTACCGGGTACCTTCCAGGTTGCCGCTCTTTTTCCCCACTTAGCAAGTCCCACCCACCTGGCGCCTTCCTGGTTGCTGCTCTTTTTCCCTACTTAAGGAGCCCTCCAGCTGTTTTTCCTTTGCATATGGGGAGCAGGCGCAAGTGGATCTAGGTCACCTGGCCTAAGCCCCGCCCAACTTCTTAGCCCTGCCTATTCCTTCCTTCTCTTAACTCTTAGATCAAGGGCGTCTCTCATCCTGGCATCCAAAGTGAAGGCCAGATGAAGAAAAGGGCAATTCCGTTTTGGACCTGTTCAGAGCAGGAGGACCCAGGGCCTGAACACCTGCTCAGACAGCAGCCTACTTCTGCAGGAGTCTGTCCTCATACATTCAGGTTTGACCATCACCGTCTTGTGGCCAATGCTGGACTTGACTTCTACAGACTTCATTGTTTTACGTTGCGTCACCCTTTCTCAACTCTCATGCTGGACTTCCTTTGCATCTTGTACTCATGGTGGCCCTGAATCATGCTGTTCCCATGTTCATCTTGTACCCTGGCTTGCACCATTATGTGCTACTACAATTGTATTTGCACTCCCCTCTTGCTTCTCCACTCTTTTTGACTGCTTACTCTGTTCTCTCCTCCTCTCCCTTTCTCCCTTTCCTCTCTCCTGCCCTCCTCCCCTTACTTTCTTCTATGCACTTACTCTATCAGAATTATCCCTGGACCTAGTATGATAGTAACCTCGTCTGTATCCTTACTGTTCATAGCCTGTAAGAATGTCATTGTATTTTCCCTTGTTACCTCCCTTGCCTTGAAGCGCTTTGAAACACACTGTGTATAGGCGCTATATAAATAAACTATCATATTATATCATATCTCCCAAATAATCCACCAAACTGACTCGGTTGGCTGTCTCCACGACCACAAGTCTGGCTTTAGAGCAGCCAGAGGCACATAAACCGCTCTCCTGAACACATGTGAAGACTTGCTCTCAAACCTCGACTCCAACACTTCCTCCGTTCTCATCCTCTTTGATCTCTCCTCTGCCTTCAACACTGTCAATCAACCCACCCGCCTGAATCTACTCTGTGACACTCTGGGCATCACGGATTGGGCATTGGCTTGACTGACCTCTTTCTTTTCGAATCGGTCCTCCCAGGTTCAAATGTGCCATTTTCTCTCCTCTTCCTCGCTCTATACCTGCAGTGTCCATCAGGGCTGTATACTCTCACCGTGGCTATTTAACATTTACCTTTCCCCTCTTGCACACCTGATCTCCACCTTCTTCCCTCACTTCCAGTGTTATGCGGATGAGACTCAGCTCTCCTTTAAGCTTCCCTCCTCTACCCCCTCTCCTTCCTCTCTCTTCTGCAATTGTCGGACTGCTATTCAGGCATGGTGTGCTTCTAATGATCTCTATCTTAATGGCGTAAGACCGAGATTCTTCTCTTTGGAACCCCTCCTTCCTTCTACCCTACTCTCTGGCCTCCCTCCTTGGGGCCCCTCCCTCACCATCTTGTGAGGCAAAACACCTGTCTTGTGAGGCAAAACACCTGGGTGTCATCTTCGACTCCACTCTCTCTTTCTCTCCTCATATCGCTGGCCTTGCCAAGAAGGCTCACTTTCAGCTTCACCCCCTCAGAGGCATTCTCCCTTTGCTCATCTTCCCCCAGAAACACAATTTCTCTAGCGCTCTGGTTCTCTTCAGGCTGGACTACTGCAACAGCCTCTTCCTCAACCTGCCCCTCTCCTCCCTCTACCCTCTTCAACTAGTCCAGAATAGTATTGCAAGGCTTATATTTGGCCTTAAACCCAGAACCACATCTCTCCAGCCCTAAAATCTCTCCACTGGTTCCCAGAGGTTGCAAAGATCAAATTCAAGACCCTCTTCATCATCCACTAGGTATTCTGGGGCCTGAGACCACGCTACATCCAAATTTCTCTCCCCAAACACCACCCTGCTAGAGCCCCTTGGTCCTCTAGCTCTAACTGTCTACAGGTCAGATATCTCTCCAAGCAGAGAGTTGGGGGGGGGGTAGATCTCCCTGTTCGGCAGGAGCTTACCTCTGGAATGGCCTCCCCACCCATCTCAGGCTTAAATTCTGCAAGCTTCTCAAGACCTTCATTTTTTTTCCTCCTTCCCTCTCCCCCTTCCTTGCTAATCCCACCTGCTGCTGCGACTGGCTGCCTGGCCCCTTCTGAGTCATATAGGGGCAGGGCCTTCCCTCATTCAGTCTGCCTCAGCGCCCCCCCCTACCAGCACTTTCCTTCGGGCACCCTTCCCTTACCTGACTACCGAGTCCGGTCCATCCCCCCTTCGCACTAGCTTACCCATGCCTCATCCCCCTTGAGAGCTTGCCCTCCTGGCTACCCCTAGCACTCACCCAGCCCCTGATGGTCCCTTCCCTCCTTCATCCCCCCTCCCCCTCTGCCACCTTCTCTCGCCCTGACCTGCCCCATCTACAGCCCCCTGCACTTCCTTTGCTGCACTTGAACGATCCGAATGTCACAAGGCCTGGTAGGACCGTTTTTACTGTTTGTAGTCCCCTTCCTCCTTAGTCTTGTGGTGCCTGGAATCACTTCCTACTGTATAGGTGCCATACAAATGTTCAATAAATAAATAAATGAATACATAAATAAATAAAAAACCTATCCCTCCACCCAATAGGTTATTATTTGCCACGTAGGATAACGTCATAGCTGAATTCAAAGCCTTTGTGTAACTGAAATGTATTAGAGAGTGTGTGAGCTACGACTTGTGTTGCTTGCCATTGAATCGATAATAAAGTAGTACTTTGCCATAGTCTTTGAGCCTGTCCAGTTATTTGAGCCTGAAATCGTTTATTGTGGTAATCCTGTCTAGCACTTGATATGTTCCAGGTGCTACTGCACACACTTAAGGGCAGAACCACCGTGGGAAGAGTGTAGCTCCCTGTAGTATGTGGAAATATCAGTGAAGGAAGTACCTAATTGAAGATCCCAGTAAATTAATAGAGGAAGAGGTATGTGAACAAGAAAAGACACTCATTAGCAAATCACATAGGCACAAAATAGTACTGTATAGTCCTACAATGTTTCTAAGGCAAGGGGCTTACCTGGGGCATGAATATCAACTGTTTGACCAACTGAGTGGTTACACTTACTCGCCGTCCCTTTGCCTTATGGCTTACAAATTCTACAGATTGTACGAATAGAATAGTTGTATCAAACACTTTTGTTGTTCATGCAGTATGCTTACCACATGCCTCTCCCCTTCCAACATCGAGGGCATATGGTGACCCCGCTTCCTACCACCTCTGCATGCTGAACACCATGCAACATGCCCCAAAGTATTAAGGCACCTAGCAGCTTTTTTTGTCTGCTTGCTTCTCCCGCCCAAGACAGGAGCAATCTCAATGTTACTCATTAGATCCCTGTCAGAAGCACATTGCTTTGCCTGCTAATCAAACATTCAAATGTATGACTTTCAGCTTGTGCAAAGACATCTGCAGCAGGTGCATCAACTGAATAAGGGTCCTTCAAATTACAGTCTAAGAATATATTCTGCATGTTCAATTTATGGAGTAAAAATAGAAGTAAAAGTAGAAGTAAATTGAGTTGTTAACAGTAAAATGTAAATGAGATGGGAATAGTGCAGTGAACATCATGAAAAGAGAAGGATGCAAGTCTTTGAATTAATCACTGCTATGTGTTGCCTTCCATTTCATGATATAACTCAGTGCCATTAAAGAAGGGGACTACCAGTTGGCAAATAAGTCTTGGTTTGGCTTTCAAAAGGCAACATTCAATGTCAACTGATGGACCGTGTTGCCTCCGCAGTAGAACAAATGCCAACAAAGTCATTTTATGCCTTGTGATCTTGCATTTTTGGCAAGGCTAACCACATTAGTGACTGTACAAAGGCTGATTTGAAAACAGTGGTATGGAAAGGTGACCTGAGAAATGTCAGTGTTTATGATTCATTCAAAATCATACATCATTCCCGTTTTGTTTTTACTCTTAGGTGTAAGCCAAAAATATTGCATTGAATTTGAAATAGGAGGGAGATGGGATGTGAGGAGGGCCACACATCTACCTGGCTCACTTTGTCATTCTTCTAGCGGTGTCCAGACTGAACACTCCCCAGGTTTGTCAATGTGACTTTGTGGTTTTCTTGTGCCAGTAAGAGATAGCCTGATCCATTCTCTCACTTTCTTGCTCCTGTTTCCTCCTCTCCCTGATATTTCTGCTTCTCTCTAATTTCTCCCCAAGGCTACTCTCACCCCACCTTCTATCCCCTATTCTCACCTCTTTCCATGCTCAGAAATATGGTGCCATACTCATCCTCCCAGGGACGTGGTGCCCTCCTCACTATTCAGGGCTATATTGCCCTGCTCACTCTCCAGGCATATGTTGCCTGCTCAACTTTCTCCACTAACCTCACTCTCTCACCTCCTTACACCACACAACTTCCAATCTTCACTTCTATGTCCACATCTTACCACATTCCCCTCTCCTACATCTTCCAACTACCTTTCCCCTCCTCCTGCTTCACTCTGCTCTAGATCCAGTGGGCGGCCGTGGAGGAATGGCAGGAGGATGCAGAAAACTGTTGACGTCATGATAATATCTGACTGTGGAGCATTCCAACAGCTATCTCTGAGGAAGTCCTAGCCGAGTGTGTGAGGGATTTCTTTCGTTTTGTGCCCGCCCTCCCAGATGGCACGGATATGGAGTTGGACAGGGTTCACCGAATACGTCCAAGGAACCTACAGAAGGGTTTGCCAGACATACTAGCCAGAATCCACTTCCACACGATAAAGGAATGGATCATGAAGGCAGCGAGGTATTCACCTAGAATGCAATTCGGGGATGCTTCTATCTCCCTATATCAAGATTTGGCAACAGCCACTTTAGAGCAAAAGAAGAACTTGCGACCCATGACTGAATGGCTCTAGGAAAAGAGAATCTCATACATTTGGGGCTTCCCTAGAGTACTACTTTTTACCGCTGAGGGCAAGAACTAAGAAAATTGCATTGATGAAGTAAGCTGAACGTCTGCTGAATCCTGACGCTTTCAATGTGGAGTCCAAGTCCGTGGGCGAAAAAGAGGGGCGTACAGCCCATTAAGGCTCCTGCTACCTGGTCTAGGGTGGGAAAACTGAGGGACCCTAGGGGTCCCAACCACAGTGATAAAAAGGGTGCCCTCAGGTGACTGGAGATGTTACACATTTGTTTCTTTGCTAACAAGGTACAATTTGGGTCTCCCTCAAAGCTGAGTATGAGTCCTTGGTTATGTGATCCACATTGGGGGTGCACCGTTGATTAAATATGTTATGGGTGGGGTTTAGATATGTTTGTTATTTGCAAGAATTGGGTTGGGTTGTTGGTATCTCATTAGAGGCCCTGGGAGTGAATCCGATTTTGCTCTCATATGGTTGGGGGTAGTGGTAGGAGAGGGTGGGAGGAAGTTTGAGGGGAGAAAATATTACAGGCATTTCAAATCTCTTTACTATCACAGGACCAGGAAGTCGCAGCAGCGTAACTCTTATGCCCTAGGGTTGTATACCTGAAACAAACTAGGATACTGGCTCTTCAGAAGCACTGCTCACCGTAAACATTCATATGGGAGAGGATAGAAAGAGGGAAATGGCGTATGATCACCTGGAATGTTCCGGGCTTGAAATCTCTGGCTAAAAGGAATGGGGTGATGCGAAGACTGGCGGAACTGTCTGTTCATATAGTCTGCTTACAGGACACCCACTTACTAGATAAGTATTAAGGTGTTTATCGCAGTAAAGATATCAAAAGAAATGTTTTGCCACTTGCAGGGAGATACAAAAAGGAGTAGCGCTGCTGCTAAGCAGGGAGTTACCAATTACGGAATTCTCAGTCAAAAGGGATCCGCAGGGTAGATTTGTGTTGGTCAAGGGAAAGATGTTTGGACGACTTTACACCCTCATCTCGATTTATGGGCCCAATACTGATCAAAAACGTTTTCCCCCCAAAAAAATCACCCCACAAATTGTCTCCTTTTGTAATTTCGGGTAATAATCAGAGGGGATTTAACCTAATGTCTAACCCACACGCTGGCAAAGTATTGGAATGCAGTGGAGTTGGCCAGGTTTCTGCGGGACCTGCGAGTAGTTGATGTATGGATATGGTCAAATTAGGGGGTTAGTGATTTAATTTCTACTCACATGTCCACAGGGGTCTCTTGCGGCTCATGGTGGGCCAACTATTCCTGTGTCTGGAAGTAGTGTACAATACACTGCGTATTATCTCTGACCAGGCCTCGTTGGTAGCATGCAGTAGGATTCTCAATATGCCAACATCTGCAAAACAGCCCTGGAAATTAAACGTCCCCTCTGACAAATCCACTCTGGGGCAACAGTGGTCCAGGGATGAATATTGGTTTCTAAACCATCAGTCAGCCCCACGCCTCCAGTACACCAGAAGCGATCCGAACAGATTGGAACACAAGTCAATTATAAACTTCCTTGTCCAATTTTGGTAACGTGGACGGAATGGCAAGCTTGTCTGCACAAGGTCGTGGATCGTTGGTTAGTTGCAACACAGCAAAAATACAATTACCCAATGATAAAAGGGACTGTCCAGTCAAGGTTATATTAAAAATATCTACTTTATCATTATTACAATAGACAGTTCTAGCACACTACAAAATACAACCCACACTGTAAAGAAACACAGAGGGCAAAGAGTTTCATAAAGGAAAGTGATGCACTCTGGATACTGACAGAAGGGTAGTCGGTTAAGCAATCTGTCCTAACTGTTTAAGGTTATTTATTTTCAGCACCAAGGGAGCAAGGGGTCATAAATGTCACTATGTGCCTTCGGAGAAGGACCAGAGGGACAGAACCACAATGTACAGGGTGGGTGAGATGTTCTTGATGCTCAACAGCGTTGAGTCGGTTCCAGGACGCTTTGCAACTAATGTGAAAGAGTTCAAACGGGAGACAGCTATGGGTATCAGGCGGCAGGTAGTTCGGCAAGCTAGGCTGGACGGACGGCTGCAGGCTGGCCTACACGTGACTCAGGGTCAATAATCATCTCTGTGCTGGCTGGTGGATCTAGAACGCTGGTCGAGGTGTCTCAGACATCTTGAGTTACTGCAGCGTGATAACAGTCAGTGGCGCAGGCGGTCAAGGTTCGAGAGCTCGACTGCCTCAAAAATGTCGCTAAAAGATGGACACTGGTTGATGCTTGTGTGGCACTCCTCTTATCTTCTTTTCAGGGTATTGTGGCGTCCTTTCAATGTGGACAGGCAAAGCTGAGGAGAGTGTTCTCAGGCAATGGCCTTGTCCTTTGTTCAGAGTTTCTCCGGCACTTCCCACCTAGGAAGTTTTTGGCAGAACCTAGCAGGGCATGCTGTGTGCTGGCTGGGTACCAGTTCTGTGGCTTGCGGACGGGTCCTCTGAGTCCGACATCTCCCTCTGTTCCCTGGGAGATGTTTAGGGTAGGGATCTTGCTTCCCCCTTGGAAATCCTTGCCTTCCTTCACTGGCAGAATATGTAAGGCAGACCCATACCTTCAGCCAGGGCCCAAATGAGTCTTTCTTCTTACTCCTTTCGAAGTCATCGGATGATATGCTAAGTGAGAGGTTCAGCCCTCTGTTAAAGCCAAATTGGCTCCAATGATTAGTGCAGGCTAAGCCTACCTTAAGGAACCAATCCGGTGACCCCACCAACAATCTTCTGTAATGTGTGAGGTCCGGATCAGAGTGCTTTGCAACAGGAAAGATGAGGGGTGACAACATATACTCCTAAGTCCCTCCCACCTTCCTGTCTGCTGTAGATCAAAGTGTCTCTCTGGTTATCTGATCCCTCTGTGGCTCTTGATCAAAGCGCAGGTCTCCCTTGAGGTTTGTGATGAGAGCAGACTTCCAGTCTCCCATATATCACATACTTCTCCCCTCTGAAAGGGGTTAGCTATGCAGGGGTTGCCTATGGTAAATAATGGACCCAGAAGGCAGGCCATTCACTGTCCTTCATACAGAGGGGTGGGAACTAGCTTCAAGTTGACACATTGCATATCAAAGAGGTGTTCACCCCGCCTTCCTGTTGTCTGCTCTGCGAACAAGCCCCTTTGCAGTTTGCAGGCTTGCGGTAATTATTTCTCATTAGTATGCACTGCCACCAGCTGTATTAGACAATACGGGGGAAGATCCTTGGGGCCTTTGATAGTTTAATTAGGCTGCTCATGGCCAGAGGAAGGTGTGCCTTCCCCCTTCTTGAGAGGCCTTGTTGTACCCGTGGCTGTCACATTCCAGTGGAACATTACAGGGGAGGATGGCGCCTTTAGGCTGTGTCCTCCCGGAGTACACGTGACTATGCGTTTCGTGCGGTGAGCAGGGAAAATGTGTGCGGAATGGCCTCACACATTTTCAGAGGCTGATCTCCCATCATTCATTTTTATAACCAAAATATCAAAAACCCAGGTGAGCACACACTCCCTTTGTGGATGGTTGAATTTCTCACATCCCCATTCTAAATGATGCAGCAGTCTTTTGGCAATTTCTTTCTGCATTAACGGACTACTTTACTGAAAACGTAACCCCTCACTGTCCATTAGCCACGATATGCGATGCCATGAAAGCTGTAATTAAAAGGGGGTTTATGGCCTGCACAGCGTCATTTACCAGTACCAATAGATTGCAGTAAGAACAATTAGAAGATAGGGTTAAGAAGCTGGAGAATGAGCATACATCTAAACAATCAGGGAAAGTATGGAAGCAGCTGAAAGAAGGGTCCAATTAGAATTACACTTAGCTAAAAAGTCTGCCCAAGTCCTGGGCAAAACTAAACAATACTAACATGCCGAGGGTAATAAAGCGAACCGCTTATTGGTTTATAAACTTTAAAAAATCCACCACCAAAATAATATCCATGCACTTAAAGGGGATTATGGGGCAATGCATTTTGGGGAACAGGAGAAATTGAATATAATGAACAAGTATTATTGAGACATAATGTCGCAAATCTGATGAACGACAAACAGACTACCGGACTAAGGTGATGTTCCCTGAACTCCCCCCAGGGGTCATGGACCGCCTGGAGGACCTGATTACCTGATTACCCCAGAGAAGGTGAAGGAGGCAAAAAAACATTAAAGAACACAGCCCCCGGCCCTGACGGTCTCACAGCCCCATTTTATAAAATGTACTCAAATATTTTGGATCCTTGTCTAATTACCAACAGCCCTCTGTGGTAATAAAAGTTATTGGGGCACTAACGTCAAAGATAATGATATCAGGAGCTACCAGACGAGGCTGTCCTCTCTCTCCCTTAATTTTTGCCCTAACAATGGAACCGTTTGTCACGAAAATGAGATTGAATAAAAATATACAGGGAATCCTGTTTGGATCTAGAGCAGACCAGTGCTCGTCTGCTTGTCGGTCCCGGACTACCTTCCATTTCCAGGCAGCCGCACTGGATCCCGAGAGCACCAAGATCTGCATTGCAGCAGCTCGAGGGTGTTTTTGCTTTTTTGTCATGTCCAGCAAATAATGTCGCAAGTCAGCTAACTTACAATGTTTCTGAGAGGTCCTTTCCTCTAATCTGTGACATTCACTGCAGCAAAGTATAAAGCTGGATTACACCCACTCCACAGTGTTCTCACAACGGTCGCAGTACATGGTGGCCGGAACCCATGCACCCAGTGTGTTTGTCTACATCGGGTAATTAGCATTTAGGTATGTAAGTAGGGCCTGAATCATTCATTGGTGTTCTACAGACAATAGGAGCCCTAATTTTTTAGGTAAGCTGATAGCTAAAGATAAGTGTATGTGAACTGTATGCTTGTAACTATTGAATCTATAATATCTCAGAGTGTCTCCTCTGCGGCTCTTGAATTCCTTAATCTGATCTAAGGGGGTCTGTCAAGTAGCACTCCTGCCCTGGTCCATGAGTCACGCACATTGGTTACTAGTCTGTTTGATTTATTGATTGGGAAGGGGGTAGCAAAGCATCCCGACTTCCGAGGAACCCATCATCCTTCACGCAAATCTGGCAGACCTGCCACCAGGTCAAGGGCAGGATTTACAAAATGGTATATGCCAACAACGGTATGCTGACCCTGCGTAATATTGAGACTCGCTTAATGCCCTGATGGAGGAAATTGAGCAGTTTAGCCAAGTCTCAGGTTTCACAGTCCATTCTGCCAATTCTAGCGCAATGGGGAGCCTGATCCCAAAACAACAACAGAAAGAAATAGCGAAGTTGAGCCCCTTAGTCTGGGTTAAATCTAACATGAGTTATCTCAGGGTACTGATTCCTAGCAAGATCTCACACATGTATTGAGCCAACTTCCTACAATTAAAGACTTTATGAGGACTTAGATCACTAGGACAAACAGGAAATCTCCTGGTTTAGTAGAATAACCTCCATCAAAATGAACCTAATCCCCAGAATCCTGCACTTGTGCATTGCCCTGCCGGTCAAGATCCCTGACCCAGAACTGCTTAAACTCCCCAAAAAATTCTGGTGTTAGTTTGGGGAAAGAAAATACCCCGAATCTCGAGGATGGTGATGCTAAGAGGGGTCAAAAGTGGAGGTCTGTGGGTCCCAGATGTATTCAGATATAATCTGGCAGCACAATTATCCCACATGTTTTCCAGGCAGGTAACTGAAGAACCTCCCAAATGGAAGCCCCCCGCCTTTAAAGACTTTAAAGACTTTCCAACCAGGTCTAGAAAACAAGTTAGTAACTTCCATCATGAACTCAATTTACTACTCAATTTACTACAGGAGGAGGGTGGCACGTAGATGGAGAAATCAGATCCATCATAGGTCCGTTCTTCCCAATCTGGAATAACCCAGATTTACTCCCAGGATATGACACAAACAGATTTAGGAAGTGGAAAAAGGGGGTCTAATGCTCCTAAATAACTTATGTGAACGGGACTCCCATATTATTCGAGGAATGTAAAGCTAAATTTCAGGTGCAAACAATTTCAATACGCCCAGCTGAGGCATTGGACAACCCACCATAGAAACTAAAACTAATGGCAGCAGAGAACCTACCACACTTGAGTTGACAATAGGATCTAATATACAGTCCGGTAAAATCACAACTCTGTGTAAACTACCAAACAGGTTTGATCCGCTAACTAAAGAAAACTACAAGTTAAAATGGGAAGAGGATCTGGGGGAAGAATTAGATATAGATGGAACTGCAACCAAACAAGGACATTTGGGAGCTCCTGGTGTGTAACAAACAAAGAATGTGCAGTAAAGGTCTGTTACAGGTGGGTCATTACCCCGAAAGGCTACGTAAAGTCAAACCTTCCTATTTTCCACATGCTGGAGAGGATGCTCAGCGGTGGGGTCTCTCGTCCACTTGCTATGGACATGTGAAAAGTCTTGTCTGTTTTGGAAGGAGTTGCTGGCACAAGTGACAAATAAACTGGGCTCGCTATCCCATGGTACCCGGGGATTGTGCTACTAGGGGACACGGGCGATAGCGGTATTACCTACCCACCTACTAACAGCGGCAAAAATTACACTGGCCCGACTATGGAACAACCCAGAGGGCCCCTTGATAACAATGTGGAGGGTCAAGTGTTGGCAGATTGCGGCCGCAGAGAAGATGATCACGGCCTTAAGACTGGGGGTCATGGGGAAATGTAATAGCATTTGGTCCCCATTCCTAGATTACACTGAACGTGTCCCCGGTATCATATGCGAACCCCCGCTTATCCTTGGTTTATCAATAGTTAAACCTTGGTTTGTGGCTCATGCTTAATGGTGTTTACATGGTAGTACTAGTGGAACAAGAAGGTCATGTCTATTGCGTTTTTGTTGCTCTTGGTTTGTCTGATGTTTAATGCTCATGCAGTCATGAGATTAAGCTGTAACTGTGCCATCTCGCTTGGAAGCGCTCCTGTGATGGTGGGCATGCGCAAATAAATATATAAAAAGATTTGTTTGAAAAAAAGAAATGGGGCCCTTTGTCTGACTATCCTGAAAACGGAGTTGATTTGTGCTCTTTATTCAGGCAGGCCTAATATACCTTAACATCTTTGCAGAGTGCGCACGAGGGTTTTGCAATACCCGCCAGAAAGGGAATGTCCTGCCCTGTGCAGAAAGTATGTGTGAGAACACGTGGCATATAGTGTTCCATTCTGGATGATTCCTGTTTGAAAGGAAAGGCAAACAGAGCAAAGGCAGGCTATTGAAAGGTCGCAGGGTGGATATGATACGTTCTACTACGAGGAAGGCTCACATGCTAACTATGTACAAGGAAGGCAAGCAGAAAAGCAGGGTTGCTGAAATTATAGCTGCACACATTCCTGTGAGGAACGAACAGTGCGTGAGGCATGCAATTCTCAGCAGAAGAGCACATCTATAATTGGGGCTCGTGATCGGCAAGGAACCAGGAGTAGCACTGGGAAATATTTATTCACATGAGAGGTAGTCAAAACACAGAACTGTCATCCAACAGGAGTAGGCAGCAAAAATAGCTGCTGAATTCTAGAAGCCTGGACAGGCACTGAGGAGCAGTGATCACCATAAGGCAATGGTAAAGCTGGAGACCAAATAAGTCAAGCTGTGGCAAGAAAGCTGGAATAAAGACAGAGTTGGACAGGGGAATTTTACTTGGCATCAAACTGTGCGTTTCTATATTTAATTTCTAACATGTAAACTTGAGGTCACTCGGTGATGGGAATTGCAGAACATAGTGCCAACAAGGTATGCAGCCTTTGCAAAAGTGTCAGTTGTGTATTCATGGGACACAGAGGCCGCGGTGCATGGATGCAGTGTGGTAAGCAGGAGAACACAGAGACACGACACAGTGTTTATGATCATCGGTCCCTGCTCGTGCACGGACTGCGTGCCAGCGCAGGGCCGTATTTATTGGCAGACTCAATGATGTACCATGTTATTGTGCCTCAACGGCACGACATCTCCCTCCTCCTTTTTCATAAAACAAACGAACAGAAAGAGTGTGTCAACATGACACCAAACATTTATGTGAAACAACATACGCCAATATTTTTGGGACATTTATCAATCTTGCGTTGCATAGTCCCCCAGATATGAAGGCTGGCACCAGGATTCACAAGTCGGATACCTCCTCTCTCTTACCGGCTCTTGTTCTTCTCCATCGATCCTCTCAGGACCAACGCCATCATCACTGCCCACTTCACTATGCATCAGCCACCTCTGGTCGTCATCGCCCTCATCACTGTCTCGCATTTCCAATCTTGGGGTCTGACTTTCTGACACTCCTCTACTCCACCCCCTTCCACATCAAGATAGCCTGAAGGCTTGTGGAACAAATTGTGGTGATGTGCCCCTGTCCATCTGACACTGTCACTTTTGATCCCAGGACATCCACAACTTGGAGAGGCCTTGGCTAATCATCTTCCCTCTGGAGTTCCTCGTTCGGACTAGTACTACATCACCAATAGCAATGTTATAATCTCTAAGGCCCCTTTGAACATTCGCACGCTCAGCTGCCTTCTCTCTCTTCTCCGGAAGAAAACCTTGCGGCCACCTCTGAAATAATGCCTCTGCTGGGGCTACACATGTGGAACAATGGGTTATTGTGCAATATTCCAGCAGGGATTGAAATAGCGTCCTCTTCTCACACAGCCCTTGACCATGCGCAATCCGTAACCCCTTCTTGAGAGTGCGCATCAGCCTCTCCATTTGCACAAGGCCAGAATGGGGTGACTTTTCAGTGTCTCACTCCTCATTCCTGCAAAAACCCCCCAAATCCTACACTCTGAAAAGGTGGCCCATTTTCCGAGCATAGTATTCTGGGAAACCCATGTGTGTTGAAAATATTCTCCATTGCAGGAATGACATCATGAAGGGCAGTTGATGGAACAACCCCCACGTCTGGAAGCGGGACCACTGGTCCACCATAACCACAAAGTGAGAGTACCGATGAGTTAAGTCAAAGTCCATGTGTACGCATTCCCATTTATTTTCACTCCAGGGCATACACTCGATTCAGGTTGCCTTACATTTTGGGGCAGCCGCCTGGCAGCACACAGATGTCCTTATGAATTCCTCCACTCTTTTCTAGAGTGCCAGGAACCACGCTTTCAGGTTACCTCAATGACCTTCTTAATCAAAATGGAAGGAACAACCATTTGCAATCCTCTGAGAAGGAGACCTTCTTGCATGAATGTGAGCTCATGCTTTATTCTCCACAGTTGTTCCAACGTGGTCCTCGCCTCCTGCATCCTCTTTTCACGGTTGGCCAGGATATTCTTCCATTCTCCTTTTAACATGTCACACTTCAGAAGCTGGAAACAGTCATTGCTCTCAGATTCTGTTCTCAATTGATCTATTTCCATTGATTTGGGGAACCACTCTTGCAGATACCAGCCTTACGACATCTTCGGTTTCACTTTCCTCCGTCTCTTCTGATAGCCTCACTGCGTGCCTTGACAAATAGTGGGCTGCATTACCGATGTCAGGCCGGTACACCAGATGCACCGCATACTCTTGCAATACCAGGAGCCATATTTCAATTTGTAGCATGGGTTTTGTCGCAAATCCGGGTTGATAGGGAGAAGAGGTTTGTGGTCTGTCACCACCCGGACTGGTTTGCTGAATAAGTATAGATGGTTGTGGCTGCAACCCCATAGCACGGCCAAAACTTCCCTCTCAATCTGTGAGTAATGTTGTTCATTCATGGACAGAGCTCTGCTCGCATATACTACCGGCTGGATTCCTCCACTCTGATAATATTGTGTGAGGACTGCACCCAAGCCGAATGGGCTGGCGTCCACAACGATCTCTGTGTCCTGACCCGGATCAAAGAATGCTAGTCAGCATTCAGCTGACAGTGCTTCTTTAATGTCCTGAAACGCCCTTTGTTCTAGCAGCGTCCACTGCCAAGCTGATTCCTTCTCAGAGGCTCTGAAAATGGTTGGCAAGTTCTTTTTCAAATGGCCACAGTACCTGCCCATAACTAGAAACGTCACTCCCAAAAACTGTCTCTGGGGAATTTGCCTCGCAAATGTCTTTTTCTTTTGCAGGATCTGCTGACATGTTGCTCTCTTGGAAAATAAAACCAAAAAATGCAATGAGTCTCTTCAAGAACTCACACTCATCTCTGTGGAGCATCTAGCCCAATGAGCGGATTCTTTCCAGTACAGCTCCTAGGCATTCAAGGTGCTCACCCTCAGACCGGGTGAATACCAAAATGTCATTGCTGATGTTCAGCGCACATTGTAGTCCGGCCAGGGCTCCACGGATGGTATTTTGGAAGACTTCTGTAGCTGATGAAATGCCGAAAATGAGCATTTTGCATCGTTATAGCCCCAAATCTGTCGTGAACGTGATATGTATCTTGATTCCTGAAGTAGAACCAGCTGATGGTAACCGACTCTCAGGTCCAGTTTTGAGAAAAATGTGGTGCCCTGCAAGTCAGACACAATGTCATTAATTGTTGGCATGATGTGGCATGCCCTTCATATGACTTTGTTCAAGATGCGCATGTCCACGCATATTTGTACGGATTCCGGCTGGATGGGCTTTCAGGCAATAACAAACGGGAACACCGACAAAGTGGGCCCTGCTACTGGCTTAATGATATCCAGCTGAACAAGGTTCTGAATTTCCTTTTCCACTTGCTCACGCAGATGAAAACGTACCCTCCTGTGTTTCAATGCTACTGGTTGAATAGTTTCATCTATATGAAGCTGTATCGGTTCTCCAGACGTACCTCCAATGCCCGTGAAGACATCATTGAAAAATTCCACCAGTGCCTCCACATCTTCCACGAATACTCCATATGTAAAATGCACCAGTTTAAGGGCCTCCCTCGCTGCACAACCCAGTAGGGTTTGGTCACCAATCTTGGATATCAAGAATCATGTTCCGATCTTCACGTCCGCATATTGTACCAGCGTTACAGCGTTATGAACATGCCTTCCAGAGGTAACAGGGAACTGCTCCCAAATGTGAATATGTATACTCTCATGTCTTACAGTGGTGGGGGTTGGTGCAAAGCTTTGTAATGCGCTTCTGCCATCACATTGATGGATGCTCCAATATCTATGAGCAATGGGATGATTGTGTTCAGTATTTTTACCGAAACACTTGGGCTGACGTTTCCTTTGCCTGCCAACACTCATCCCCATCAATATGAAGACTCCGTCTTCGTCATCTTCATCATCCATTGGTGGGTCTGTCCCTTCTGCTGCTGGCTCTATGACCGCCACTTGTGAGGGCTTATTTTGGAAAGGTGCTCTCTGGAGTTCCTTGCCTCTTGACTGGGAGGCCAGTGCTGGCGCCCTGAATAGACATGCAAAATGATCCTGTATTCCACACCTGCTACACATGTGTCCCTTCACCGGACAGTCAATCAGGTGGGGAAGGTCATAGCCGCACTGAGGGCACAAAACAGTACTGAGGCTAGGTTGAGGCTACCTCCTCTGCCAATTACTCTTCCAGCCAGCTCTCCTCGTTGGGCGTTTCTCCACTACACATGCTTGTTCCAGTTTTTGGATTTCAAAGCCGACTCCATTCTGGACGCTCTCACATCTGCTAATTCATGTGAGTGGCCAAACTCCAGGATACGTGCTATTGTGATTCCAGCCTTACAGAGAATTTGCTGGCACATTTTAACAGAAAATCACCAAAAGATGAGTTGCAATCTTACTTCTTCTTCCCGATTGGTCCACGCGTATGATGTGGAAGCTGACGTAGGCGACCATGAAAAGCGTCCAAACTCTCATCACTTTTCTGCATTGCTGATCTCATGAAGATCTTCTAATAGTCTGTATTTACCATTGGGCCAAAATATTCAGACAGGGTAGCAAGGGCCGCAGCATACGAGCCATCAGCTGCGCGTAATTTCTTAAAAGATTTTTTGAATGGCTGGGCCTGCCGAGTAGATGAGTGGATTTCTTTGCCCTATCCTCGAGCTCACCAGTTGCACCAAAATACATGTCCAGACACTCAAGCCAGAGGTTCCATCGTGGGCCCAGGCTAGCCGGGGAGCCGTCAACATCGAACTCTGTGTTAGGGGCAAGAAAGCCCTGTTGACGAGGAAATCTGACTCTGGGTGGTGCCCTTTCCTCATCCTGAGATATGATACTATCTCACAAGACCATCCCATGGTGCTTTACACTTCCTTTGCAGCACACCACTCTAGCAAGGCACACAAGCACTCACAGAGAGCCGCAACCCATGCATGTGCCACTGAAGCCTGACTAGGCCAGATTCTTCAGCAGGGCGCACAAGCATTATCTGGAGAGAGCCGCAACCCTGGACAGACGTTTGACGTCTTTGCAAAGGTAGCTACCGAGGGAGAGTTTACACACTGCAGGATGCACTCGCCACTGAACTGGTACTACCGAAGAGAAGCATATATGTGCAGGCAGAACTTATGCACCATCACTTTTAGTAGTGTCTCAGCAGTGCTATTAGACAGCACCAACAATGTCAATTACATGAAGACTAATAAATGTCATTCCTCTCATGTTCCTTATTATTCTGTTTTTGAAGAAACAAAAAAACAAGGAAGTTCCAAAAATTAGGAGTTTCGCCCTCCTCAGGGTGTCCAGTCAAAGGATCGAAAATAAAGGATCGAATGACCTTTTGATCGACAAAGGATCGAAAAAAAAGGGTCGTTTTTTAAAATTTATTTATATATTTTTTTTGTTTGGGTTGGTAAAAAAAATGTTTTTAATAAAGAAAACGGGGGATTGGGTGGGAACCCCCCCCAAAAAAATAAAAATAAATAAGAATTCAAACCTTTTTTTCGGTCCTTTGACTGTCGATCAAAAGGCAGTCGATCCTTTTGTTTTCGACCCTATAACTGGCAACCTCGCCTCAGTAATTAATCAAATCACTAATGTACAATGAGGTTTCTCACCTCACCTCCTTACCGGCGGAATACCAACAGAAAACGTGTTGGCCACTGGAGAACGCCATGGGGCTCCGGCATGCGTGGCGCATCGAACACGGAGGCGCGTGGACATTGTGTTTCGCACCAACATCTGGGCACGGTCACGTGGATCCACAGTTCAGTGAACCTAACTGCGGGGCTCCTTCGTCAACATTGTTGTGTCGTCATGGGACACTGAGGCCACGGTGCAAGAATGCAGCGCGATTAGCGGGCGAACACAAAGACATGACACAGTGTTTATGATCATCAGTTCCCGCTCGTGCACTGACTGTGTGTGAGCGCAGGGCCGTATTTATTGGCAGGCGCAATGACGCCCCATGTCAAAAGCAGAACATCACACCAGTGCACCAGATCACAAAACGGCAGGTTCCCGCGCCATTCGGAGAATGGGTTTCGGCGGGGGCCTCCCCTTAGTGCCGACACCCCTCATCGGGGCATGGCGGGAGCAAGGGGGGCGGGGCCACAGCCAAGCTTGGCTCCGCCCTGAGGAGGGGGTAGGTGACCTCATTGTGAGGCGCAGGCGACAGCCCGGGATCGATAAAGAGGCCCCCGCACGTGGGTTGGGTCTCTTCTCTGGCTTCCTGCGCCGATGAATTTTGCCGAAGTCGGCTCTCTCTCTCGGTATCCAGCCCCGGTTGAAGGATGTTCTCAATTTGAATCTTTGTTCGTGGTCGTGTTTGGTGATCCCCAGGGAGGTGACTGGTGGGGGTCCAGGAAGGTCGAGCTAAGAAGTCGGGACCTGCACTCCCGATCCTGCTACAGGAGTTCCAGCTGCAGCAGGTCTCGGTTCCTGCCGGGCGACAAGAGGTAACTTTCGCCGGAAAGGAGGGCAAGGGGCCAAGGGGGCGTTTCAATTTCGGCAGCCAGCGGTTGGTTGGGGGGGCCTTTTGGGGCTCGGCAGCATTGTGTAGTGTCCAGCAGGAGGGATTCGCAAGGTTTAGGGGGGGCACGGGGGCGGTTAGGGGGGGTGTGTTAGGGGGCTACCCATGCTCGCCCGCGTCGGGGCCGAGCTCGCAGGAGGAACGACACGAGGGGATCATGTGGCCTGCCGGTGGGTAGTTTGAAGGGGCCACTCGCTCTCGGTCGCATCGGGTTGGGAAGGTAATCGGCGGGGAAATGTCTTCAATGCTGGCCGATGTCGGCCAGGGCCGTTACGCGGAAAGCGGGAGAGAGGGGCCGGAGGAGCGGAGAGGTTCGAAGGGAGGGGGTGGTATCACTACATCGCGCGGCTAATGGCGGCTAGGTGGAGAGCAATAGGGAGCTTCAGCGGAAAGGAACTAGGCGGAAAAATGTGGGTGATTGGGTTAAAAGAGTCGCTGCCATGTGGGGCAAAGGGATAACGTTTTGAACCTGTATACGAAACCAACAAATGTAAATATAGGATCGGGCAATGAATACATCGTTTTGATAATTTGCATGCGGTCCGGAAGATCCGGGGTTAGTTGGCGTTTGAGTTCGCCTTAGGTTTGGCGGAATCTGGAGGACCGCCGCGTGCCACTGTTGGGACAGCACCGCGTGGGTGATGGCGGTTAGGTGGAGAGTGAAAGGGAGCTAGAACGGTAAAGAACCAGGCCTGGGAAAGTGGGTGATTGGGTTGAAAGAGTCTCGGCCATGCAGGGCAAGGGGGCAATGTTTTAAACCAGAATAAGAAACAAACAAATGTATTTATGCAATGGAAATATATGATGAGACATCTATTGCTAACTTGTATGCGGCCCGGGCGAATCCGGGGTTGGTTGGCGTTCGAGTTCGCCTTAGATTTGGCGGAATCTGGATGGACCACCGCCCCACTGTTGGGACACTGGGCGGCCGCCGTGCCACATTTCTTTGTCAAAATGCATGCTAAGATCTCGGCTTGTGGGCCGTATGCCGGAATTTTGGAATGGCCACTGCGCCACTGTTTGAACAA
The DNA here is from genome assembly GCF_040938575.1 of Ambystoma mexicanum. Taxonomy (NCBI): domain Eukaryota; kingdom Metazoa; phylum Chordata; class Amphibia; order Caudata; family Ambystomatidae; genus Ambystoma; species Ambystoma mexicanum. Next base: position 509,274,561 of record NC_090932.1, on the reverse strand, counting down.
GTTATCAAGGGTGCAAGCTAATGTCGCAGGGGTCAAAGAGTTACGGCCAGGTGGGGCACGTTGGGAATTCGAGTGTGGTTCTTGGAGTCGGGGGGGAGGCATGGGGCGGGTCCGTTGACTTGCCTTGCATGACTTGGGGAGGGCGAATAACGCAACGTATCACCGAGAAGCTTTCTTCTGAGGGGGGGAGGGAATATGGTATAGAACAAGTTTTAAGCACTGGGGGTCATTTTATGACTGCAATTTTATGCAATCCGCGGGTAAAGAGGATGGATGGCTATATGGGTATTGCCAGCGAGATAATGTATGATGCAAACAGAAAGTACAGGGATAAGTTGTACGGCATGTTTTAACATGCTGCTATTGTACTACACGGGAAGCGCCACTTTGATGCCATAACCCAGGCTGTAGGCACGGCACAGAAGTAAAAGCGGTAGAATCTGGTACGGGGCTGTACATAGCAACTTTCTGGGGTAGGTAATGGTGTGTCTGTTGGGCACTCCTTAGATCGCTGATGTCGGGAAGGTGATTGGGTAAGTTCTCTTGGCTTTAAAATTCTCACACCCTTGTGCAAGGCAGTCCGTTCCAGGCATCGGGTGGGCCCAGGGGCGGGTTGGGGGGAATGGGTTGTTGTTGTGGGAACCGCATGGGCTATGGCAGTGAGCTGGGGAAATGAGGGGGTGGGGTCTGTGCAGGCGGTCGTTAAGGCGAGCAAATTGCGGCGCGTGTAGAGATGGTGCAAAATGGGAATGTGATGACTGATATGATGTTGGATGGCATTTATAACGTGTTTATATAAAATGTTTGCAAGGCCGGCAGACGGGCCTGAGCGAAAGGCAAGAGCAAGGTTTAAAAATAAATAATTAAATAAATAATGCCACAGTACCGCATGCCGGAAAATAGGAAATGAAGGAGTCTGGCGGGGGTGCAACAAGTTTTAAAATCGCACACCGTGGGAGGCAGTTTGTTCGGGAGTGGTGCTGTGATCCTGGCGGGCAATGGCGACAAGCGCAGAAAGTACTGGCGGATACCACAAAGGGAACTGCACAGCCATCAGCTTATTATGAACGTCACCCAGGAGTAGTATACTCAGGGGAGGCCCATGTTTAAAGGTTAGGGTTAGGGGGCTGGGAAGACCTTCCAACTCCAAAAGTGGGTGAGGGAAATGGGAAGTGCATCGTTGGAAACAAAAATGGAGAGCAACAATGAAGGCAGCAAGGGGGGGGGGAATGAAAGATTGCAGCAAACGGGTCTCGGCCAAGTAGGTTGGAAACTGGGGGGAGGGGGTCCATGTGGGATTAGGGATTGGTGAGGGGGTGGTGTTAAGAGAAGCGGCCCATTTGCAATTGTCAGCTAAAGGAGATGGGTAGAAACACTTGGGAGAGGGGACCGTAGAATGCGGGGGGTAGGAGCCAAGAGGAGCAGGGGGATAGTTGGGGAGGACCCCTCTTTAGCGAAAGGCAGGGGAAGAGGACGGGGATAAGAAGGCTGCTGGGCTCTGGGGTGAAGGCAGCACTGGATGGGGCCCTTGGGAACAGGAGGGTGCGATGGGGAAAGAGGGGCGGGAGGGGATGGGACAACTAAGCTAAGACGTGGGGAGCTAGGGCAGCCCGGGGTCCCGGCGGAAGGGGGGTGATCCCTGGCAGGACGGGCTAGGGGAAGCTCCTTTTGGGGCAGAGAAATAATTAACAAGGATTAATAAGCCAACCAGGGGAAAGGGGAAGAGGGAATCCAGGGGTAAAAAAGCAAGAGGGGGAAAAAAGAGACCTGAACGCATCCTTAAAAAAGGAGCCAAAGTGGAAAATGGAGAATAAAAAGAAAGTAATACATGGAAGGAAAATGCACGTAAATAGAGATGGGGAAAAGAAAATGAAAAGAAAAATTGCAAAAGAAAGAAATGGCCAAAGGGTAGAGAGGGACAGTTAGGGAGGGGCGGGGTGGGGTGGGCGCCTGCGATGGGTCCCCAAAGACCCGAAGGGGTGGGGGGGGGTTGCAAAGTTGCATTGCACTCAGCGCAGAATCCTGAGTTTAAAACGGAACACCTGTAAGCTAACTCCTGACTTTATGTATTTAATAAAGTTTGCTGTGGCAATTTTTCTCCCACTCAGTCAACTGGTCATGCCTCTTATTTGTTGCAAGGGGGTGGAGGGGGCGGCTCCAAGGGAGGAGGATAGCGGGTAGGGAATAGGAATAAGGGGGGGTGGTGTACATGCAGCATATGTATGTGGCGTGCCCCCACTGAGACTGTCAGCGCTAAGGATGTGGACCTCAGTGTCATTTCTTGTGGGTGAGCCTCTAGTCTAAAACTTCAGAGGGTTGCTCATGTGCAGATTTAATTAAATCTGCAACAATTTTGGTAACTATATCAATGTAATAGCAAATAAACACAGACATGCTGGTCTGAAAACATTTGCTATGTGTTGTATATCACAAGTGCAATGTTTCCTTTCTGTCAATGATATAATTGAGGCCTTTTCTTACTGGCTCCCCGCACCTACCAGCATGCTATGACACGTCTGCCCATGATGCTCAGGTGTGAACAGCAAGGCTTCTAGCCTAGACACTCTCCCCTCACTGGCCCCTACACCACTTGGTTCACCTTCCTTCATCCCCTAACAGAGAGCAAACTAGACACCCGCCCGTAATCACATCCTACCAACACCACCTCCTATCCAAACTTGTCTGGCCCTCTCCTAACCTATGCTAAACCTATTGCTGAACAACCACCTTCACCTCACAGTTAGCTCCACCAATTGAAACTTGATTGACAGTCTACTTTAGCTCCCCTTTGATCATCTCCTTTGTGATCTGAAATTGTAAAGATGCCATCATCATATCCATCATGAATCACAGCAATTCCATCTTGTCCAAGTTCATCAGGAAATCCAGGTCCTGAAGAAGTGTTTAAGTATTCTCACCTGTTTCAACAAACGCTGATCTTCCTGCGACATTAAGATCATGTCATCTGGGGGATTAGAAGATGGCCGCCAGCACTAGGTAGACGTGCTGACAGCGCTCTCTTGGCCACGGCTACACAGAGGTGCCCACCACCCCGTCGGTCTACTGGGGGGTGGGACACAACGACCCCCAGCAAAGAAAGGAACAAGCCGGAGGGGAAACCGACCATCAAAACAGCTTTTGCTGCCCAGCGGGTGCCGCATCAACCCAACGGCTCGAGGCGGGCCGAGGTTCCCAACTGCCGCACCAAGTGAAGCGGCTTCGGGAAAGAGGAGGAGAGCCGCCAGAGGAGACTGCAGCAAGACAGAGACTTAGAGGCCCTGCCGGGAAGCTGAAAGGGGGTGCTCTGCGGTGTGGAGAGCCCCCACAAGTGTACAGACAAAACAAGGGCCCAAAACAGCAGCTCCCACGCAGGACCCCGGGAGGAGGCGGGGCGCCGGAAAGAAGGAGAGTGCAGAGAAAGTGAAGAGAAGCCTTGCTGGGGCCGCCCCACTCCGGGACCCAGTGGACTTTGCGGACCGGAGCAGCGAGGCGAGGAGGAGCTGCGGCCATGGGAGGAGGCTGCCGCATAGCGGAGTGCACAGTGGAGCGACCGTGCCCTCACCCCGGACCGGAGGAAAGGACACCTTGCCTCAGGGCCTGCAAGGGAGCCGGTAAGAGTGGAGAATTTGCTCCGACCTGGGAGCTAGGGCACACTGACATATCGAGGACCCCACAATCCCACCAGGGACATCAGCGGCAGGCAAAGGGGTGGGGGGAACCAAGGCACCCCGAAAAAGGAAAAACATTTTTTCTTTTGGAGAAGGGTTTGCTCAGTGAACGCACCTACAACCCCACCAGGGTTGGCACACGAACGGGAGTGACAAAGGAGACCCTAAGTGGCCCCCACCCCTCTGGGGAGAATTGAGCTTGAGAGCAAGAAGGATGGGGCAAATTCAGCCACAAGTCCACGGTGGGTGGTGGCAATCCACGAGCTGCCCCTGCCAGAACACAACCTCCACCGACGCAGCCCTGACAAGTGGGGGAAATCGCAGATACTGAACCTCTCCAAACTAGAACCTTGGCTGGGACACAGTTCAAGGGGCAGACACATCAATACTATAGACGGTTTCTCTGGAGGAGGCAGAGCCCCCCTGAGGAGGTGGAAGGTGAGAAGTGAACACAACGGGGGAGAGCAGCTAAACGACCAAGAGGCCCTACCGGGGGCAGGGTAAAAGGGGGAAACCTCCGGAAGCATAGTGGAGAGCCCTACAGAGCCCCGGAGAGCCAGGTGAGGAGAGCAGGATATCCACCCCAGAGGTTCTTACGGGAAGAAAAGTTCCAGCAGGGTCTAGAGGAGTAACAATGTCCGTGAAACATAAGGGAAAGAGCGGAAAAGTCCCACAACCCCAGGGGACTCCCCAGGAACACTCCTCAACATCTGGCCCTCACAGGATAGCAGGGAGATGGCCAAAATTATGCCTGAGGGCATGAATGGAGGAGCCACATCGGGAGAGGGGGATGTGCAGACCCCAATGTCAAGGCAGGATTTTAGGGGAGAAATGCTGGCCCTACAGAACAGTCTGTCCAAAACATTTCAAGAGCAATTTCAGCTGATGAGATCAAATCGCAACTCGGCCCTGGGGGAGATCAGACAAGACATGCAACAACTGCGGAGAGGACGGATCTCCTGGAAAGAAGGGTACAGGAAATGGACAAAGAGACAACGGCTAACAGCGAAGCTATCAAAAGACTCGACATAGCAACGTAGAACCTCGAAATCCAGTTGGAGGATATGGAAAATAGGTCTCGCAGGATCAACATTAGTGTGAAAATGCTGCCGGGAAAGGATCTCAGACAAGGACTTAAAGGAGGTGACCCAGACAATTTTTGCGGAGATCTTGGGAGAAACGTCGCCTGATAGGGTGGAACTGGACCGCATTCATAGAGTGGGGAGGATAGTGAAGGGGCCGGCTGCAAGACCAAGGGACGTACTGGCAGCATTTACCAGATACGCCTAAAAAGAGGTGGTCCTCCAGGCGGCAGGGAAACAGGAACCGATCATGTACAAAGACCTTCGGATAGCGCTATTCCAAGACCTGGCAAGCAGCACACTGATGAAGAGAAGACAGAGGGCCCAGTGTTAAAAGTACGCAATGAGAGAGGAATTTGTTACAAATGGACCTTCCCATTCGGTCTGGGAGTGTTCGATTGGGAGGGGATCCAGAAGCCCGGCACATCAGCACGAGAATGAGCGAACATCCTACAAATTGACCCAGATGAGGTTGCTACGTGGGAAGGAGGACAGGCCGCGGATAACCGGCCAAGGCCGAGGCCGTGGGAATGGACAACGGTGGGAGAGAAAAGGAGAATGGGGACAAGATTGACCAAACTACTGCCAAAAGACAGGAGTAAGGCGCCAGCTGGGGAAATGGATCCAGCAGAGCATGAGTAGTCATAAATGAAGCCGGCATAATAGGGATGGTAGGCGTCTAAAGGTGGTGATATAGCACAGGGGGTAGAGCAACCATCTGAGAATCAATAAGGGCGAGCGAGCCCGGGACAGGTGAGGTGAGGAAACGGGGAGGCCAAGTCCCTCCAGTGAGGTAGAGGGTTTTGAGGGAGAAGGTGAGGGAGGGGTTGGGGGAGTAAGGGGGGTGGGGGAAGACGCCGATATTTCGCACAGGAAATATGACAAAGATGGCAGAGGTTCGGGGTATAGTAGTGAACAAAAGGGGAGAGCAAGGGGGCGAGACTGGGCGGAGGGAGACCGAGGGGCACTCAGAGAGAGGGGCTGAGGGCCATAACAAGCTGGGAGCAAATTCATATTGATACCCGTTCAAGTGGTTAACACATAACGTCAGGGGGCTAAATACCCCCCTAAAAAGGAAGAAATTGGAACAATTTATGAGGCAAGAGGGCACAGACTTTCTGAGGCTGCAGGAAAATACCTGAGGCAAAAAGACCAAGGGTGCCTAAAGCTGCGAGGGTTTAATCAGATCTTGCATGCCTCCGGGAAGAGCAGATCCGGGGGAGTAGCCTTAGCCATCAGAAACATGGTTGACTTTAGGGTAGCTGAAACTATAAGGGATAAGGAGGGTAGGTATATTGTAGTTGAAGTGACACATCAAGACAACCCATACACCTTGGTGGTAGTGTATGCACCGAACATAGGTCAGGAGCAATTTTTGAGGCGGGTTCTGGGGGTACTGGAAGATAAGGCATGGGGACAAATAGTTTACTGGGGGACCTCAACATAGCTCGGGACAGGGGACAGGATAGATCCGAGGACTCTGTGATGGGAGGGGGGCAGTGATGTCTGCAGAACTCAAAGATAGAATTGGGGGTGTAGGGCTAAGGGATGTATGGCAGGAACTGAAAAGAGGTGACAAGGGCTACACCTTCCTATCTGGGGTTCATGTGTCGCAGTCTAGAATTGACTACATCTGGGTGTCAACGGGTCTGGTGGGCCGGATTGGAGAGGTCAAGACAGGCCCCATTGGCATAGCTGACCATAAGGTAGTATCCATACTCATGGACTTGGGGCGCAGGGAAAGAGGGGTGTGGGGATGGCAATACCCGAATTTCCTTCTTAGAGACCCAGTAATCAGAGAAGAAATTGAAGGGAAGATTAGGGATTTCTTCATACAAAATAAGAGGGGGGACACGAGTGAAGGGACAAGATGGGATGCCTTCAAGGCTACACTCAGGGGAGTGCTGATAGCAGCAAGGGCACAGAGAGGAAAACAGTTGAAGGCATTAGAAGAACAGCTAGAGGCGGAGGTAGAGATAGCAAGGCAAAGGACAGGAACAACCTCGACTAGGGCCTCCATGAGGGAGTATAGGAGAGCATTGGGGCAGCTGGAGATCCTCTGGACGAAAAAAGCTGAATATTATGCCAAAGCCAAGAACGCCGATCTACTCCTTGCGCGCATCTTGAGAGGGTCGAAATCTAAAAACACAATCACAGCCCTTAAAACAGGCACAGGAGAACAGGTCACACGTGCGAGAGGTATACAGGAAACACTGGCAGAATTTTACGAATCCCTATACACATTGCAGAGCCCACAATCCCACTTGCAGGCAGAGTTCCTGGAAAAGGTGAGGTTGGAAAGAATTGGGATGGATTCACTAGAATCACTCAGTCGGGAGGATAGCGGTGAACAGGGTTATGTCAAGACCCTTTAAGTTTAGTAGGGGCACAAAACAGGGCTGCCCTCTGTCCCCAATGCTATATGCAATTTATTTGGAACCACTCTTGCATGTAATAAGGGAAATGGGAGTGATACAGGGAATTCCATTTGGGGGGACCACCCACAAAGTGGCAACATTCGCAGACAGTATGTTGCTTACCCTGACAAAGCCGACAAAGAGCTAGAGTCCATCCAGGCTAGTAGAACCCTGTTGGAGGAGTTTGGGAATGTCTCAGGCCTAAAGATCAACGTGGGCAAATCGGAACTCCTGAATCTGACCTTAAAAGCAGGGAATCGTGACTCAATGAGGACAGCTACCCCCTTTTTCTGGAGCACGGGGGGATCAGATATCTAGGTGTAAAAATCACAGCAACTCTCCAAGGCTGGTATGCCGCCAATTACCCCCCACTGCTGAAGGATATTAAGCGTGACTTCCATAGGCGGAAGAAACTCCGGGTCTGTGGATGGGTTGGCTAGCGGCAGTTAAAATGGCCACGCTCCCTCGTTTTTTGTATCTTTTCCACTTTTCCAAGCAATCCCCCAGGCGATACCAACAAGTCTTTAAGAGTTAAGAGGGATGACCAATGAGTTCTTGTGGGAAGGGAAAAAAGTGAGAATTAGTAGACAGTTATTGATGGCACCTAGACGGGAGGTAGGGCTGGCCCTGCCGAACTTCCAACACTATTACGAGGCCACGCAACTGCGGCAAATTAGAGAATGGCTCTAGAAAGGGGAAACCACACAAAATAAACAATGGGTGAAAATGGACAGAGCAGTCGTACATTATAACTTGGCGGAGGTTTTGTGGCTCCCGAAACCGCATAGGCCCAAGTACCTATATGAGAGCACCATATCTAAATTAGTGGCGCACAATGAGGACAAATTGGTAAGAACCAAGGGATTCACGACCTTCCCTTCTGCCTTCACACCTATATTCAACAACAGGGATTTTACACCAGGGCTAGAACAAGGGGCATTCAAGCAATGGAAGGAAGGGGGCTGCAAAAAGCTGGGGAATTGTTCCGGGATGGGGGGTACCCTCATTCGAGGACTGCAAGAGGGAATTTGGGGTGAAGGAAGGGGAAAGGCTCAGGTATGTGCAGATACAGCATTGGGTTCTGAACCCCGGAAACAGTCAGTCAGCGACCAGGAATACAACACAGTTTGAAAAGTTCCTCTTATCCAATGATTTGTCAAAGGGGCTAATATCTAACCTGTACAGAATCTTAGATAGCGCAATACCCAGACAACAATGGCCATATATGCGGGGAAGGGAACAGATCCTCGGGAGGGAGATCGGAAGAGAGGAATGGGAGTGACTATGGAGGAAGATCCCCAAACTGGCAAGAGTATCCCAACTACAACAGGGGTGGTATAAGATACTATTCGGCTGACACTACACACCGGCCCGTCTTCATAAGATATACCCTGCAACTTCAGGAGTCTGTTGGAGGGGGTGTGGAATAGAAGGCACAGCAAAGCACATTTGGTGCTGATGTCCAAAAATAGAACCTTTTTGGCAAGAGGTGCAGAAGGTGCAGGAACAGGCCTATGTGCCGGGAGGTAACAGACCACTGGAGCAAATCATACTAGGAGTCAGAGGAGACGCCGGGTAGGGGGAACCCAGACCTCGGGAAAAAGCGAGAGTGGTTCTCACGCTCGCAGCTATGACAGTAATAGCGCAAAGGTGGAAAAGTATGGAGGTACCCATGGTACAAGACTGTCTACGGAAAATATGGGAATTTGTAGCTCTTGAGTGGGCAACGTATGCTATGTACGAAAAGTTTCAAACCTTCGCAAGGGATTGGGGAGAAACTCTGGCCATCCTCAGAGACGATTTCCAGATTAGGTGCTGCCCCAGCGCCCAAGACTATTGGATTTACAGTGAACCTCGGCGATCGGTCCATGAAAGGGAGGGAGGCGGGATACTGGGGGGTGACGGGGGGATTGAGTTCATATGTTGTAAAATTAATTAAAAAGATTTATTTTAAAAAAGATCATGTCATCCAACTAAATTGTCATTTTGACACCTTTCATTCTGAGAAATGCTATCAGACATTTTAGTAGCTTAGGGAAGCACTGTGGAGCTGGTGAAAGGGCAAATTTGAGCCATTGTCAGGATCTGGACCCCTAGAGGCAAGAGCCCTGAAACCTGGTGCTGCCATGGTGGTTACCATGGCACCATACCACACTCCCTGGCACACACCATATATTCAAACCTAGAAGATGCCCTGGGATTTACCGCAGTGACGGCAAGGGTGCAACACTTCTCAATGTTGTAATACGTGAGTAGCGTTCTTGTTTTTTGGATTGTTGTTCACGTTTTATTTTTTAACCTTGGACCTCATCTTTTGATTGGTGATTGGATTTCCTTTTGTACTGCTGTACAGGCGGTTGGCTATATATCTTACCTGTGCCTGTCTACTGGATTACTGAGTGGATTGCTCCTGAGTACTTTACCCTGATGACTATTTGGAACTTTGATCTGTGCTTGTTTACTGGATGGGCTTTCCCTGTGTTCTACTACCTTGTTGACTTCTGGACTGTGACCTGAAACCATCTCCTGTTATAATTGGTTCTTCCTATTGGGGCACAGACTAGTGCACAGTCAAAGTCTTCCCCGGTCTGCTGACTAGGCGTAAGCTTCTGGGATTCCTTGATTATTTAGCGCTCTGTTCTTGTCCCTGTAAAGCCCTTCTTGACAGACTGCCTCCTTAGTCGTGTTCTCATGCCACCCGAGTCAGCTCCCTGTGGACTGCTGATTTACCCGTCCATTCCAGGCTAGGACGTTGGGTCAGCTCCTATGGACTGTCCCCCACTGGACAAACTGCACTGAAACAGGTCTGTGGGTTTTGCATGCCTTCTATGAGGTAGGTGTGTTTTTTTGGTTATTTCCCTTCCTGTGTCTTTTGACTGTTGGTATTCCATCCTCTGTAGAGTTGTGCCTCTTTCATTTGTAGCCCTTGCAGAGAGCCAGGTGATATTCCTCCTCCTGCCTTTTTTTCGAGCCCTCTGTATCTGTAGTAGGTTCCCATAGGGAACAGTGGCTCATAAAGGGAAGTCTAGTCGTGCACTGCTATTCCTGACAGGTATTCCCACATCTCTCCTCTCCACTGGAATCTGAAGAACCAATGATGGGGTTGGGGATGGTGAGGTATCCATCTTTTAGGTCTACCTGGGCTAGTCAGTACCCATCTCTCAGGCTATCTCTGAGAACATGGATGTCTTCCATAGGGAATGGTGCGTTTCAGCCATTTGTGCAGGCTTTTGAGATTCATAACTGGTTCTACGTTCTGTTTACTATGTACCTGGAAAACCTTGCTAACAAAACAATTGGGATGTGGTGATGAGTGGGCTATGTCCCCTTTCTGAATGAGATTCAGCTCTCCTTTTCTCAAGAGGCTTACAAAGTCTCATGTACTCTGCCATCCTAGATAAAAGAGTTCATCCGGTGGACCGGAGACGATCTATGTTTTTCGGGTAGAACATATCTTTGTCTCCCACTCAATCATCCACTCCACCATTTTGTTGCACTGTCATCGGGAGAGCTCCCATATCAGAGGCATGAGTTCCCGCTCCAGTCTACTGAAGAATCAATCTCACCTTTCAAATTAGAATTTTGATCTACTAGGTCCATTCCTACTGGAGTGGAGGAGCTAGTGATCCCTATTATCTACACCCGGGGCAGGGGTTTGAGGCTGGGCATTGAACCGTGCACTATGAAAGCTGCTTTCATCTTTTGGAATGCAGTACTAGCCTCAGGAAGAGCATTCTTGCGTGGATGGGATGGGCCCAGAGGGGTAGTCGAGGAGGTCTCTAACGCCAAAGCTATCCTCAGCTAACCCTCTGCCAACTCCTCAGGAGCACACATCTTCTGGACCTATGTGATATTTTCGAGAAAGAAAATACTGAATCCCAAAATACCGATTTTTATTTTCTTTCATCTCATCTATATGCAGGCGGAGACCACTGCAGCCTCCCACATACCCCTCCACATTTATTATTAACTTTGCCACGCCCCCCACCACATATATATATATATATATATATGCAATGAAATGGGGCATCCGAAAATTCAGCATTTTGTGATTTGGCATTTTTTGCCACGAAATTATGGGGTGATAACGCCTTGGATCCCAGCACTTCCAATTTTTCTTGGACGACTTTGATACTCTTTTGACACTACCAGCCAGAATGTATTGTCTGTCTGGACTCTCGTGAAGATCACTGCTGAAGTGCCAGCTCAGGTTTCAGACCCTAAAAGGCGATTGACCTTCTAATGGTCATGGTCATCCGCCACAGGACCCCTGTGTTACTCTTCTCCCTGAGTGGCACAGCTTGGGCTGTGGAACACTGTACGTCCATGTAGTTCCACAGAAGGCTGCAGGTTGAGGTCGACCCCAGGCGATGGAAGGGGAAGGGAAATGATGAGTCAGTGGTACAGTGATGCACACGTCTGGTTGTGTAGGTACCTTGACCATATCTCTTATGGGACCATATATTATAAGCTCTCAATCCTTCAAAAATCCACTGCTGTGATAAATGCTCATTGACATGCAAAGCTAAAAGCACTATGGAGCTGGGAAACGTACACTCCCCTCCCCTTCTCTTTTATTTATTGAGAGTGTGCTCTGTTTCAACCCACGCTACAGACCTATCAGGTCACCAAGCGGCAGCGCGGTCCTAGTGCACAGGTTTATTCTGATGTTGGGTCCAAAAACCTGCCACCGCAGGCTCCCGATGGTGACCTCTGCACACTGCCAAGTTCCCTTATTCTACTGTATTGTAAGGAGTCAGCGGGCACAAAGAGAGCAAGAAAGAGAGACATGTTGGCACAGAGGAAACTGAGGGCATCATGCATTCTAAACGCCTCTGCGTGGGCACCCTCATCCCCCTCCACAGATGGCAACACTACTAATGGCAGTATTCAGCTCCCAAACCACCTGAGATACTCAAGTGGCAAGTGGTCGGGGGCAGGATCCTGTACATCGTCAGGGAAATGAAGTGGTAAGGGCTCCATGCCTACAGTACTGCGCAATCAAGGAAGATAAATACATTAAAAAAAAATATTCACGATGAGGAGACAATCAAAGTGCTACTTAACTAGCTAAAAGAGCAGCAAAGAAAGTAGAGGGGTTTTTGACAGGATATGAGATCATAGTTTGGGGTTTACAGGGACTCGCCATTTTAGTTTGGGGTTTACAGGGACTCGCCAGTCAGTGCCATGTGATTACAAAGTATGAAACTATCCAAATGCACAGTGTTGAAATTGAATTGAAAGTTAAGGTTTAAATTTGCTGCTCAAAGCAAGGAGAGGAGCAAGTGAAGCATAATGTCCATCTCCGGTCTTGCCGTGGACTCCCTAGAAATAGTCTGATGGCCTGTGTCTTTAGATTGCAATACTTCTCAGTGACTGCCAATCCCGGTTATAGTGTGCCAACCTGGACTGTTGGCGAGAAAAGTTGATATTGGATAGCAACCCGTCTCATATATATCATTTCAATTGTATTATGTGCCCATCACCCTCTTAGCTGTCTTATATGACAAAAATATCACAGCAAATGATGGTTTTATCTTAGTGTATGACACCAATAGCTGGCAAATGACACATGATTAATCCCAAAGAAAGAACGGTTGGGCGGTAAAATCTGCCCGCCTCTTCTTCACCCAAACGTGCGTCACAAACAGAGTCTGAAATTGCTAACTGCACACAGCAATAGCAAGGAATAGGAAACCTTGCTTCCTGTTGGGAAGTGTTCATTTTCATGCAAGGAAAGTAGTGAACATCAAAGTAGTGCGTCAGATTGCTTCACTTCTCCAAAACACGGCGAAAAATTATGCAAGCAAGTTTATGTGCAGCAATAATATTATGATACCTGTTGCAGGAGTAGTCAAAGGCAGTAGTGTGTCCTAAGGCTCTGCTAATTAACCACAGGCATTCTACATCAAGGGGAGGCCTCCTACTCCTTCCCCAGACCCAATGGGATTTGATTTGACTTTTATTAAAATACTTTCAGATTAATGAAAATAAAGTTGTTAAAAATAGGCAAAAGGGCATTTTGTGCACAGAAATACCAAATAACTGAACAAAACATAAATGTTGAGAAATAGAAAAAAATATGAGAAACAGGAATGTATTCTTTCCCCACATGAGGTGCAGTGCTTATTGGAAAGAAATCTGACTGTTTATAAAAGGGGTCTGTTATTTATCTTCTCTTCATAGTCAGAGACACCCCTGGGAATGAGTCTCCAAACAGAAAATACATGGCCGGTTTGACACTGCTGATGCCTTTCGACTTTAGCCTTGGTAAAATGAGATTTATTCTTAAATAATTAAATAATTACAAAACTAGGCTGAGAAGTGGCACATGGATTAAATATTCTTTGCTAGCACCACAGTGACTATAACTTGTCTGTGCTAATTTATCTTCGCAAGTCCTCATGCCGTTTAAAATGAGGTTCTCTTAACGGCATAATGTAAGAAGTCTTTTTACATGAGAACCCGGCAAATCGAAGATGAACACTTATGGGTAAACATTCCCTTCAATTGCCCCATTTAACCAGGTAGCTTTCATTTCTCAATGACTGATCTCTAATCTTTTCCCTTGAATCATCTTTTTATATGCTCTGGAGAATTGACCAATGGTGTCCATCTTGGTATTCAATGAGAGATTCTTGAGGGAGTTAATGTCTCTATTCAATGCTGTGATTGCATTCTTTGTTGGAACCAGCAGCTGGTGTGCTCTTGACATTTCCCACGTTCTTTCCAGGCAGCATCCATCGTTTCTTCTTCCTGTGAAGAGGTGCACTTTAGGAAAAATCTTGGCTGCTCCACCTTGATCTTGGCTGAGATTAGAGCTGAAATCAAATCGATTTCCACTGTAGTGGTCGGGAAGCTTTTTGGGAGATGAAGCCCAAACGTACAGAATCTACATTCTACTATGTTCAGTTTCTTAAGACACTTGTAATTCGCCAAGAATTCCACACCATACCGTATAATGCCACCTCCCTCATTTCACTGAAAATGCCAACTTAATTTTTGTGTAAAGTCTGTCTCTGTGCTTCTTCATAAAACATTTAGCCCATGGCGTGCTTGTTCCACTTTCTTCACGTCTGTGCGTGGGGGAATTTACATTGAAAGAATCTGAGCTGAGAATTCCTAAGCAAAAAAAGTTGCTTTGAATACTCAAAATATATTGTCGTGGCCTGAAGCTCCGAGATCTTTCTCTTTCCTCAGCTGTAGGAAAATACCATCCCCTTTGATTTGAGTGGATTAATTTTAAGATACGTTTCTATGCAGTGTCTATACATCCTAGACAGTATCAGTTGCAGCGCCTTTGGTGTTCTTGTGAGGATGACAGTCGTCTGCATATATTTTTGGGGACTTCTCTTATTCGTGCCACATCTCTTGTTGCATTCCAGCTCTTCTGGGGAGGACATTTGTATACAGGGGAAAGAGTGTTGGGCCACTTGGACGTGATATACGTGGAGTTGCACAGAAGGGCGGTATCCCTGCCTAAGGATCAGCCTTTTATCTGCTGCCATATTCTGTCATGACGTGCGGCCCACCAACAAATCCCATGGGAAGTTAATGGTTTTTTATTTTGCAGAAGGGCCAACAAGGTTGATTTGCTGATTGATGTTAGGGCAGGGGTGGAGCTTTCTATGTGTACTTGTTTTGTTGGTATTATACCAGGAGGGTAACCAGGAACGATCTCCAAGCAGAGAGTATTTTCAACTGCTTAATGTGAAAATGGTTTGAAGGTACAGGTTTAAAAAGGAATAGGCAGAAGTAAGAGAGGGGTCGTAAGATACTTCCCAGCTGCAGATATACCTGTAAAGTGGACCACTGCTGGTGCATCAACTGCAGGGCAAACCAGGGAAATATCGCCTTGATGGGCCCCCTCCTGAGGCTGCACTGACCCCTGAAACAGAGACCGTTACCCGGCGGCCCTGTGCTTACCTTCCCCTGCCACCAAGCAGGACCAGAGTGCGGCGCATCAACCTTGGTGCCACTGAGGAAATCTCGCTGTGAGCCCCTGGTCTCAAGCCCACAGAGACGATAGACACCCTGACCGGAGCCTCCCTGCGGGGCTCTGGCTGTTAGCACATTGGCCCATGAGTGGCTCGAACTGTGGGACCAACACAATTGGCCCAGGCTATTGTGGCTGTTGCTCTGAGACGGTGCGACATTGAAGCAGCACTCGCACGTCCAGATACCGGCCCCGCTGACGGTGTGAAGATCCCTATCTCCACTGGTGGCCCGCCCCCTGCCCGTGCCGACACCTGCCGCCCTGGCTCTTGGTGGTGAGGAGCTGCCACCGTGGCATTGGCACGGCCGTGGCGGGATTGCTGCCCCCAACATTGCGCCCTGACATCATCCGGGGTGATCACCGTGTAGCGGAGGCGACAAGGTCAGTGCCTTCCTAAATACACAAATGCATTGCATCCCATACAGTATATGACGTTCCGGACGGCGATACAGCTTCATCCAGCTTCAAGGCCACATACCGCGGGAAGCCTACACGCCCCCCCACCTTAGCTGTGTTAAGTGCGCCCTGCCCTCCCCCTACCGATGGATGCTCGACCAGGGGGCCCCATCTGGCGGTAGTTGTCACACGCTGACTAGAGACAGGACAAAAGGCTTTCTCCTTATCCCTCACTTGATTACGTCCAGACCCTGCACCACTACTTGAGTTGACTGTTCACTTAATCACAGGCTGATCCAGATTGGCTCGCTCCTCCTTTGGAGGCCCCCAACAGCTCACTGATACCCTTAGTGTCCGGGGCACACAAGCTATGCCCACGCTCCGCTGGAGCACCAAACTGAGCACCACATGCGCGCTGCCGCTGAGAGGGCCGCCCCTCTAGGACTGAGCTCCTGTGGAGCTACCCCGGGTTGCATGTGAAGATTGCGCCTCACACAGACATTTACGGTTATTGGGGGATACAGCGCAGTGTGACCCCGGTGCGGTGCCCCATGGCTGTGGACTGACTCCCCTTTGAGGCCCTGCACTCGAACCCTTTCCCAAACACACACCTCCAGATGAAGGAGTACCGGGAGGCATCAATCAGAACCAGATTGTCACAGTGGGAGCAGCCTGTCCAGTAGCATCTCACAAGAATTGGAAGAGCCCGCGCCCCCTCATTGCCGCTGTGAGTATTGGGCTATGTGACTAATGAAGTGGTAATACCCCCCCCTCGGAGTATGGTCCACCCCATGTTGATGTGAGGAGAAGGAAGTGTCTGCGCATCCTTGTAACGCATGATAACGACACCCCGGGGGTGCTCTCCCCACACTACACAGAGCCTGAAAAATACTTATTTGACACAACTCGGGGACTATATGAACACCCTTCACGGCTTCAGCAATACACGTCATGGTCACTAGCAACCCAAACGCAATGATGAAAGGAGCCGGGAAAAAACAAAGCTCCATCAACATGTTTACAAAGACTGCACCTAAGGTTGTAGAAGGAGCGGAGGGCACGAGCGAACCGCCTAGAGATGGCCCAGATCAACAGGGCCCCAGCAAGCTCCAATGCATGATGGAATAATTGCGGGAGGGGTTTACTACGCTACACTCCAAATTAGCCGACATGAGCGGCACAAACTACTCCATCAAAGCCCGTATGGACAAAAGGGATACGCGCATTACCAAAGTTGAGAATCGAGTGAGCATGACTGAAGATGAAGGGTTTGCTCTTAGGGCTAATGTCACCGCACTCTCGAAACAAGTCCAGACCATCAGAAAGAAGGAGGAGGACCTGGAATCTAGGTCACGACGCAAAAACCTTAGAACAATCGTCGTGCCTGAAGACAATGTGGAAGGACCAATGGAGGACTACGTGGAACATATGCTGATGTCGATACTGAACAGTCCGAAGATGTCACCACACTTTGCTATCGACTGGGCCAACCACACCCTGCCCACAAAATCTAAGCTTGGAGCCACACCGCGCTCAATTATAGCCCACGTGCTAAATTATCGTGACAGAGACATGTTGCTCCGCACTGCAAGAGCTAAAGGTGAGCTCCTCCTTGGCTCACACAGAATCCATTTGTACCCGGACTTCTCTGCATCAGTTCAACAAGATCATAAATCCTTTATGGCAACCAAGAAGAGACTCAGAGAACACAATGTGAAATACGCCATGGTCTTCCCTGCCAAGCTGCGTATTGAGCATAACAGCAAAGTATATTTTTTCACCTTGCCCGAGGAGGCCATAAGCTTTATGGATGAACATTACCCAGGATGACCATCATGAAGAACTATCATTTTTCCAAGTTCACACCTGCAAACCCTAATAATAACACTGAACCGAGTGACTGTGATCTGGGCGAGGACACTCTGCTTAACCAAAACTCAATGATCACTACTCGCTGCCCAGACTGCTATACAGCCA
Source organism: Ambystoma mexicanum (assembly GCF_040938575.1). Classification (NCBI taxonomy): domain Eukaryota; kingdom Metazoa; phylum Chordata; class Amphibia; order Caudata; family Ambystomatidae; genus Ambystoma; species Ambystoma mexicanum. Next base: position 509,257,025 of record NC_090932.1, on the reverse strand, counting down.
GTTAAAGTATATTTGAAATTGAAAATGTCGAAGCCAGCTGTGCCGAGCCGGAGTTAGTCGGCACACAGCCCCCCCCAAAGAGCGTTGCAGATGTAGTTGGGGTGTTCATAATGGGGGAGTCATTCCTCTGATTGGGAGAGGGATGTGGAGGGAGTGGGAAGATGGGGTAAAGTTAAAGAAAATGTATTCGACATGTTTGCAATTAGTGATAACAATAGCAATAACTGCATGGAAAATGTACACATGTACTCGATAAGTGACACAGTGGCAACTGGTATCTACAGTGTGAAATGTCTCAATAGGAAATGACCGATACAATTTGTGAGTTGGAATGTACGGGGGTTGGGAAACCTGAATAAAAGGCATCGCCTGCAGCTATACTTAGAACGACATAACATACAGATCCTTTTCCTGCAAGAGACACACGCATTGGCATAATGCTGCGAGGCCTTCACCAAAAATTGGGACACGCAGCGTTACTATACCACATACTCAACCCAATGCAGAGGGGTGATGATTCTCATTCATAAATCTACATAATATACAGATATTAAAGCCCACATAGACCCGACAGGACGGTATATTTTGATGCACAGGGAGATACAGCACCAGGAGGTTTTATTACTTAACACATATGGGCCTAATATTGACGACCCCGATTTCTATGTAGCAATGTTAGATCTACTGGCACAATATCCCTTGGTCCCTGTTATTTGGGGGGAGGGGATTTTAACACCATAATGAACCTGAACCTAGATAGATCCAGCTCCAAACTCCAACAGCCGACCAGAGCAGCTCAGGTGCTCTATCAGGGTCTTGAGGAGCTCAGATTTGTAGACGCTTGGAGGGCGCTTAACCTGGGGTCACAAAAATATTCATACTATTCAACGGTACATGACTCGCACTCCCGAATGGACATGTGGTTAATATCTGACTCATTGCTTGCTCACTTGAAAGGCGCTGGTATACTAGCTAGAACATTCTCTGCTCATTCCCCAGTTATGATGCAACTGACACTTGGTGAGGAACTAAAAGTGAGGAGGGGGTGGAGCCATATTCATTGTTAGATCCCATATTCAAGACGGAAATGGCAAAGTGTATTGATGAGTACTTTCATCTGAACACTGTAGGCACACAGGCAACCCTGTGGGAAGCCTTCAAGCATATATACGAGGGGTAGCCGTTGCATCCGAAAGTGGGATACTTAAGGGAATACATAGAGATATTTGTATTTGTATTTTATTGTTTATATAGTGATTTACTCCAAAGCGCTTTACAGCATAACAACCAGAATACAGAAAACATCAAACATGGAACATAGAAGCAATACAATGTATAATATTCAAACCAGAAAAACAGCATGTGGAACAATTTGCATTTGGGAAGGAAGAGAAGAGGAAAGGTATGGGAAGGAGGAAAGGGGAAGGGAAAAGGGAGTAGAAGAGAGGGTGGAGATCAAAGGGGAGACAGGGAGAGATAAAGGAACAGGAAGATGGAGTGGGGAGGAGAAAGAAGAGGAGGATGGGGAGAGAAGTCAGGGAGGGGGGTGAAGAAGGAGTGATTTTAAGGAGGATCGGAAGGAGGGATAGGTGGATAGTGAGCACATAGAGAAAGGGAGGGAGTTCCAATGTAGGGGGGCAAGGACATAGAAGGAGCGGAAGGGAGAAGAGGCACAAGGAGGAGGGGGAACAGAGAGTAAAAAGAGATCAGCCGAGCGTAGAGAGAGAGAGAGAGGAGAGGTAGGGAGGGGCAAGGTCATGAAGAGATTTAAAAACGAGACAAAGGAAGTGGAATTTAAGTTGGGAGTGGAAGGGAAGCCAACCTAGGTTGGCAAGTGAATTGGAGATGGAATCATAGGGAGAGAGAAGACAGAGGGTACGGACGGCGGAGTGGTAAAGGGATTGAAGGGGGGCGAGATGGGAAATGGGGAGACCGAAAAAGAGAGAAGAACAATAGAAGAGGCGAGAAAAGATGAGGGAAGAGATTAAGAGTTTGGTAGCATGAAAGTAAGAGAGGAACGGACTTTACAGATATTAAAGAGGTGATAGCGACAACAGCGAGTAGCAAGGGAAGTGTGGTAAATTAAGGAAAGGGAAGAGTCAAAGTAGATTCCTAGATTCCGTGCATGAGTGGAAATTGGAAGATCGGCTGGGGGAAAATGAATGGAAGTAGGGGGGGGAGGAGGAAGTGTGTTGGAAGGGAAGAAAAGGACTTCAGTTTTGTCCGTATTGAGAGAGAGAAAATGCGATGACATCCAGTTTTTAATGGCAGTGAGACAGGAGGAGAGTTTAAGATGAAGGTCAGGGGTGAAGGAAGAGAAGGAGAGGAATAGTTGAGTGTCATCAGCATAGAAATGGTGAGAAATTCCAAAAGAGGAGATGAGAGAAGCGAGAAGTGAAGTATAGAGAGAGAATAAGAAGGGTCCAAGGACGGTACCTTGGGGAACACCATAGTTCAGAGGGAAGGTGGAGGAGGTTTGATCGCCGCAAGAGACGTCGAATGAGCGGTTGGAGAGGTAAGAGGAGAGCCATTTAAGAGAGTCTTTGAAGCCAAAGGAGGAAAGAGTATTGAGAAGTAAGGGGTGATCGACAGTATCAAAAGCAGTGGAGAGGTCAAGGAGGACAAGGATTGAGGATTGCTTAGCGTAGTGAGTGGTAAGGAGAGAGTTCAGGACATAGGTGAGGGCAGATTCAGTGGAGTGTTTGGGACGGAAGCCAGATTGAGAGGGGGGGAGGAGAGAGAGGTTACAGATAAAGGTCGAGAGTTGAGAATAGGCAAGGTGTTCGAGTAGCTTAGAGAGGAAAGGTAAAAGTGAGCTAGGGCGAAAGTTAGATACAACAAGGGGATTGGCAGAAGGCTTCTTAAGGATAGGGATAATAGTGGCATGCTTTAAGGCAGTAGGGAAGGTAACTGTAGAAAGACAAGTATTGAAGAAGGAGGTTAGATAGGGGACAAGTAGGGGTAAACCTTGGGAATAAGAATGGTAAGGATGGGATCATAGGTGGCGGCAGTAGGGTTGGATATGGATAGGAGAGAAATGTCTGATGGAGTGACAGGAGAAAATTCAGACATGTAAGCCGAGGGGGGGGGGGCAAGGAAGGAAGGGAGAGGGAGTAAGAAGGAGAGCAGACAATCTTTTGACGAAGAGAACACATTTTTTCAGAGAAGAAGTTAGCGAAGTCAGAGGGAGAAAGAGGAGACGAGGAAGAAAGGTCAGGAGAGGGTGGAGAGAGGAGGCGAGAGAGGGTTTGGAAGATAAAATGAGAATGAGAGGCTTGGGAGTGAAGAAGGTTAGAAAAGTAGGAGCGTTTAGCAGAATTAAGGCAGGAATCATAAGAAAAGTAGGAGGTTTGGATAGGGAGAGTGGGGGATTTGCGACAGGAGCACTCAAGACGACGAAGGAGATGCCACATGGAAATGAGGTGAGGGGAGAGCCAAGGTTGAGAAGGCTTATGAGTGGGGGAGAAAGAAGAGAGGGGATAGAGTCGATCGAGATTAGAGGTGAGAGAGGAGGACAAGTAGGAGAGGGCTAGGTCAGGAGGGAGAGAGGAGAAATTAGAGAGGGGTGGAAGCAATGAGGAGCATGAATCAAGGAAGAGTGAAGGATTAAAGTTTCGAAGGTCACGCCACATGAAGGAAGTGGTGGGGGATAGAGAAGAGGGAAGAGGGGAGCTAGGGGTAAGGGAGAAGGAGAGTAGAGAGTGATCAGATAGATAAGTGGGAAGAGAGGAAACTGGGGAGGAGTAGTAAGTAGAATTAAAGATGAGATCAAGTGTGGAGCCTGAGGAGTGGGTAGAAGAGGGGAGAGGAGAGAGAAGGTAGGAGTCGAGAATTAAGAGAAGAGGAGAGGGATGTGAGGGAGTGGGAAGGTGAAGATTAAAATCACCAAGGACAGTAAGGGGACAGGGGGAGGGGGAGATGAGAGAGAGGAGGTGATCAAGGTCATTGTAGAAGGAAGAGAGGGGGCCAGTGGGTCTAGAGATAAGTAGGAAAGAAATGGGGTGAGGGAATGAAAAGGATTTATACTGGTATGCAAAGGAAGAGAAGGTAGGAAGGGATAGGGAGGAAGTAGATGAGAGGTATTTAGGATGGAAGAGAAGAGAGAAGGTGTCATGCCTTCGGGTCGTTCCTCCGGCCATGTCCCGACACCCAGTCTAGTAACCTGTCCCTCCCATTCACCTGTCTCCCGGGGCTCACGCAGGCAACCCAGTTTGGCTCCCACGCTAGCAAGACAAACGCCATACACCGTACAGTCGCGGTTGCGGCTGTTTCTCCATTGGCAGTTGCCATGGAGATTAGGCCACCGCTCGAGCAGTAACACACTCGCTCGTACCGTTGTGGCCCGATCAGGTGACCCGAGGAGACGGTCACGTGCCCCAGGTTCGCGGTCACGTGACTCCGTTTAATGTCATGTGACCAGGAAGTAGACGATATTTAAGCAGTGCAGTGCCGGTACACTACGCTTCACAGCTGGTTTACCTGGAAACACTGTTTGGCTTACTTACCCATGTTGCTTACCTGGCTTCCTTGGACCTGGCTTTTGTTTTCTGGACTTCTTGTGGATCACGCTTGGCTATTGCTACATCGGCTCTTCTGCTCATCACGGCTCCTGACCTCGGACTGAACTACGGACTTCCTCTGGATCACGTTTTTGTTCTTCCCTTTGGTTCGGACGGCTCTTCCTGGCTTCAGACCTTTTTCTGCAACGGACCTCTCTTGGGCCTCCCTGATTGCACCTCTGCACGGGTAATCTCACTTTCCAGTTGGTGGCTGCCATCTGATTACCTGGGGCCCTTCTACAATACATACACTCTCCAGGTGGAGACTGGCGAAGAACATCCAGACCTATCCCGCAGGGTGGGTCCTTTGCCTACGTGAGTCCCGGAACCATCCTCCCGTTCAGGTTCACCATCCCTTTCATCAGATCCCCGGTAAGACTCTGATTGTCTTCTGATTAATATATGTAGTATCCTGTCTGCTTGGTATATAATCATTGCCTTTTTTCACAGCTGCCTTGGGGTTCCTAGTACTTCGGTTCCGGCTCCGGATTATCTCCACCTGTGGCCTCAAAGGTTGCACAGGGAGTGAATAAGTGGTTCTCCCTGTGCGGCACTTGGGGACGGAGGTCTCCTATATCTTCACGACTCTCAACACAAGACAGAAGGTGGAGAGAGAGGCAGGAACAGTAGAATTGTGAGGAGGGATCCAGGTTTAAGTTAGACAGAGGAAGTGGAGGTTGAGCCTAAAGAACAGGTCTAAAACAGCAGCAGTTTTATTGCAAAGGGATCTGGCATTCCAAAGAGCAATGTGGATTAGGTCAGAAGGTTGGATTGGAGGGTGGATGAGGTTAAGGCGACAAGGAGGGGAAGAAAAGGAAGGAGGAGAGCGGGGAAGGGGGTTGAGCAAGGGAATGGACATGAGGATAAGGGAAGGGATAAGGAGGAGAGGGAGGAGGGAAGTGGGGGAGAGGGAGGGCAGAGGGGGTAAGTAGGGTAAGTGAGAAAGGAAAAATCTAGCAATGTACATGACAGGTTATGGGAGGGATGGGGAGAAGGAAAGCGGTTAGAGAAGGAGGAGGAGAGTGTAAAGATAAGGAGTGTCACAGAGGGAGAGAAAGGAGGTAGGAGAAGGAACAGCGGGAGATAGTAGAAATAGAGCAGTCACGTCACACCAATGAGGATGAGGATGCTTGCTGGTCCCTTCACTAGAGAGTCACGGGTTGAGGCCAGACAGCAGCCAACACTGCGACAGAGGAAGACAGGCAGTGGCCCTCAGAGGTAGAGCAGCAAGTAGAAGTGTCATAACAGGCTGAAGGCAGCAGGATGCAGAGAGCAAAGAGAGCAAGGTCCTGTGCAGTAAAAGCAGGGGGGGCAACAGC